>NC_084480.1:30834095-31485762 GCF_030035675.1 Rhineura floridana | reverse complement strand
AAATGTAAGGTGGCAGCAACAGCAGCCCCTTGGCTGTTCCTACTAAGCTCCCTGACCTGCCCTTCTATTGGAGGACCATGCTGTGCATCCTACATGCCCTGTCCTGGCCACCCTAAACTACCCTCAGATATAGTGGAGGATGCCATCCAACCACCAATAATGAAGCTGAAAGTCCAGTTGGGTTTTATACATAGAATGAGCAGGAGACACAGTCTTTTCCTTTTTACAAAGAGTTCTGGGCCAGCACTGCATGGGATTGAAGGATTAGGAATTCCCCCCCCCTTTTTTTAGGAATATAGGAAGCTGCCTCATACCAAGTCAGACCATTGGTCTAGCAAGCCACCCTAATGAGAAAAGGAGTCCAAGATGGGTGGGAGTTTCTAAAAAAGGAAATTCTAAGAGCGCAATGGCAAGCGATTCCAACAAGGAAAAAGGGGGGGAAACAGCAGAAGAAGCCAATGTGGATTCACAAAAAGCTTAGAGAGGACCTGAAAACAAAAAAGGACACATACAGGAAGTGGAAAAAAGGCCAGGCCACAAAGGAAGAGTACAGGCAGGTGTCACGGAATTGCTGGGATGGTGTCAGGAAGGCTAAAGCTGAGAATGAGCTGAGGTTAGCGAGAGATGCTAAAAGCAACAAAAAAGCTTTCTTCAGGTATGTTCATAGTAAAAGACAGAGAAAAGGAACGGTGGCAGCTACTCAATGAAGATGGGAAAATGATAACAGATGACAAAGAAAAGGCAGAAGTGCTCAATTCCTACTTTGGCTCAGTCTTCTCCCAAAAGAGGAATTGTGACCCTCCCAGGAAACATGAAGTAGAAGGGGCAGGACTGGAGCTTGAGATTGATAGACAAATGGTCAAGGAATACCTAATCACTTTGAACGAGTTCAAATCAGCAGGGCGCGATAAATTCTATCCTAGAGTATTGAAGGAACTGGCTGAAGAACTCTCAGAACCGCTGTCTATTATCTTTGCGAAATCATGAAGGACTGGTGAAGTGCCACATGACTGGAGAAGAGCTAATGTTGTCCCTATCTTCAAAAAAAGCAAAAAGGAGGAACCAGGGAACTACAGACCAGTCAGCCTAACATCAATCCCTAGAAAAACTCTGGAGCAGATTATAAAGCAGTCAATCTGTAATCACCTTGAAAACAATGCAGTGATTACTAGGAGCCAACATTGATTTATGAAGAACAAATCCTGCCAAACTAATCTTATATCATTTTTTGATCGGGTAACCTTCCTTGTAGACTGTGGGAATGCTGTGGACATAATATACCTTGACTTCAGCAAAGCTTTTGACAAAGTGCCCCATGATATTCTGATTAGCAAGTTAGCTAAATGTGGGCTGGATGGAACAACTATCAGGTGGATCCACAGTTGGCTCCAGAATCGTACTCAAAGAGTGCCTCTCAATGGTTCCTTCTCAAACTGGGCAGAAGTAACGAGTGGGGTACCACAGGGCTCGGTCCTGGGCCCAGTGCTCTTCAACATTTTTATTAACGATTTGGATGAGGAGGTACAGAGCATGCTTATCAAATTTGCAGATGATACAAAATTGGGGGCATAGCTAATACCATGGAAGACAGAAAGAAAATTGAAAGGGACCTTGATAGGCTGGAGCATTGGGCTGAAAACAACAGAATGAAATTCAACAGGGATAAATGCAAAGTTCTACACTTAGGAAAAAGAAACCAAATGCACAGTTATAAGATGGGGGATGCTTGGCTCAGCAACACGACATGTGAGAAGGATCTTGGAATTGTCAATCACAAGCTGAATATGAGCCCACAGCATGATGTGGCTGCAAAAAGGGCAAATGCTATTTTAGGCTGCATTAACAGAAGTATAGTTTCCAAATTGCGTGAAGTATTAGTTCCCCTCTATTCAGCACTGGTTAGGCCTCATCTTGAATACTGCATCCAGTTCTGGTACGCACTTCAAGAAAGATGCAGACAAACTGGAACGGGTTCAGAGGAGGGCAACAAGGATGATCAGGGGACTGGAAACAAAACCCTTTGAGGAGAGACTGAAAGGACTGGGCATGTTTAGCCTGGAGAAGAGAAGACTGAGGGGAGATATGATAGCACTCTTCAAGTACATGAAAGGTTGTAACATAGAGGAGGGCCGGGATCTCTTCTCGATCGTCCCAGAGTGCAGGACACGGAATAATGGGCTCAAGTTGCAGGAAGCCAGATTTCGACTGGACATCAGGAAAAACTTCCTAACTGTTAGAGCCATACGACAATGGAACCAATTATCTAGAGAAGTAGTGGGTTCTCCGACACTGGAGGCATTCAAGAGGCAGCTGGACAGCCATCTGTCGGGAATGCTTTGATTTGGATTCCTGCATTGAGCAGGGGGTTGGACTTGATGGCCTTATAGACCCCTTCCAACTCTACTATTCTATGATTCTATGATCTAGCCCTCTGTTCCTACAGTTCATTTGTGTCTTCCACCATCCTAGCTCTCTATTACCAATGCCCATAAAACACTCCCCCCCCCAAAAAAACTGTTCTTTATGTGATTGCATTCATTCATTTCATTTCATTTCACTGTAAGAATGTGGACAGAAAACAGCATGCTGGATTAGATGGACCTTTGGTCTGATCTAGCAGGGCTCTTCCTATGTCCTTATGCACTTCCAGTATTACCCATGAGGAACAGTCTACTGATCCAAGTTTTATGAAAGTCAAGCCCTTTTATGTGCCATAGGAAAGGTGGAGTTGCAGTATTAGATATCATGGAAGGTATCTGATGGTAACATTCCACCTGTGCAAAGCCTCCATCACTGGCACAAGACACTGACAAGAGACAAATCCAGTGCTCTATTTGTGTTAGCTCAAGATGTTGTATCTCAGCCTGTTATGTCTGTTACCAAGAAAGAAAAAAGAATGGAATGGAATGGAATAAAGGAAGTTCATCTAGAAAACAACATATTTCGCAAGCAGAATTGAAACTTGCCTAATAGGATGCTGAGGTCTGTGAAACAAGGTAGTTCATTGCAGTAGGTCACCCTTACACTTATAGTTCCACCAGTACTTGCCCAGCCATTGGTAAAACAGCATCACCTCTTATCCATTTTCACTAGCAATGGAAATAGCCCATTACCTTTCATTTGCATCTTGAACATTGTGCAACACAATTCTGTGTTCAAACTATCCATTATGCACATTAGCTCTCAAAAATTGTCTGGTCCTGGACAGCTCCAGTTCTAGTTTTTACACTCCAGCCAACAGATATAGCTCCTAATTCTTCAATAATATTGGTTTATATGGGTCACAAATGCTGGTCTGGTGAGCATGCAAAATGAACCATACATGAAGTCACAAGCTCACCAAAGCCTGGTTAAAACATGGCTGTTCAACACTTGATGATAGCATAAGAAAAGGGAATATGCCCTAATGAACAAGAAATGGTAATGTGTGTAAGAATCAGAGTTAGGGTTCAGTGGGACGTCTGCACAGATTTTGTGTGTGTGTGTGTACATGTTTGCAGGCTGTACATGCATGTTGTCTGCCCAATGTGCATCCTGCCACAATGCAGGATGCAGATCCTATTGACAGAGGATGTGCATGTCCAGTTTTTGTGCATGTGGGCTTTGTGGAGAGGTTCTAGTGCAAGCCCTTTGGAGAAGGACTTTTTCATCATGTTACTATGTTCACTGATTAACAACAATAAGAAAAACAAAATCAATAATAGTTTTGTTATCATTTATTTATTTATTTCCACAAAAATTCTATGCTGACTTTCAGGACGAGCTCTCCCAAGGAAATTCACAGATGCTATTAAAAACATATCACAAGTAAAATCATATATTTATCATTACAAAACAACAACAATTTAAGACACTGCAGAGCAGGATGATGATGATGATGATGATTAAATAAAAATATGCAGGAAAGGAGTGATTTTTGCTCTTTGTCACTAACACTGTGCATTTTATATTGCCAATGTAAAACCCAAACCAATCATCTCAGTGTTTATTCAGCCATCAACGCTGAAGGTCCCGATGGAAAGTGCTGCTTTAAAAAATGTTCTACTCCCTCGAGGGGAGAATCTCATGGTTATGAAATATGTTGAAGCTGACTGGCTATTTTCATGAACCATCTGTTCTGGCAAACAAACAAAACCAAACTAAACTAAAGGGAAACCCTTTCCTTCCTTCCACTGATTTTGGAAATTGTTTCCAAGAATGCCTGTACTGATGAAAACTGTAGCACAGTTAGTTTGTTTCTTCCAAGCAACACCTCTGTCTTAAGAGCACAAGGGATTCGGGGAAGAGAAATCTTGTCTAAGTTAATCATTATTTTTGATGAGCCAGTAATCCAAATCATGAGAACATTTTTGCTTTTCAGAGAGGCATTAATTACCGAAGCCACAATCTGAAACTGCAAGGGCCTTGAACAGAGAATGAAAATGGCCATTTAGTGCTGATCTCCCAAGATTTAATTGTTAAGGGGTTTTTTTTGGCGGAGGGGGGATTCAGATGTTCAGATGTACAAAGCCAGTTTCATCCAGGCAAAAGCACTTGAAGAGAGCCAGTGAGGGGATGTGACCTGATAAGAGAGGTTGGGCCCTGGGGAAGTTGAGTTGCCTGGGGAGCATCCTGAAGGCTCAACAGAGAGGCCTGGAGGGCCTGAGTTTCCCCATTCCTAGTGTAGGGCCTCCAACAGACTGGTAGACAACCTGGCTGGGATTGAGTGGAAGTGCTAATCCTATCAACCAGCATCTCCATGTATATAAAGGCAGCACAAGGGTGGGTGGGTGAGACTCAGCTGCTGTGTTTTGCATAGTTATAATTACCTGGCAACTACATAGTACCCCCCCCATGGAGAAAATGGTTTTAGCAATCCAACATGTCAGTGGACCAAAACTGGAGAGTGGTACATCAAAGGGTGGATTGCAACCAGAGTGCTATCACACTTACACAGCCACGTCTTTGAGTTGCGTCATTTTCACAGACAGGTTTAGCTTTTAATCATAGTCAATCATTTTATGCAGCCACTCTAATCAGTGATTTGGGGAACAGATATTGAAGTAACTAAGCAGAGTTCTTCACATGGGTCAATATTCTCCTCCAAGTTCTGGCTTGGAGAGCAAAGCAATAGCATAGGTTTCGTTATTTTCTTTATGAAGGCTACTTACAGGAAGTTGGGGTGGGGGGAGGTAGCAAGAAAAATGGTGACTTTCCCATTTTAAAGGTAAAATCACCTAGCAGGATAGCCCCTTGGACCTATTTTTCTGAACTTTGGCAGGTTTCTTACCCAGGGATACCTCCCCCATGCCCCCTGTTTTCAAACTGCCCACAAAAAAAATTAGGAGAGGGAATGTGGTTTCTATTTTCTGACCTCAAAATGGCCAAGTCTGCCTTTGCAGGAGAACTTCTGAACCTACCTTTCTTAAATTTGTCAAGCATCCCCTCAGAAGGGCTGACCATGCCTGCAATTTGTATACAAATAAAATCTGTTTTCCTTGAAAACTGCTGGATGGATCTGGACAGAAATATGGCTTAATCCAATCCAGAGGGGCCCCTTTGCCTGCAAAGACAATAATGCTGGGAAAAACAGAAGGGAGCAGAAAAAGAGGGAGACCAAACAAGAGATGGATTGATTCCATAAAGGAAGCCACAGACCTGAACTTACAAGATCTGAACAGGGTTGTTTATAACAGATGCTATTGGAGGTTGCTGATTCATAGGGTCGCCATAACTCTAAATCGACTTGAAGGCACATAACAACAAAACATTCTCCATTATTGTCAGTGGGGGCAAAACAGAGCTTTGAATTTAACAGACCAGATTTGGACCCAAATAAAAATCGAATTGGAATGATACAGAGCAGATCTAAAACTGATCAGAGTGCTCCAAATGTTACAGATATAATGTGAATCTTGTGTTCCCTAAATATCCCTATTACGTGAATACTTCAGTTACACATATTGGCTTATATATAATAGAGTAGTCAGGACTAGGGGTTTGATCTAACGACTTCCTGGAAATAAGAGAGGTGGTTGCATGGAGGTATTCTGGGGCAGAATTTCAGGTATAAGGGGCCGCGAGGGGAAATGAGTAGCACCTTATTTAGCAAGAATCTTTTTTGAAAAATAAAAATTCTCCTACCACACAGATTTGATGTCGTCACCAAATCATTGCTATACATATTAAAAAATTCTATACATCCCCAAGCAAAGAAAATGGAAACACACACTGAGCATGACTAAGACAGAAAGATTTTTCTGAATTTTTGGCAGAAAGCTCCATCTGGCAGAAGTGTTTTGTCTAAGATCTGCACAGCTCTAATAATTACTTGAAATACTTGAGTAAATTACTTCCTAACCATTTCTGTCAGCAGAGGCTGTGAGATGTCTGACTGGTTTGAAGTTAACACAGAGACATCTTGCATCCTGCAAAGACCTCTGGTGGCTGAAAGCAAGAGCTGCTCGTTTTACACGAGCCAAGTAAATTACAAATGATCTGGGCAGAATTTGCCCTTGCATATTACACAGAAACATAGGAAGGTCATGTATACCAAAACTGGAACTGCCATTGGGGAATCTTGCTCTATGTGGTGAATTTGAGGTGTCACCATATAGAGCACACACAACAAGGGCGTTCTCCAGTGTAAACCTCACAGAAATAAAGGGAAGCTGTGCAAGAGCAGCAGGGTGTTCTTGAGCCGTTTCCACTGATCTCAAAGCAGCTTCCACAGTAGGACGTCCTGGAGGATCATGCCCCATGTTGCTTAGCTTGCGCCCATGTGCAGGATGCTATTTGGATTGTCTGCTCCAGGCATGAGAATGTCTCAGATCAGCCCTGATTTTTTTTCTTTTTGCATGTGCCACAGGATTGCAACATTTTGAAGGGTGTGTGTGCTTTTTTTCGTGGGCCTGCGGCGTCACTCTCAAATTGATTGCCACATATGTGCAGAGATAACAGACAACCTTATATAATTTCCAATGTATTCATTCAACATTTCAATAATTTTAAAAATATATTATTTGATGTTTGTCTGACTCCCCCCCTCCCCTTGCCATATTGTATGCTGCTGAAGAAATGGGCACACAAAAATGTATATTAGCTTAGGGGGTGTGCCTTAGACAAACCCTCAGTGCCAAGAGGAAGCACTAATCTCCCACTCCATCAAACCCATCTTGCTAAAACCAGCTAAATCTCTGCTCTTCTAATCATGAGGATGCTGCTTTTCACCTCATCATAATGTCCTTTTGATCTTTTATAAGCACGGTGCTCAGACACCCATCAGAAACTGATTTCTTCTCATTTTGCAAAAGGGGAGAGTTTTGCTATACAGCCCATAATTGTTGTGCTCTGTCTCAGGCCATGACAAAACAAATTTTTAAAAGGGTTGGTGGTGATGGCAAGGAAGGAAACCTAAATTCCTAATTCAAATAACATAGTTCATCTTCAATCTGATTTTACCTCTATGTTATTTCCTTACCAAGTATTCTAAATTCTGCATGTAAACAAATGCTACAAAATTAGCCATTTGCCAACTGTTCCTTGTAATTGCATTTCTGACAGCTTTCCATCAGGGCAATTCAAAAATTCACAATTTCTTCACAATTGCCACAGCAGAATGTGCTCATTGGCAGAACAGTGGGACTGAAATGTGATCAGTAAAAATAACTGATAAATACCTCACTATAGAGTTGTTGCCCACCTGGAAAATATATCTGGAACAAAGCATATTCCATCCTTATGTGTGGGAGAAAAGAGAGTTGTTATATTCTTATTGAACAATAGGTTCCCCATTTGTGGTCTATAGTGCCAAATTCTCAAATGCCTGATTCTAAACACGTTCCATTAAATTACGTTCCATCCTTTGCAACAAGTTTTTGCAACTGGTTTAAAATCCAAGTATTTTCCCTTAACTGATTTGAGCATTACTGATTTGAATGTTACAATGCAATAGGCACCATGCCCTTCTGTCTTAGCAATGCAAAATGATTCCAGATTCTGCCTTTGTAAGTTTCCTGAATGCTAAATAAATTATAGGTGGCTGTTACCAATTGTTTCATTCCATGTTTCTTTCATTATCAAAATGATTTTTTCATGACTTGGCTCCACATATCATAATGTCTTGCATTCCACGTGCCTGTGCTACTGAACTCCTTATTGCTATATTCATTTTCATTACATTCTCATTACAGACATCACATGGATAGTGCTCTTCAAGAGGAAGGCAAAGCTAGATAGTCCATTCCCTCCATAGACACCAATGCTATTGTTATGGCTCCTGCATAAATAGCAGAAGACACCTGTCAACCCAAACCCTCTGATATGATCCCATCCCAGAGTTCTGGTGTATGGCTGCCACATTTTAATCAAACTATGGACAAATCAACTATTTGCCATGTCCATGGTACAAAATGACTGGTACATCAAGGGGCTTGTTCCAACCAAGTATAATAATGAGAAAAATTCCCTTGGTCAGACTTCTCAAATCCACCTTTCCCCAGACTGTCTCTGTACAGCAAGAATGGTTAACCTGTGGCCCTCCAGATATTGTAGAATGATAACTCCTATCATCCCTATTGGCCATACTGGCTGGAACTGGTGGGAGTTTGGGAAAGCAGATATACCTGGAGGGTTATGGGTTCCCCACCTTTAGTCTTAATCCCTCATTTCTGTGGCAGACATTTGGGACAGCTCCATTCTTCACTTGTTATAACTATACCTCTTATTTTCGTTAATATAACTAATATCACTTCCAGGAGTATCATCCAATATTTTTATACTGAACTTTCTGATACTAGTACTGGACACTTTTCTGCCAACACTTACTGACTACTGGCATGAAACAGATCATCATGTTATGAGTTTGGTCAGTGGCAGCAGCTGAGACAGTGGAATCCACTCTGGGTTTTAGTCCGAACCTTGAAAGTTCAGACTAAAACCCAGGGCAGATTCCACTGCTCCACTGACATGGAGCCACCAGCCACCACTGGATTTGGAGAGTTAAGAATGGAGAAAAGGTTCCATTTTAATTTTCTTCTAGCAATCAAAGTGCCTTGGATTCCACACATAGAGAATTTCAGCTCTCTGTGCCTCTACCATTTTTATACTTCTGTGAGTGACTCAGTCAGATCAAAGCATCTTTCTATATATGATACCTTTTTAGTGCCTTATGTTGAAGCTCAACACTTCTTCCCCCTCCCTTGTAAAATCTTGCCCAGGATTATGAATGATTATGACTCCCCCACTCGCATCACTACACTCTTTCCTGAAATCACGCTGCTGTGGGAGTGTTTGCCGAGGTGTTTCTGCTTCTCCTAGTCTGTTTCTTCCTCCAGTCATAGCAACTGTGTGCACAAAGGCAAAATGGCATCATCATATTTCTGACATTCAAACTTTGTGTTCTAGCTGCTTCCAGCCATTTGAAAAATGTTGGGGGGGGGGGAGAAACAGAATTTAAAAAAACAACCCAGCCCAGTAGTATGCAAGGAGAACATCTGAGCCGAGATGTTCCAAGCTGCTACTCTCTGTACTCATGATGACATTTGCTTTGCTTTTGCTTTTTTGGAAGTCCAATAGGGGATATTTTTTTGGAAGTCAAAATTGCCCAAGCCCCATCATTTTTGTTTGGAAAATGATGAGCAGAACTGTTCCGGCCATGTGTTAGATCAGACCATGTCTAGGGAACAAACTCTGAAGATGTGACAAACAAGAACATTTAATTGGAAACAGTCCACTCAAGCAGATGCGAGAGGGGCAGAGTAGAAGTATTTTTTTTAAAAAAAAAGCGGATGAGATGCCTCTGTCACATGTGCGGTTCAGTTTGTTTTCAGAATTGTCCAAAAAGAAAAACAAACCTGTCCATTTAAAACATTCTCTGCCCTACCCTTTGTTATGGACCAGCTTTTCCCCACCTGGTGCTCTCCAGACATTTTGGACTACAACTCCCATCAGCCCAAGCAAGCATAGCCAATGATCCTTTTATCTTGGCACCTAGAATAAAGTTGAGGCCACTAGAGTGTCTCTGAAAAATGTTACAGAAAATGGTGCACCACCTTAAAAGAGGGCTTACCTTTCGTCACCACTGACCTAACCTCTGGATGCAAGAGGCCTCCAGGGCCATCCTAAAATAGGTTGCTACCAGAGGAAAAGGACAAGATGGTACCCCCATTCCATGTCCAGGACTTGACCAGAGTGATAGATGAACTTACTTCAACTCTGGTGACAGGACAGCGCCATTCACTTGTGTGTCAGGGTAGCATGCTAGCTAACAGGGTGTAGAGCAGACTGTGTAGCATTTACAGATCTGTCTTCCAACAGAAGGAAATGATCGGGGCTAAGGAGGAGCACTGTGAGGGACTGCTGCTCCTGCTCTCTACTCCCTCCAGCATTCCTCCAGCAGCTGCCTCATTCCATCTAATGATAGGACCAGTCCTGTGAAAACCTTCCTTATACCAAGTTTATTTATTTATTTATTAAATGTATTAGTTGCCCATCTGGCTGGTTGTCCAGCCACTCTGGGCAACGTACAAAATAAAAACATATAAATACATTAAAACATTAAAAATCTCAACAACAATAATAAAACCTAGCCCACCCCAAAAGCCTGCCTCAAGAGCCAGGTTTTCAAGGCCTGGTGGAAGCTCATCATAGAGGGGGCATGGCGGAGATCATTTGGGAGGGAATTCCACAAAGTGGGGGCCACAATTGAAAAAGACCTCTCCCTAGTCCTCACCCGTCTAGCTGTTTTAACTGGTGGGATAGAGAGAAGGCCTTTTGAGGCTGATCTTGTTGGGCGGCATCGCTGCTGATGCTGGAGGCGCTCCTTCAGATAGACTGGGCTGAAACCGTATGGGGCTTTAAAGGTCAGAACCAACACCTTGAATTGGGCCCAGAAAACAACTGGTAACCAGTGCAACTCCTTTACCACAGACCATTGGTCCATCTTGCTCATCATTGTCTACCCTGACAACCCTGATGTTGTACCCTGACAACCCCTAGCAGGGGCTCTGTAGGGTTTGAGACACACGTCTTTCCCAGCCTTCGCTGCACAAGCCAGGATTGAAATGGGGATCTTTTGCTTGCAAAGGAGATGATCTACCACTGAGCTACAGCTTTCTCAAATGGATATCCAGAGACGAGCATCAGAAGGTGCTTTCGAGGAAGCATCATCGTTGATTGTACACTCAACAGTGAGGCGTTGCCAGCCCAGGTTCCCTGAGAAGTGTACTTATAAAACATGAGTTTTCAAGCGTATGTTTGACATTCATGGACATCCAATAAAACAATGTTGGAAGAGTCAGGATATACAAAAGAAAGTACATCCTCACACAGTGCATAGTTCAACTATGGAATTCCTTTCCACAAGAGGCAGTGATGGCCACCAACTTGGATGGCTTTAAAAGAGATTTAGACAAATTCATGGAGGATAAAGCCATCAGTGGCTACTGGCCATGATGGCTACTTCCACTGCTGGAGGCAATATGCTTCTGAATACCAGTTGCTGAGAACTGAAGGAGGTGAGCATGCTATTGCACTCAGGTCCTACTTGCGGGCTTCCCACAGGCATCTAGTTGGCCACTGCGAGAATAGAATGCTGGACTAGATTTGCAGACGGGCACCAGATCTTCCTGGAGATGCCAGAGATTAAATCTAGAATCTTCTGCATATAAGGCTGATGTTCTACCACTGAGCTGTGACTCCTCCCCAAGTAATGTAAATTTACTTAACATGGTGGCTGAGAATAAAACAGTATGTATCAATATCTGTGTCACTGACATTGTTGCACCATCCTGTTGTTTCATTACGCTGACTGGTGATATTGCAGGAGGTTAGAGTAATTGGCCTGTGTTTCAGAAATGGGTTGAATCTACTGCTTCATAATGGAGAGCATCACAAATGCCAATGATGTGTAGAAGGAAACCTGGGTGGGGGGAGGGGAAAGAAATGAGGTGTCATTCTTGGTCTCCCTAGGTCCTACTTACTCTACAGGAGACTAGAGCCAATGAGAAGGTTAGGTGGTCTCAGGTGAGCTGCAGGTAAGTCTGTGTTCTAAGGAAAGGGAGGGGCTGTGAAACAGTCCCTAAACGCAGCAAACACAAGGCAAAAAGGAAGAGCATCTTGAAGAAGTGGCCTTTACAATCTTGACAAGTGCACACTCATCTGGGTGTAAGGTCTATTGACCACAGTGGGACTTGCTTCTGAGTAGAAATAGGGGAGGAACTCCATTTCGTTCTTGATTTAAGATGAAATTACCTAATTTTCACTTTATGAAACAATATGCAAACTGAAAACACAGCCATCTGTGCAATTTTTGCAAAGCAATTCTCTGGCCAAGTAATGTGAGCCAAAATGCAAAACCTAAATGCATATATTAGTGAAAACAACATACAAAAATGCATTATATTAGGGAAATTGCTTTGCAAAACTGTATATATTAGGCAGAATGGCATACAAACGTGTATACTGGGAGAAATTCACATTAAACGCTCATTAGTTTTCGTAACCCAAAAAAATTGCAAAGTGATGTGGAAAGGTGGAGAACTGCACTTAAGATTCGAAAGATGAGAAACGGAGAGAAACCAAAATTGACAAATGTGCCCACCTGTGCTTCTGAGTAAACAGGTATAGGATGGGAGTTGTCTGTCACTTCTGGATTCACTCTAAATAGTGTAAAGCTCCAAGTCAGTGGGTTTAGAAGGAGCGTCTCCCAGCCAGATGAGTTTAAGAAGCATGAGCCCTCCCTATGTTAGAAGTTGGTGATGCTTGACCCAGATGCCAGCTTTGAAAGAAGTGCAGGGCTTAATAACTGAACCTGCTTCCTCAGACTGCAGCATCAACAGTTTCACTTGATGAAAGCCATGTGCAGTTTGTGTTGCTTTTCTTGGCCTAATTATTTAAGTGATGAAAAGGAAAAGAATGGCTTCTGCGTACTCTTCTCTGACCTTGAGCACTTCTTTACACCTGCACAGAGCAAGGTATTTAAAAGCAATGTCCTGATCAATTCATTTACTGAGGTTATTTTTAGTCCACTTTTCAATCCCATCAGATTCCCAAAGTGGGTGCAATTAAAAGATTTTGACAGTTCAAAAACATTAAAACAAATGACACAAACTCTTCCTTTGCCTACAGGGCTATATATGGGAATATTTGCATACAGGGTTTGCATATGGGGAAGAACCATAGCTCATTTGTAGAGTGCCTGCTTTGCATGTAGAAGGTCTCAGGTTCAATCCCCAATATCTCCAGGTAGGGCTGGGAGAAGCCCCAGTCCAAAACTTCAGAAAGCTATTGCCAGTCAGTGTAGACCATACTGAACTAGATGGACTAATGGGCTGACTTAATATAAGGCACTTTCCTATGTTGTGTTAAATGGAGAGTTGAGCTGTTTCCACATTTGACCAAAATGCTCACATAGGTACCCACAATATAGGGTTGCAACTGAAATCCTATAACTACACCAGGTGCTTGCTCCACACCCATTTGTAATGCATATCTGAAACCAAATATTCATTTTTTTAAGAGGGAAAGTGAGTTATCATATTATGCCACCTTTCCTAAAATTGATACTTCCTACCTTTTTTGTGAGCTTTGCATATTAACATTAAAGACCTAGACAAACAAAAAAAGGATAAAAGAGAGCAATGCCATTAAAAGAACAATGTCATTAAACTTCTTTATGGATTTACCAATTGTCTTCCTAAACCAAAATTCAAGGTGGTTGACCAATAAGTAAAATAAAGGCAATAAACATATAAAAGATAAAATTAATGAATAACAAAGAGCTTCTTAAAAATAAAAACAGGTAAGTATGTATCCAATTAAGTTTTACTCAGAGGACCCACCCATTGAAATTGATAAACCTAGGTTAATTTCAACACGCCTTCTCTGAGTATGATTAAGGTCGTATCCACACCATACATTTCAAATAGTTTTATACCAGTTTGACGCTCATGCCTTCCCCTGATGAATCCTGGGAGCTGTCATTTGTTAAGATTGTTGAGAATTGTTCAGGGACCTCTATACCCTTTACAAAGCTACAATTCCCAGAGTGATTTAACAAGCTCTGTGATCCAGCAGGGCATTTCTTATGCTTCCCTGTGAGCAGGAAACTGTGAGACTGGCCCATCATTGTTTGGAGGCCATTCTCTTCCTGCAAATTCTGGGTCTATGTTAATGAAGTCTTAGAGTCAGCTACATGCTCAATTAATTGGCAAGGATAAGGGCAGTCAAGTAAAGAAGGGGTATAAAAAAAGGCATGTAGTAACTTGAGGATTAGGGAGAGGAGTATACAAGAAGTGTGAGGGGATGGCAGTTTTTACTAGCGGGGAAGGGTTGAAGTTTTGGGACTGAAGCTACAGCCCAAGCCACTGGAAAAACTTGCCCAGCTCTCATAAACGTCCCAGGATTTCACAGGTTAAATCTCCCATATTTCCATATCCAAAGCTTAAACAAGGAACTGGAAGTTAAGGATGAAGACTCTGTAGAGGGATTCTGCAGTTCCACGCCAAATAGATGCTGTTCTTGGTAGAAAGATGAGCAAATTCCCTCCAGTCTAATTTGGAAATAGTTCAGATAGACCAGACTGTTTACTCAGCTGTCCAAGCTAGGCCTAAATTGGCAGTGGACCCAGGATGGCAGTTTAAGAAATGTACCCCAAAATCTCTACCACAGTGTCACTGAGGACACTGGTAGCACATCTCTCAAGCTGAGTGTACCTGCAGTGTGATCCAAGTATTGCATCGCAACATGCTCTGAAAGCCGCTCCTTTTAGCTCCGGCTGCCTCTTGTCCTAGAGGCAGCAAAATGTCTTGGGTCAGCTGCTATATCAGGATGGAAGCAACGGAAGTGAAAAAGATTCTGATTCCGTTGGCATGTGTTGCAAGATGGAACAAGTGGCATGCATCAGCTAAGATGGGGAAATAGGAGGTTCATATAGAGCGTACAGCTTTTTCTTTTCTTTTTGGTAGCTACCCAGTGTGGGTAGTGTAGTGGCCAGCATACTGGGCAGCCTCTGCTCTGGGCTGACATCTCTACTCAGGCAGAAAAGCTTGCCTTGTAAGGCTCTCACTCAAACATACTTCACAAGGTTACTGAGATGATAATATGGGAGAAGTTGCCATTCTCTTTGGAGGAAGGCTAGATTAAAAAAAGACATTGGCAAAAATTACTTGAGAATGTTTGCTATGAAGAATGAGAGGAACTTGATCGTCCTTATATGACAGGTCCTGGAAATTGGTATAATATGTACAAAGTTTATATTTTCCTTCTCCAAGGTTGGGTTCATATTTTCTATTTAAATATTTATAAACTGCACTTCCATAAAAATAAAAAAGCTGTGTACACCATACAACGTTACAATAACATTGCAAAGGTCTGTCTGAATAAACCTGTTTTTAGGAGATGTCTCCTGGCAAGGAATTCCACAGGGCAGGGCCTGCCACAATCAAGGGTAACTGAACCTGAGGGGCGTGGGGAACCACCAGAAGTGCCCCATCAGTGATCAAAGTGGTGCATAAGGAATAAGTTGTTTAGGGCTTTGTGAAAACACAAGAACCTTCAACCTGGCCCAGGAGCAAATTGGCAACCAATGCTGCACTCTCAGCAGAGGAGTAATGCAGGGGTACCTAACATGATAGCTAAAGTGATGCCCTCCAAAAGTTGATGGACTCCAAACTCCCATCATCCCTGACCATCCGCCATGCTGGGGAGCCTGATGGGAGTTGTAGTTCAACAACAACTAGAGGGCACCATGCCATGTACCTGTAGTGTCATTCAGCTCATATAGCTCTTTGCTGCCTTTTTGACCATTTAATCTTCTTTCTCACTGTGAAAGCCGCAATGACAATCTATGAACCAGCAGTGCTGGGGACTAAAACTATATGATTTGTGCTGAAGCTCTGCAGGCCAGGTCAGTGAGCGGATGGGAGGCTGCACACACGCACGCTACCACCACCATAAACTCTACTGAAGGTGAGATACAAATGCAACTTTAAAAATCTAAGGAAGAGAGGGAGTGCACACCACTAAGTTCCCCATGGGCATCTGCAGCGAGAGGAATCCCTTTCTACAGCTGTCGCAGGGCCTGATGCCCCATACAAACCAAGCAAGCCATTCCAGTGCTTGCAGTGGCAAATACAGCATTCCCTTCTATTTCAGATGGATAGTTTGAAAATGTTTGAAATACAGTCCTAACACTTTTACATCCAAGATCCAATCGTTAATAAAATGATTGCATTTCATTTCTATTCTGTGGGTTAATTCCAGAATGAGTATTGAAGACTTTTCCCCCCTCTGCCTTGCTTTAAACGTTTAAGGCCCCAAGTTAAAACTTAACCACCACTACATCCACAATCTACACTTTGAGCAATTCTTTGCACTTCAGCATTCAGCCAGAAATCCTCTTCATCATACGCAGCCTTTGATGGAGGAGCCTTTGCTCTGAGCCATGTGGCAATGAGACTCTTTAAGACTGCAAACAGCTGAGGTTAAGCTAGAATTGCTGAGCGCCATCATACTTGGAAGTATTTCAGTTGCAGGCTGTGAGAGAGGTCGACCTCAGCATAGAAAGATAAATGCAGTACAATTAAGACACATATTCCCATACTTCCTAGTTAGCAGGATTGGAATTCTCAATGGGGGCCCAAAGGCAGCACTTTGTAGAAAGCAGCATATATCGCTGGAGCTCATAGAGGATAATCTGGCTATGAGCAATGATTATGAAATAGAGCCTTGATGTTCAGAGACAGCACGTCACCAAATGCCAGATGCTGGGGTGGAGGGTAATAGTGAGTTAATGCTATTGCTTTCTTGTCCTGTAAGCTCAAGTGGTAGAGAGCACTTGCTCTGCATGCAGAAAGTCCCAGGATCAATTCATAGAATCTCCAAGCAAATCTGGGGGGAAACTCCTCTCTGGAATCCTGGACAAGCACTACCAGTCAGGGTCAATAATACTGAGCTAGATGTAGACAGCAGCATCCTGTGCTGGCTGGTCACCATGGGAAAGGACACCGGAGTATGTAGACTTCATAGGTGGTACCATCTTGCTTCAGTCTGCTATTGCTTTGGAGCAGCCAACCCCAGAGGGAATGATGGTCTAAGGCAATTTTTATTGGCTTTCCTAGTATGGAATTGAACAGATTGCCATTCTAATTAGTTATACGAAGCACACACAGCCTTCTCAGTAGAGGTACAGGTATAGAATAACACCTCATGGGGACCAGGTAAACCCCCTAATCTAAACTTCTGATGCTAAACTTGAGAGCGGCCATTGGCTATGACTTCCTATGGGTGCATTTCAGCATGCTTAAGTTCAGGCTGTGTGCAACACGAGGGTTTCTTCTCACTGTCTCTATAGACTGGTTAAGTGAGAAAAGACTTGCGAAGCACTGGAGTTGAGAGAGTGGCTGTGAAACTTGGGAAGTCCATTGTGGAGCATGGAAAACTGCCAAGTCTATGCCTGTCCACATCCTTCCCTTCCAGCCATGCTCTGCCCAGAAAGTTGGCCAAGGAAGGTGTTCCCTCCTTTGCTTTAGCCTGAAGCAGCACTCTTAAACCAGCTTGTCTGAGTAAAGAGCTGGGGTAGGAGGCATCAGGAGCAGCAGGAGAAAGGGGTGTGGGAGGTCAGAAGGAAAAAAAAACTGGAGCAAAAGGAACTGGACGTCTGGGAGGGGGAGAGAATGCCTGTGTTTCCCAGGGAAACTTCCCCCATTTGAGTTAGTGTACTAAAGCATCAAGTGGAAAGAGCCCAGCACTTTTTCACGAGGCTAGACTTTGAAGAATGTTAATGACTTTTCATTTTAAAACCCAAGACAAGAAAATATTGCTTAGTCAAATGACCTCTGGGAGAAAGAGACCACTGGATGTGGCACGTTGTTGTTCTGTTTTGTTTAGGACTGCTGCTTGATATATGAGAGGCCTGCAGGTGCATTCATGCTGTGCAAGTATTTTCCACTTCCGTCGTCAGGTGGCCAGAAAAGCAGCAGTGTTTGCCTCACCCTGCAAAGCTTGGCATAGAAGACAAGAAATTCCAGTGCTTGGAATATTTCAGTGTTTTAAGATTTGAAATAACGTTTTGCATCTTTGGTAGCTTTGCCAAAGAATCACATTCAAGTTCTTTTCAAAAGTAACTTCAAAAATACTTATGTCCCTGGCCTTTATTCCAATCATAACTGCAGTTAATTTTTTTGGTTAATATTTCAGCAACCCAGCCCCCTAAACCTATGAGGACCCCGTAGCCACCTGAGACTCGTTATGGCCAGCAAGTCTGCTGCAAAAGCATATTGATTTCATAGATAAGATCTGACAAAGTGGAAAGCCTCTAGAGACAAACACATATGCCTTTTCTTTGGATAAATTAGCATTAAAAATTATGCACAGAAGGTTGAGTCACACAAAAACCTTCCTTAGGATGAATGTAATTTTGCTACAAGTTTTTGCCTAACCATTACTAGCTTCAAACACAACACATTTCTGTGTATGAGAAAGCATGAAAGCTACATGCAATGATCATGTTGCTCTATTTCATTATCTGTTTATGTAGTAGGAAGCAAAATAGACATATAAGCAACCACTACCAGGTAATACTGAAATGGTGCTTTCCCCCCTACACATAAATGCTTTCAGAATAATATTTGATGCTCCTGATGTTTTTATTTTCTCAATGCAACCATGGAACAAGTTAAGTGGAAACAACTCAAATGAACCCAACCACAAGGCAGGTCCCAACTAGTCATGTAAAATGGTTGCCATAGGCATTATTGCACTGTTTCCATAACATCACAAACATGCTTAAATGGAGGCTGGAGATGGTGCATCCAGTGCTGCGATAAGCAGTATTTTGCTCAGATTTCCATGAGCTGCTGGAGACGCAAAATGTAAAGAAGCCACTGCATATTCCAGGTGTCTGAGTGCACACAACTGGATTATAAGTAAGTTATGCTGTTTCAAGTTACAAAGAGTCCCTTCAGGGATAAAGCAGTAAATATTTACTCTAGGGTTGCCAGGTTCCTGGCCCGAGATTGATCCTGTATCTTTAGGAGAAGAGAAAGTCAGCCAAGTGCAGGTGTTCATGCAACATTATAATGAGAAAAACCACAAGGTGGAATTCTTCCTACCCCTTGCACAACCTTTAAATGTTAAGACCTCTTGGAGGCTGGGCCCAGCCTTCAAGAGGTCTTCTGTATCTTTAAAAGCTGTGCAGGGGGAAAGGAGAATTCCACCTTGTGGTTTTTCCTATTACAATGTTGCAAGAACACCAGCACTTGGCTGACTTTCTCTTCTCCTAATGAGAAGGTCTCAGGCCCTGAACCTGGCAACCATAATTTACTTCTGTTTATCTTGCAATCAACAGTAACATACAGTTCCAGCCCTGCTACCCCTCATCCCATGAAGCCCATGGAAGATACAGGCCAAGGAGGGAAATCAAAATATTAGCTATTGTTGTTATGTGCCTTCAAGTTGATTAAGACTTATGGCGATCCTATGAATAGTAGTTGGAAGGGGGCCTATAAGGCCATCAAGTCCAACCCCTTGCTAAATGCAGGAATCCAATTTAAAGCATACCTAACAAGTGGCTGTCCAGCTGCCTCTTGACTGCTCCAGTGTTGGAGAGCCCACCACCTTCTAGGTAATTGGTTCCTTTGTTGTACCGCTCTAACAGTTAGGTTTTCCTGATGTTCAGCCAAAATCTGGCTTCCTGTAACTTGAGCCCATTATTCTGTATCCTGCACTCTGGGACAATCAAGAAGAGATCCTGGCCCTCCTCTGTGTGGCAACCTTTTAAGTACTTGAGGAGTGCTAACAGTTCTCCCCTCAGTCTTCTCTTCTTAAGGCTAAACACACCCAGCTTTGTTTCCAACCCCCTGATCATTGTTTCCCATCCTCTGAATCTGTTCCAATTTATCTGCATCCTTCTTTAAGTGTGGTGTCCAGAACTGGATGCAGTACTCAAGATCAGGCCTAACCAGTGCCAAATAGAGGGGAACTAGGAACTAGTACTTCATCCAATTTGGAAACTATACTTCTGTTAATGCAGACTAAAATAGCATTTGCCTTTTTTGCAGCCACATTTCACTTCTGGCTCATAGCTTGTGATCAACAACAGTTCCAAGATCCTTCTCAAACGTAGTGTTGCTGAGCTAAATATCCCCCATCTTATAACTGTGCATTTGGTTTTTTCCTAGATGTAGAACTTTGCACTGATCCCTGTTAAATTTAATTCTGTTGTTTTAGCCCAATGCTCCAGCCTATCAAGATCCCTTTGAATTTTATTTCTGTCCTCTAGGTATTAGCTATCCCTCCCAATTTTGTATCATCCACAAATTTGATAAGCAGATGATTGGGATAGCAAGTTTAGGAAGGGTCTCAATTAAAGTCAAATTTAATAGAAATATGTAATAGTTTGAGGTTTTTTAAATGTTGCAGATGTTATCACATCATTGTCATTCTCCAGTGTTGGATTGGGGACAAGCAGAAAGTGTTACCCTGGAAACAGTTCACTTATACCAGCCATCCTAACCTTGTGGTCTCCAGGTATTGTCAAACTATTACTTTCATCAGCTTCAGCCAGCACAGGATGGCTGATTCATATTACTTGTTGAACAGCAATTGGGGGGTGGGGTGGGGGGTTTGCAAAGAAAGAGAAAGTGTCAGAATTTCCAGCCCCCCCCCCTTGCATGAATCTAAGTAGCTGTTCGGATCTAGTCATATTAATGAGATTAAGAGTTATAGGGAATGTGACAGTATTCCACAGGCAAATTGTGGAAAATTGTGTTCAAGGTCTAAGGTTTACAAAGTCACTGCTGATGACAAGTGTCCAAAAGTCTAATCAACTACCGAAATCACCCAAATCACATGAGCTCTTTATCTGTCACTCTTGTGGAGCAGCATGGATTCCCTCCGTATGTGGCAGTGTGCGACCCGTGGAAAGCATGTATTAAAATGGGTTGGCATTTGCAAGATAACACATTTCTGTTCACACTATAAAAGGTGGCAAACTAAGGAACATATGGAGTGCTTGTGTACTGAGGGACTTTTGCTTTTTAAAAATAATAATAATACATACTTCTGTACCATAGTATGCATGTACAATATGTATATTCTTCTATGGGAGCAAGAATGGAAAAGAGGATAAATCTATAGAATAATTAACTAATGTAACAATGCTATTATCAGAATGATACTACTAAGGAGACTACCATTTAATTAGAAAATAGTTAAATATGCACCAAGAATTTCTCTCTAAACACTGCTTTCCAAATTAAAAAATTATCGTGGGAGCCTTTAAATTGAAGTCATTTTTGCAGGGAAGGAAACAGAATGGTAATCTTACAGTTCTACACATTTTAAAAAGCAAACCATTTTAACACCAGGTGGGCACACTGACACTGCTTTTCATGTAACACGATAGTGAACAGTGCCATCTGCTGTTGCAGACTTTCTACACTTATAATGGTATAGCTACCAAAAACAATATCTTAAATATACAATTTAATACATTGTTTGTAGCCAAAAATCCAAATAGTATCTGAAGTCAATGGAAGGGGCTTTTATTACAACAGTGGAATTTTTCACTGGTTTCCCCACCACAGATGCCCTGATCTCAAAGCTTTACAGGGTTTTTGAAACTCCCTTCAGCTTAAAGGCATGCAACATGCATGGCTGTTTTTTAAGAAGAACAAGTCTAAAAATCAGCAGGCTCACAGAAATAGTTCTACAGTTCTTGGATTGGCTCCTGATCCACTTCCACATCCAATCACCTTCAGCTGTTGGTGGTTAAAGAATATGATGGGTCAGCTTTAACACAGCTTCCTCTGTTTAGCTTCCTTTCAGGGACAAACATCTAATTATGGCAGCACAATGTGCATACTATGCTTACCACCACCGTGAAAACTAGGCAAGTGCCTGGGTCATTCTGCTTTAAACTGTAGGTTACAAATGTCTCCTACACAAAAAACCTTCCACACCTCCCTACACATATTAAACTACTGTGGCTAAGCTAGTACATTTTGCTCCAGTATCTAGTTTTCTAAGTGTAGAGCTTTATATTGCATGAAGGAATATGAGCCCACACTGGAGGGGAAGTTTTGGATCCCCTGCCATCTTTGCTATACTGTAGATCAGCTTCCACCACTATCATGTCCAGTTTGCCCCCAGCACAAATACATCATAGCTTAAAGCCAGTGTAAGGCATCATTACCTGAAAGCAAATGCCACACAAGCAACAGATACCATGTGGGGAAGTTGCTGTCCACACACACATCACTTACTGCATACCCAGCTTTCCATTCACTGAATGATAACCCACGTTTTGAAAAATTTACTGTTTGTTTACAATAACTTAGGGAGGTAGGTGAATGATAAAGCAAGCAACTATGTTTCAGTCAACTCATATCTTAATGCAGGCACCTAGCAATGCAATTCAGTCTTCATTAGATGCTTCAATCACACACATTGCTCTTAACTTACCAGAGGTTGTATTGAAAGATGTATGGAAGATTTATGTATATGAATATATTAGCCTCATTAAAGATAGGCATCTAGGGGTCAACCTGTAATATAGCAGCCTATATATAGCAGCTTTGATCAATTTTCTATTTTTATACTAATTCTACAGAAACTTTAATAAAATGCATCTTCTTACAGAACTAGAAATTAGATTTTGGGGTTGGGAAGGCAAAGCAAGGAATTTGGTTTGAACTCATTTATATGACATTCTGTTAAAGATGGGGACATCAAGGTGGTGGCCATGCACAGTGGCACCCTTGACAACCAGTGCCCACAAAGCCTGTTCCCGCTTCATCACTGGACATCAAAGATCCCCTTGAAAAACACATAAAGGAGAAAGAGGAGTACTGTTGCTATTTCCCTTTTTCAGCTCTGTACTGTTTTTAAAGGGTTTTTTATGTTTCTGTACACCACTTTGATGTTTTTTAGAGGGCGGTATATAAATACTTGCATAAGTAAAAATAAAAATATAAACCGTTTTCAGTATTCAGATTAGCACCTGAGCAGAAATGAAAGTGACTAAGGGGAGAGGAAAGGAGAGGAGGGGAAACATTTATTTTAATTCCACTGAATCAAACTTTTCCTCAGACCCCATGGAAAAGCAGAGAAAGAGATGTGAGTGTGGGCTGTGTAAGTTAACAGCATGCTGGGGTGCTACTAGCTGCCTCTCTCAGAGGTACTGAGAGAAACAACTGGAGGGGATGGTACCCATGGCACTCTCTGAAAATTCCAAGCCTATTTAACCAGAAGAAAAGATACACTTCAATACGCTATCTGAAGTGAGATCTCTTTCTAGTTTCTAACAGTTGTGTATTTAATCTGGGTTTTCCTGTCATGACAGAACCAAATTTTAACACAATACAACACACACAAAAGATGTTGGCCTTGGTATTTCATTTAAATAGCTATGTCAATGTGTCTGTCAACATACAAATAAATGAGCCAATGCTGTTAAGAGCACCAGAAGTACTCTTGTACAGATTTCATTCATCCCAAAGAGTCAAATGTAGGAATCGTGCTCAGAATGTTTGCACTTTTAATAGTTCACACAGAATTTCACTTTAAGGATTGGTGCTTGCTTCAGTATCTTGAGAGGATTCAGATTTATCTGAATGTTAAATTATAATTCCTTTGGTCTGTTTAAGAGAAATTTAACCAGTTGAAGCAGAATTTCATCATCAAAACCTTTCACATCATTGTTTTCAATTGCTTCATATAGGGGCTTACTTTCAGTTCCCCAACAAATATTCTTTCTTGGGTTATTTTTATCAGCATCCACAGTTAAAGCCAAGGTATTCAACTGGTAACAAAAGAAGCCAAAGTATCTTCCGTCAGTAATCACAGCCTGCGATACAAAAGGCCGGGTCACATCTGCCTCGCTCCAGAATCCTGAGACACAGAGGAGGAAAAATGAAGCAGCTAAACAAAAGCATTTCTTATGAACAAAGAAACCCACAAGCCATTAAAGGCAAAGGCATCGCAAATCCATTGTAAAAGGATGCATATTTTATTAGTTCACCGGCCTTCCCCAACCTGGTACCTTCCAGATGTTTTGGACAACTTCTATCATCCATTGGTCCTACTGGTTGGGACTGATGGGAGTTGTAGTCCAAAACATCTGGAGGGCACCTGGTTGGGGAAAGCTGATCCAGACTCTTCAGTCTGTCACTCATGCAACTTTCCACAAAGAGGAAGGGCTCCCTGGGGTGGGGGGGGGAAAGCCTAATTAAAACAATTTGTATCTGGCACCTTTATGTTAAATGCAACCTATATATCCAATAAGCAGCCAGAGAATTCTGACACAGTTTCCAAACCAGCAAAAGCATGTTAAGAGCTATACAAGATATTTCCAATTCTACAAGGGGTCATAGCTGCTTACAGATCAGTACCTCCCACTTTTTGATTCACTTGTTTCATGAATTTCAAGTTGTAAGGAGCCCTAATCATGCATTCTAAAGAAAGTGTGACGACTTAAACTGGGGCAGGAGTGTGCAGATGCTAGCCTCACTCAAATGTCCCCATACACGGTAGGCATACCTGCTCCACTCCCCACCTTCTCACATTTAATGGGAAGGCAGCTTGCAAGCATGTTCAGCTGAAAGCAATAACAAGCCCACAGGTAATCATGAACCCTGTATTATCAGAGCTCCCAATCACAAGGAGGTTTGTAAATACTTTCGATGAACATGGTAACAGGCCCTTTTCAGACCTTCCAGCATAATGTGGAAAGGTCAAGGGCAGAGTGGGCATGCCCAGCACACATACACTTACTCCCCAGTTTAAGCCCTCACATATTCTTTTGAATGCATGAATAGGGCTTAGCATGGCTGTATCATCTTTTAACACTTAGATTTGTGAGCTAGCTATTTTCTTTATTGTGCATCACTGGATATCATCTTTAATCTTTAACTAGAGACTTACCTTGGTACATTGCTTGTGCTCCAGTCCAAGCAAAAAGACTTGCAATTGCATTGGTACGGGAAGGAACTTCAATCTGATCAAAGAGATTCAACTTTATAAGTCTCTCTCTTTTCAGTCGTTTGGGAATTAAATGAAACTGTGTATGCCCATAGGTGCATCGATCTGCTACCTTTGATCCTAAATCCCACAAAAGAAATAATTATTTTTAGATCGTTTTCTATATAACATATAGCATGTAGAATGCTTAGGAAAAATACCAGTTCATTCAAGAGTATCTTCAAAATTGAATATCTTTAAAATTCTTGACAACAGTGATGCTGACAAGTAGTTATTATTAATTAATTTAAATATGAACATAGCGCTATACATAATGCTGCTGTTTTATAAACAATACTTTAGGTAAGCCTGTTAACCCTTAGAAAATCTAGCACCTAATTCATACAAAGAGTAATGTTTAAGCATATAGGAGATTCTGAAATCAGATAGCGGGAGCATTAAAACATTCCATACAAGATGGCTTACCATACTATGCCAATGTAGAATGTTACGGCTAAAATTTGTCTTTCCACATCAAGACCAGGCATTCTGTTCAATCAACTATTCACTTTATCAAGAATACTGTACTTGTTTAGTACAGTAGCAACTGTAGCAAAGACTGAACTACAAGAAGCTGTGAAATTCATGGTTTATATGCCACCTCAATCGCAGCATTACTAAATGCATTAATTAAGGAAGCTGCTGTTCTTGCAGGCACAGTTATCCCCAATGTACAATATTGGGATAACAGAGGCCTACCCGACAAATCTACTGTAAGGTTTGATGCAACGTATGCAAAGCAATTTAAACAAGTTGTCCATAAACACCTAGTATCAATGACTTATTGCAGTCTTGTTGCAAAATGATTTGTTTTGTTAAAAACTTTTAACAAAACATTGGAACACAGAAAAAATAGCATGCATTATATTTTGTAATATCAAATTACAATATAAATACAATTTACAATTAAAACAGAAATTAAACATTCAAAACATTTGTACACAAACACCCAAGTAGAAATTTTATATATTGGTGTTTTGATGTGGCAGTCTTACCTATAAATATTTTGTTGTAATATTGTCGTTTGAACAATGGAAGTTTGTCAGGTAAGACATTAATAACAGGAATATCTCCAGGGGCCACATAGTCCAGGGGCACAAACTTAGAAAAAAAAGTGAAAATCATTTCAGTAAACAAAAAAAAAATGTATCTTGCTTTTCACCTCATCTAATGATGACAGTAATAAGAGGTTCCTTTCACTATGGACCAATTAACTACAAGATCTCAGTTATGTTGACTTTTGTAATTTACCACTAGCCTGCTTGTCTTGGCTGAAACTGTAGATACCTGCAGACACAGTGGCCTGGTTAGCACATAACAATAAGCCAAACTATGGGTTAGCATCAATAATACTTGCAGATACAGAGTAAAATCTTTGGCCCCTTCACTCTTCCCCCAGTCCTGCTGTTGTCATGTTATCCCAGTGCTAAGCCTTAGTTCACATTACATCTGAAGCTGGTTGGCTGGTTTAGGAGAGACAAGCCATGGCTCAGCCCTGGGCAGCATAGCAGCAACGAGACCAAGGAAGAGTGAAGCAGCTGTGAGTTTGCTTGATCGTGTTCAGTCATGGTTTAGCTTAGTGCAGGAATGGGGAACATGCGGCTCTTCAGGCACTGTTGGGACTCCAACCCCCATTAGCCCAGCCAGCATGGTTAATGGTCAGGGATAATGGGTTTGTAGTCCAACAGCAGCCGGAGGGATACAGGTTCCTCAACCTTAGCTTAGTGTTATATGCAAACTGGGCCAGTCTGTGCTTGGTTTCTGAAGAGGTAAAGAACTGAAATGGTGCTTACCCTATGCAACAAGCAGAATCACACAGGCAACTTCTGTAACACTACCATGGAAGTATGTTGTATGTGTGGCTCAGGTTCTTCTTTTCCCTGGTAGCTGTGCTTGACTTTCCCTGCATGAAACTACATGAAGTAGGGCCCAATACTTTCTCTTGAATCAGGGAACCCTTCAGTGCCAGGAGGAATGTCCCCCATTTTCACTTTTCACATATATTGGGGAGAAAGGCATACAAGAATTGAACACACCTAGCACTTGCCTGGAGCTTAAGTGATGTCACTGGTTCAAGGCTAGCAGCAGCAACAATGGCAGGTAGGAGATGAATATAGGATGCAAGATCACCAGAATGGGTAAATATCCCTGAGTTATTTGTACGACTGGATAGCACTCCCCATTTCCAGTTTAATGATACAATGAGGATGATTACATCCATGTTTCTCCCTACTTTTTCATTTCCTTTTCCTCCCTTGAGTTGTCATATCATTCATTCAATTCACTCTACCGCACAAATCCACCATTTTCACTTTGTGTAAATACACAGAGAAACAAACACCTCCATCGTATTCCTGTGACAAAAGGAAAGTCTCCAATTCCCTCATACAGTAATGCCTCAATTAATGAATCCTCCAGGAACAAAGCTCCTTGAAAGGAAAGCTTTTTAAAGATGAAACTAACCAGCTTTGCTTTGCAATCAATAAAGGGATAATCCTATGCCTTTATTTTAAGATGAAACTGAACAGCTTGTTTCTTTGTTTTGCTATGGATAAACCTTCAAGCCTGTGGCTTTGCCTTCAGGTGAAACTGACTAGCATGTGTCTGCTTTGCTATGGATAAACTGACAAGCCTGTGCTTTTGCCATACTATGGTAAAACTGACAACCTTGGGTGTTTGCTTTGCATTAAAGAGATATCTTGCTTTCTCCCAGGGCTGGGGAGGGAAGGATCCAATATGATTCAGGGGAGGGAGAGGCACTCTTTAAAGTCCCTGTTGAAGTTGTCCCCACTGTCCATGAGCGGGTGTAGGAACCTATCCCTATTCTTTCCATGTTATTCCTACCTCTGGTACCAAAGTTTCTGCTAAAGAAGTAAAGCCTAGGAATGCATCTACTTTGTTAACTGAGATATTACTGTATAGCAGTGTATGGGTAAAAACAGCTTTACATATACACATCTTAAGATAAGAGGCACTAAACAAAAGCACCAGAAAGTAATTTAAACAATCAAGCCAATTAACTCCTTGGCCTCACACAAATCCTAAACCGTAAAGCCCCCAAATTCTAAAACCAGAAAGAACCCTACATTTATAGCACAATACTATTCAGATATACTCAGAGTTCCTTTCAATTTACCTCCAATCCTGCATAGGATTGCAGCATTAGGCTACTTAATAGACAAAAATGAGAGCAACCTATCCATCTTTACACAGCAAACAGTAGAGCTAGTTTAGCATGTAATAGCACCAAAGGCTCCAAGCCATTGTGAAACTTTTTCTACTGAAACAGGAAATTAAAAAATGACAAAGAGCCTATGAAAAGTTATAGAAATAGATCTGAAAATATTATGTGGCAGCAGTTCTCTAACTGTGCAGCGGGACAACAGTAGGTATAAGTACTATTAATATGCCTTGGGGGGGAAATAAAAGGCTCCTATGAATCTAAAGTGGAGGCTATCCACAGTATATCTGCATCTCATTTACCCTGGATCTCCCTTCCAGTCTTCTAAATGCCTCTAAAATCTATTCTGGAGGGTTAGGGGCTTTCTAGAGCAGAGCTGGGGGCATGAGGTGATAGAAGGAGAAGTCCATTGCATGCTACTGGATGTTGCCCTTTGGATACAGAGATACTGTAAGAATACCAGCCCTCAGTGGGGAGTGCCCAATAGCCAGTGCTGTGCCCATCTCCTTCTGGCTTGGGAGACACACCCAAATCAGAGTGACTGATGCAAAAACACAGGGGGTGAATTTCTTTGAGCATAAATAGTTCTTACTCTTACATGCTCTCCAGTTTTAATTAAGAAAATATCAGTTATTGGGTATGTTTGCTATATTCTAACTTCTTCACAAGGACAAATTTACATCACACATATTTAACTTAATTTAGTGAAATTGCACCCTTGAAAAGGTGATATGGGATAGAAGCAAGAGGTCTGATTTATACATTTTAGAGCTCAATACTCATCCCCACCCCCAAGCCACCAAAAAGAACAAATCCATTCATTTCTATGAAACTTGGTTTCATACCTCTGAAAGCTGTTTTGTTACACGAATCTGACAGTGTGGTTTATCATCAATCTGAAATCTCAGTGGGTCAATTCTACCCCTCCGATGTCCACGAGGAACCACCGTCTCACCACGCATCCAATAGAAATTTACTTCTGGTTTGAAGTCTGAAATAACAAGAGTGTCTTCAATAGTGCCTGACATCAAGAGCATGCCACAAAAATATTAAGTACACAGGAACACAGAAAGCTGCCTTACAGTGAGTCAGGCCCCTTGGTCCATCTAGTTCAGTACTGTCTACTGACTGGCAGCAGCTCTCCAGGATTTCAGACAGGGTTCTCTCCTGGCCCTACCAGGAGATGCCAGAGACTGAATCTGGCATTTTCTGCATGCATGCTCTAGCCCTGAGCTACAGCCCTTCCCAAAGTATGTAACTGTTCATGTCTGTACAGTCAAGGGTATGTGTGTGACTGCATATCCTTGTATGTGAACACATATATGCGCAACATCTGTATATACTTCTGAACTTAGTTATGCAAAAATTTGCAGTAAGTCAGGTGATTTAAAAAAATGTCTCAAAATGTATATTTGTTTTAATGTTTTTAGTTACTGTAAACCGCTTAGAGAGCTTCAGCTATGAGGCGGTATATTACAATAAATAAATAAGTAAATATAAATAAAAATGTAAACTTTTTATATTTGATTTTTGATCATAAAAGATCAAAAAGATCTATAATTCTCTCCCTCCCCCCCCCAATAAGTGATGACTACACAATCAGGTTAGAAATCTGGTGCTGAAGCAGTAATTTTTCTGAGGCACTTAAAGTCAAATCTGACTTGCATGGTTTAAGAGTAACTGGTGTTATTCTAATAGGCACTAGGAATTAAGCACTTTGACAAATTAGGTAGCAACATTGTCTAGGCCCATGTGGTTTAGCACTGTCAAAATAACTCCTGGTCACTGTAACTGGCAGGAACACTGATCTGAATCACATTTAGTGTTAATCCATAGCATATGCGTAGCTGAATACCATTTATCCTTTAACGCAGACATTAGCCAAAATATTTCAGCAACTGAATATTAATGTTTTGGGTTAAGGAATCTATAAAGAAGAATGACTGTTTATTTCTATTTATCTGTTTGCATCAGCAAGCAAAGGACAAAAGGGTACATGTATGAAAAAAGTTTCTTCAGCCATTACTTTCCCTTCTCACTTATCCCTAGAGATCAATTAATAAATCTTAAATTCTTCCCTAGCATGCTCAGCTTAGAGCTCAAAGTTCAGTGGAAAACATTCAATTTATCAAGAATGGAAATAATGACCTAATTACAGGATTGCTGTAAGAGTTATTGAGAAATATGTGAAACACTTCAAAAATGCCAGGTATGTATGCTATATTACAATGTTTTCATCTCCATTTCATAAGGCAGATGAATTATTCCAGAATGCCTACCCCCCCACACACACACTTATTTGAGTACCCACACTTATTAACTCATTGGTTCACACCTGAATTCCTGAGTTGGATACTATTTAAACTATTGGATATAGCAGAATATATACCATAGGTAGGATAGTTTCCATTCTGTAAAGTTGCTACGTTAGAAAGCTAGTGTAGAGAAGTGTCTAAGCGTGCAAGTCTCACATGCAAATGTCATCTCAGACATACACTGCCTATGAGGTCTAAGGCAAGCCACCAAGTGTTACAAATGTTCAGCATAGCTATGAAGAATGCATGCATGGGGAAACGTACAGCAGAAGGCTCTGCTCGCAACCTATATATTTTTGTCTAAATATCTGGAGAGTGTGTACACGTATAAGCTCATTAAGATTCAAATGAATGAATGTAGTTAAATGGTAGAGCCTCCTGTTGGCATAACGCTGCTTCAGGCGGTAACCACATTTGGTGCCCTTCCTGTTTCTAACACAGCTTCTCTTTCAGCCCCTTCAGCTAACATACAATAAGAGAATAACTGGTGGAAATTGTGGGAGGAGTACTCTGCATGTTAAAAATACAAGTATTACACTATACTAGATAAATGTCACTCACAAAACAGAAGCTACTTGGAATTACTTATGGCTTCCATCTTTGATCTGTTTAATAATTTTAAGGATCTCTAAACTTTGCTGACATGTATATAAATCTTTGCAATTGATTAATATTGTCACCCTACAAATTGCTCATCAGCACCTGGATAGATAAGAAGCTTGACCAGATGACCTCTGAAGTCCCTTCCAATTCTATGACTCTAAGTGTACAGTATTTAGGATCGTAGCAGACATCCTGACAGAGCAGAGGCTACTTGAATGCGCCACCATTCTCTCTCTCTCTCTTACACACACACACACACACACACACACGTTTTCCATTAGCAACAATGAGGGCTCACACACCTATGACAGAAGAACCAAGCACCGGGTTGAGGCTGGCCAGACGAGCCGTCAGGCTAGGCACCAGGTGAGTGAGGAAGGGGGCAGGTCCCTGGTCAATGGCACGGAACAGGTAAGGGGCCCGTTTGCGCTGGTAGAAATGCTCCTGGAGTAGCACGTCACACACCACGGATCGGAGCTCGGCCAGGTCGCAGCGGTCTTCCCCTCCTGCTGCTTCTTCTCTCGCCGCCTCCACAGCGGGTAGCCCCTGCACGAAGACGGTCTTGGTGAAGTTCTGGTACCAGCGGTCTGCATTGATCGCCCACGTTTGTGGGTAAACCACGTACTTGAGGCGCTGCCGCTTTCCGTAGATCCAAAGTTTCTGCTCGACCGAGGGCGCGTCGTGGATCTCCTGGTGGAACCGCTCCAGGCGCCGGCGCTTGGCCGCAGCGCTCTTAGCCGTGAGAGAGGCTACTACCGGTGGATACAGAGACGGAGGGGAGGCAGCACTGAGGGCAGGCGCCGCTAACGGCTCAGTGTGGAGCAGGCGCCGCCGGGGCCGAGCGTTGCACAGCAACCGCAGCCCTCCGGACGCCGCCATCTTGCCTGCGAGAAACGGAAAAAAGGAAAAGAGCCACTTCCGGGCACGTCGGGTACCGCGGTTGGCCGCGCGCCCTCACATGACTCGGCCTGAGAGCCGCTCGCGCCAAAGATTTCGCTGGCAGAACGTCAACCGGGCGGCTTCTCATGGTTGTGACGGGGCAGGGGGAAGGGATGTCTGGCGGCCGCGCATGCTCGTTACCCTCAAGCGGGATAATCACACACTCAGAATTACGTCCCGTGAAAATTCATGGTGATTGAAGCCTAAGTGGTGCTACAGGTCTCCACTACCAGCACCAGTGGCTGCAGTGGTTATCGTCAGTAGCTGGAAGCAGGTGTTGCGTAAATGAGTCAATACAAAGGGCGTTTTACTGTAATATGATCCGTATTTTAATAAGTTTTTTGTATTTTCCTTTTAAATATATTTAGTTGTGGCGAACAATAAAGATTCATTCATTCAGTACAAAGGGCAGGAGAGTGAGCGTAGATTAAGGGAGACCAGCTACAGCCAGCCAGATGGGCGACTAAAATTTAATAAATAAATATATAAATAATACGTGGCTAGAAGTAGCAGCAGAAAGGACAGCTGAGACATGGCGTAATTTCCCGCAGGAATGGAAGCGGGGCAAATTGCCCCATCTCTTCGGGGAAGGGGGGTAGCTCAGTACATAGAGCATCTGTTTTGCATGCAGAAGAGCCCTGGTTTCACTGGCCGTTGGTGGCTCCATGTCAGTGGGGCAGTGGAATCCGCTCTGGGTTTTAGTCCAAATGTTCAAGAAGCTATCCACAGTGAAACCTGGAGCGGATTCCATTGCTCCACCGACCAGCTGCCATTGTCAGGTTCAATCCCTGGCATCTCCAGATAGGTCTGAGAGGGAAACCTACCTAAAACCCTGTAGACCGACTGCCAGCTAGATGGACTAATGGTCTGACTTGGTATAAGACAGCTTGCAATGAAAGGTCTACCCTTAACTTCACAAAGTGATTAGTAGATCATGCCTACTGAGCTACTCAAAACGGGCTGGAGTAAACAAAGGCATCAGTTGAGGAAGATCTAATCTCACTGAATTTCTTATTTATTTATTTATTAAAGTATATGCCACTATTCATAAAAATATATCAAAGTGGTTTACAACATAAATATTATTTATTATTATTATTTATTGAATTTCTTAGTCGCCCATCTGGCTGGCTGTCCAGCCAATCTGGGCGATGTACAACATAGGCATACAAAACATAGGCACACAATACATAGACATTAAAAATCTAAAAACAATTAAGATAAAATCTAACCCACCCCAAATAAATACACAACAAAACCCTATCAAAATTTAAAATCAGAAATCATTAACCAACTATTGTAGAAAGATATCTTCTCAATTGCCTGCAGAAGCCTGGTGACGTGGAAAAGTTTCCAGCAGGCGTGTACAAGTCAGAACAAAAGATGCCTGCTGAATCTATATTGGCAGAACATTTTTGAGTACATACACAGGATTTTGATGTACAATCATTTCCTAGGTTAGATATTTATGTCAGAGGTTCTTGTTCATTTTGTTATTTCTTCATTTATAGCCCACTCTTCAACAAAAAAGTCTCCCAGAGTGGCTTACATGCAATCAATTAAAGCAAGATATTCCTTGCATCTGTTGGATCTGTATTATACATACACACAATGTAAGCAAAGAGTGATGCTGCCTGGTGCTCCTTCTGGGAGAAAGGGCAGAACATAAATTGAATAAATAAATAAATATCCAATGTAAGTCATTCTCAGAGTAGATCTTTGAAATCAATAGACTTAAGTAGCTCAATTCCAATGGGCCTACTCTGAGAATGACTTAGTTGGATATCATCCAAAGTATTTGAGATGGATCAGAAACCAGCAACCCGAAACAATGACAGTTTATATCCTTGGCAGGAGCTATTTCTTTTTTTGTCATTTTGGTTTGTCATTTTCCAAAATTAAATTATTGTATATTAAGCTGTGTCAGCCTTCAAACAGTAATTTAGAGTTATCTCATTTCAGCAGGAAAAACAGCTCAAGAAGGAGCATTGCCATATGAAACCCAGGTGGAGAAACTACATTTTTCATGCACTTGTCCAAATTTATTTGACAGGCGTATAAAACATGTCTGACAAGCCATACTCCCATACTGCATATAATTCAAAACCAACCATAACAAGAAAAAAATCCTTACAGTATTATAATGATACCAGGCATCACTGCCAGACAAGCTGCAATACTTCCAATTACACTTATTTGGAATCCCATGACATGAATGGAATTTATTTATTTAGCGCTCGTGTGTGTGTGTGTGTGTGTGTGTGTGTGTGTGTGCGTGTGCGTGTGAGTGTGTGTGTGTGTGAGAGAGAGAGAGAGAGAGAGAGTGTGCCTGTGTACACATGTACACAAGGCTGCTTAGGGCTTAATAATAGAATTGTGCAGTGGATTCAAATGAATCCAGAGCCATGGCAGGGTAATACAGAGGGATTCTGGGCTTGTGTGAAGCAAAGCAGAGTGTGTATAACACTCCCCAGGCCAAAGTAGGGACTCAGACACCAAACGATACTGTAGGCAAGGGTCTGATAAATTAAAACAAGTTTCTAAACTTACCATATAAGGAAATTGCCAGGATTGGTGGAGGGGTGAGGCAAATCTCTGTTGTGACAGGTGTAACTTGTGATCAGAAGGAATGGTTTTACTAAGGATAGAAACACACTCGCTGTTCTGCTGATTCCAATGCGTATCCACCTCTCTTCTGAAAATGGGGACACAAGTAACTGCCCCTTTTTACTGTAAAATGCGATGGAAGCAGCTTGAGTGCATTTTAAAAAAAGATTCAGCTTCAAAGAGATTTCGCAACTGATCGGCAAATCAAACGTTCCCCCTCCAGGTGTGGCTAATGGAAACGCTTTGTTCTGGCAACTAGTGTGTTCACAGTCCTAGACTCTCCAATCCCAGTGCTTTGGGGGAGGGATGTTGAAGTAAACAAATAGCTTTAGTTTCATGTGCTTTTTGCTCTTTTGCAAATTCTATCTCTGAGGAGTGGAAACATTAAAAGAGATCGGCTGAAACATTTAGTGCAAGGCTTTTCTTTTGCTTAATAGCCATAGCCACATTGCCTATTCCTTCCAGACAGGTGGTATTCTTCACAGAGGTGTTTTTGACCAGACATGGCCGACTTTTGTTTGATAATATCAATTATTTTCTTCCTGTTGATCAAATTCTCCTGTACTGAAATTTTCCAGATTCACTTCCAAGTGTATTCATTTTAAATGTAGCAACTTTAATAATGGTGCACCAATTAATGTTGATAGATATAGGAGGAAATTCTGAGAGGTTTTTGGTAGCATCTCACTAAACTAAATGAAGCTTACTTCCAGGTAAGTAAATTTATGATTGCAGCCTTAATTATATCTTATTTTACTCTGCTATCTGTTTTCTATATTTGTCTTTTCAGGATTGTGTTTTTCTATTCTATTTTTTAAAATTCAGTTATTTAAATTGATTGCAAGCCGCCTTGTAGATTTTTGAGTCAAGAGGTGATTTTTTAAAATTATTTTAAAAACACGCTGTGTTAACTTATGTTGTCATTGAAATAAATTATTATGGCAGGGTTTTTTTCTGGAATAACTCCTGATTTTGCTTAAAAACGGTGAAATCACTGATGGTCATGTGCTAGTTCACAAAGTGGTTCCAGCACCTGACACTAATGGGAAAACCAGTTATCTTTTCTTCTGTCCTCCTGGATACAGAAAGCTGAGAATTCCTTTACTTACAGAGCAATCCAAATCATGGGAAGCCAGAGGGAGGGGGGCAGCGGAGCTGGTGGAAAGCTTTGTGGCATCCACTCCCCATTCGGAAGCAATTGGGATGGCTCAGCACCAGCTCAGTCAAGAGCCACATGAGGTGGCCGGAAAAGCAAAGGCCAGCTCCCACGAACAGGCCTACCAGGGAGTAAGTGCTCCTCATTGACTACCATGGAAATTATTTTATACTGCCCTATTGGCCGGTAGAAATTTTACCTGGATTGGGAACTGCAGGAGTGCTCCAAATGTGAGGAAGATGACATGTAAGTCTCTCCCCTTGGCTCCTCCCCTGCCACGCCCCCAGAATGCCATATTTTAGGGCCTTCTGCTGGCTTAAGCCAGCTCTTGGTCCACTAGGCTGGCCATCCCCAGCGGCACTAGCAGGGTCCCAGTGGCGCTGCATCTGTGCCCGGGACAAGGGGCTTCTGCCAGTGGCACCTAGTGGCATCCAACTCCCCCCAGCCTAAATTGCACCCTTAGTGAAGTTCCTTCCTTGGGAATGAACTGAAAGATCAACAGTCACTGTTGGGTGGAGTCAGGCAGAACTCTAAAAGCAACAGAACACAGGAAGTAAAAAGCTGCCATTGTGGGAGATCAATCAGAACAAGATGCTCATAGGATGATCATGTTTCCAAAGATGTGCCTGAACCATTACCAGGTTGTGCTTTGGGGTTTGTGAAGAGCAGAAAGCAAATATTCATATCTAAGACACTAGGTGTCGCTCTCTTACCATTAACAATTTTTACTGAACAAATTATAAATATGATTCTAGTGTCCTCCCAGTTACATTTTTTAATATATCAAACTGTGGCCCTGGAGCACAGTCCAAAATCAATGGGCTTTGGAAGACTGGATCGTGTTCACTGGTCATTTGTGTGACAAAATATAAAGTTTTAGAAGTTGCACTGTGCTCCTCCCCCTCTGCAGCATCAGCAATTGGATAGATAGGTTGAAGCCCTTCCCACATGTTCAGACTGTTGTTCCTGCCAAGTCTGCAGTCATCCTACTGTGCAAGCATAAATGTACTAGAAAAGATATGATGCAAGACTACACTATGCAGACTGAAATTTGATCCTCCATTTGGATGATGTAGACCTGTTCTTTGTGCAGGCAGTTCAGGTAATCTCTTTGCCACACACTGTGTTGTTTTCTTTTTAATTGTCATGTGAATTATTAGTAGCCAGTAAACTAGTAACCAGTAAAATCATACCTGAGATATGAGTTTTCAGGACCCACCCTATTCCAGTAACTGATTTGTTTGAATGTTTTTAAGATTGAATTTTAAATTGTTACAATCTGCCCTGGGACCTGCTAGTGAAGGACAGGTAATAAATAAATGTAACAACAACAACTCACTAACTAAATAGTTCTGATGATTAATGTATAAGGCAGGAGTCCTATACAAGCATTCTCCTAGCTGTAAGCTTTCACTGTATAGCTGCTCAGTTGAGATCATCTTCTCATGGGATGGAATAAGAGGAACCATAATCTGAAGTTTAAAAATACCTAAAATCACATTATCTTTCATTTAAAATAATGGATAACGTACATTAATTCTTGCTTTCAATCACACCATCCATCATGCATGTTTTTGCAGAGTCTCATATTTTTTAATAATAAATGTTTGAAACTGGCCAAGAATAGATTGCTCATAATCCACTTTTGGCTTCATAAAGATTCTTCTCTCTACATATACATATAAACAATAAAGAACCAACTTTTTAAAAATAATGGAAAATTAACCCACTATTGTTTGGTGCTTGGTTATTCTTCAAAGCAGAGGTGGACAGACCTCAGGCTTTGGAGTTTTCGTTTGTTATTAGAACCCCAAGGTCTACCAACCAGGTGCAAGAAACACACAATTAAAGAACAGCGTGCCTCTGAACACATTCTGACCCAGTTTGCAACTACCATAAAGCCAAATCATGGCTAAGCATAAATGCACGAGCTTGTGGACAAACCACGAACTGTAGCCAAGGTTTTTTACTGCCTTGCTCACGGTGTGGGGGAGACAAATCACAAGTCTGAACATAATGCTATGCCAGGTTCAATCCCTGAGACTGATCCTGTATCTTTAGGAGAAGAGAAAGTCAGCCAAGTGCAGGTGTTCTTGCAACCCTGTAATAGGAAAAACCACAAGATGGAATTCTCCCTCCCCCCTGCACAATTTTTAAAGATACAAGAGATCTCTTGGTTGCCAGGTCCAGCCTACACGAGGTCTTTTGTATCTTTAAAAGTTGTGCAGGGGGAAGGGAGAATTCCACCTTGTGGTTTTTCCTGTTACAGGGTTGCAAGAACACCTGCACTTGGCTGACTTTCTCTTCTAAAGATATAGGATCAGTCTCAGGCTTTGAACCTGGCAACTCTGTAAGACAACCATGGGTTAGTTCTGGTAGTGCAGCAGCAACAGGAACAGGGGAGAAGCAGAAGCAGCTGTGATTGCACTGTGTTTGCTTGCTCATGGTTTGGCTTAGAGCAAGAATAGGGAATCTGTTGCCCTCCAGATGTGTAGTGTGACAGCAGCAGGGCCAGGGGAGGAGTGAAGCAGCCATGATTTTTACTGGAATACCTGCACACTGGCACGTTGATCCTTAGCCATGGTTTAGCTAAGTGTTACATGTAAACCAGGTCTCTTGAGTTTAGGAATTTGTTTTCTGAACTGAGCTCATAGTTTTTCACACATAAGGCCATTCCTGGTTTTCCCAAGCTTTCTTCATTTCAGCTGCCTAACTGAGGTGGGAAAAATCACTTTACTGTTGCTAAGCATGTGGGAATCAGAAACTCTTTCACATAGAGATCTACCACTAAATCCCAATCTGCCTTTGGCCCACCCTTACTATACAGCAAGGGTCCAAACAGCCACACAAGTAGGTTTGCCAGGTCTCCAGTTTTTACCCTGAGACTGTAGATTTTTGGGGTCATCTCTGGATCTCCAGGTAAGTCTTTGGACTTTCAAGTTTCATTTTTTTTAAAACAATGTGGTCTGGTTCAAGAGATACACGCCAAAACTTCAGCTGCTCCCCCAAACTTCTGTTAAATGAGCTCAGAGCTGGCTGCTCTAACCCTGCTCTTTCTGGTTTGTAGCCAGTAAGTGAAGTCAGGGTTGTGATTGACAAGGGATTTGTTGACTGTCAGGCAATAGCTAGAACCCATGGCAAATTCAGAAAACTGTTGTCTTTTCCTGCTTATCTGAAAATCTCATAAATTGGGTAAAATTTACAGCTTTCAGCAGTAGCAAAAGTCTCTCTCTGTGTGCAGGAGAACAAAAAAATCACAGCAGGATCTTGGTAGAAAATTGTTTACAGTAAACAATTTCAGTTATGATTATAATAGAAGTATACCTGAAGGGGTTTTTTAATTACTTGCAAAAATAGCATATTATACATTTTATTTTTCAACTATTTTTTGAACAGATGTTAAAGAAGTTTATATGCAGTTTATGATGCCATTACAATAATGTGTTATACTTTTCTAATTATGAAGAGTCAAACAAGTTTAAATTCTCCTGGGCTGTTGAAGAGGGCAGTCCATTTGTCTAATTCATAGCCTGTTTTGAAAACCTTCCCAATATGAAGCTTTAATCCTATACTCGCTTTTCTGGGAGTAAAGCTACAATGCTAACCCCACATACAGGGAGTAAACCCCATTGACTTCAATAGGACTTACTTTTGAATAGACACAGAATCATAGAGTTGAAACAGGCCTATAAGGCATTGAGTCTAACCCCATGCTAAATGTAGGAATCCAACTTAAAGCACACCCAATGGGTGGCTATCCAGCTGCCTCTTGAAGCCTCTAGTGCTGGAGAGCCCACCACCTCCCTACGTAATTGGTTGCACTGCCGTACCACTCTAACAGTTAGGATATTTTTCCTGATGTTCAGTCAAAATCTGGCTTCCTGTAACTTGAGCCTGTACTCTGGGATGATCAAGACGAAATCCTGGCCTTCCTCTTTGTGACAACTTTTCAAGTACTTGAAGAGTGCTATCATGTGACCCCTCAGTCTTCTCTTCTCAAGGCTGAACATGTTCAGTTCTTTCAATCTCTTGTCATAGGGATTTGTTTCCAATCTCCTGATCATCCTTGTTGCCTTCTCTGAACCCATTCCAGTTTGTCTGCATCCTTCTTAAAGTATGGTGTCCAGAACTGGACATAGGACTCACGATGAGGCCTAACCATTGCCAAGTAGAGGGGAACTAATACCTCACACGATTTGGAAACTATACTTCTGTTAATGCAATCTAAAATAGCATTTGCCTTTTTTGCAGCCACATCACACTGTTGGCTCATATTCAGTTTGTGATCAACAACAATCCTAAGATCCTTCTTGTATGTAGTATTGCAGAGCGAGGTTTGTTTTTCCTTGGTGTAGAACTTTGTACTTATCCCTGTTAAATTTCATTCTGTTGTTTTCAGCCCAATGCTTCAACCTATCAATATCTCTTTGAGTTTTGTTTCTGTCTTCCAAGGCATTAGCTATCCCTCCCAATTTTGTACCATCCACAAATTTGATAAGCATTCCCTGCACCTCCTCATCCAAGTCATTAATAAAAATGTTGAAGAGCATTGGGCCCAGGACCAAGCCCTGTGGTACCCCACTCGTTACCTTTTCCCAGTTTGAGAAGGAACCATTGATAAGCACTCTTTGAATACTATTCAGATACTATGGATCCACCTAATAGTCGTTCCATTCAGCCCACATTTAGCTAGCTTGCTAATCAGAATATCATGGGGCACTTTGTCAAAAGCTTTGCTGAAGCTGAAATATATTATGTCTTCAGCATTCCCACAGTCTGCCAGGGAGGTTACCCAATAAAAATGAGATAAGATTAGTATGGCAGGATTTGTTCTTCATAAATCCATGCTGGCTTCTAGAAATCACTGCATTTTTTTCAAGGTGCTTATAGACTGACCACTTTATAAACTGCTCCAGAATTTTCCCAAGGGATTGATGTCAGGCTGACTGGTCTGTAGTTCCCTGGTTCCTCCTTTTTGCCCTTTTTGAAGATAGGGACAACATTAGCCCTCCTCCAGCCATCCCACACTTCATCCATCCTCCACAATTTTGCAAATATCATAGACAGCAGTTCCAGGAGTTCTTCAGCCAGTTCCTTCAATACTCTAAGATGCAGTTCATCAGGCCCTACAGATTTGACATCATTCAAAGTGATTAGCTATTCCTTGACCATTTGTCTATCAATCTCAAGCTGCAATCCTGCCCCTTCAACTTCACATTTCTCAGGAAGGTCTATGACCCTCTTTTGGGAGAAGACTGAGCCAAAATAGGAATTGAGCTCGTCTGCCTTTTCTTTGTCATCTGTTATCATTTTGCCATCCTCACTGAATAGCTGGACCACCATTTCCTTTTTTTGTCTTTTACTATGGATGTACTTGAAGAAAGCTTTTTTGTTGGTTTCATCATCTCTCGCTAACCTCAGCTCATTCTCAGCTTTAGCCTTCCTGACCCCATCCCTGCAATTCCATGCTATCTGTCTGTACTCTTCCTTTGTGGTCTGGCCTTCCTTCCATTTCCTGTATGTGTGCTTTTTTGTTTTCAAGTGACCTCTAAGCTTTCTGTGAAGCCACATTGGCTTCTTCTGCTGTCTTCCCCCTTTTCTCCTTGATGGATTTGTTTGCCATTGTGCCTTTAGAATTTCTTCTTTTAGAAATTCCCACCCATCTTGGACTCCTTTTCTCATTTGAGTTGATTGCCACAGAAACTTATTCACCATTGTTCTGAGTTTATTAAAATCAGCTTTCCTGAAGTCCAGGGTACGTGTATGGCTACTCTCAGGAACTCAAGTATAGCATGGTCACTTTCTCCAAGAGTTCCCGTAACTGCCACTTCATCCACCAAGTCATCTCTGTTGGTTAGAGTCAAGTCAAGGACAGCTGACCCTCTAGTTGCTTCTTCCACTTTCTGTAGGAGAAAGTTATCTTCAACACAAGTCAGTTGTTTCTTGGAAGGGCCGTGTTTGGCAGAATTTGTCTACCAACAGATAACAGGTTAATTTAAGTCCCCCATTACTACTATAATGCCTCCTCAAAACATTGGCAATTTGCTTTTCAAAAGTTTCATCCTCGTCTTCTCCTTGATTGGGTGGTTGGTAGTAGACTCCAACCACCATGTTCCTTTTATTCCTTGCCCCATTTATTTTAATTCTCTCTCGGTGGCACTCTCAGTGGAGCTACCAAGCTCATCCTCCTGTATTTCTGTGCAGGGATATATCTTTTTAACATATAGCATGACTCCGCCTCACTTTCTATTCCTTCTGTTCTTTGTGAACAAGTTATATCCTTCAATCACTGTGTTCTGGTCATGGGAGTCATCCCACCAAGTTTCAGTTATACCTATCAAGTTGTATTTACTTTCCTGTCTTAACAGTTGAAGTTTGTCCTGTTTGTTTCCCATACTCTGGGTATTAGTATACAGACATTGAAGACCATGTGATTTACGGCCTGACTTCCTTCCTACATTTTTATGAAGATTATTACTGGGTCCAATTGGAACCGTGCCCTCAGTTCCTCTTATTGTGCACAAGCCTTTGTTAGATGTTACTGCCAAGTTTACATCTCCCTCCTCCAAAGGATTCAGTTTAAAGCTATTCTGGTGAGAAGGGATAACTGTCAGTGATGGCAACCCTTCTGTCACATCTCTAATCTGTCCTCCGGGAAGGCAGCATACCTGGAGAGTCCATGGATGTTCTTGGCATACAGTAATGTGGAATTTTATATATCCATACATGTATGATCATATAAAGGGTGTATATGTTTTATAATCATAAGGAGTTAAATATTGAACTTCAGGCCTATTGGGACCCTGAGATTCATACTTATAGAGAAAACCTGAATCTTAATATTTAACTCAGAATGATCACTCCGATCTCCTGTTTCTTGGCAAACCGACTGGTACATGACTAGGCTGAAGATTAAATACTTTATTGTTCGGAATCAAGGAGCGGGAGAGAGTTGTGATTAATGAAGTTGCTAAAGTTTGATTCCTATGTATAGCAATGATGCCATCTAGAGAGGAAAAGTCTTATAGCATAATTGAATGTTTTGATGAAGGGAAATGGAGAGATTTTGTAACGGTTTTAAAACAAAGTTCTGTTTGTGGTTCTATAAGTGTGTATTGACAAAGAAAAGGGTACATCTGGGGTGGCCTGCTTGTCTGTATATATATCTAAAGAGGCTAAAACAATTATTAGTTAGCCAGAGTCACCCAGCTTTCCTTGGCTTGTGTGACTTCAAGATGAGCTCAAGTGTTTTAAAATAAAATCCTCCTTAATGAGCTATGTATTTTATAAGTAAGGAAAAGGGATTTCTGAGAAAATAGGACAAGAATCCCCATGGCAAAGAAATTAGAACTGGGGGTGCTCATACATTCACAAACACCCTGAGTTAAGTTCCCAAAACTTAACTCAGGGAACTTGTCCAAAATATTTTCAGGTGTGCCAGAGTCAGCCTGACTGATCAGAAACAATGCAACAATGGATGTACCAAGTATGCTTGAGAACATGTTCACAGTAGAAACTGTTCTAACTAGAACCAAAATTCATTAGTCTTGAAGGGACAGTAGGACAATAGTAACATGCTTAATGACATCACTAGGGTCTGCCCCGTGACATCACTATGGCCTGCCCCTGAAATCTCAGAGTTTGGGATGCTTCTGATCTGGCAACCTTACACACAAGATTATATGGAGAGCTCTTATCTGCCAAATTCTTCTACTGTATATTGCAAAACCAGTGCTCATTCATATGCTGTCCCCTACAAAGACTTGTTTGACCCAGCACTCCTTGTAAGCAAGACTTGTGGACAGAGTTTCATATTGTTTCATATTCCAGGCTATGGTCTGAAGGCACCTAAGGCCAGCTTCCTGCTGAAGCTAAGCAGGGCCAGGTCTAGTCAGTGCCTGGATGGGACACTGCCTGGGAACCATATGTAAGCCACCGTGGGTTTCTACGATGAAAAGAAAGGTGAGGTATAAATGTAATAAATAAATAAAATAAATTGCCTTGTGAAGTGATGATATGAAATGGACTAGCTGACCAGCCACCAGTGGAGGGTTTGGAGTTTTTTTTTACATTCAGACAGCAGTTATTTATGTTTCTCAGGTGATGTCCATATTGGAATTATTGTGTTGAGATAGGGACCTATGCACTTTGTAGGGAGGATTTACAAGCATAGCATTTGGAATGAGATCCCAGTGTTTGACCTCATCAGTTGGGAAAACTTTCATATTTCAGGCCTTTTGGAAAGACCCTCCATAAAAATACACCATTTGATGTGAAAATCCCTTGGTCTTCCTCTTTCAGCTCCACTGACTAACCCCTCACCACCACCCCAATCATTTGCTCCTCCACAACACCATGTTTGAATGGTTGCCTGTAACTCAGTTCCCCATTTTCTATAAATATATTGAATGGGATTTATTTGGCTATGACAACATTGCCTGTTGCCAATCCCATCTACCCCTACACGCACTTGCAATACGGCAAGCAGGTATTGCACAGATTTTCACTATTAATAGCCAGCAAGTTGTTTGCAATCCTATTCCTGGTGGATTTAAATCCAGCTGCAGCAATGCCAAGAATTGCTTTACAAACATTCCCAGCACAGACAAGACTGCATATTGATCTCTTAATACAGCTACATTCTAACTACCTCTTAAAACCCGTTGGCATCTAGCTAAAGTTATTAGAGTTATTAACTAACATTTGAAGTGATGCAGGAAATTCTTGAGCAGGATCTCCCTTTTTTGTTGTTGATGCTGAAAAGCAACCACATATAGGGTGTTGCTCAACGCTGACAAGCAGCATCAAGGTCCTTTGCCTTGATTCTGATCACAACACCCCATCTCCCTTCTATTAGTTATGCTGTCGCCAATATTTTAAAAGAAACTTGCCATTAGGGGCAGGATGGGGTAGCAAGAGTAGACTTTCCTTCAAATATAGGAAAGGCCCACTGCGCCCCTCTTCCTTCCCCTGTAACTGTTTGGAAAGTGAAGAACATGTTGCTGGTGTCTTTTCCCATCTTGTAGCATGGGGATTGAACTACAATCCCCATGATCCTCAGAGGTAAATAGCCAGCTTCACTATGCTGGTGGAATCTTGATTTTCCAAAAATCATGGAGTAGAGGGGAGAAAATTTGGAATTTGCTTCCATAAGATGTGGTGAAGGCCACCAACTTAGAAGGTTTTAAAGTGGATTAGACAAATTCATGGAGGATAAGGTAATCAATGTCTACTAGTCATCATAGCCATATGCTTTCTCCAGGGTCAGAGGCACCATAGGCATATCTGCACTTATATTTAAAGCAGTATTATACTACTTTAACATTCATGGCTTCCCCCATAGAATCTTGGGAAGGGTAGTTTGTTAAGGGTGCTGAGAGTTTCATCCAAAGCATCCTGGAAACTGTAGTTTGTTAAAGGTGTTGATACTATTCTCTCTCATACAGCTAAAATTCCCATAGTGGCTTATTAATCAATCAATCCCTTTTCCCAGAGAATTCTGGGAACTGTTGGTTTGTGAGGAGAATAGAAGTCTCCTAACAACTCTCAACACCTTAAACTATCGTTTCAGGATGCTTTGGGAGAAGCCAGGACAGTTATAATGGTATAAGAGTGTTTTAAATACATGGTGTGGATGTGGCCCACATACCTCACATTCACCAGTTGCTGGGAAAGATGAATGGGGGAGTACTATTGCCATCATATCCTGCTTATTGGCTTCCTAGAGGCATCTGGTTGGTCATTGTGAGGAACAAGATACTGGGCCTCTGGTCTGATCCTAAAGGGCTCTTCTTATGTTTTGTTTTTTAATGAAAGCTCCCCTCCCCTTTGGGGAGACAGGGATGGGCAGTGGCAAGAATAAGGCCTTTTGAGTGTTTGTGTTCAATCTCTCCACCTTTAAGAATTCTCATGTGGTCGTATGGAGCATTCAAAGGCCGGATTCTGTTTCAGGGTGAACATTGGGATACCCATGCATCCCTAGCCATGAGGGAAGAGGAATTTAGCATTTGTATGTCTCTTATAGGGCAAATGGCTTCAATTTAACTATGGCCCCATCTGCACCATACATTTAAAGCAGTATCATATACAACATTAAACAACCATGGTTTTCTCTAAAGAATCCTGGGAAACTGTAGCTTGTTAAGGGTGCTGAGAGTTATTAGGAGACCCCTATTCCCCCACAGAGCTACTGTTCCCAGGGAACAGGGATTGATTATTAAACCACCCTTGGAAAAAGGTGAAATGGAAATGGACTGCCTTCAAATCAATTCTGACTTACGGCGACCCTATTAATAGGGTTTTCATGGTAAGCGGTATTCAGAGGTGGTTTTACCATTGCCTTCCTCTGATACTGGGAGGCAGTGACTGGCCCAAAGTCACCCAGCGAGCTTCATGGCTGTGTGGGGATTCGAACCCTGGTCTCCCAGGTCAAGGTAGCTGCAACTAATTTGCAATTGTTTGGGGGGAATTGTAGTGCAATCTTATATATGTCTACTCAGAAGCAAGCTCTTTTTAGTTCAATGCACCTTACTCCTGGTAAGTGCATAGGATTGTAGCATTAGCTACAGTTAAATTTGGCTAGTTAAAACTTAGTGAGTACTTTGTAGCTATGTTAAATAGGAAGTTGGTAGAATGAGATAGAAAATGTTACATCTATGAGGAAATTCACTCTTTGCCAGCAACTAACTTTCCCCAGAACTTTACAATCTAAAACTGCTCCAAAATCCTTCCCTAGAGTTATACTGTAGTGCATTTTGGTTCCAGAAACAGTTCTGCAGAAAAAATAGAATGCAAGTCCAACAGCTGATTTCTATTAATAAGTTCCTTTAAAAAAAAAAAACTACTTTTACAGCTATTGTTAAAAAGCCCTATCAAGTAGACGTATGTAAAACCAGAACCTTCATGTAGATGTGCTTCTGCTTACAAAAATATGATAACCTTTGTGGAAGATGAGCAAATGAGGGCATCCCAGAGAGCATGGAGATACGTATGCAATTAGAGCTGATCAGTCTTCTAGAGATGATTCCGTATGGGAGCCTGATACGATATACCCATGAGCTCCAGAAAGAGCAGAGGTTGGGAACCTTTTTGGCCTGTGGGCCAGATCTTTATCTGGATGGGCCACGCACCTGTCAATCATTTGACATGATGTTGATGCCAGGTGGGTGATAGATGGGTGGCCTCACTCACCTGTCAAAGTTGACTTGTGGCAGCACACAGCAGGATTCAACCCTGCCCTTACCAGCTGATGAGCGGAGGGTTCAGTCCATCTGGTGGCAGAAATCTGCTTCGCCAGGACTTTCCCTGTAGGATCCCCTGGTGACCCAAGGTTGGCCTGCAGGCTGAATGTTCTCCACTCCTGCGATAAGAGGATCATAACCAAATTAACCTAGAATGAGCTGAGTGTCAGAGTTCAGTGGCAAGAATTGGCTGCCAGTCCACTGAGGACAGATAGCAGATAGCATAGTCCGGGTAAGCAAGGGTCCAAGGGTCAGAAACAAGTGGAGCAGGGGTGCAGAACCCCAGGCACCAAATGCAGCTTTCAAGGCATCTACCTCTAGCCTTGCGATGTGTAGTTATCGAATTGACTGTCGCAAGATGTGTTGAAGACTACTCAGTGTATTTTGAAGGATGGTTGTGTTTCAATTCTCATACTGTTTTGGAAAGTGCATATTTGACAGATCCAGCTTTAACGGCAAACTGAATTGAATTTCTTCCCCATCCCTACCTCGGAGTATGTCCCATTGAATTCAATAGGAATTACCTCTGGATAGACATGCTTAGGATTGCACTGTATGTTGCTAATTTATGGGTAATAGCCAACCAAGTCATACTCGGAGTAGACTCATTGAAATCAATGGATTGAAGTTATGAAAGTCCATTGAATTTTAAAAGATATATTCCCACTAGCATTGGATAGCACCCTATAATTTTAACTGCTGCTATTTTATCTATATATTATGCTGGATAGCTGCTGTTTGATGTTTCAATTTTTTTAACAGCTTTTAATTGTGAACTGTCTCAGGAGAGTCTTTGGCCCTGAAAAATGTTATCAAATTACCTAAATAAATAATTAAAACTCAATGGGACTTACAGCCCTATGGTTCCTACTCTGAAGTGTTGTTGGTCTCTTTGATATCATCATCATGAAGAGCACCAGCTAGGGATGGGGAAGGCGGCGAGAAAGCTGATTTGGTTCACATTGAAAGTGAACCTACCCTAATTCACACTTTCTGAAACAATCTGTGAACCGAAACGCAGCCATCATTCAAAATGGGCGATCGTCCAAACGTTGCAATGCAGTTCTCCAGCCAAGCAAAGTGTACAAAAATGCATGTATAGTAGGGTAAAATGTGCATAAAAATAGATATGTGCATTGTGTATGAGTTGTGTATTTTTAGGACCCACCCTGTTTTTGTCATGTTTGTGATTGTAAGTTTTTTAAAAAAATTTAAGGATGTATTTCAAATTGTTGTAACCTGCCCTGGGACCTCAGGGTAAAGGGTGGGTTATTATTATTATTATTATTATTATTATTATTATTATTATTATTAATGATAATGAAAATACATGCACAATGCATTATATTAGGCAAAACCGCTTTGCAAAAATGGGTATATTAGGCAAAATTGCATACACAATGTGTATATTAGGAGAAATGTGCACTAAAAATGCTGCTGAATTTTCCTGAGGAGTTTTTTATTTTAAAAAAATGCAAACTGATTTGGAAATGTAGAGAGCTGAAGATTGGAAAAATGAGAAATTGGTAGATTCAGCCAACCCAAAACTACGATTGATCAATTCAGCCAGCCTGAGCTGCAGTTTCTCAGCTGTCATTGAGAAGCTCAGTTGGGCTACTGTGTGGGATCTTTTTGGCATAGTCCTGCTCCTCATTCTTTCTTTTTATACACCTCTGTTGACAGGTCCTTTAAAGAAACAACAACTGATAGAGTGTGAAATCTAAAATTGTTTATGAAACCCTGATGCTTCTTACATCAAGTTGAGAAATTAGTAACATGTTGCTTGAAACAACAGGATATAATTTTGCTGTCAAAACCAGAAATGATGTGGGTGACAGGGAGTGGGGGAGGGGAATCCTCCAGTTTATGTTTAAAAGGACTGTATCAGTTTTAGGTTGCCTTTTTTGTTTTAACTGTCCCTGGGAACTAAATATATAGTGATTAAAAGCACATGTTGCTAAATTGATGTCCTGGAAATATCCCAACCTTCTTAATGTCATGCAGCCTAATTTAATTCTCACTAATCGTAGCATTTGCCAAAAACTATGATGGTAGTGTGAGGTTTGATGGCGGCGGCTGAGAGAGCTGTGGTTTTACCTCAGTCTTTAAAATGTGAAGTACAATTGCCCTTCTCCAAATGATTCATAGGAAGTGTCTTATCATCAGCAGAGACATATTTGTCCCTTACAAGAAACAATTAGACATGTGTCATACTCACAACAGCTTTGTTACATCTTTTGAGGCTTTTAGAACTCATTCATATCATGAAATGAAATTATTTATAGAAGCAGACAACTCCCATCACTTGTCTATAGAGATTATTCAGCATTTGGGAAGAATGTGATGCATTCCTCCCACAGATATAATATGTAACATGTTTGAATGTCACAGGTGAGTCTAGGTTATGGTGAAAACAGATACAACATTTTTAGAGCAGGGTGGCTGGTTTGGAAATACTCTCCCTACATTTGATAGAAAGTACTATCTGCTTTCCCAAGCAACCTCTTAAAAAAGAAGAAAAGCAACAGTTCTGCACATTTACAGTTTACACTGAAGGCAAGCCAGCTATGGAAAGCACCGGTGCCCATCATGCCACCAACATCCCCCCCTCCACCACAAAAAAATCCTGCAGCAATTTTGCAACTTTTAAAAATGTTCTTATAAAACATATTGAAGGGTGAACATATAAATAAATGTAACATACATATTCCACTTAAGAAAAGACCCTAAGCAATTTCCATGTGATCTGTGGGGGAAAGTATTTGGGGGCTGCTGGCTTAATTGAATTCAACAAATCGTCCCTTTTTTTTTTTTGGTCATGACAAGTCATAGGAACATATACAACTGGAAGGTCTGCCTTTTGCCACAGGTATGGGAAGGCCTTAGCAATGCTTAGTAGCAGTGAAAATATTATGGGATGGATCCAAACCTAGTCATACTTAGAGAAGACCCACTGAAATAAATTGCACTTAAGTTACGATGACTTCACTGCGTCTATTCTAAATATAACTAAGTTTGGCTCCAGCCCACTCTACACATGGTGAAAAGCATGAGGTTGTATCCCATGGTGGCTTTACAGTAATGATGAAGTGCCCCAGTTTTCACCAGTCCCCTGCTGACTTTGTTGTTGTTATGCGCCTTCAAGTCGATTATGAATTATGGCGACCCTATGAATCAGTGACCTCCAGGAGCATCTGTCGTGAACCATCCTGTTCAGATCTTGTAAGTTCAGGTCTGTGGCTTCCTTTATGGAATCAATCCATCTCTTGTTTGGTCTTCCTCTTTTTCTACTCCCTTTTGTTTTTCCCAGCATTATTGTCTTGTCTAGTGAATCATGTCTTCTCATGATGTGTCCAAAGTATGATAACCTCTGTTTCATCATTTTAGCTTCTATTGCAGCCTTATGTGCCATATCCTATACTCTTCCTGACAGACATAGGGAGCTCTAACGGCTGTGCATGCGTGTGTGCATGCACGTGTGTGCGTGCGCTTTGTGCAAATACTTCCTATTAGCATAAAGCCAACATTAGATACAACCAAGCTCTCTGTTCTTATTTCACAAGTCAAATCCTGGTTAGTGTTTCACCATAACCCAGGGCCCTTCTTGCTACCCATCAGCAGGTACTGATCTTCACGACTGCCTTTTCAACATGTGTAGATAGGCAATTGAGGAGACAAACAATGGACTGTGATGGGCTTGCTACAGTGGAACTGGGCCGAGAATGAGTGGTCTGAATTAATTTGTTTTTAGAGGTTCAAGTTCTGAGAAACACTGAGCTGTATCATTTTTGTTCTTTTGCAAGAAATGGAAACAAGATAATACTTTCTGCATTTTAATATTCCCCCCCATCCCCTTTTGACCCTCATTAACAGCGGAAGCTGGAGACAAAGATGTATGGGTGAGAGATTAGGAGATGCTTTGATCGGGAGGTAGGTCTTACATAAAAGGAAAATGATCCTGGTAGGTCACCTCTATTTGGGAATCACAGGTATACAGCATAAGCAGATATAGCTAATTGTCTTGATTTCCAGTAAATAGGATAATAGTCACTTCGGTTACCCTCTTAAAATGGGCGGAAAAATGGCAAATGCAATTCAATATAAACAAGTGTAAAATTATGCATATTGGAGCAAAAAATCTTAATTTCACATATACGCTCATGGGGTCTGAACTGGCGGTGACCGACCAGGAGAGAGACCTCGGGGTTGTAGTGGACAACACGATGAAAATGTCGACCCAGTGTGCGGCAGCTGTGAAAAAGGCAAATTCCATGCTAGCGATAATTAGGAAAGGTATTGAAAATAAAACAGCCGATATCATAATGCCGTTGTATAAATCTATGGTGCGGCCGCATTTGGAATACTGTGTACAGTTCTGGTCGCCTCATCTCCAAAAGGATATTATAGAGTTGGAAAAGGTTCAGAAGAGGGCAACCAGAATGATCAAGGGGATGGAGCGACTCCCTTACGAGGAAAGGTTGCAGCATTTGGGGCTTTTTAGTTTAGAGAAAAGGCGGGTCAGAGGAGACATGATAGAAGTGTATAAAATTATGCATGGCATTGAGAAAGTGGATAGAGAAAAGTTCTTCTCCCTCTCTCATAATACTAGAACTCGTGGACATTCAAAGAAGCTGAATGTTGGAAGATTCAGGACAGACAAAAGGAAGTACTTCTTTACACAGCGCATAGTTAAACTATGGAATTTGCTCCCACAAGATGCAGTAATGGCCACCAGCTTGGATGGCTTTAAAAGAAGATTAGACAAATTCATGGAGGACAGGGCTATCAATGGCTACTAGCTGTGATGGCTGTGCTCTGCCACCCTAGTCAGAGGCAGCATGCTTCTGAAAACCAGTTGCTGGAAGCCTCAGGAGGGGAGAGTGTTCTTGCACTCGGGTCCTGCTTGCGGGCTTCCCCCAGGCACCTGGTTGGCCACTGTGAGAACAGGATGCTGGACTAGATGGGCCACTGGCCTGATCCAGCAGGCTCTTCTTATGTTCTTATGTTAATATTTTAAGAGTCCTTTGGGAGATGCCGAAAGCACTGATGTTGCATCATTTAAGTTAAGCCCTGGCATCTGTTTGACATCTGTGCCTCTTCATCGAATGAGTTTAATTTGCAAGCAATCTTGAGAATGTTATAGTAGCATCATCTCTTAAATGGGTGTACTGAAACTGGATGAGTAGGTTTTAACAAATTGCTTAATATGACAGATGCTGCCATTCTTTATATTATTTGTCATGGATGTCCAGACGTTGGCACCCCCAAGGTCAGTTGCTTAAGCTGGAAATGAATCTGAACTACAGCAAGAAAAATCCATTGTTCTGTTGACCAGGCAAAATCAGGTGTCTAGCCACTATTTTTTCTCCCAGGCTTGGGCGATGCACAGCATGGATGGGAAACCTGTAGCCATCCAGATGTTGTTGGACTACAACTCCCATCATCTCTGACCAATGGCCATGCTGGCTGGGGCTGATGGGAACTGCAGCCCAACAACATGTGGAGGGCCATAGGTTACTCATCCTTGATCCAGAGGCTTACATTGCACACCTTACCCCATTCTGTGAAAGTCTGAAAGCTTAAGTACATGTGCATTTATTTGATTACATTTCTAACACACTTTCCTTCAAAGGAACTCAAGTCAGTGTACATAACTCTTCCCTTTATCCTTACAACAACCTTGTGAGGTGGGTTATGCTGAGCAATAGAGACTGGCCCAAGATCACCAAGTGCTCTTTATTGCAATGTGAGGATTTAAACAGGTCTTCCTGCTGGGCCTAAACTGGCATACTCTTTTATTTTATTTTTATTTTTATTTTGAAGATTTCTAAACCACACATTCATGCAAAGGATGGATCCCAGGGAAATAAGAATGTTAGCATTTATGTCCCTGTTCTTCAGTTCAAAGGGGCCCTTGGAGTGGCATAGAATGGAATAACTTCCAGAACAAATAGTAATTCCAGTGATAATTGGCCACCTGAAGTTCAGTTGTTCACCACATGGAGGAGTTGCACACAGATCCAGGAGCTCCTCACATGGAAGAGAGTGCCAGAAATAGCACACCAAAATTCCTAATCGTGTGAAGTATTAGTTCCCCTCTATTCTGCACTGGTTAGGCCTCATCTTGAATACTGTGTACAGTTCTGGTCTCCGCACTTCAAGAAGGATGCAGACAAACTGGAATAGGTTCAGAGGAGGGCAACAAGGATGATCAGGGGACTGGAAACAAAGCCCTATGAGGAGAGTGAAAGAACTGGGCATGTTTGCCTGGAGAAGAATGAGGGGAGATATGATAGCACTCTTCAAGTACATGAAAGGTTGTCACATAGAGGAGGGCCGGGATCTCTTCTTGATCGTCCCATAGTGCAGGACACGGAATAATGGGCTCAAGTTGCAGGAAGCCAGATTTCAACTGGACATCAGGAAAAACTTCCTTTTAGAGCCATACGACAATAGAACCAATTATCTAGAGAGGTAGTGAGCTCTCCAACACTGGAGGCATTCAAGAGGCAGCTGGACAGCCATCTGTTGGGAATGCTTTGATTTGGATTCCTGCATTGAGCAGGGGGTTGGACTTGATGGCCTTATAGGCCCCTTCCAACTCTACTATTCTATGAAAAGGCCCTGTCATCAATCACCACCTGCTTCACCTCTAACACTGAGGGGACATGTGAAAGAGCTTTGGAGGATGGTAATACCTGGGCAAGATCATGGAGGATGAGGGGGCCCAAGGAGTACCAGTGCCCCAAGCTGTTTAAAGCTTACAAGGTTCAAACCAGCATTTTGAACTGTCTCAGAAATGGATGGGGAACTGATGCAGCTAGTCTGTAGTTTAGCCCTTACAGAGCTACAATTCTGAGCACCCTTAACAAACTACAGTTCCCAGGAATCTTTGAGGGAAGCCATGTGCTTTGAATGTGTGTTAAATGTGCTTTGGTGTGAATGTAATCAAAGAGTTAGGTATTATCAGCATACTGATGACATCCCAAATCTTCACTCAGTAGTTTCATGTAGAACAGTAGTTCCGAAACTGTTTTTCCCCACGGACCACTTGAAAATTGCTGAGGGACCATGTAATGCTTTTTCTGCCTGTCACAGCAATTGCAGTGCCCTGTGCTAGATGCTCTATGACTTTTAATTGTATTTTTATTGCTTTCTTTATTTCTTATATATTGTATTTTGTTGTATTGCATTGCAACTTGAATTCTTCACAAACATGCCACAGACCACCTAAATGAAGCCCTCCACGGATCACAGTTTGGGAAACCCCAATGTAGAAAGATGTTAAAGGGCATAGGCGACAAAATGGAATTCTGTAGCGTAGCATAACTGCGATGATACCCAGCACAGTCTTCTGCAAGCAGCCATCCAAATGGGAGCAGAACCACTGGAATGCAGTGCCCCCGATCCGTATCTCAGAGATTCACTCCATGGTTAATAGTATCAAAAGATGCTGAGAGGTCTAGGAGAATTAACAGGGCCACATTTCTCTTGTCCTTCTTCAAAATGACCCATCAGAATGACCAAAGCTGTTTCCATGCCAAACCCAATATGGTATCTCACCAAGGTAGATCCCAGACCCACGTCCTGGATTTCCTGGTTTAAGCTTCAAAATACACTTTGTGAGTTCATTGTGATAGTCAAAATTTGTTCATTGTATCTCATGAACCAAGAAGAAATGGGCGTAAACAGTCCCAGATCTATATTTTAGTTGTTTATAACATTTGCTTCAGGTTAACCAGAACATTTAAGTCAAATATTGTCTTGTGCATCCTCTGGCCCACTAGCAAAGGACAGTTTAGCCTCATTACATTTTACAGTCTGTACTGTAAATCAGTGATGTTGCCATGCGGAGATGTTTCACTAGATCTTGGTGTGGTAATTGACCTTGCAAATCTAGCTTTGCATCAAAACTGAAATTCATTAAACCCTCAAAAATCTTTGAAAAGAGGTTAAACTGGGATTTCATGAGATATGACTTTGACATGTTACAACTAAGTTACAGTCCTGGTACCGCAAATAAACACCATTTTGCTTTTTAAAAAGTAATGATTATGCTGATATCCCGGATATAGGCTGGCATACCAAGCAGGATGATGTAGCAGCAGTAGCAGCAGCAGTAGTATACCACCTTTCCTCCAATAACCTCAAGGTGGCATACAAACATGGTTTTCCCCTCTGGATTTCATCCCCACAACAACCCTGTGAGATAGGTTAGGCTGAGATACAGTGACTGGCTCAAGGCTACCCAGTGAGCCTCATGTCCGAGCGGGGATTCGAAGAACCCTGGTCTGCAGGGTCCAAGTCCAACATTCTAACTACTACCATTCTAACTACTACCAGTAGGGAGGTTCACACAACATTTCCCCCATGCACTGAAAGAACATGCCTGGATATTTTCTGCAGCCACAGCCCCCTCCACCCCTGATACTTGCAACAGAAAGGTTTCCCAGACATCTGTATGTTCAGTCAGGGTGGAAAAGGGCTCTACACATATACTAAGGTAAGCAAACAGCTCCTCTGTGGGGGCTGGAATACTGGAGCCCTACACATGTGGAGTCCTTTTCCATGCAGCCCTAAAGAGTGGGCAGGAGTTTAGCCTGTATATCTCCCTGCACAGGGGGCAGGTGAAACTTCATATTGGGTAACAGTGCTGAAGGTGGAGACTTTTGGGCCACATTCACACCATACGTTTATTCCACTATTATTCTACTTTAAACAGTCATAACTTCCCCTAAAGAATCCTGGGAAGTGTAGTTTGGGAAGGGTGCTGAGAATTGTTAGTAGACTCCTATTCCCCTCACAGAGCCACAATTCTCAGAGTGGTTTAACAGTCAATTCCTTTTCCCAGAGAACTCTGAGAATTGTAGCTGTGTGAGGGGAACAGGGGTCTCCTAACAACTCTCAGCAGCCTTAACCAACTACAGTTCTCAGGATTCTCTGGGGAAAGCCATGACTGTTTGAAGTGGAATAATAGTGGAATAAATGTATGGTGTGAATGTGGCCTCAGTTTCTCTCAATTTCTCATTTTTTCCAATCTTAAGTCAGTTCGCAATTTGTTTATTTTTAAAAGTTCTCATGAAAATCCATCAGTATTTTTATGTGAATTTCTCCTCATATACACATGTGTATGCAATTGTCCCTGATACAATGCATTTTTATGTTTTCACTAATCCATGTATTTTGATGCACACTCTAATATCAGAGCTTGGAAAAGTTACTTTTTTGAACTACAACTCCCATCAACCCAATCCAGTGGCCATGGTGGCTGGGGCTGATGGGAGCTGTAGTTTAAAAAAGTAACTTTTCCAAGCTCTGCCTAATATATGCATTTCTGTTCCTTTCCTGGATAACTGCATTGCAAAATTCTGAGAAGTGTGAATTTTGAAAGAGGGCTGTGTTTGGGGAGTTTCTTTTGTGCAGTGCCATGTGCAGAAACTGAATTAGGTAGGTTTGCCTTTAAATGCAAACTTTAAATGTGAATGTAGGCCCAAGCTACTACTACTACTATTATTATTATCGTTATCATTATTATCAATATTAATATTAATATTTGATTTATATTCTGCCCTTCCTCCCAGCAGGAGCCAAGGACAGCAAACAAAAGCACCAAAAACATTGAAACATCATAAAAACAAACTTTAAACCACATTGAAACAAAACATCTTCAAAAACATTACTTTAAAAAAAGTTATCAAAACATCTTCTAAGATTAAAAACTTTTTTAAAAAGAAAGCTTAACATATTAAAAAGCAATTCCAACACAGCTGTAGATTGGGATAGGTCTCAATTTAAAAGGCTTGTTGAAAGAGGAAAGTCTTCAATAGGCACCAAAAAGCAGAGCTTGGAAAAGTTACTTTTTTGAACTACAACTCCCATCAGTCCCAGCCAGCATGGCCACTGGATTGGGCTAATAGGACTTGTAGTTCAAAAAATTAACTTTTCCAAGCTCTGCCGAAAAGATAACAGAGATGGTGCCTGTCTAATATTTGAGGGGAGGGAATTCCACAGGGTAGGTGCTGCCATACTAAAGGTCCATTTCCTATGTTATGTAGAATGGACCTCCTGATAAGAAGGTATCTGCAGGAGGCCCTCACCTGCAGAGCGCAGTGATTGACTGGGTATATAAGGGATAAGATGGTCTTTCAGGTATCCTGGTTCCAAGCCATATAGGGCTTTGTACACCAAGACTAGAACCTTGAACTTGGCCCGGTAGCAAATGGGCAGCCAGTGCAATTCTTTCAGCAGCGGGGTGACATGATGGCAATACCCTGCCCCACTGAGCAGTCTCGCTGCCTCATTTCGCACCAGCTGCAGCTTCTGGACTAACCTCAAGGGCAGCCCCACATAGAGCGCATTACAGTAATCCAGCCTGGAGGTTATCAGTGCATGGACAACAGTGGTCAGGCTATCAAGGTCCAGAAATGTCCGCAGCTGTCTTACCAGCCAGAGCTGGTAAAAGGCACTCCTAGCCACTCAGGTCACCTGGGCCTCTAGCGACAAAGATGGATCCAGGAGCAACCTCAGACTACAAACCTGCTCTTTCAGAGGGACTGAGACCCCATCCAAAGCAGGCAACTGACCAAGTATCCGAACTCGGGAACCACCAACCCACAGTGACTCTGTCTTGCTAGGATTCAGACTCAGTTTATTGGCCCTCATCCAGCCCACTGTTGCGCTGTGTGTAATTTGTGTGCTTAATTTCGTTTAAAGCAACACAACAGCAGCAGAGTAACAGCAGATGTTGAAATGCAAGTGTGCCAGCGTGTGCGTGCATTTGCCTAAGAAAGCAGGCTTTTACCTTGCATCAGTATCACTGAGACTTGAGACTTAGTAAAATAAGAAAAGCTACTTTATTTATAGAAATACATAGATAGAAAAGCAAACCTAGTTCTAACTAACTAGCTAAGTTGGAGGCGTAACGCCTAGGTGCGGGAGTTAGCCCCATGCTAGGAGAGAGATTAGAAACAAAGGAATGTCTCCTGGACAGTCAGAGGACAAAGAAAAGGAGTGGAAAGGGCAGAAGGAGGAGGGGCAGGTAAGCTTCCCTAAAGACGTAACAGTCTAGCGACAGAAGGAAGTCAGTCAGAGTATCACAGGTAAAGGTAAACAAGCCTATCCATCTGGAGGATCCTAGCTCTATCTTCCCTCTGGAACATAGACAAAAGAACAAAACAGGGGTTGCTCTTGCCCCACTTCCAACACCCACCACTGAGTCCAGGCAGTGGTCAAGGGCTTGCACAGCCTCTCCCAATTCTGATATTATGGAGTAATAGAGCTGGGTATTGTCAGTATACTGCTGACACCTTGCCCCAAATCTGCTGATGACCACTCACAAGGGCTTCATATAGACATTAAGCAGCATGGAGGACAAAATGGTACCCTGCAGCACAACCGCCAGGGAGCCAAAATACAGTCACCCAATGCTATTCTCTGAAAACGACCTTGTGGAACTTTCTCCTGACTGAGATTAGACAGGCACCCTCCTTGCTGAACTTCAGGCTCATGACAAAGGTGTTCTTATTTCAGGAGATATTTCTGTTTTTATGATGATTAATTGTTCTTATTCTTTGTATGGTTTTAAAAACAATTTAGGTACACCACTTAGAAATTCTGAATATTAAGTGGCATGCAAAGAGCTGAAGTATATAAACTGAATAAAATTTCTGCCCCATGCCTCGTGAAGGCACAGGTGTTGATCCTTCGTATAGGTCAAAATCGGTGTCAAGGAGGGTAGGTCAGCTGAGACTGCTCTGGGACCCATGTGGGTAGGAGAAACAGTGAAGTGTCATATTAAACATTGTGAAAACAGAACCTTCTGAGTTAAACTTACCTCTCCCTTTCCTTACTTTCAGTGCATCTTGGCTCATGAAGCCCATTGAATGGAGAATTATTATTGTTGTTGTTGTTTATATAGCACCATCAATACACATGGCCCTGTACAAAAAAAGTATAAAAATGAATAAAAGCACATCCCTACCACAAAGGCGTACAATCTAACTGAAAATAAAAGGGCAAGATAGAAGGAAGGAAACGGACTTATAACAGGTAAGGATATGGAGAATTATAAAGGCAAAACCTTAACTGAGATTCCAAAGATTTTGGAAAAGGAAAGGTTTTTAGCTGAGATTTAGAAACAGTAATGGAAGGAGAACATCTCTAAACATAGGACTATCCTCTGAATTTACAAGTACCAAAGCATATAACTCTTAGTACCAAATGCTGGGGTCAACCAATAAAAGAAGTCTTTGTCACCTTCATACCTTGTTTGTGAGAGCCCAAATATTTCTGCTACTGTTGCTACCACAACCATACATCAGGTCACATATCAAAGGTATAACAGTGGCATTGGAAGAATGACATCAAATTGTTTAGAACAGGGGTGGGGAACCTGTGGGCGGCTCTCCAGATGTTGCTGTACTACAACTCCTATCAGCCCCAGCAAGCAGGGCCAATGGTCAGGGATGATAAGAGCTATAGTTCTACAATATCTGGAGGCAAGGGTGTCCACGGGAGGGTTCCCCCTCTGGAATTCTAAATGCAATGGTGGGGGTGGGTGGGTTGCCAATGATGTAGTAACAATTTATAGACCTTGCCACTGCCCCAAGAAATATATCTGCGGACAATCACGTCACTCTGGAGAGCCAAAAGTTCCCCACATCTGATATAGAGAGCTGTCTTCTGTACAGTAGGGCACATAACCATGCAGCCTGTAGTCGATGCATACACCTGCAGGTGCATGACTACTGAGCACATAAAAGCCAACCTGAGAACTTGGTTCTAGGGAAAAGAGGTACCCAGTGTATCTTCAGTGATTTGAAGAACACAGCTACGGGGGACCATGGAATCAGCCCTCTTGTAGAAATAGAGCTTTTTAAAAATGAATGCCTGTGGACCTGTTTTTGTCTCTGGAATGTTGGAGGGTGTGGTGTGATATCCCATCTCTATGTCACATGGGGTCTTCATTTTGAAAGGGCTAAAATACGTATTTACTTACTTTCATCTTTGGAAGCAACTGGTTAGCTCTGCTGTCTGATTAGTTTCACTGAGACAATACAGAATGCAAATCATCACAGGTTGATTGTTATATTTAACTTAAGAAATGGGTGCGTATGTTCTCAATGTCAGAGGCCTATGCAGCCAGGCTGACTTCAGTAGGGCTGTGTGGGAGTAAGAACAGAATGCAACCTTTTAATCCAAGAACGCTACCCAACCAATCAAACCCAACCGCATTATAATTAAAGGTTATCCTTCTACTGGTCTGCAGGGAAAAATTCAATTGGATTTAATTTAATGGAAATTGTTTCCATTACCAAAAGAATGATAGCACATCTAATAACTGTCTTCCCTATAACTAGGTAAAACGACATTTAATGTTATAATCTCTTAGTCTTATAATTAGCAGTCTATGGCAATCATGTTTTATTTCCCTGAAACCTTTTATTGATGTGATAATAACAGTGCCTGTGCTATGACTGATCAAAGAACTTGCTTTTTTGTCTATAGAATAACACACCATGCTGTATTTTAAAGGGGATCCCCTATGATTTTAAGTAATCCAGGATAATTTAAAATCTATATGATAAGTGGCCTTTTCACTGGCTAAGACTAACCATGGACCACACTTGTATCCCTTGGTGTGATTTTAAATATCTGGAATATAGGCAGATACAGTGTTGCAGGACAAAGAGGCCTGATTCATACAACCACTTTTGTTTCATATAACCAACTCTCTGTCTCTATGTTCTAAAATCCTCCTGATTCTTGGCTTTGGTCCTGCTAGGCCAATTTTTATTTCTGACTGTCAGGACCTTAACTCGGTACTTGCTGCTGAAGAATCCAGTATCCTCAGTGGATTCTGATAATCCAGCTCTCAAAGCTTGAATTTTTCCCATCCCAGTAGTGATGCATGTGTGTGGGGGGGGGTACAGAGCCACTGAGCCGCCTTCCCATTGGTATGTTGCTGCTTACCTGGACAGGGATGGGGCAGAGGGGAGGTTGGGTCATGCAGGTGTACTGGACTAATGCACCCACACAGCTGAGACCAGTCATCACGATGGCAAGTGTGACTGGCATTGCCAACAAAACTGATGCAAAAATTGCAACTTCCAGATCCAGACTGCAGGGGCCTCTATAGACCTGTGAGATTCCTGATGTATGGCTCTGACTGTACAAGGCCACTTTAATATTTTTATGTTGTTTTTACATATGCTCCAACTGTGCCTATTTACCAAGGACAATTCCCTTCCCCCCCCCTGTTCTTGGTAATCACTGTCTTTGCTTTGCCTTTGGCGGGGGTGCCTTGCTGAAATGTTCTCCATGATTCCAGAGTCGTCATTCGTTAGGGTTCAGCTCCCTTGCCAGAGTCTCTAGACCAGCCTTTCTCAACCAGTGTGCCTCCAGATGTTGCTGGACTACAATTCCCATCTTTCCTGACCATTGGCAATGCTGGCTGAGGCTGATGGGAGTTGTGGTCCAACAACATCTGGAGGCACACTGGTTGAGAAAGGCTGCTCTAGACGTTACATATCTAAATGGAGAATAGGTGATGCTTAGGTAGCAACGTAAGCATTGCCAAAAAAGAGGAAATGCATCACAACAAAAGAGGACAGAGATCTGCATACAATTTGCGTGTGCTAATTCAAATGCAAAGATGCAAATGTAGAAATAATTACTTTAATTTAAATAGAAATACAATATAACTCTACACAATGGGAAAGACTGTGACCACTTAATCTGTGTGTGCTCCCTCAGTCTGCTGTCCAGGTGCTGCTGGGCAACATCAAGGTCGTGCTCGCCATTCTTAAGAACATAAGAAGACCCTGCTGGATCAAGCCAGTGGCCCATCTAGTCCAGCATCCTGTTCTCACAGTGGCCAACCAGGTGCCTGGGGTAAGCCCGCAAGCAGGACCTGAGTTTTATCTTCAAACTGGACTTGAACAGGTCAGCACTTCAGATAGAAGATGCTCTTAAATAGAAGTCTGTCCTTTGGCAGCTGTTCATATAGAGAGCTGTCCTCCACGAAGCAGGGCATACGGCCATCCTGCAGATGCCTCCTGTCTCTAGTCTGCAAGCATATAAATGCATATGCATGAACTCTAAGCACATGAAAGCCAACCTGAGAACTTCATTATAGGCTAGCATATATATATATATATATATATATATATATATATATATATATATGTATTCAATTAAAAATAAATAAAGGTGCCACATAGTGCCCTGCTTGCTATTTCACACATTGCAAATTTACATTTTTTTTGAGGTACAGGTGAGCAACCTTTTTGGGGCTCAAGGCCTGCATTCCTGCATGGGCAGCCTTTGGGAGAGGGAGGCACATGTCAGTGGTCAGCAGAGACCCAGGCAAAAGTGGGCAGGTTTAAAGACAAAAGTGAGTGGAGCAACAGATATGATTCTTATCAGTATACAGTAGACTACATTCCATCCACACAAAAGCCAGAGGTTTCTACCCACACACACACACACATATGAGGCCTTGCCACAGTTAAAGGACGTATTCCAGTTAAGCAAAAGCACTTGAAGAGGGGGCAAGGAAGGGCCAATAAGGGGTATGGCCTGGGGAAGTGGTGTATTCTGGGAAGAGTCCTGCAGGCTGGACTGAGAAGCGTGCAGGGCTGCATTCAGCCCCTGGCCTGAGGTTCCCCTCCCCTGTCCTAATATATCCTTAAGCAAAAGAACAGACTCCATCTTGGCTTCTAAATATATGGACAAAAGTTTTCAGCAGAGTAAATTAATACAATGTACAACAGAGGAGTCTTTAGCAATGTGCAATGGGCAGTGAACTTTGGGATGTGAACAGGCATGTCAAAAGCCCCTAATTTGATTTGTGACGTGCTGTGAGTCTCAATTTGCAGTCCCTGGATTCCAACAGTCAGGGGAATTTCAAGCGTGCCTATGCCCAGTTCAGGCTGGTTTGCCAGCTACAGCCATTTCTGGATTGGGATAACTTGGCCTCAGTTGTCCATGCTCTGGTGACCTCCTCTGCCTTCACTACTGCAATGCACTCTACTTCGGCCTGCCCGTGAAGACAGTACAGAGAAGACAGTACAGAGATTGCAGTGAGTGCAGAATGCAGCTGCTAGGTTGGTAAGTGGGGCAGCCCAATGAGACCACGTTTCAGCAGTCCTGAAAGCAGTGCACTGGCTGCCAGTAAGCCACCATGCCCAATTCAAGGTGTAAGTCCAGGCCTCCATGGCTTGGGACCCAATTATCTAAAAGAGCGCCTCCCCTAACATCAACCATCTCATGTTCTACAATCAGCAGGGGAGGTTCTGTTGGTGGTGCCACGCCACCTCTAGGGGCTTCTGTTGGTGTTGACCTATGACAAGACTTTCTTGGTGATGGTTCCCTCTTTGTGGAATGCCCTCCCTGGTGAAGTATGTCTGTTTCCCTCATTATTAAAATTCAGGAGGAATTAAAAACCATTCCAGTCCATCAGGAATTTGATAGCTGAAAGATACTGTTCCTAGATGTTCTTAATGCTTTTTTGTTAGTGTGTGGGTGGGGGTATGGTTTTTCGGTTTTTAAAATGTTTTGATTTTCTTTTTAATAGTACTGCTTTATCGCTTTGTTGTTTTCTGCCCTGGGCTCTTTTGGGAGGAAGGGCGGGATAGAAATGTAACAAATATAAATTAATAAATAAAATTGTTTAGCTAATTTATTTTGCACAGGACACCAGGAGTCATGGCACCTTCTTAGTCCCCAGCATAGAGTTTGGAATCTACTGGCTTCCAGCTTTCTGGAGACAGGCTTCAGCTGATTCCTGCTTGCTTTCTCAGCAAAGTGATGCAATTACAGCTTCTTGTCTGTGACCCTGTCTCTGAAAGGAAGGAAACTTCTGATCTGCTTTTAAAGGCTGAATGAATGAATGAAATGACAAGGGCAGACCAGTTCTATGGGTTGTGATGAATGCTTCAGTGGAACGACTTTGAAAGTATAAACTCTTGAACTGAGCCTCGAAATTCTTTTTGCTGTGATTTGTATAAACATTTTACATCCTGCAAACGCTTGCTCCTACCAAGCTGAGATAAGATTAACTTACGGAGCTTGGAAGTGTGCAAAAATAGTTTCACATATAACCTTTAAGCATGTTTTCACTCCTTTTCAACAGACCATTTTACATTTTATCTGAAGAAAAGCAATATCCTGTTGTAACATTAAAGGCTTGTTGGGAAATCTAATAAAGCCAATATAACACATTGGCACAAGCTTCAACTTAGAATGTGGCATATTATTGGCTCAGTCCTGTGTTAATGGGAACAAAGTTATTTCTGTTGATCTCTGAGCTCTGTTTTCTTTGGTATAGTGAAGACAGTATTCAGAGCAATATTCCCATTCAATATTCAGTTCTCTGTTTATCACATACATTAAAATAGATGTTCACCTATGGTCTTAGGTGGCTTTGGAGCATGTTTCCTGAGCAGGGAGATGTACTGTGTGGACATCAGAGTTCACTGGAGTTACTACTATTTTAATGGGTTGTTTTGTGGCGATACTGAATTTTATGATTATGCATATTGTATTTTTGTTTTGTGCAAACCACCTTGACTTCTGGTGGGTTTGACTTAAAAGGCAGCATAAAAATACTAAATAACATAAAATCAGGGACAAAATAGGGACAGTGGTTTATGAAGGATGATGATTAAAAATATATAGGGTGTGTGACTGGTAAATAAGGGCAGTTGGTGCATACACATAACAGAAATTTGATTTATGCTATATAATTTGATTTATGAACTATAATTTGATTTATGTAGAATTGCTTTTGCATGCTAGCTGGGGCTGATGGGAGCTGTAGTCCCAAATATCTGGTGGCACCACATTAGGGAATGCTGGCATATGGCATCTCGTTGTAGGAGAAGATATTAGTGGTGATGAGCTTGGGCTCCTTTATAGCTCTGTAGTTCTCAGTAGAGTTCCAGAGTGAGATAGGTCTTTGAGAAAGCAAATGAAAAGATCCATTTAACTGCCCTTCTTCATCCTTATCATCCATGCTGACTTCTCCTATTTTATTTTATCTTTTGCTTTGCAGGTTTCCCACTTAATCTGTCTGTTAATGAACTCAGCTTGAATAAGCCACACACCACTCTTTTTAGCCTTCTGAGAAAAGGAAACAAACATTTCTCCCTGCTTCTGGCTGGAGGTCAAATCTTTCTGACACGTGGGCTGCTCTCTCTCCTCAAATAAGAGTAGCAAATCAGTCAATCTGATTACCAAAAAAAGGGGGGGGGCTTTCTAGCAAGGTAAGGCATGACTCTGGCCTCTTTAAAATGTCATGGCTCTATTTTCTTTAGCTTTTGAAATGTTCCAAAAGTTTCACTATCTCCTTTCAGATCAGTTAAAGGCAGTTTCTGAATTCTTACCCAGCGTTCACATAGATTGATGTTTAATGCAAACTTACAAGGCTTTGCCAGTTCCAAAAATGACAGGAGTAACTCTAGGAAAAAAAACTAGTTTAAGAGAGTAAAGAGGTGGAAAAGAAAGTTATCGGGAGCAAGGATTTATATCCATGCTATACAGGATCTTAATATATGGTAGCTGCTTATACATCACCTCCCCGCAAAAAAGACGAAAGAAGTTACATATTTGCATAGAATTTGCATGTGCTAATTTATATGTACCACTTAGGGGTCTTTTATTCTAGTAAGTGCCATATAAATTCTGTAAATAAATAAGATAAAAAATATGTATACATCCACATTTAGAAACAATTGGTGGCAATCAATGCTAATCCTATTCAGAGTCAGAAGTAACAGACATGACTAACTTAGGATCATTAATTTCAATGGATCTACTCTGAGTAGGACTTAGTTGAATACAACCCAATGATTAAAATGCAAATAAAAATTAAATATTAGATTTCACCGAGGGGGGAGTCTGTGAGCTCGTGAGCTGTGTGCCTGTTCAGTCTGCTGTCCAGGTGCTAACTGTTGATGGGCAACTTCAAGGCCTCTCCTGCTGTCCTTTCTTAGGATTCTTTTTCTTTGAACCCAGCTTGGACCAGAGAAAGCCCTTCACATAGAGGACTGTCCTCGAATAGCCCTTCAGACACAGGACACTCCTCTGTAAAGCAGGATCCACAGCTACATGGCAGTTTAATGGATTTGCCATTTTAGAGTAAGTTTTATTGTTCTCCACTCTGAGATCTCATGATGAATATTTTAAAGAAATTAAATAATAAATAAAAGCAACAGGTGAATCTTTCCCGAACTGTTGCATCTCTATGCAGGTCAAAATTGGAAATCATAGAATAGTAGAATTGGAAGAGGCCTATAAGGACATCGAGCCCAACCCCCTGCTCAATGTAGGAATCCACGTTAAAGCATATTTGGCAGATGGCAGCGCAGCTGCCTCTTGAATGCCTCCAGTGCTGGAGAGCCCACCACCTCCCTAGGTAATTGGTTCCATTGTCATACCAACCTAACAGTTAGGAATTTTTTCCTTATGTTCAGCTGAAATCTGGCTTCCTGTAACTTGAGCCGATTATTCCATCTACTGCGCTCTGGGACTTGAGAAGAGATCCTGGCCCTCCTCTGACAACCTTGCAAGTACTCCTATCTCCCCTCAGTCTTCTCTTCTCCAGGCTAAACATGCTCAGGTCTTTCAGTCTCTCCTATAAGGCTTTGTTTCCAGTTCCCTGGTCATCCTTGTTGCCCTCTTCTGAACCCTCCTCAAGGTGAGGCCTAACCAGTGCTGAATAGAGGGGAACTAGTACTTTGAGACGATTTGGAAACTGTACTTCTATTAATTCTAACATTGGCCAAATTCATGGATGGCAAAGGAACATTTCTGTTGTGGGTCGTAGGGGACATAGCTATGGGGTGCAGTGGGGCTCACCCACATGGCTCTGTGGTCCCCCTTACACATTTTTCCAATGTGGGGAAGGGGGATGTCATAGGAGGACCATGTTCCAATATTATGACAGAGTGAGAATTTTTTCTATCCACTCTCTTCAAACCATTCATAAATGTTATAAACCTCAGTAAATCATGTGGGGAGAATGGAGAAAGAAAATTTAGGTAGCACATCAGGGCCAGTGTTAGTGCTTGGTTGGTATTGTGGAGCACCTGACAACATCTGTGCCCCAGGAGAGGGGCTATTGTTGACTGGCATATTCTGGACCTCACTTTTGCTGCTTCCCCCTACTCACTTCCCTCTGTCATGTTTAGCCCTGATCTGGTACCAGACACAGAGTCCTCAAAGTATGAACCAAATACCCCCAGGTTGAGGACCCTGAGAAGCAGACACGGTCCCTTAAAACCAGTGCTGAGGATCCCCTCCGCATATAAACCAGGAGCTGTCAGAGGTGGAAGTGGAACCACTCCCTAGTCCTTGAGAACATCAGTGCCAAAAGGTCCAGGTCAAAGACCGATGACAATGCATGTGTCTATGGACCCAGAGTCATCACACTGCTTTGAGTAAGGGGTCTCTTTGTGAGTAAAAAAATCCATAAAATACATTCATTACCAGCACCTGTGGTTAGGGCATCGTGTAGGAGGCCAGAGTATATAAGGATTTCAGTGTCTAAAAACAACACTGGTCTCTGGCTCCTTGTCCCTCTCATTGCTGTGTTATATTTTTGCCTGAAGTCCCTGTGATGCTGACCTTGGACCATTGCCTGAGCTTGCCTCTGGATCACAGTTTGGATTTAGACTGATAATCTGTGCTTCACCTTGGTTGGTTTGAACTGTGCTGCACCTGCAATCCTGCCCTTGGTGGTGAATGTTTTGATAAGAGGCTCATTCCTCCTGGGACTGGGACTTTAGTCCTGGAAGACACGCACTGCAGCATGACACTCTGGGCCAAAGCACTGAATAGTGATGTGAGTAAATAGAAAAAGAGAAAACATCTCCTGCTTACTCACTTTGCCTTTTTTGCTCAGGGCAGCACTGAGGATCCCTTTCCCCAAACATTCCTTACCTCTAGTGCTGACTCACAGTTAGGGACAGGAGAATCAATCAGATTCAGTTTCTCCATTTGTTTCCTATCTTAAGTTCAGTACTCCACATTTCTATGCTAGTTTGTGATTTAAAAAAAATCTCATGAAAATTCAGCAGCGTTTTAGAGCACATTTCTCCTATCATGCACATTTTTGCAAGCAATTTTCCCTAAATGTTATTTTGCATGCTGCTTTCATTGATACATGCATTTTTTCCAACACTTTATCTTGTATATGCATTTTTGTACACATAACTTGGTTGGAAAACTGTATTGCAAAACTCAGAGAAGTGTGAAGGGATGGCTGCATTTCAGTTCATGTATTGTTTCAGGAAGTGTGAATTAGGTAGACTCACCTTTAAATGCAAACCATGTATCTCCCCTGTCCCAGCTCACAAACTAATCCTACCTCTTAGCTACTTAAGGGAGCAGCAAGGAGAAGGTCAGAAGAGGAGCAGAAGAAAACTCATCCTTGCTTGTCTGCCTGCACCCCAACCAGGGCCAGCTCTACCATTAGGCAGCTGCCTCTGGCAGCAGATGCTGGGCTGATGGTAATGAGGTGCTGGAAGACATGTACAGGAAGTGGAAGGAAGGCCAAGCCACAAAGGAAGAGTACAGACAGGTAGCACAGAATTGCAGGGATGGCATCAGGAAGGCTAAAGCTGAGAATGAGCTGAGGTTAGCGAGAGATGCTAAAAGCAACAAAAAAGCTTTCTTCAGGTACGTCCATAGTAAAAGACAGAGAAAAGAAATGGTGGCAGCTACTCAATGAGGATGGCAAAATGATAACAGATGACAAAGAGAAGGCAGAGGTGCTCAATTCCTACTTTGGCTCAGTCTTCTTCCAAAAGAGGATCTATCACCCTCCTGAGAAACATGAAGTTGAGGGGCAGGATTGCAGCTTGAGATTGATAGACAAATGGTCAAGGAATACCTAATCAGTTTCAAATTTAAAATCTTTCAGATTTCAAATCTGCAGGGGCTGATGAACTGTATCTTAGAGTCAGTGGCGACACTAGGGTTGGTGTCACCCAGTGCGGTAACTCATGGTGTCACCCCCATGGACCTCCTCCCGTACCAGACCATATAGAATCCTTAGTAATGAGACCCTGGACGACTAAGCCCCTGCAGGGGAAGTAAACCCTGCTAAAGTCAAGAGGACTTGCGCCTATGTTTACGGTACATGGTTTTTAGGCGTTAGTAGGTGAGGTATAAGAGTATCCAAAATACCTCACCTACTGAACAGGGCAGTACACCACAGATGCTCTTGGAGGTCACTGATTCATAGGGTCGCCTTAAGTCATAATCGACTTGAAGGTACATAACAACAAGGTGAGGTATTCTATCAAATTTGGCCCACCAGGGCTTCCGTCGCAGCTGCATGGCGGGACCGGCTGTGACGCATAGATTGAATGGTTGAGTAGATCAATGCACGTGGCCAGCTTCCGGGTTCTGTACGCCCTTCTCCCTTTCCCTGGACAGAAATGAGAATTGGCCCCATGGTTTTACAGTTGCTTTTCGGGCTCCACCCAGAAAGATAAAGGGCAGCTGCAAGGATGAGCCCATGCTCTTCCAAAAGGGGTTAATAATGCAAGCAAAGAAATGAATTCTGAGCAGCAAGCGAGTATGTGAATGGAAGCCACACGGACTTTGCATGCAACTGGGCACCTGCTGTGGCCTGGGAGAGGCTCTGAGGGGGCAATTCAAGGTGATTGGCATCCACTACAACCTGAGGGGTGTGTTTTGCATGGGCAGAGCAGAGCTTGATCCTCTTACCCACCTTCCCTTGTGCGTGATTGGGGCGAGGAGGGGCCACGAGCCGAGGTGGGGTCGGCTTGGCCCTTTTAAAGGTCCGCGAGGGGGGCAAAGGCAAAGCTCCTCATCAGGCTGTGGTGGGGGCCAGGTAAGGCAGCGGGGGGCCATGTCCCCCCCACACTAACTGCCTCTCCATTCCCCACACACATCGAGCCCTGCTTAGTTGCCAGAGTGCAGAGCTTCCCCTGGCGGATGGCTGCCTGCCATTTGGCAAGCATGGTGGCCCGGCTGAGGCCTGGCCTGGCTTCTCTCCCCCACGCCCCCTGCCCCCTTCCTTACCTGCTCGCCGTGGGTTCCCTGGGCGCTGTCGGCAGTCAGTCCTTGCCGGAGAGCCTGGAAGAGAGGAGCCGCCGCCCCTGCCTTGACTGTCGAGCCAGACTTGGACTCGCCTGCCTGCCCTCCCCTCCCTGCCCCCCTCAGCCATGTGTCAGCTGCATGACCTCCTCAGGGGACCCCCCATGAAAAGGGGGCGGGGACTAGCACCCCAGGCCCGGGGGACATCTTTCCTAGTGGGTGGGGAGGCTTGCTTCCCGGTGCCTAGGGGCGGCTCTGGGTGTCACCCCCCTCTGATGGTGTCACCCGGTGCAGTCCGCACCCCCTGCATCCCCCTAGTGACGCCACTGCTTAGAGTATTGAAGGAACTGGCTGAAAAACACTCAGAACCATTATCTATTCTCTTTGTGAAACCATGGAGGACTGGTGAAGTGCCGGATGACTAGAGGAAGGCTAATGTTGCCCCTATCTTCAAAAAGGGCAAAAGGAGGAGCCTGGGAACTACAGACCAGTCAGCTTGACATCGATCCCTGGAAAGATTCTGGAGCAGATTATAAAGTGGTCAATCTGTAAGCCCCTTGAAAACAATGCAATAATTCCTAGAAGCAAACATGGATTTATCAAGAACAAATCCTGCCAGACTAATCTTACCTCATTTTTTGATCGGGTAACCTCCCTGGTAGACTGTGGGAATGCTGTGGTCATAATATATCTTGACTTCACCAAAGCTTTTGACAAAGTGCCCCATGATATTCTTATTAGCAAAGCTAGCTAAATGTGGGCTGGATGGGAAACTGTCAGGTGGATCCACAGTTGGCTACAGAATTGTACTCAAAGAGTGCTTATCAATGGTTCCTTCTCAGACTCGGGGGAATTAACGAGCGGGGTGCTGCAGGGCTCGATCCTGGGTCTAGAGCTCTTCAGCATTTATATTAATGATTTGGATAAGGAGGTGCAGGGGATGCTTATCAAATTTGTGGATGATACAAAATTAGTAGAGATAGCTAATACCCTGGAGGACAGAAACAAAATTCAAAGGGAGTTTGATAGGCTGGAGCATTGGGCTGCAAACAAAAGAATGAAATTTAACAGGGATAAGTGCAAAATTCTACACCTGGGGAAAAAAACCAAATCCACAATTATAAGATGGGGGATACTTGGCTCAGCAATATGACATGTGAGAAAGATCTTGGAATTGTTATTGATCACAAGCTGAATATGAGCGAACAGTGTGATGTGGCTGCATAAGTATAGTTTCCAAATTACATGAAGTACTAGTTCACCTCTATTTGGCACTGGTTAGGCCTCATCTTGAGTACTGCATCCAGTTCTGGACACCGCACTTTAAGAAGGATACAGACAAACTGGAAAAGGTTCAGAGGAGGGCAATGAGGATGATCAGGGGACTGGAAACAAAGCCTTATAGGAGAGACTGAAAGACCCGAGCATGTTTAGCATTGAGAAGACTGAGGGGAGCTGTGATAGCATTCTTCAAGTACTTGAAAGGTTGTCACACAGAGGAAGGCGAGGATCTCTTCTCAATTGTCCCCGAGTGCAGGACATGGTCTTAATTTACAGAAAGCCAGATTTCGACTGAACATCAGGAAAAACGTCCTAACTGTTAAAGTGGTACAACAATGGAACCAATTATCTAGGAAGGTGGTAGGCTCTCAATACCGGCGACATTCAAGAGGCAGCTGGACAGCCACCTGTTGGGTATGCTTTAATTTGGATTCCTGCAAATTGAGCAGGGGGTTGGACCCAATGGTCTTATAGGCCCCTTCAACTGTACTTTTCTATGATTCTATGACCGAACTGTGTGTGCTGTATGGCCTGTCCTGTGCCCGTTAAGCTATCTTGTTGTCCTTAGGTATGGAGAAAGACAATGTTCCATCACCGGTGTTATTAGATTCAGTTGCCACTCCAGTGAGTTTTTGTAGATTGAAGGGGGGGCATTTTTTCATTGTTTCAAGCAGCAACCTACTGTATCTTGGACCAGTCCTACCACCAACTCTCTTGAGAGGCAGCAGGCAGGCAATGGTAACAAAAACAAACAACAGTCACAACACCTCTGCTACATGCTTGCTCTTGTCCAGAAGATAAGGACCAGGGAGTCTCAGGCTGTGGACACAAAAACAGTGAGAATGGTTTTTCTAGCGCTGTTTTGAAGCATTTCTGCCCTCAGCTGGACAGACCTCCCTTCCCCACTGCTCACTTCAGATCTTTCAGGACTGCCCACAGCAAAGTGTTGGGCTAATCACTGTCTCTGCCTGAGCCTATAGCAAAGCATTTCAATTAGCTTTACCTGGAGGGGCAACGGATTGATCTACCAATCAGTTGTGAAATCTGCCTGAAGCTGAATCCATTTTTTTAAAAATGCACTTGAGCTGATCTGACCAGGTTTTAGAGTAAAAAGGGGCAGAGTATGAGTATTGTCATGTGCCGCCATTTTCAGAAAACGGAGGTGGAGATGCACTGGAAATGGCACAACAGTAAGTGTGTGTCTACCCTCAGTGTCTGTTTCCATTAGTCAGGAAGTCTGGAGATGTTGTTTCAGAGGTGGAGCAGCTCCAGGAGCATATATAGGAGTCAGAAGCTCCACTCCTTCCTGGGGCTCAGTCACACTTTGATCTGAGCAGGTGTTTCCATGCGCTTCCCCTTCCTCCCATATAGCCTCACATAGCTTCTTGGGCACTTAGGCAGTGGTTCTGAAGTTTCTGCCTGGCTCACCACCTCCTCTGCTCTTGTGGCCCTGTGGGCCCTGTGGGTGGGTGGGTGTTGGTCGTAGGAAGCTGCCTTATAATGAGTCAGGCCCATTGAGTCATCTAAGTCAATATTGTCTACAGCAGGGGTTCCTCAGACTGTGGTCCATGGACTACCAGTGGTCCACGAGCTTCATTCAGGTGGTCTGAAGCATGTCTGCATTAAATATTCATACTGATTTTTTAAATTGTGTTTGTACTGCTTCTTTCTTACACTGTATTTTATTGTATTACAGTTTGAATTCTACTGGATGCATATTGTAGTACAATGAAATGCAATATAAGAAAGAAGTAAAAATGCAATTCAAAATCAAATAGCGTCTGGCACAGCGCATCACAATTGCTACAACAGGCAGAAAAATCATCAAGACCCTCAGCAATTTTCAAGTGGCCCATTGGAGGAAAAGGTTTGGGAACTGCTGGCCTACAGTAACCAGCATCGGCACTCCATGGTTTTAGCCAGTGGTCATTTCCTGTCCAAATCAGAGATGTTGGGGTTTGAACCTGGGACTTTGTACATGCAATGCAGATGCTCTCCCACTGAGTTACAGCCCTTCCCCAGTTTCCCAGCTGGGTCTGAGAGCCTGCTGAGTAACTAGGCAAGCTGGTGTGAGGACATCCAGTTCTGAGGCAGGGATGTCAGATCCAATGGATCCTTGGGGTCATTGGCAGTGTGGAGATCTGCTGTAGGGTCTTGCTCCCCTTGTATGACATCTGTGGAGACCTCCATTTCGAAGTATGGGTAGGTCTGAACCCTGACACTTTGGGACTGACGCTGAACTACCCAGGAGATCCCCAAAACGTGGAGCTGCCATAGAAGTGGATAGACAGAATAACACTTCAATGGAAGATTGCTCATACTGGGTATGGCTGAGACACTGGTTGTAAACTGAGTGATTAGATGCGCTCAGCACATTCCACACTATTCATATGTATAAGCAGAGTCACATAATGCATCTCAATTAATAGAACTGTGGCCAACCAGCAATGTGTTATTTATGATGGTGTGATGCTCCACAAAAATATCCAGCAGTGGAAGGAACAGTATGTTCAAAAAAGCAGGACTTATTGGAAAAGTTTAGTAAGCTTCCAAAATAGAGAACAGCTACATTCAATTTTTTGGGTCATGATGTATCCCAATGGATTTGTACTAGTGCAGTCTTTGCCAATCTGGTGCCCTCCAGATGTCCAGAACATCTGGATGGCATCAAGTTGGCCATGGTTGTACTAGGGTGATGGATTCCAAAGTCCCCTCTCGTCACAAAAAGAATCGCAGTAAAAGAAAATGCATATAATAATCCAAAACAACATGGCCAGGATTTGTAATTCCATGTTAGGAGCTTTCATCCACAAGCCCCTTATTTCTTCAGTGTTCTTCATCTCCCTCACAAATGTTACAAAAAAACTACCACTGTTTTACTGTTCCCACCACAGCAGAAATACTTCAGCTGTGGGCAAATGGCCTCTCAAAATATCTCACCCTATTTGTGGGCACAGAAATTAGGGGAAATGAATTTCTTGGGAGGTGGGAGTCATGATCCCCTCAGAGTACTCTGATTCAGAAAAGGAGTGGAAGGCACTTGAGGAAGAGGACTCTGAAGGGGTGTATTTATTTATTTAACAAAATTTATATACTGCTTGAATGTAAAGACCTCTAAGCAGTTTCCACGAAACAATAAAACTATTAATAAAACAGTTCAAGACAAGCAATTCAACACATATTTAAAACAATTAAAACAGCTAATAACTAAAAAATTAAAACAGACCAAGGATTTTTCACATTCCGCAATGTTAAATTGAAAATACACCCCCTTCCCATTCTGATCCTTCCCATAAGCTCATTTCAAAACAAAACTTTACAAAACTTACAGTCCTGAACACAGAAACACTTGCTTAACAACCCTCTCAATTTTCATGCCGATAAAACAGTCAGAAAAAATCATGAATTCAAAGTCTAAAGAGAGAAAAAAAACTCAGAGCCCTTTTGGACTTTTTTCTCTCACAGTTCTCATAATCTGTTGAAATTCATTAAAAATCAGCCATGTTCACAGAGTACCTGTAATCCTATTACTGACCTTGCCCCCATACTCTGACCTTCATCTTCTGCGGTTTAAAAGTTAAAAAAAATGCCTGGCTGATTTTTAATTAATTTAAGAAATTTTGCATTGAACTGAATGATAGTGTCGGGCATGCTCAGTAAGAATCAACTCTCAGTGTTCTAAAAGCCAGACTCACAGCTGCTTGGCTTGCCTAATCAGGGGGCCACACCCACACCAGACTTTGATTTCAGGTGAGACAGTCATGGCTTCCCTCAGAGAATCCTGGGAAGTGTAGTTTGTGAAGGATGCTGAGAGGAGACTCCTATTCCCCTGACAGAGCTCCAGTGGCCAAAATGGTTTAACAGTCAGCCACTATGATTGAAGGTCTGTGAAAGGAACAGGGTGTCTCCTAGCAACTCTCAGCACCCTTCACTAACTACACTTCCCAGGATTCTTTGAGAGAAGCCATGACTGTCCAAAGTGAAATAAAGGTCTAGTGTGGATGTGCCCAGGGACAGCTTTGATTTAAATTTGGCTGGGAGGCTAAATGTGCCTGCTGTAGAATAAAAAGGTGGGGGAAACCCTGATAAGCAATGATACTGTTCACAATGTTTTCCTTTTGGAAAGCAAAGGGACTTCCGCTATGCCCAGTGCCCACCCACCCAATCTCCTCCTCTCCCTCTCCTCCTACCCTCCCTGCCCCTCCCCCAGGTCAATGTTGGACTATGACCTGGGAGACCAGGGTTCAAATCCCCACACAGCCCCTTCACTCCCCCTCCCCCTCCAATCCCCTCTTTCCCCCTCCCCTCCCCCTTGCCGTCCTCCTCCCCATGGTCAGTTTTACCTATCTTAAGCATGATTGCACGGGAGTAAATACCACTGAACTCAATAAGCATGCAAATGATCAAACCTGACCTCGCCTGCCCCTCCCCTCCAATCCCCTCCTTCCCCCTTTCCCTCCTTCCGCTCCCCTCTCCCCTCCATTTCTCCTTCCCTCTCCTCTCCCCTCCCCCTGCTCCTCCCCATGGTCATTTTTACCTATCCTTACTATGATTACATAGGAGTAAATCCCATTGAGCTCAATAAGCATGCAAATGATCAGACCTGGCTTTCACCTCGTTCCCCTTCCTCTCCCTTCCTCCTCCCCTCCCCTCTTCCTTCTTCCTCCTTCCCTGCCCACTCCAGCCATCCCTCCCTCCCCCCCGGTCAGTTTTACCTATCCTAAGTATGATTGCATGGGAGAAAATCCCACTGAACTCAATAAACATGCAAATGATCAAACCTGTCCTTCTCCTCCCCCTCCTCCCTGCTCCCCTCCTCCCCTCTGCTCTTCCTCCCTCCTCCCCCCCTCCCCATCCCCTGTGGTCAGTTTCACCTATCCTAAGCATGATTGCAGGGAAGTAAATCCCACTGAACTCAATAAGCATGCAAATGATCAATCCGATCTGAGCAAACTTGCACAGGATCCCATTTCTTACCCCCCGGATTTAAAAGCAGAGAAATTCATTAATAGGCAAAAACTCTTGCTGTTTAAGAACGTACCTATAGCCCACAGATATTTCTATCAAACTTGAAAAAGCAGGGAAATTGGGCAGCTATAGTGAATGCACCAGGGGAGCAGGAGACCTGACCTCCTCTCTGAGACATTGTACAAATTTATCAAATTTATTAAAATGCAAACACAATTTGGGTTGGTCTTTCACAGTCCAATCGACTTCCTGTGTAGCTTGGAAGAATTTGGTAACATGTGCCTCTGAGCATATGGCGAGAGGTGGCAACACCTGTAATCAGCCCTAATAATAGAAACAAGACGTGTTGTGCTGATCTTGTTTTAGCAGGGAGGAAGCAACATTATTAAGACAGTTGACTTAGTTCAAATAGTCACTTTAAATATGTCTGATTTACTTTGCAATTTTAGTGAAGGTTCCTATAGGAAATCATTTTCTTTTGCTTCTATTTCTGTGAATATGTAAAGTACAGCAACACTTTGCAAAATTTACACTAAAAAAACTCCAATATAATTGTGGAATAATGGCACTGACTGTTCTGCAGAATAGTGCATCAGGAGTGTCTCAGTTTGCACAAGATAAAACAGTGGGAGGAGAAATATATTCTAGCAAAATTCTAGGTGTGCTCTATGTTTTTAACTGACCATGCCCACCTTGCCTTAAATGAAGTGGTTTAAACATAGCAGTCTGAAAACATGCATCTTGGGCAGGCCAAGTTTGTTTTTTCCAACAGCTAGAGTCATTGCTGAAGTAGCAACATATTGTAATCAGTCTGATTTTACATGAAACTGCAGTTTCAGATTCAACTGTTAATGCACCCAAAATAGAAATGGAACATAATCTCCAGTTTGAAACACAAAAGCCTGTCTTCACCATTATATGACACTGACCAATAAAAAGGCTTTGAAATTAATAAAAATAAATTTGACATAGCTTTCTAGGATGAATAATGAGAGAAATGAAATTTTCTAGATTAGATTCTCTGTAGAAACAATAGTAACGCAGGAATGAAGCAAAGTAAGAACACCAACAAAAATACAAAAATGTAATTCTCCATCTTTGGAGATGGCAGGTATTGCCACCACTCACCATATGCTCAGAGGCACACATTCATAGGATTTTCATGGTAAGAGGTATTCAGAAGTGGTTTACCATTGCTTTCCTCTAAGCCTACGGCACCTGGTATTCCCAGGCTGTCTTCCATCTAAATACTAACCAGGCCTGACCCTTCTTAGCTTCCGAGATCAGGTGTGTTCAGGGTAGTATGGCCATAGGGATTTGTCTGGATAGGCTTGCCTAAACAAAAAGTTTTCAGCAGGTCCCGAAAGGAATATAGTGAAGGTGCCGGCCTGCTGTCAATAGGCCGAGAGTTCCAAAGAGCGGGTGCAGCCACACTTAAAAAACAATTTCCACAGGTGTGGAATGAGTATTATGTGGCACCTATAACAGTGCCTGTTCCTCAGATCAAAGGACTCGATTGGGCACATACGGGGTTAGAGACAACGAAGGAGAGCCCTTTTGATGAAACCTCCCCTTTGCCTCTGAATGCACCTGGATGTACAGATGAGGCGGGAGGACCAGAGGTTGCTTCTTTCCCACCTGCTGAGGAAAGAAGGCTGTAAGAGATTGTGGAGGACAAGGATAGCTTAGGGGTGTCGACTGCTATGACAGAGGATGAGGATTCAGAGGAGGAGACAATCTGACTCTGTCTCCCAGGGAGAGGCAGCACATCAGAAGAAAAAGGGAGGCTCATTCTCCTAGGGGGAATGGCTGCCTTCAGGCTAGGAATTCCCACTGGGACAAGGATTCTTGCAAGGAGCTGGGCTTTCTCTTACGCTGCTTAAAAGCTTGGTGGGGAGGCGGAGCACTCATTGGAACAACTCTTGGTTCCCATTTCCTCCCATAGAGCGTTGGCAGGTTTATTTATTTATTTATTTATTTTATTTAACTTTTATACCGCCCATAGCAAGCTCTCTGGGCGGTGTACATCAATAAAAACACTTCACATATAATATAAAAACCACTTAATCATCAAATTACAAAAGATATATCAAAAACTGTCTGTTAAAACATTAAATACAAAATACAAATAAAGAAAACGAACATGTTAAATATTAAAATATTAAAATGCCTGGGCAAAGAGGAAGGTTGATAAGGGTAGCGACTTTAAGTAGGTTGGGCCCAAATTTGAAATGAGGAAGGCCTCCTTTTCACAACAGACTGGCTCGAAACTTGCGTGTGGATTGGAATGCAACTCCCCATTGGTGTACACATCTCTCCAGATTTTGCAGTTCATTTTTGGTGTGCAAAAAGTGTGAGGGATGGGATCCGCATTTCAGTGCTGGTTTGATTTTTGCTCAATTGACCTTCCTTACGGTACTGCCTCATAAGGGATCAGTGTTTGCTATTTGTGATAAATACCAATCTGAGTTTTTCTCCACAAAAAATATCAGTATTGATATTTTTAAAAATGTAATTTTACATAGATGTTTTAAAGAAAATATCTGTATTTCCCTCAAAATGTCAATATTACTATTGATATTTTGAGGGAAATATTGATATAATATTGATATTTTTGAGGCAATTTTTTTTAAAAAAAAAATCTGTTTCAGTCGTGGAAAACTGCTAGAAAAAAACCCCGATCTGCAAGGACAAAAAGTACATGAATAGATGGGAAATCTGGTGTCAAATTTGAATTTTGCTAAATTTGAGCACATCCCTAAGAAGTGCAAACAAATACTAATTCATATTCATTGTATTGTTTTTAGTATTGATATGTTTGCCACCCTGGACTCTTTTGGAGGAAGGTGTGGGATATTATTAGTAGTAGTAGTAGTATTAATAATATTAGTGTTATTAATAATAATACAAAAGGCATATTACAGACAAATGTTTAAAAAATGTCAAAAAGAATGTTTTTATGTAAAAAGCATTTTTTTAATATAAAAAATGTGCACAAAATGCATACATTGGGATGGAACAGGACAGTGACCTACCCAACAGGACAGAATGGGATAGAGGAAAGCTATGATTAGTGTTAGTGAAACCAAAAGGGAATGGAATTAGATGCTCTCAGCCCATCACTAGCCCAAACCATTATAGCTTTCAAGGTTAAAGCCAACACTTTAATCTGGGCTCAGAAATGCATGAGCAACCAGTGCGATTGTTGCAGCACTAGTGATTAGATTCAGTTTGAATCTAATGAAGCGTAGAGTGTTCGAGGATCGGGATATTTGCAGGGAGACCAAAATGCTTATTTACAAAGCCATTGTACTACTGACCTTACTATATGCCTGTGAAACATGGACCATCTATAAACGCCACTCCCAACTTCTTGAAAGATTCCACCAACGCTGCCTCCGGAAAATTCTGCAAATTACTTGGGAAGATAGGCAGACTAATGTTAGCATATTGAAAGAAGCAAGGACTACCAGTGTTGAAACAATGATCCTTCAACATCAACTTCGCTGGACCGGCCATGTTGTTCGAATGCCTAATCACCGTTTTCCAAAGCAGCTACTTTACTCCCAACTTAAGGATGGAAAATGGAACATTGGTGGACAGCAAAAGAGGTTTAAATATGTTCTTAAAGCAAATCTAAAAAAATGTAATATGAACATTGACAACTGGGAAGTCTTGGCCCATGAATGTCCCAAATGGAGTTCGGCTATTATCAAAGGTGCTGTGGACTTTGAAGAAGCACGAATACAGGGCAAACAGGACAAACAAGCTAAGCGGAAGGCACGTCAAGCAGATCCTCATCTCGACCATCTTCCATCTGGTAACCTATGTCCTCACTGTGGTAGGCTGTGTGGATCCAGAATTGGCCTCCACAGTCACTTACAGACCCACTGTTAAAGACCTTATCTTGGAAGACAATCTTACTCGGCCATGAGTGATCGCAATGACAATGATGAATGAGATTCCATTTATTCACTTTATGATTCACTTCACACAGAAAGGATTCCCAAAGTGATTTACAGGAACAGCATACAATATACAATAAAAAATCCATTAAAACGAAGCAAATATACTAAAAGTCTTCATCCACAAAAAAATCACCCTACAGCATGAAACAGCCATCCTGCCCACATGAGGATGAACACCAAAAATAAAAGAACAAGAGGCAGATCATTAGTGCTGCCCAAATGCCTGAATAAAATAAGAATAAAAACATCTTTTTAAAAAAGTGATGTTATATGCTGTGACTGCCTAACCCTAGTCAGGATACTGGTGACCACTTTTTCCACCAGATGACATTGCAGAGATATCTTTATAGGCAGCCCCATGTAGAGAGAATTGTAGTAGTCAAGCCTGGATATGGTCAGAGCATTGATCACAGTGAGCAGGTCAAACCTACTATGATTCTATGAAGTAGCTGGACAGCCACCTGTCGGGTATGCTTTAAGTTGGATTCTTGCATTGAGCAAGGGATTGCTCAATAGCTTACAAGCATCTTCCAGCTCTAGTATTCTCTGATTCCAGGACCTCTCCAGCATGCACAAGTCCTTAGTCCTAGTGGTGGAGGAAGGGGTGGAACGGTAGCGCTCACCTGACCACCAGTCACCCACATTGGTCACCCACAAGATGGAGAGGGGTAGGAGGTGAGTAAGCAATGAATTGCGTGCAGTGCAAATGCACCTGTGGAAGCCACAGATGGGTTTCACTGGTCCGTTTGCACTGACTTCGCCACTGTCTCAACTTTCTCTGTCCCAGTATGCAGCAGTGATGTGAGCAACCGGAGGCCAAGTGAACACTGCTACCCAGCCCACCCATCATCTGTTACTGTTACTGTTACTGTTACTGTTACTGTTACTGTTACTGTTACTGTTACTGTTACTGTTACTGTTTAGTCCTCATTGCCAGAATTAAAGGTTGAAAAATTTACTAGCATGTATTTTATTGAACATAATCATACTACTGACCCCAGCTTCAGTGCCCCCCCAGCAGACACAAGAGATTAGAGCCGAAAGACCAAGGACATGTGGGGATGCCTGATGGTTATTTGACGATGGCTATGCATTACCTCTAGTGCTGAAGATAGTGTGCCTCCGGATACCAGTTACTGGGACCCACAAGTAGGGAGAGTGCTGTTGTGCTCAGTGCCCAGGTCGGCCTGCAGGATGCTGGACTAGATGGGCTATTGGCCTGACCCAGCAGGGCTGTTCTTATATTCATCTGTTAAGCTGCAAACAAAGCCTGTTGTGTGATGGTGCAATGTGTCTTTAATGCTTATATGGCACTGATATTAAGGCTGGAGCTTCAACAAACAATATCCATGCTTCTTTTTTATTTTTGATGCATGAGTGAATTTGTCAGGGCTTCACTTTCCTCTTAAAGTGAATTTTGAAGAGACCTAAATTGATTGCCCTAGTTTTTTTCATGCTCACACAAACCCTGATGACATCATGGCCTGATTTTAAGTTTAATTAAACAGATATTGCACATCATTCCTTCGATAAGGATACATCTTATGGATGTATTTGCATCTACAGTGCAAATGAAATTGCTTCCACATGGGCTGTTTGCTTAACAAATGTATCACAGGATGGCTTTGTCACTTTAAATTACTATGCAATTCGAGTAAACAATACAAATTATGTAATTATTACTTCCCCCTCTCTTTTCAGTGAAGTCCACTATTTCTCACTGTTCTGTTATAGTTTTCCTCAAAGAGCATATTCTCTTCTTCACAGCTGGGCTACCGTTTCATGCCAAGCAGGAAAAGACCTCCTAAATATGAGGAATGAAACAAGATGTGACATTATGCAATCCCTCATAATATTTTGCATTTGTACCAGAACTTCAGCATCTTCACTTTACACCAGTCACCATTTCAGTTTCAGTAACTCTTACAACAGCCTTGTAAGGTATGTTAGAATTATTATTGTGGCTGGAGATGCGGGGGGGCAGTTTAGCTGCTGCAGATATTCAATGGCTTAAGACTATTTATTTTACAAAATTTATATACCCCTTGATAGCAGTAAAACATCTAAGTGGTTCACAAGAAATATTAAAATTATCACTGAAAACAGTTAAAAACAAGTAATTAAAACATTTGAAATACAGTAGGGCCCCACTCATACGGCGGGTTACGTTCCAGACCCCCGCCTAAAAGCGAAACCCGCCAGAAAGCGGAACTCTGTCAATAAAATGGTGCCCAATGCTCGAAAAACGTCGTAAAAGCGGAACAAGCGCCGTATGAGTGGGGCCTTACTCTAATTGAAAACCACTGTATTAGTGGAACGCCAAAAAGCAGGCCGCCAAAAAGCGGGGCCCTACTGTATCAATAAGATTAGCATCAGCCAGTAGACTAAAAAGAGATGAAAACACGTCAACATGTACATGTCTGGATAGACTGGCCTCAACACAATCAGGCTGTGGAAAGAGTACAGTGAAGGTGCCTGCCTCATGACAACAGGCAGGGAATTCCAAAATGTATGTGCTGCAACCCTAAAAGACTGATTTCTTACAACTGTGGAACAACTATTATGTGGCATCTGTAACAGTGCCAGTTCTGCAGACTGAAGTGTTCGAGTGGGTGACTTCCTTAAGATGATGGTGGCTTCCCTTAGACTCCCTAGTGAATTTGTAAGATTTGACCTAGGGACTTTGCAGCTCAGTGAGTGGTTACACTACAGTGTCCTAGCAGACAGTAATAACTGGCTAACAGTAACACTAGACACTTTCTGGGGTTCTCACATTTTAGCTGGCTTTGGTAGGCAGTGGCCTCTGAGCAGCACCTGCAGACACTCAGAAGCAATGAAAATAATGGAACGCTGTTAAATCTGGGCTCCTGCTGGGAGGAAGGGCAGCAGTCAGAACCAAAGGAGCAAGTCAGGACCGAAAGGCAAACCAGGGGCAGGCAGGATCAGGACTCGAGCAAGCAAGATGTCAGGGCCAAAGAGCAACCAGCAAGAAATCAGAGCACAAGAAGAGTCTGTTGCTCAAACAAGATTCAAGTGGAGCAGGAAACCCTTTATACTCCATGACCAGAAAGACCCAATGGCCAGCCAGGGTAAGCAGAGTCAGTCCGGGTCCTGAAGCTATTTCACGGAGACAGCTGCCACCTGCAGTTCAGTGGTTCACCACTTGGGGCAGCCACACACAGAGAACCGTCAGCTCTTGATGCGTAGTCACCAGAAAGAGATCCATGGCTGCCCAACACATTTGATACTTAGCATGCTGATTTATTTATATATTTTTGGAACTTGTTAGTCACTTGTTACACAAAAAATGACTTACACTGTATTTAAAAGCATTATTATATAAACACATCACACACACACACATATATGCAATTTTAAAAAATACACAAAACATCCCCCAATAGCAGCAACTGAAAGAGTGAACAGCAACAATAAGCACAACTAATAAACAAGTTAATTTAACATTAAATTATTTCACTTATTTATTGTAAATTTGTGCCTTTTGCCCTTGATGCCGCTTTTTTAAAAGTCTGGTAATTTTGATGATGGATTATTGCTGTTTTAGTTTGATGCTTGTTTGTATATAACTTTTGTATAACTCCTCAATTAATCAATCAATCAATACAAAGCTGTTATTTCTTTGAAAGATATCTGTTGATTTCCCCATTCAGCCAGCATCTAATAATTCAGCCGCCTCAACTGAATAGCTAAGAGAATTCCATATCCCCTAGTATAATTTTATGGCTTTTAGTATGGCAATTGACAGCAATTTTCATTTTCCTGGGATTTACAGACTGTTGTTTTTCTCCCTTTCTATTTGTTTTCATTATGCACATGCTTTATCTTTACAGTCATGGCCACCCTCATTTGTCACGTATACTACATACATACATACATACATATATATATGGCAAAACAGCCAATATGGCCCATTTCAAACAAAACAGATGAAAGTTTAGTTGCCACAGATATTTAGGGCTTGGCGCATCTGGCACCAGACACATGTAGGCAGGAGGATGTCTGTTTCTTGTCATCTGCTAATTGGAAGAACAGGAGGATTTAGGAGCTGCTTAGGTATCAAGGGGAAAGTGCACACCACACACCATTCACATCAAACGTGTGATTGGATCCAGACCACTTTATCCTTTGCATCTGGGGAAATAAGTCCTCTCCATACTGCTTAGCATCAGATAGAATCTTGCTTAGTGCACAGGGAAAAATAAGAGGTATAGTCTTACTGGGCTCCTACTGGGAGGAAGGGTGGGATATAACTCTAATTAAAAATAAATAATAAATAATAGTCAATTGTCTGACTTAAGGGTGTGAGAAAACCACATAACATAAGGTGGTTGTCTGAGTGTCAGTCCTTATGTAGCAAAACCAGCACCATCCATGCACAAGAGGGAAGGGATCAGTGGGCTTGGGAGAAGCCCAAGTTTTGCAAAAGTTCAAAAGAATGCTGACAAAATCTTGGGGGTGGGCTGGGGAGAATGGAGAAGCAAGTAGGAGGGGAATGGAATGGAGTAGTCTGAACAGAAGAGCTGCATCCTGCAACATTTTGTTGTGGGTCCCCCTTGTGCTTTGAAGAACTCCTTAGGATACAAAATATCCCTTCCAGACAAGGGCCCCTTTCCTGTTGGACAGAGTGATGTTATTTTTCTTAGTGCAGACCTACACAACTTGTGAATGACCTACCAAGCCAAACGCAGCTCACAGTCTATATAACGTAGCCTATGCAATATTCACTAATAGGCAAAAACCTTGTGGTTTAAGAACGTACCTATAGCCAACAGATATTTCTATCAAACTTTAAAAAGCAGGGAAATTGGGCAGCTACTCTTGTGGCTATATAAAATGGGATCCGGTACTTGTAAAGTAACTGCAGTTAATGTCACTAGTTGGCGCTAGTGATAACAGAGTAATGGAAGAGGTTCCAAATAAAGTATAGTGTTGTTACTCAGCAATCCAGAGTGTCTGCTTCTCCTTACACAGCACCCACAACAGTACCTTACAGTCTACCAGGTGCTTGACAGCAGCCTTGTTGCTGCAGTCCCAGCCGAAACAAGATGTTTACTGAGCCCTGGGTGGGTGACTGGCTTCACATGAGTACTTACCGTAGCACTTTGTAAGAGGTATTCACAACAAGTGATGTCCCTATCGTCTTGTAGGAAGTGGGGAGATAGCAAAAGCAAGCATAGATGTTGTAGGATCCTGTCAGGGCCCAGTAAAAATGCCAAGAAACTTTTTTAAAAATGAAAGCTAAGAGTCTGGAGATTGGGGTGACTCACTTGGAGACCCAGAGAGGACCCCTAAAAATGAGTCTCCAGGCAAAAACTGGAGACCAGGCAACCCTCTTTTCCAGTGAAGCACAATCACAGCCCAAGGATGCATTGCAGCTAGGCAAAAACCCTTGAGGGAACGGAGCGGGGACAGCAAAGGTCATGGACAGGCTGGAGTGCTGAGGGTGAGGTAGGGGGCATGAAGGGCCACTTTTGTCCATGGACCTGAGGCTCTCACCACCTGGGAGCTAAAGATTACTGTCTTTCCAGCTATCCTAATTGTATAGCTTTTTAGTTGAACGGACAAATGGAGCACCAGCTGTCCAGAGTGGAATTTCAGGGAACAGGAATTCCAATCTAATCCAATCAGGAAGAAAGGAAAATGAATCTATAAAAATCAAACCCGTGCAAACCTGTCCGTAGGTGAAAGCTCAGGAAAAAACCTAGCTCTGTGCAAAACTGGCAAGAGACAGTTCTGACAAGGGAGAAGTAAAATCTCCCAAAACTAAAAGTAACAAAATTAATCAGAGCTGTACAAAAAGCACGTAGAAAACTCAGCTCTAAAAATCTACCTGTTGTTGTTGTTGTTGTTATGTGCCTTCAAGTCGATTATGACTTATGGCGACCCTATGAATCAGCAACCTCCAACAGCATCTATCGTGAACCACTCTGTTCAGATGTTGTAAGTTCAGGTCTGTGGCTTCCTTTATGGAATCAATCCATCTCTTGTTTGGCCTTCCTCTTTTTCTACTCCCTTCTGTTTTTCCCAGCATTATGGTCTTTTCTAGTGAATCATGTCTTCTCATGATGTGTCCAAAGTATGATAACCTCAGATTCTCAGATCAGATTCTTTATTCAACCAATGGTCGGCTTAAAACATAGTAAAATAAAACATACATGTAGCAATATGCTATATGGCATTTTAGTTAATACGCTGTTTTAAATTTGAACATTAATTATTAAAATGGTATAAAACATTAAAAGACTTTGATTTGTTAATTAGTTTCTATAAAATCAAATTTAAACCATAAGTAACTATATTAATAACCTTTTATTAATTTGTTTATTAATCATTAAATAACATAACATAACATCCAAAGATTAACTATACCCTATTATGTAGAGCTCTATTATTTCTTGAGGAATCACCATATTAAGCACTAAATATCAACCAATATATCAGATTATGATTTTTCGTTTTCAGTGAGAAAGGTTTTTATGATATCAGATCGTAAGTTTGTACGGCTACACTAAATTTTGCTACTTGGTTCGTTATTTTAGAGGACGTATCCCCAAGGAGATATTCCATCTGATCAGATTCAGATTTATAAGGAATGATCGCTAACAGAGGAGTAATTATTTGTTGCCTTAAAGTCTTGTAGAGAGGGCAGTGGAGAAGTATGTGTACATTGTTCTCCACTGCATCTTCTCCGCAAAGACATACACGCTCATTATAAGGTATTTTAAGTAGTCGACCATCCATAACTGCTGAAGGCAATACATCCAATCATATCTTAGAAAAGGCTTTTCGATATTTAGGTGTTTCTAAAGTCAACAAGTATGACATTGGCTTGAAAAAATTAGGGTTATGTCTTTGTTTTTTTATTAAAAGTAGTTGCTGTTGATGGTCTATATCTGTCAAACGCTGTCGTATTCCGACTGATGCTGCTTCATATCCCATAGACTTGATAAGGTGAAGAGAGAAGCCTATCTGAGATCATTTATCTGTAATTAATTTCGCCCAGGGGGATTGGTAATTATCAATCAAAATATCTGGCGCAATTCCTGACGGATTAAAATTAAGTTTTAGTCATAAATTAATCCTCATTGTCCATATCTTGGTTTCAATTAGTTGGGTTCCTGCTTCCAATCTTAAAATATTATTGGGAACACATGTCAGAATTGACAGAATGGATCTCAGAAAAATGGTTTGGATTGATTAAAATGTATTAAATTTCAAGTTCTTATTTGTTTGGGATCCGAAAGTCAATTGCGCCAGTATTTTGGTGTTGAAAATCTTCATGGCTGGGAGAATAGCCTGTCCTCCTCTTGAGTAGAAAAAAGCCTGCAATACTTTTAAGGTTCTCCGTGCGTTCAGAATCATACATTGATTATGTATCTGATGGCTGCCAGAGGTATGGAATACATATCCTAAGTACTTTTGGGATTTAACCTATTCTATTTTGTGTCCATTAATTTGCCAATTAGGTTTAGATTTTTTATGGGTAAATGCTATTATTTTTGTTTTTTGGTAATTTATTGTTAGTAGCTCAGTCGAACAGTAAATTGCTAATTTAGCTAAAAGCCGCTTAAGATCTATTGGGGTCCTTGAACATAAGGCTATATCATCCGCATATAGCAGGATATTCCGCGGTTTCTTAGCCAAAATAGGTGGATGGGATGCAACTGATACTAGGCTGTGTACTATATCGTTAATATAGATGTTGAATAAAACAGGAGATAGTACACATCCTTGTTTCACTCCTCTTGATGTAAATACTGGGTTAGTTAAATGGCCTTTGGCGCTACAACGTATTTGTAGTGAGGTGTTTTTATATAGTCCTTGGATCAAAACCACAAGGCGTTTGTCCATTCCTAAATGATTTAGTTTCGACCATAAGCGAGGGCGGGAAATCGAATCGAATGCCGCCTTTAGATCTATGAAGGCCACATAAAAGGACCCTCCTTTTCTATTCGCGTATTTATCAACTAAATGATGTAACACTAGTATGTGATCAAAAATAGATCTTTTCGGTCGAAATCCTGCCTGTTCAATTGCTATTATATTGCTTTGATCGATCCAATCTGTTAACTTTATATATAAATGGGTCTCATACAGTTTGCTGATTGTATTTATTAAACTAATGGGTCTGTAATTATTCGGATTGTTGGCTGGGCCTTTTTTATAAATAGGGACTATTGTGACCATACCCCAGTCCTTAGGTATTTCTAGTGATAGATCAATATGAGTGAATAATGAGCCAAGAACCGGGGCCCACCAATGTATATTTTCTTTAAACACTTCTGAGGGGATGTTGTGCGGGCCAGGCGCTTTATTTGGTTTCAGTTTATTAATTAAGTAAATAATTTCGTTTTTATTTACTGGTGGCCATTCTTGAATTCTCTCATTTAACACATAGGATGATAATCCAGTTTCGGCCTCATCTTGGTATAGTTTTTGAAAATGGGATTCCCAAATATGGGGTGGAACATTTGCAGAGTTTTGATATTGTGATTTTGGCCAATGTGCCATTATGAGATGCCAAAAGGAATTAGAATTTTTTAATTTAGCAGCTTCCAATAGTTTCTGCCATGCTACATTTCTTTCTTGTTGTTTTTTAAACTTTATCAAAGCTTTATATTTTTTCTTTATTTCACTATAAACCTGTAGGTCGTCTCAGGATCTCGTGGCTTAATTCTTTGATAAATTTCAGTTAATTATTTTTTAACCTCCATACATTCCTCATCAAACCACGCCTTAGATTTAAGATGGTGAGAGGTATTAGAAGGGTGTATACTATTAACAATGGCTGTTTGAAGAGTTGTTATAAGTTTTTGTAAAGTGAGAAGTGGATTAGTTTCAGTGGTGGGCATTAATATTTCATTTTTACATTTATCTATGGCCGGGGAGTTAAGGATTTTAGTAATTTCAGAACTGATTTTGGGTAACCATTTCACTCTAGTTGGATGTAGTTCAATTTCCTTCTTAGAGAATGTCTTACAGGATAAGTGAACATCTTCTAAGTTTATGTCGATTTCGACTGTAACTGGTAAATGGTCACTCTCCGGGCGGTTAACTATATGCAGATTCTTTACTAAAAAGAAAAGATCTGTTGAAACAAACATTAGATCTATTAGTGATGAGCCCGTTGCTCAATAATAAGTGAGGTCTCCCATTATGTCTCCAGAAGTTTGGCCGTTCAATAAAATTAAATTAACTTCCATACACAACTTCATTAATATTAGTCCTGTATAGTTCATACCCTTATCTTTTGAGCAACGTGGAGGAATATTGATGATCTCTGCTGGCAATAAGGTCGATTGGTGGTATTTTTGATATAAAGTTATATCTGAAGTGCCAATTTGTGCATTGAAATCTCCATGTAAGATTAGTCTTTTTTGAGGATTTTCTGTCATCAATTTTACTATGAAATTCTCGAGCAATAATATTCTTCCATCTGCAGTTTTGTTATTGCGTGCGGGCGGTAGATATACATTTATAAGTATTACTGTATTATGGCTAAACTCCAAAATAAGAGCGATGGCCAAATCCTGTAATTTTCCTAATATTGTTGTTTTAACTTTCAAGGAGGTCGAAATAAAGCTGCAAATCCCACCTTTGGGTCTACCTCCACTTTCACTTGGTGTAGCTTGTAGGTGAAAAGGAATATAGCCATCCAGAATAGGTTCATTCAGGGTCCATGTTTCTTGTAAAGAGATTATATCGTATGAAGTTAAAAAGTCAATAGTATCTTGGTTTGTAGATTTATTGGTCCATCCAGAAATATTCCATGATATCATCTGTAGTTCTTTCTCTCTTGTATCATGTGCAAGTCAGTTTTGCGTTTTACTTATGGTTGAAGATCGTTGCACTGTCTCTGTTTTGCGTTCATCTGTCCTAGTGAGATGGTTTTGGAATCGACCTGGGAAATTATTCTCCTGGCTTCGTCTGGAGGTATTGATATTAGTTCCATTTAGGACTGGATTGATGTAATTAGCATGAGATTATTTTTCTTTATTTTGGTCTTGCAAATTACCTATGTTATCCACGGAATTTGTTATAAGTAAGGAATTTCATGTGCCAACAAGAATGTCATCATCCGTTGTATTTTCCATAAATTGTATGAGATTTTTAAGTCTGTTGATTGTCTCCAGTTGTTCATCTGCATTGAATTTGGGGTAAGAATCGAGCAATAACTTCTCTTCTGGCGAAAAAGTTTGTGGCTCCTCTGTCTTATTGGATTTCTTGGGTGGGTTTTCTTGCTGGTGAGGTTCCTGGTTCTGAATTGATGGTATTAAATTCAATAGATTATATGGCGGGTCAGAATTATCAAAACATCTTGTTATCCAAATATGGTATGGGGAGAGTTTCTCCTTGTTTGTATATATCTTATTTAAATTTTTGGAATCTCGGAAGGTAACGATTGCTCTAGTCGAAATATAAGTATAAAATAGATATTGTACATTAATAATATCATTAATATCTATTAGTCCTGGAAAAAAACTCTCCAATATCTCCCACATATGTTGTCTTCTTTGATATTGATTGAGCCATTCTTTTGGTTTAGGGAAGTTTATAAATGCTATTTTTTTTGTATTCAAGACTAACATCCAATGTAATCTTTCTTTATATCGTTCTGTTATATCTTTGTTGCTTTTGTATTCTGCTTGTGTCTGTTCTATATTGAGGTGGACTGATTCTTCCTTCTTTTGGATAGAAGGTTCTTGTGTTAAGTGTTGGTTAGACTTAGCAATATCAGATTCTTGCGAAATTTTAAGATCTTGTGGTTTCTCAGCTTCTTTTGTTTTCTTAACTTTCTTATTTCTTTTCTTTTTCTTTTTCTTTTTCATTGCCTTTTTTGAATCTTGGCAAGGAGCATCCAGCTGTTGAAATAGTTTCCCATAGTTCATATATGACTTCTTTGGTGTTTTGGATTTTTTTATATTCTTACTTTTCTTTGTTTGTTGTTTCATTTGCTGTTTTTTGCCAACCTTGTTTATAGTAATCATATTGTAATCCGATGTCTCAGTCTGCGTCTCTTGAGTTTGTGGTTTTATTTTACTTCTTCTATTGTTGGTTTGTGCATCTATTTTTATTACATACTCAATTAACGTTGTTAGTAATGAGTTTGCCTCTGCTATAAATGCACCTATTTGGGAGAAGTATTTTGTTACCATTATGGTCCATTCTTCCTTTATTGGGGTTTCTGTTACTTTGTCTTCAGTGGAATGTTTTACTTTATTGTCATTGTTTTTTGTAAGTCGCTAGTGTTTTCTTTCTCCCCATCATTGTATATTGAATTGATGTAGTCTATAAAATCGCATATACTATGATCCAGTTGTTCTGATATATTCCTTCTTGGGGAAGACGTTGTTAAAATTTCATCATCTCCAAGTATCAATAGTTCTTGTGTCCTCTCTTTGTAGGTTGATTCTAGAGAGGGCATAGAGTTTGTACTTGATTGATTATTGACAAGGTCAATGTTATTCATATCATCATAAGTGGAGGTAAAATCTTTCTGTCCTATTTGTTTTAGCTCCTCCGCTAAACTCTTGCCCAAAAAACTCTCTCTCTTCTGAGTAAGTACACCTATATTGGATAGAGTAACATCAAAGTCATTCTTATCTTTGCCCTTGTAAAATTGCGTGATTTCTGTTTGTCTGTGTTTAGGATACAATCGACTAACAGAGGGCTGTGTCGACTCAGATGTTACAGACACGCCCAGCTTGTTACAAGCACTTCTGGTAAGAACCATTTCTGTCTACTACCAGTCTTTTTTAATAGAGTATTGTTTAACTTTATTTATTTTGGTTGACTTCTTATCTTCTTAACTTTAATGAGTCATTAATTCCGTATTTTGCTCTTTGTCTTTGCAATTACTCACGGTTGTTGGTGCAATAACTCAACGTCTTTGTCCTCCCCAGACTTAATTAGAATTTCAGCTTGAAGCAAAGTCTTTGAACAATCTCCTTTCAGGTTATCTTTCTTCTTTAGTGTAAAATGTTCGTTATATCTCACTTGTTGAAGTCTTAATAATGTGAGTTATTTATGTGCAAATGGGTCGTTAATCCATTGGCAGGGGGGCTCCAAACTTAACGTCTTTTCTCCACGACCGCCATCTTAATTATCTCAGTTTCATCATATTAGCTTCTAGTGATAGTTCTGGTTTAATTTGTTCTAACACCCAATTATTTATCTTTTTCGCAGTCCATGGTATCCTCAAAGCTCTCCTCCAACACCACATTTCGGGCTTATCCAGATGACTGCAAAATGTGTGACATGCCCGCTATGTGTGTTCATTATTTTTCGGTCGTCCAAATGGCGTCTCGCGCTGTTACACATTTTCACAGGTTAAATCTGCTCCTTGCAATACCGGCAAAAATGCGATTTGCTGTTTAAAATCGGGAATCATTCGCTGTGCCTTCAGGAGTTAGGATGCAATACTGCGGACTTTACAGCTGATGGGCGGTTCTTGGGCGTTTCCCCTTGCCCCTTCTCCTCATTCCAGCCAATCATGTATCTGCACTTTTGCGCATGTGCGAGAATAAGCCTGGGAAAATTGAACCAATAATCGCAATGGTGGGGTGTTGGGGGGGGGTCTGCAACTACTGCGCAGGTGCATTTTATTTTTTGCCAGCCTGCAAACTGGGCGGCCACTCTGGGTGAGATCTGCAATGCACAGCAAGCGAGAAAGGGGTGGTGGTCAGTTTCAGCCTGCCTCCAGAAAGCTTTGTCAATTTCATTGTACTTGCTGGGGGTTTTGCTTCAAATCAGAAAAGCATACATTTGTTTAAGTGTAATATCGCAAATACAAACAAGAAAAGGGCTTCTGGTCAGTTTCAAGCCTGCTCCGGAAAGCTTTGTCAATTTCATTCTCCGTGGGAAGGAAAGGGAGAAGGAGGGGGGGTTGACACGTTTCTTGCTTTTTTGGAGAAATAAGTGCAATTGCCAGCGTGTGTATCTCCTTAAATATCAATAAAGGCAGAAAAGCATACATTCATTTAAGCATAATATCGCAAATACAAACAAGGTAGGCGTGAAACTGACCAGCAGCCTTTCCTTCCCAGAGGAGAACTCCTTTACAGCCATATTGTGCTTCGTTGCAAAGGGGGAGAGGAGCATACGTAATTTTTTTGCTGACCAATTGGTTGATAGGGGGAGGTTTTAGAGGCGGAGCTTGGAAAAAGCAAAAGGAATGTAGGGGTCTTACCGCTGCGGGTGCGGGTGCAAAAAAGTGTTTTTTTTTAATTGGGAAAGAGCGAACTAAAAGGCAAAGTAGGACTATCAGATGACAAACCGAATATGGAAACCGTGGATTATCCTGCTCCGTTTGGATAAGCCCTTCAAATGAGTTGATGTTTCTTTTATCCGCTTTTTTAATTGTCCAAAACCTACCTGTAAAAACCTGTAAAATTACTATGAGCAGCAAGAATGAAATCTAATACCACAGTTTTTCTCTGAAAAGTTACACCACCAAAAGACACCAGGAGGGGGAAAACATGCGAGGACACCATGTATATATGCATCTATGTATCAACGGGTGAAGAATGCAGTGGCTAGGCTGCTGACTGGAGCAACCCATAGTCAACCTGCAACTCCCCTGCTAAGAAGCCTCTGTGTAAGATTTGTGCAAGCAAATGAGGATAACAGCAAATGAATTAATCCTTTGTAGGAGGGTCTAGGCATGCCCAGATTGTAGCTGTTTTAGTCTGTCGAAATTGTACCATTGAGTTATTGTTTTGTATCATTTCTCTATCTCAATAGGTTTGATACCTTTGGGAAACATTTTTCACATGTGCTAGTCCACTGTGCGCTTGCGCCATGGAAGCCCCTGAGCACTGTAGAGAATTCGGAGTGAGGTTCTAGATCATTGGCCACTGGGGCTGCTGGGAGTTGGAATCCAACCACATTATTACCTCTGGTCATGGGCAGAGAAACTTTTCCCTGTCAAGGGTGCTTATGCGCACACATTCTTTGCTGTAAGATTATGCATGGCATGGAGAAAGTGGACAGAGGAAAGTTTTTTCCCCCTCCCTCTCTCATAACACTAGAACTCGGGGACATGCAAGGAAGCTGAATGGTGGGAGATTCAGGCCAGAGAAAGGAAGTGTAACTACACGAGTGTAGTTAAACTATGGAAATCGCTGGTCCCGTCCCTTCCATGTTCATTCAGGGTTTAGACCTTCAGCCCTTAAGACTGGAAGGCCTTTGGAGCCTTTTAAACCTTTTTAAAAAACATGTTGTTTAACCTTTTTTTTTTGCCTCCTACGTCATCTTGGTTGGTGGCAGCAAAGCAAGTGTGTAGCACGCATGCGTGCCATCAACCAAGACAGCGGCAGAGGCTTCAGCCCCTTAGGGAAACCTCAGCCGCCATCTTGATTGATGGTAAACCTGTGCGTGCTGCAAAAAACAGCAGAGAGAAAGGTAAGTACAGCAGGGGAATGGCGGGGGGCTTGGGATCTCCCGCCCTGCGGGCAGCCCTGCTGGGCAGCCATGCCACACCATGCCAAAAACCGGAGATCCAGGGACAGGGTGTGTGGTCTGGCCGGGGAGCCAGAAAACACCCCCGAAGCCGGAGACTCCGAACGAAAGCCGGAGATTTGGTAACCTTAGTTTGTAGGTGGTCTCATTCAAGAAACATACAGCAAAATATGCTGGGTGGAAGGGCGGGATATAAATCAAATAATAAATACATAAATAAATAAAATGTCAACCACTGCCCCTCACAACTTCAGTTAGGAGTCAGCTGCTCTAATCCCTGCCCTTTCAGGTTTTTAGCCAATAAGTGAAGTCAGGGTTGTGACTGAGAAGAGATTTGCTGACCTCCAGGCAACAGCTAGAACCCATTGCAAATCCTGAAAACAGTTTCCATTTCTTGTTTGTCTACACATCAGAAGTTAGTGAGTGTATAATTGCAGCAGCAGCAATATTGCTTTTCTATAATAATATACCAGGAATTTTAGAAGACCACAGCAGGATCTTGGCATATCCAGTAAACAATTTGTTATTATGATTATAATAAAAGTGTACATGTATGTTTTTAAAATTACCTGCAAAAATAGCGTATTATACATTTTATCTTTCAAATTATTTTTGAACAGAAATTTGAAAAAGTGTACATGCTGCAGCTCATGATGCCATTACAGTATGTTGTACTTTTCTAATTATAAGGAGTCAAAGAGGGCAGTTTATTTGTCTAATTCATAGCCTGTTTTGAAAACCACCTTCCCAATATGAAGCTTTAATCCTCTACCCAGTTTTCTGGGAGTAAAGCTGCAATGCTAATCCCACATACCTGAAAGTAAACCCCATTGAATTCAGTAGGACTTACTTTTGTGTAGACATGGTTAGGATTGTGCTGTAAATCAATGAGACTTCTGAGTGAACATAGCAAAGGATTGTGTTTGTGTTGTAAATCTTTCTCTCCCCTCCAATCCTTTAAAAAAAAAAAAACCAACCAGTCAGGGCTTACTTAAAATTATTATTAGAATTAGAATTTATTACCTGTCCTTCACCCAAAGGTCAATGCTTTTATTTGGTAGGAAATTAATACTGATTTAAGAAAAAAACATTCTGCAATGACCAACTGGTTTTGACAATAAACTTATTATACAGGGTGTGTGTATTTCTAGATCTCCAGTGTGTGTGTATATGAAATCTTTCCAACAACCCTGTGAGGTAGGGTTGGAAACCAAGGCAGCTCATAACAAGAAATAAATCAATTTAAAATCCAATAACCATAAAGCAGATATAAAAGAGTTGCACAACAGCTTAAAGTGGCATGATACTGAATTTTGAGTTGGGTGAGTGAAATTCCTTATCATTTAAGGTTGCAGTCTTCTGCACACTTCCCTGTTTGAGTAAGTCCCATTGAATATAAATATTTCTTCATACTATGTCCCGATATGTATCTGATTTCACACTATGGTTGTACATTATTATTTCTTCTACATTTTAAGTGTACCTTTCTTGCCTGGGGTGGTCATGGTCCTACTCTGTTGGTTTAAATAGAGCAGTGGTTCCCAAACTTTTTTGGTTCACGGCGCACTGTAAAACATATAAAAAATTTCTGGTGCAGTTCGTGTACAAAATTAAAAATATATTAATATGTTTTAAACTATGAATAAAAATAACTTAATAATAATATACTTTCATAATATTCGTGGCACACCTAGCCACCTCTTGCGGCGCACCAGTGGGCCCCGGCGCACCGTTTGAGAATCACTGAAATAGAGAGATGGTGAGTAGCCCATGTTAACCAAGTACAGTAGGGCCCCACTCATAAGGCAGGTTACGTTCCAGACCCCCGCTGTAAAGCAAAAACTGCTGTAAAGCGGAACCCATTGAATAGAATGGCGCACGATGCCTGAAAACCGCCGTAAAAGCGGAACAAGCGCCGTATGAGTGGGGCTTTAGTCTAATTGTGTCTAATTGACACCGCTGTATTAGCGAATTGCTGTAAAGCGAAGCGTTGTAAAGCGGTGCCCTACTGTAAACTTTGTAGTTGATTTCAGTTTTTAAAAATAATTAAAATGATTTATATGCAGGCAAAGTTTATGAAGTAATGCAGATCCATATAATACATTTAAATCATATCCAACTCGCATTTAAAGAGCATGAGGTCCCCCAAATAATCCTGGGAAGTGTAGTTTCCCACTCACAGTTATGGTTCCCATCACCCTTAACAAACCACAGTTCCCATGATTGTGTAGTGGGATTCATGTGCTTCAAATGTATGTTGAATGTGCTTTAAATGCATGGTGTTGATCTGCCCTAGGTATGTTATGCGTTTGGATAATTGGTCAGTTGCCTGCTTTGGATGGGGTCGTATTCCCTCTGAAAGTGCAGGTTCGTAGTCTGGGGGTGCTCCTGGATCCATCTTTGTCGCTAGACTGCCCAGGTGACCTCCGTGGCTAGCAGTGCCTTTTACCAGCTTCAGCTAGTAAGACAGCTGCGGCCGTTTCTGGACTGGGATAGCCTGACCACTGTTATCCATGCACTAGTAACCTCCAGGCTGGATTACTGTAATGCACTCTATGTGAAGCTGCCCTTGAGGGTGGTCTGGAAGCTGTAGCTGGTGCAAAATGCAGCGGCGAGACTGCTCAGTGGGGCAGGGTATCATCAACATGTCACCCCGCTGCTGAAAGAATTGCACTGGCTGCCCACTTGCTACCGGGCCAAGTTCAAGGTTCTAGTTTTGGTGTACAAAGCCCTATACAGCTTGGGATGAGGATACCTGAAAGACCGTCTTATCCCTTATATACCCAGTTGATCACTGTGCTCTGCAGGTGAGGGCCTCCTGCAGATACCATCTTATCAGGAGGTCCGTTCTGTACAATATAGGAAACAGACCTTTAGTGTGGCGGCACCTACCCTGTGGAATTCGTTCCCTCCCCTTAAATATTAGGCAGGCGCCATCTCTGTTATCTTTTCGGTGCCTTTTGAAGACCTTCCTCTTTCAACAAGCCTTTTAAGTTGAGACCTATCCCAGTATGCATCTGTGTTAGAATTGCTTTTTAATATTTTCTTTTTAAACAATGTTGTTTAACCCTTTTAAAAGATGTTTTTAAAGCTTTTAAAAATGTTTTTAAAGTTGTTTTGTTTTAGTGTATTTTAAGGTTTGTTTTGGGTGATGTTTTAAAGTGTTTTTAGCGTTTTTGTTTGCCGCCCTGGGCTCCTGCTGGGAGGCAAGGCGGGATATAAATCAAATAATACATAAATGAATGAATGAATGAATGAATAATTCATTAGTGAATTGAAAACAGCAATTTTAAAAGATAATTTTTGAACAGGGGAAGGGCTGTAGCTCAGTGGTAGGGCACATGCTTTGCATGCAAAGGTCCAAAATTCAATCTCTGGAAGAGACTATTGCCTGGAATCCTGGAGAGCCAATGCTAGTCCATGCCATCATTACTGAGCTAGATGGTGTCAAATGGCCTGAGTTGGTATAAGGTAGATTCCTTTGTTCCTAAGAGGGGAAAGAGACCCAAGGGCCACAGTGACTCCGCAATATATTTATGTTTATAGAAGGAATTAAAACAATAAGATTATTGGCAAAAATAGTTAAAGATAATATTTGTTGTTATATGCCTTCAAGATGATTATGGCTTATGGCGACTCTATGAATCTTTATATATAAAGATGCTGAAAAGAATACAATGAAGGCATATGCCTAATGTCACTAGGCAGGGAGTTCCAAAGGGTAGGTGCTGCCACACTAAAGGACTGATTTGTTACAAGAGCAGAAGAAGCCCTATGTGGCACCCATAACATGGAAAGCACACCTTGAACTTGACCTGGTAGCAAATCTACAACCAGTGCAGATTTCAGAGCAGAGGTATTATGTGCTGACAGGGTCTCACTCATGTCAGCAATCGTGCCACAGCATTCTGCGCTAACTGCAGCCCCTGGGTCAGGTTGTGCTGCATGGGGATTTCTGTGACCTTGACTGACTGGCTGCCAGGATTTTTTAGTTTTAGTTTTGGTTAGGAATCTTGACTAGTTGTGGGATGCTGAGTTTTCTGCCTTACTCGTAGGAATCTTGTGGTTGGTATGGTATTGCATTTAGGAAATCACCACTGTCTTTTCTTTTTCTGTTTGCATTTCGTTTACTTTTAACCTCACTCCCTTACATCCATAGAAGCAACTACAGTGGTTCCATGCACTCAGGTCAACCCCCTTAAACCCATTGATGATGCACCTTGTTGTTTGCATGACAGTTTGTTTCTTGCCCAATAGTGGTAAAAGAGAATCCCCATATTGGGAAGTGTGGCTTCAACTGCTGTTGTTCACAAGCTACTGCCTGTGAAGGTAGACCAAACCATGTGTGTTTTCTCCCTGCCAATTATTACTCACTGGAATTGGATTGGCTGTCAAAGTGAGTTTATAGCAGCCCACAGGATAGACAGAAAAGGGTAGAGAATCTTCTTAACTAGTACTCATTTCTCAAATCTCTTTCTGAAGTGAAGGGTCACATCTGTAAAGACGTTTGGAGCAGGCATGTTAAAAGGCACAGGCACGGCATTCCAGGCAGGGGGTTGCCAACCCTGCTTTGATATGGATATTGTTGCTAAGGATCCCTAGTCAAGCCTTACCAACAGCACAATCCTAACCATATCTACTCAGAAGTAAGTCCTGTTGAGTTCTATGGGGCTTAGTCCCTTAGTACGTGTGTTTAGAATTGCAGTCTTCAGGGGCATCCATCTTTACTCCTGAGTGCTCCCATCTAACATCTCCACAACAGTAGGCTTTCTTCCTACAGTGGCCTTCTGGTGACTGGCCTGGCTTGAGGGCACTTAAATCCTTTAAGGAGGGGAGAGTGTTCTTGGACTCAGGTCCTGCTTGTGGGCTTCCCCCAGGCACCTGGTTGGCCACTGTGAGAACAGGATGCTGGACTAGATGGGCCAGTGGCCTGATCCAGCAGGCTCTTCTTATGTTCTTATGTTCTTACCCTTCTTGCCGAAAGCAAGTAGGCTAGATTAAATGTTCCCTACCCAGGCTCCATCTTTTAGCTAAGATTTCTAGCTTAATTTCCAATCAGATATTTTTTTTAATTGTATGCTCCAAACAACTGTGATTGATGCTTAATGTATCATGCTTAATGACATCACTCAGGCCCGCCCTGTGACATCACTCAGGCCCGCCCCATGACATCACTTGGGCCCGCCCCTACAATCTCAGGTTTTGGAATGCTTCTGACCTGGCAACCCTAATGCCAATGGGATTTTCTGGGCCCAATACACAAGATGTAGATCAGGCCTTCCACCCCACTAATAAAATGACACACCCCTGCATAAAAAATTGCATAGACTAATTTGTATGGATGTATGCAAGTTTATAAATATCACACTATAGAGAGGAAGACGGGCCAGATCTTGTGACTGGTTATCCCTATTTGGACTTCTTTGCTTTTATAAATATAAGGCAGGGGTTGGAAATCTTTATTCTATAAAGGGCCATTGAAAAAATAAATCGAGGGCCACACACAAGTAAGATATCTGCCAGACAGAATGCGAACAAGTGAAGTGTTTCCCATTGTGGCATTTCCATACTGGAAAGGATTAACCTGTTGTATTTCTGCCTGCCAAACAGCTGTTAAATGCACAAGCTGTTAAATGCACAAGAGCCCTTCTTTCCCCCAAAGCCAACCTTAAAGCATCCAGAGAACTCAAGTTATGTTGTAGGTCTTTCATCAATTGATCTTAGGCTGACAATATTACATTCAGTACATCGCCAGCCAGGATATTTCAGATTTTGTATGTGTGTGTGTGTGTGTGAAGTCAGAGTGTAAAAAGAGATTTACAAAAGAACTTTACAGCAACCCAGCTTTCTCACTTAATTTATCTGGGGCAACAAGCACTTCTCCAGCAGGTTCAAATGCTTATGCTTGAATAAATTCAAGGCTAGATTGTTTAAAAGCACGTTTCTAAGTGCCTTCTAAGTGCATTTGTTGTGGTTTGTATTTCTAACTCATAAGAGCAATGTTATCTGCATGGTCAAACACACACCCTTTTCTGAGCAAAAAGAAAAAGGATTTAAGCCTTTGACATGAATATACACCTTTAAATGTTTTATATCAGCAACAACTGCCAATCCACAAAAGCTGCCCGATTCCCCCCCCCAATGAGTGAGAAGACAATCATCCCTCCCATTGCTGCTACAAGCATTGCAATAGTTCCTTTGATTGCGTTTCCCTTTAAAACAATAACAACACCGGCTAACACCACAGGACTACACTGCAGGTTTTTCATAGCACGACTCTCAGCCCGCGGCTATTTTACAGGGCTGACGTAATTCATGCTCTGTCAGCCGCAATGCCTCCGCTGCAATATAGTTATATAGTGATGGAGTTTATTTGCATTAGAGTTTTTTAAAATGTTTACATAACCCCCCCCAAAAAAATATAACTGCTTCTGCATGATATTAAAACCTGATTTGGAAATAGCACGAGCTTCTGTCTGCGCTGCTACATCGTGATTTCAGGTGGACACACTACTGCTCAGTCACATGTGCACTAAAATCCTGGATTTCTCAATTTATCTGGGACAACAAGCATTTCTCCAGCAGGGAAGATGGGGTGGGGGAGAGCATCACATTTCCTTTTCTGTTGTATGGAGAAGGGACTTCTTGGTTCATTGTTTCAGTTGTTCATGCTCTGGTAACCTCTAAATTCGACTACTGCAATGCACTCTACGTGGGGCTGCCCTTGAAGACGGTTCGGAAACTACAGCTCGTGCAGAATGCAGCGCCAGACTGATAACTGGGACCAGGCAGTCCGAACATATAACACCGATTCTGGCCCGCTTGCACTGGTTGCCTATATGTTTCCGTGCTCGATTCAAGGTGCTGGTTTTAACCTATAAAGCCTTGCACGGCACGGGGCCACAATACCTGATGAAACGTCTCTCCCGATATGAACCTACCCGTACACTCCGCTCCACATCGAAGGCCCTCCTCCGGGTGCCTACTCAGAGAGAAGCCCGGAAGGTGACAACAAGAAAAAGGGCCTTCTCAGTGGTGGCCCCCAAACTATGGAATATTCTTCCTGATGAGGTATGCCTGGCGCCAACATTACTATCTTTTCGGCGCCAGGTAAAAACCTTCCTCTTCTCCCAGGCATTTTAGTTTCAGTTTTTAGCTTTTTAGCATCTTAGTATTTTAGTACTTCAGCTTTTTAATATTTAATATGCATTTGTATGTGTATACATATGCTTTAATTTTTGATATTATTAATGTATGTTTAAATTGCTTGATATGTGGTTTTAATTGTATATCAGATGTTTTACTTGTTGTGAACCGCCCAGAGAGCTTTGGCTATGGGGCGGTATATAAATTGAATTAATAATAAATTGAATTAATAATAATAATAATAATTGTGAAGCCATTGTGATCTTCTCTGGTGCATGTCGGCTCTGGACCCAATGCCCCCTCTACCCACCTCTTGTCAGCCCTGCATCCCAACGGGATCGGAGGCAACAATATGGTCTAAGGCAGGTCAGTGGTCAGATTCTGGACCAGGCAGACTAAGATCCAAATGGCCAGAGGAGAGGTCAAAAGTAGACTGGCCATCAGGTTCTGGATCAGGTAGATTGAAGAGGGGAGCCTGGAGCTACAGTTATAGAAAGCCAGCCAGGCTCCTACTGGTTCCTCAGGGCACCTGGTCTGGTTGGGTTGAAAAGCAGCAATACTATCTCAGGCATGGATGGTGCCTAAGCTGCCCTGATGGTACAGGGAGTCCCTCCCTGGTTTGATCCCCTTCTGTGGGGGATCTGTGTCTCTCCAGGTGTTCTTAAACTACAACCCCCATCATCCCTGACCATTAGCTGTTTTGTCTGGGGCTGATGCGAGCTGGAGTCCTGAGGGCCACAGGATCTTCATCCCTGACCCAGAGCCTTACAACTCCATGGATGTGGTGCTATAGTATTTGTTTAAAAGCAGTCATTAACTGCTAATATGAAACACTGCAAATGGCGCTTTAAAATATGACATTGGGTGAATTTCCTTCAGCACTACCTAAAAAAAAAAAGTAGCATGCCAGTGGAAGAACTGTAGTCAAAGGGAGTTATGATGACTGAGTGCCTGAAACCCACTCACATATGTCCCTGTGGGAAAAATTGCTTTTAAAATGGTCTCTTTTTCTTATGCAACTCAGTTTAGTGTCGCAATACTTTTTAAATTGTTATTGCAAGGGCTACATAATGGTCTCAGATCAAAGTGGGAAGATTCATCATCATCATTATTCATCTGCTATATTTTTTAAATCCTCTACATGACCAGAAGGGAGCATTGTCTGCTCAAATTTAATCACTCAGAATACTAAGGAAACAAAGATGGATAATATTTCAATGTCTGGAGAGAGTTTAGGCACTGACATAATTCCAGTGTTGAAATACTTGCATAAAATCTCCCTGTTTCGAGTGATTCTTCGAATGGTACAAACCCCCATGTGAAAGGCATTCTTTACACTCTATTCATTACTTAGAAAAACCTTTGAATGACGCACTATATTTTAATAAAAAATGCAGAATTTAAGGAACCTCACAGAACAGACTTGACCCCAGATATTTGTGGTTCTTTTAGGAACACAGCTGAAGTCACAATCGCATCCAGGTGTTTCCCATCAATTTCTGCTCTTTCCGCACTTGATAGAGAGGCAGTTCTTTCAGGACTCTGTGGGTAGGTGGATTATTTTCCCCGTCACCTCTTAAGACATGACAATTCACTAGGGTTGCCAACATTTGTGCTGGTCCCTGTACCTGCCCTGTTCAGAGCAATTTGACCCAATGCAGTTAGCAGGTGATGATGGTCATGCTGCAAAAAGCTTCATCTGCTGATGGTATCTTTTAATGGCAGTTAAACACATCTCTCTCTGATTCTATTCCACTATAATTAGGATGAGAACACTCTTCTGTTCATTATAACACGACCAGCCGTCCAAAATAATTAAGGATAGTGGGCTGTTCAGAGAAAGTTCACCATCATGAAGAGGGAGAGAAGGAACTCACCTGATGCCATTAAACACCCAACCGGAAGTCTCAGTTAAACACATAGGATCAGGCCAAGATCTTTCCTTTTCCTGATCAGTTGGCAACTTTATCTTAGGCCCTATCTGCGCTATACATCTATTTTATTTTATTTTATTTATTTATTGAATTTATATCCCATCTTTCCTCCAAGGAGCTCAAGGTGCCACGCATGTTTCTCCCCCTCTCCTTTTTATCATCCAAAAACCTTGTGAGGTAGGTTAGGCTGAGAGGCAGGGAATGGCCCAAGGTGTGGCTTCATGTGCTTCATGGCTGAGTGGGGATTTGAACCCTGGTCTCCCAGGTCATAGTCCAACACTCTAACCACTTTGCCACACTGGCTCACAATCAGTATCATATCATTTTAAATAATCATGGCTTCCCCCCAAGAATCCTGGGAACTGTAGTTTATGAAGGATGCTGAGAGTTGTTAGGGGACCCCTATTCCCCTCACAGAGCTACAATTCCCAGAGTTCCCTGGGAAAGGGACTGATTGTTAAACCACTCTGGGAACTGTAGTTCTGTGATGGGAATAGGGGTCTCCTAACAACTCTCAGCACCCTTTCTGCAACAACAGTTCCCAGGATTCTTTGGGGAAAGCCATAACTGTTTAAAGTGGAACAATTCTGCTTTAAATGTATAGTGCAGATAGGGCCTTTCAGTGTAACTCTCTTTCTGAAATCAGTATTTTCCTGCTATGATTCACCTCTAACTCAGGAAAATCTCATTTTCTCAGCACTCAACGAACTGTGATTGTAGGGTGGTTCAATTTTCTCCCTAATTATTACCCCCTTTCCTGTTGAGATTTCAGCATAGAATGAAATTCTGTCTCTATCATAGACACCTATTTGCTAAGCGGGCTAAGCAAGGGGGGTGGGAACAACTGGTGGAGATGTAGGCAGGACCAACATGCCCAGAAACTGGGCAGCTGAAGTTGTGCAGCCACTCATTTCTTTGTGCTCCTGCCCCATTCACATCAGGCAAAAAAGGTCCCCCTGCTGAAATGTGGGGACCCTAGCTTCTGCAGCTGCCATAGGTACATATCGAATAGTATCTGCACCACCACAAATGAAGTACCTGTCACTGTCCTCCATATTTCCCCTGAATGTGTGAAGAGTGGAGTGAGGCCATGCTCATGAGCCCATACCCCCCAATTTCAGGATGCCCTTCTGGTTATACCCTTGATGTCCACCTACTAAGCTGAACACTGAAAGACACTGTTGTGCAGTGGCCCTGAAAGAGGGACATCGAGGAATAGACCACTGCCTTAAGCTTGGCTAGCAGAGGGGCTGAGAACCCCCAGGGATGATCAGCCAAACATGATTACTATTGTAGTCAAGACCAATTGAAAAGGAGGATGGGGAGATGCAGCTGATCTTCCAAGAGCCAGCAACAGAATGTACCATCTAGCTTGCCTTGGAGGAAGCAGAGCTTTTCTGCAAGGAGAGGAGCTGTGCTGAGAACTAAAGTGTGGCAAGGGAGGGAGGGAGGAAGAGGGAGTCAGAGTTGAGGCTGAGAATGAAGAAACCCAGCCCTGTATGGTGAGCTTGTTCTCTACCATTCTGCAATATTAATGAACTGTGTTTTTCAATACAGTTGGTGGGTTCCTTTTGAATGTAATATTCTACCATATTGAGCCCCCCTCCCAAAAATGCATCTGGGGATGCCTGCTTCTATGTGTAAACAGGTGTACATGCATCTGGTCGGGCTTTGAATGCTCAACGGAATCTGTAGACATGGGGGGAGGGAAATGGCCAGACTTCATGGCCTTACTCTACACAGTTGTTAATCCTTGTACCTTTTTGCAATGTACTGATCACGTGAAAAGCACCCATGAGTGCATAGCCCAGATGCTCATACCCTCATTGCACGTCTAGTCAAGATGTGAAAATTACAGCTCCAGCCAGCCCCCGAAATCCCAGTCCTGTGCCTACATGTTGACTGTACCTTGCTCCTGAATGACTCTACAAGATTTTAATTCTGCCCCAACACCTTGCTGGTGAAGTTTTGCATTTTTCAAAAACACTTTCTATTCTATTCCTCATCCCCAATGAGTACTTCCCTGCTGGATCACATGAGTGCTCATGCAGTCTTTCAAAAGGAAAAGTGGTGAGCACAAACAATACTTATGCTGCCCTCCCCCCCCCATGCAGGGGTACATCACTCTTTCTAGAACTTTGTCTTCTTTTTTGCTTTCATTTGACGTGTGGTCCACACACTGCAGTGCTGGAGTATGCATCTCCTATTTGTTTGTCTGGTTTTTTTGGGGGGGGGGAAGAGGAGTGGAAGCAAAGTGGCTTTGCTTCCTACATCGGAGCAACCCTCCTTTGTGTTTATACTTGTCTTTTCCAATCACTTCCTGACTAAGCTCGCTAGCAGAAGCATAGCACTAAGCAGATGGAATCTCCATTGTCTCCACACTCCCCACAAAAAAGATTTATCTGTACAAGTCATAAGAAGGTCATCATGTAATTGTGAACTCACATAAGAAACATGATCTGCAGTTGAACTAGCAGTCCCAGAACCCCATCACCTCTTCCATGGTGGAGAATTGTGATATATAACACTTCTGGAAGTTACCAAACTCCTACTGTCGTGAACCACAAACCAGATGAGCTTACTGCAATACTTGGATTTATGCTGATGAATAGTCCCTTTGAAGCAAGTGGGATTAGTTTGGTTTAAAACTAATTTTCCTGGCTTCTCTGGCTTGTGGATCAGGCTTTTTTTCTCAAGGCAATTATATAAAAACTCTGGTTTTCAATCATTCTTTCCCTGCATTTTTTTTTTAAATACAAGCATACCAATAAGTGCTGGTTGAGCTCAAGACAGCTTTTTTTTTTTGCTTGTAAAATATATTGGACATAATTGCAGCAAGTGCTAAGTATTTGCCTGTGTGCTGTAGCTCCATCTATTTTGATGAGATTATCTGCACTTAACGTTTGCAAGATTGCACCCATTTGTTATACTCTGCCATGCAAAGCACTACAGAAGATTTTAGAGTGGACAGCAGTGGGTAAGGTTGTTATGAGATCTCAGTTTTTACACCCGAGAATCTGGTTTTGAGGGGCTTTGATTCTCCAGCTGCTGTGAATCACAAGTGGGGAGAGTACTGTTGCACTCAGGTTCTGCACTCAGGTTTCCCATAGGCGTTTGGTTGGCCATTGTGAGAACAGGATGTTGGACTAGATGGGTCACTGACCTGATCCAGCAGGGTTCTTATGTTCTTGAGAGTGTCTTTGGTTCTACAGCTAGCAGCCCACAGCTTTGGTCACCTGCCACCAGCATTGATGTTTTCCCCTGCCTTTCCTATATCCAGCAGCAGTGAACCCACATGCCCTTCAATTGAGGATGGGTCTGGGCCCAGCCCAATTGCAGCGGAAGGCAGAGATAACCTAATGAGTCAGGTGGGGTGAAACACATGAGGGAAACTGAGTGTAGTAAGCATGGTGCATGTGTGCAAGTTGAGTGTAGGATGTCTGGGATGGGGATTGAATATGTGTGGGTGAATGCATCAATGATATAATCACTACTTTCATAACTAGACAGTGTGTGTGGCATTTGTTTGAACAAAAGAAAATAGCTTATGTGCGTAGAGAATATGCTCCTAGGCTTTCTTCAGATGCTCTGTGAATGTGCATAAATTGGGGATGGAGCTTCTGTTGCATTGCCTTTTCCCTCTCCCCATGTTTGTCTGTTGTACCCCAGTTGAAAATCAGTAAGGAGGTTCTGTTTCCACCTTGAAATGTGAATGCTACAAGATGAGTGACTAGCAGAGATATGGGTGTTCAAAAATAAAGTTCAGCATAGGCCTTTATCCTTGTGCTAGTTGCTCAGGAATACAAGGGTGATTTTAGAAGCTTTATCATCATCATCTAGACCTTTCTCCTCAAGGAACCCAGAATGAAAAGCTAACATGTGCACCCCTTGGCCAACCAGGGGTTGATTAGGAAATAGTGACTTATATTAGACTGAAGCTATGAGCACACTAGTCACCTACAGCAAAGCGTTTCCACTGGCCACACCTGGAAGGGCAATGGGTTGATCTGCCAATCAGTTATGAAATCTGTTGAATTTTAAAAAATGCACGTGAGCTGATCCCTCCAGATTTTACAGTAAAAAGAAGTGGGGTTTGACTAGTGTCATGTGCCCCCATTTTCAGAAAAAAAGAGATGGAGACTCACTGGAATGGGACCTTTAGTGTTATGGTACCTACCCTTTGGAATTCCCTCCCTTTAAATATTAGATGGGCAACATCTCTGTTATCTTTTCGGCACCTACTGAAGACCTTCCTCTTTCAACAAGCCTTTTAAGTAGAGATCTTATCTCAGTCTGCACCTTTGTTGGAATTACTTTTTTAGATGTTTTCAAAGCTTTTTTTTTAATGTTTTAAAGATGTTTTGTTTTAATTTGTTTTAGAGTGTTTTTTAGCGTTTTTGTTTGCTGCCCTGGGCTCCTTCTAGGAGGAAGGGCAGGATATTAAATAAATAAATCAGCAGAACAGTAAGTGTGTCTCTACACTGAGAAGTGAAGAATGCTTTGCAGCACTCTACACTCATGAAAATCCCAAGGGCAAGGATAGTCAACGTGGAGCCATACAGACAGTGCTGAAAAGAACTGATGGGAATTGGAGTCCAACAGTATCTGGAGGGCACCACATTGGCTACTGCTGCTCAAAAAGCTATGGATTTGGTTCCTAACAAGCATTCAGATCATCACAAGCATGCCTATGCAAAGTCCTTTAAAAATCACTCTTGTACTTCTTCCTGTTTTGAATAACACTGGATTTTATCATTGTGCACCTTCAATTTATTTTGATTTTTAATGCTCCAACCCTTATCCCATCTACCTTTCAAATCAAGATTTTTAGAATATAGAGTCCTAGTTTCCAATCTCACAATCACAATGCTGGAAAACCAGCAACACTCTCACCTCACTGCTCCTTCCCCTAAGTATATACAGGTCAGCACATTCAACTGTGCCCTGGAGTCTTTTAATCAAGCAAAGTAAAGAAGGAAGGTCAGGTTGCTGAACTAGCGATTTCCTCAACAATCTAAGACTTACAATTGATATCCTTCCAACACGAGAAAGTCTAACAGAACATAATCCTGATCCTAGAAGGTCATAACAAAAATAAACGCAACAAGTATTTAGCTGACATAATCCAGTGTCACTTTTAATTTATATATCTTCAGGAGAGAAAAATGCTTAGTAGGATATATCTAACCATAGTAGGAGCCTGAGGAAGTCTTAAGCATGAATTGAGACAAGGGAATTATCAGGACACTGAAGATATTTACACATTATCCCCTGCCCCAGGCATGTTCTTTTCTTTGGTGTGCATAGCAGAATAGCGTCACTGGTAAACTTCCCTTTTCTGTCTAGCTGATGAAGTTCTTGTTCCTTTTATTTACTGATTAATGTTCCAGGTTGCCCTGTCTCATTTGGCTCAGAGCAGATAACACTAAAAATGCAGAACACAATAAAAATGTGTATAAAATATACAGCTAAAATAACTCCCCTCACCATCCAGAAAATGTCTGTAAATAAGCCACTGAGTAGTCTGCTCCATCAGAAGAGCAATCCGAACAATAGGAAGCCAATGTAATTTACACCAAGGCAAATTAGCCCAAAACTCCTTTCAGGAACAGGGCTACTGCCAGTTGAACAAGCCCCAGGAGCCTGGCATTGGGAAAGCCTTTAAAGCAGACTTTGAGTTACACCACCCTTTTTGTCAAGACTTACCTTGGACTCAGCTGACTTGGCTGAGCCAGGATGGAGGATTTATAATGGCACCATCTCCAGCTCAGCTGGGATGAGGGACTTCAGTCAGTGTAACCCAGGCTCAGATCCTGGCACATCTTGGGGATAACAAGCAGTGGTCAAGTGGCAGATAGGGATGGAAGGATTTGTCAGTTTCAGTTCTCTCAGTTTCTCATTTGTTTTGGGTTCTCCACATTTCTGCAGCAATTTGCAATTATCTTTTTTTATAAAAAATCCTCAAGAAAATTCTTCAGCACTTTAGAGTGAATTTCTCCTAATAAACACATTTTTGCATGCAGATTTAAATAATGTACACATTTCTGCAAGCAATTTCTCCTAATATAATGCATGTTTATGGTATGCTCAGTGATATATTCATTTTTATGCATACTTTCCCCTAATATACGAATTTTTGTAAACACTGGTTGCAGAACTGCATTGCAACATTTGGATAAGTTTGAATTTTGAAGGATGGCTGTATTTCAGCTTTCATATTATTTCAGAAAGTGCAAATCTAATAGATTTGCCTTCAAATGCGAACTTCGCCTCCATCCCTCATGGCAGGGAATGGATATTGCATTCTTAGTCATGCTTGGTGGCCTTGAAACTGTTAATCACTGTTTTCTTGAATACCATTGCCAGAGCTTGGAAAACTTACTTTTTTAAAATACAACTCCCATCAGCCCCAGCCAGCATGGTCACTGAATTGGGCTGATGGGAGTTGTAGTTTAAAAAAATAACTTTTCCAAGCTCTGACGATTGCTCTCCTTCCACAAGGTCAGTCCGTTTGCAGAAACAAATTTTCATATGAGGCACTCTTCTGGATCCAAAGTCACATCTCTGAACTCCCACATGAACCTGCCCGTTCCTTAAGATCAGCATCTCCCCTCTGGGTGGTTTTGCCTTCAGAAAGATTAGATGAGTCATAACTGAAGAGACAGCCTTATTATTTGTTTGTTTGTCTGTTTACCCACCCTTCACCTAAAGGTCCCAAGGTGGGTTTCAACAATATTTAAATACAACATTAAAAAAGTTTAAAAACAACCTAAAATCCCAAAATACGGTGTTTGCATTTAAAGCTGAATTTATCAAATTCACACTTTCCAAAACAATATGAGAATCAAAACACAGCCATCCTTTGAAATTCACATTTATTTGAATCTTGCAATGCAGTTTGTCAACCAAACAATGTATGCAAAAATGTATTTGTTAGCAGAAATGTGCAGAAAATGCATGTATTGGTGAAAACAACTTACCAAAATGCATTATATTAATAGAAATTGCTTGCAAACATCTGTACGTTAGCCAAAATTGCACACAAAAAATTGTTTATTAGGAGAAATTCATATTAGAATACTGTAGAATTTTCATGAGGATTTTTAAAAAAACAACAACAAATTGCTGCAGAAATATGGAGAGCTGAATTTGAGATAGGAAAAATGAGAAACTGAGAGAACTGAAACTGATAGATCCTTCCATCCCTATTCAGGAGTAATTTTCAGGGGTTGTATGCATGACGGTTGGTGGAGCCAGAGCAGATAATGGGCAGGGCTAGGGACAGATGTGTTCTGTACCAACAAATTGGGCATCATGACTGCCTTCTACCATTTTCACCATGGCTGCCTCAGATTATATGCAGATAATGTAGGTCAGAAGGAAGCTCCAATGGGTTTGATGAGGTTAATCTTGAATAAGTATACAGAGGATTTTTCGTTTAGTACAAAAGACCAATATAGCAATACAGGTTGCAGGTTCTTTCTCCTGAACCATACAACTAGGGAATAAAGCATATAGTCCAGTCTTAAATTCAGTTCTCCAAATTTCTGCAGCAATTTACTTAAAAAAAAAAAAAACAATCCTTGTGGAATCCTCCAGCATTTTACTGCGAATTTCTTCTAATAAGCATATTTTTGTAGGCAGTTTTGACTAAGGTACACATTTTTGCAAGCAATTTCTTGTAATATAATATATTTTTGTATTCTATTTTCACTCATATATTCATTTTTATGCACACTTCCCCTCACATATGCATGTTTGTAAACATTGGTTGGTTGGTGAACTGCATTGCAAAATTCAAATAAGTGTACATTTCAAGGGGTGGTTGTGTTTTGGTTCTTGTATTGTTTGGGAAAAATGAGGTTGGGGCCACAGGTTGTCCACCTGGGATATAATAGTACAGGACTTTGCAATATCAGCCCCTTGAAAGTGACATCCTGTTTGAAGCCTCTGGTTGACCAGACTTTGCATATATATATATAATGTGACCTTCTTCCTCTGCTTAGTCTCAGCAGAACATTGCTTCCTGTATGTTGCACTTCAGGCTCAAATTCCTTGAGCCAGCTCAAGTAATTGATCTTAAAGATTTTGAGCTGGGGACTCTCTAGGTCTAGATTTGGATACTGCTACTCACAGCCCTGATCTGAATTAGAAATTATGATTTTGCTTCTTATCAGTTCTCGCGTAAAGTATATCTGGAACCAATAATTCATTTGTTTATTTAAAATTGTCATGAATCACCTATAATTATAGATGTCTAAACAATTTACAACAACATTAACTATGGAATAGCATGCATCATAGATAAGAGTATTAACCAGATAGAATTTAATACTTTGGAAATGCTTGGTAAGCTAAGAATTCTACAAGGCATGCCCAAATCCATGCAATGTCTCCCTTAATTATACTGGGAGGGTGCTCTATAATTCAGGGGTTACTGCACTGAATGCTGTCCTCTGAATATAGACAGATTTGATTTCTGGGACATGAAACACTTCCAGAAAATCAGCCCCTGATAATCTCAGTGATCTAGTCAGCCTATAATTTATTTATTTATTTATTACATTTATATACACCCCCATAGCCGAAACTCTCTGGGTGGTTTACAGCAATTAAAAACAAATATACACATTTAAAAACACATTTTAAAAAAAATAAAAATAAAAAACACAATTTAAAACAATTTAAAAACACATTTTAAAATGCCTGAGAGAAGAGGAAAGTCTATAAGGAGTGAGGTGCTCTTTAAAGTATCCTGATCCCAAGTTATTTTGAATTTTCTTCACTCATATCCAAACCTTGAACCTGGCCTGGCAGCATACAGGCAAGTAGTGCAGTCCCCACAGCATAGGTGTTATATGCTGTCACAAGGCTACTCCCATCTAGTAACTGAGCCATTGCAGCCTGCACTAACTGAAGCTTCCAGATCAGACCACATCCGAGGGTAGTAAATCCACATGCACTGCTCTGCAATAGCTATCCTGGTCCAAGAACTGTGTAATTGTCTCACCAGCCAATGCTGAAATGCAATTAACAATTCCTCTTTGCTCACTAACGACCACTGTGGCACAATCCTTTGTCCTACTGTAACATGATGTTGAATGAAGACAGAAAGGTCATCCCCCTTAATTGATATTGATAAGATAGTAGTTTTTTGCTCTATGTCTTGCAATAGTCCTGAACCCATCTGCCCTGGACTTTGTCTTGTGTTTCTTGTTCAAAAGAATAGAACCAGTCAGTGTGGTAGGGCAGTACTGCAAAGAAATCCTCTCAACAGTGGCATTGCTGCTGCTTACTGGGAGGTGTGGGGTGGCAGCAAGGTTGAATCTGTGTGGGTGCACTGGTGGGACTATCAGATTGGCTCTGGTACACCCATAGAGCTCCAAACTCACCGCCACCCTGATCTGCCCTTGCACCATCCAGGTAAGAGGTTGTAATACTGCTGTTGGGAGAGCAACTCAATGACACCGCCCTATCACATCAACCCCTTCTGGAAAAGGATATAACTGAGCAGAACTATTCAAGAAGAGAGTTCATTTTCTTGTTCTTGGCTATATTTCAAGATATTGTCACCTGTAGCTAGGGATGCAAGAAGGCATTGTCTATTCCATCCTGTATTCGGCATATGCAGCACTGTTTCTATTGTGCTGCAGTTTTTCTGCCAAAACCTATGTTGTTCATCTTGCTGTACGTAATTCATTACATTTATTACATGTGTTACATTGCTATGATGTTATTCCTCCCCATTTATTTAATTGCAGAGGAAACACATTGCAAATGGGGAAAAATCACAATCACTTATGTGTTGTTTGTGGTCTAAACTCAGCAACAGTGAATACCAATTGTATTCATAGATAGATTTCCATTCCAGACATGGGGCAAAACGTTGGCAATTTCAGCTCCCGTCTCTGCTTCCATCAGAATTCTCCGACATCCCTACCTATAGACATCAAATGCTGAGGAAAGAGGATACCTGTTCAGCTTTGTTGAATTGGCTGCCTGCCAATGCAACAATACTTTTTCAGGGAAGTTTTCACTCCTTTTGTCATCATGTTGTTGTTATTTATAAGACTGGTGGATTTGAGGGTGGGGAGGGGTCCTTTGCAAGGATGGAGGATGTTCAGAGCTGGATGGAGAAAGCGTAAAGCTCAATCTCTGTTTCAGGCACCTCATTCCTGGAGCTGGCTTTGCTTCAGTTACTAGCCCTTTTTACTACTCAATGCATGCAATGTCCTCGTTCAAATTTATACTGCTTTAAGTTTGTGGTAATAAAATCCTGCACAAGAGTCAGAATAGAGCCCTGGAGAACGAGTCCTCCCAGGAAATGTTCAAACGAGAAACAGTTGCCATGCCATCCTCCATCATGTTAATGCACACAGGGTAGCCAGCCATTGCAGAGCAGGCCCTGAATATGGTTTGTATTACTTGTCACTTGGCTTCTTTATATTTCCCTGCCTCGTTTCACATTACATTCACTCTTCTTCTAGACTGGCACCTTACGCAATTTTATTTTTTAAAAATAATACATACAAACAGGATATTACTGACCTCAATTCTATTCTCATTTAAGACAATGGCAAAACACCCATTGTCTCTTGGCTTTAGCCTATTCTGCTATTCTTGGATGGAAGCATTGGCACAGCAACTGAAGTTTTCACGGTCCGGGTTGGACTCCCTGCAATTCATTCTATATCACATGTCCTCAGACCTTGTGCTATTGAATCATTATGCATCAAGGAAACCCTGTTCAATGCTTCCCAAGAGCCAGCCAGATACCATCACTAGTTAAGCTTCCTCTGCTGCTCAAACGGGCTCCATGTTTACACCTCTCCTGAATTTTGAGCATTGTGAGTCAAAGTAACCTAATTTGCAGACTTGGAAGATTCATTCCCTCCCTGACCCAATTTTGAAATGGGACCTGGCTACTGTTCCTTCCTTTTCCCGCTGTCTTATGAAGATGTGTTGTCACTTCCCACTGTAGTTGTTCAGTACTTCTGTTGACCTTCTCTCCTCCAAATGGAGCTTGATTGGCATGTCCTGGTTTTCATGGACATGGCTATTTGAAGGATAAGCGATGCCAAGCAAATTAGACCATCACCACAGAGGCAAAGTAACTCCTCCTCTCATAGCCCTGCCACTCAAACTGCATCTTTCATTTTGGTACTGGAAGTCCAAGGCTGTGTACCAGGGCTGTTTATCTAAACTTTTCTTAATAAAGGTGTATTGTGTAGACAACACTGAGCTAGATGGACCCATGGACTGACTCAGTGTTAGGCAGCTTCCTGTGTTCCTATGAAAACATTCACCATGTGATTCCAGAGTCTCTGTGTATATTGTAAAAAATGAACAGCATAGGAAGAAATATAGGAAACTGTCGTATACTGAATCAGATCATTGGCCCATCTGGTTCAGTATTGTTTACACTGACTGGCAGCAACTCCCCAGGAATTCAGGCAGGGGTTTGTCCAAGTCCTACCTGGAAACGCGGGGACTGAACCTGGGATCTTCTGCATGCAAAGCAGATGCTCTGCCACTGAGCTATAGCCCTTCCCTATGTAGCATATGATGGGCTACTTCACACATACAGTCAAAGCTAGCTCCAGAAAATGAGATCAGATCTCAGATCTCAAGACTGGCAATTCACTTCCTATCCCACCAACACTGCTAACCTTACTTTGAATGAAGCATCCAAAAAAGTCACAGGCAGCCCGAGAGTCTTTATTTATTTTGCAAAACATCAATTCCAATATGATGTATATATAATTAAAAGTCAATACAATATTCAAACAATACAACATTAAAACAAACAATGGAGAGAAAAACAACATAGTAAAATATGAGTCCAGACTTTGTATACCTCAGCTCATGATATATCACAAGGTACACTGAGATTCACACCCATGTTGTCTTGGCTTCTTCATGGAATGAACAACACCCTTATGGAATAAATACTGATTTGCTGATTGACATTTTAGAGTCCCATCCTGATGATGGCCATTCTTTAAAGAGAACCTTCAAAGAGATGGATGTGTATTAGTGAAAGGGCTAAAAGTGGAAATGAGGCTCATCAAACCCAACTGTTTTTGCTCAAACATTCTGTAGGGTCTCACTTTTAAACAGAGATGGCAATAGTGTTTGATTCCTCAGTGGTTGAAAAATATTGTAGCCGAGTGGCTAAAGAACAAGGAACAGATAGGACAAAACCTGGAACCCAGCTTAAATGTAGTCAAGGTGTCATTTTAAATGAGCACTGTGTCTTCAAGGTAGTCAACTTGCTGTCTGATTTTTCAGCTGACCGGCATGCTTTCAGAGTGACGTAATTCCACCGACTTTGATTGAATTACTCCTGATTTACATCAGGGAAGGCAAGATCAAAATCAAGCTGTTAAGACTACGTCTGGTATGCAAACGTAGGCCCTCCAACAGCCTGGCTTGTCTGTTTGACAAGAAACGTCTGCTTTCTTGTCCCCGCTAATCACAGCAATGAGCTACTGCAGTTGAGCTCTGGCCCTCTTTTTTATCTGTATAAAACAACATTATCTTTTCTAGGGCTTTATTGGAGTCTGTGGAATGTATGCCTCCCATTTTGTTTAAACATATAATTTGGAAGTAGTCTCGAGTTGAATGTTGAATGTATAGGCCAACTAATACCCTATCTTGAGATGCCCAAGCTAGTAAAAGAAGCATTCAAAGTTGAGATAAAGCTTGACATACAGTAAACAGAGTGCCCTGCTTAATATTGACCAGGTATGAAACCAAAGGGGTGGGAGGAAAGGTAAACCTTTGAGAAATCCAGACCTCCTAGGAAAAGGAAGATACTGTAAGACTACAGCTCACTAGAGGGCAGGTGGCTGGGATTAAAGAGAATCAAGGAATTGACTCCCCCCCCAAAAAAAATCCTTCTATCTTGACTCACTTTCCTGTTTTCTTTCCAGGAAACAAGTTGTTTGGTACTGCAGGTGAAAAGAGCCAGGATATGCAACCTAATAGGCCATGGGGAAATTTCTTTTCTCTATTGGTAGAGCAATTTATTAGCTCAGGCACTGAGGTCAGTCCCAGCGCAGTAATGAAGAAGCAAGGAGGAGGGGAGCAGAGACGCCGAGGGAGATGGGAAACCTCCATTTTGTCTCATATTGCTGCTGCCACTAGGAACATGGGAAACTGCCTCATAGTGGGTCAGGCCACAGGTCCATCTAGCTCTGTATTCTCCTCACTGACTGGTAGCAACTCTTCAGGGTTTCAGACTGGAGATATTCCCAGCCCAACCTGAAAATACAGAGGATTGAACCTGGGACCCGCAAATCAGATGCTCTCTCACTGGGCTATGTCCCTTCCCTGAAGCACTGAAGGGTGGTGGAAAAATGCAGAGCTTTGCCTTCTGAGTGCTCAGACCTGGAGATGAGTTTTTGGCAGATGAGTGCTCGCTGCCATCCAACTTGGACTCTGGTCCTCCAAACTCCCATGATTCAGTTCTGAACGAGGCTCGGATGAAGTCTCATGACATCCCTAATAAGCAGATGTTCCAAAGGAAGAGAGGTAGTCTGAGGTGCTTAATTTGAGGGCAAAGGCAAACCCTGTCAGGGCTAGAACTGGAAATCCAAAGATTTATGTGTTACTGCATTTCTGTGGTTATCCAGCAGGTGGGCTGTGAAGTGATCCTCAGACTCCAAAGTGACTCTGCCCACTCTGCCAGCCTGTGACCTAGAAGGACTACAAAGGGTTCCAGGTCACACTGGGCTTTTGTCTGGGCACTAACAGTCCCTACTGTTTTTCCTTTTTTTTTTTGGTGATTCATGCCTTGTCACTGTGGATTCCTGACTCTTGTTCCATGACTGATTAACGCCCAGCACAGACAGGTCCGTAGGCAAGAAGCTGCACTGGGGTCAGTTCTAAAACAGCAGCCCAAACATTTGTTTCTTTGTTTGTTTAATTTTTATCCCGCCCTTCCAGGAGCCCGGGGCAGCAAACAACCAAGCAGTACAACAATACAATTTAAAACAAAACAAAACATATCTTCAACATCTAAAAACATGTTAAAACAATAAGACCTACAAGTAATTTTTTTTAAAAAAATGATCACAGACACAGCGAATAATTTCAGGGTTGCCATGGACAGTATTTTTCAGTTGTCAAATGCCTGGGTGAACAGGAAACTCCCTCCTGAATGTTAATAATAAAGGAAAACAGATGCATCTTACCAGAGAGGTCGTTCTACATACGGGGAACTGTAACTGAGAAGGCCTTCTCGTGGGCCTTCAGCACTGGCAGCAGTGGAGGCTGTTTCCCATTGGGACTGGCAGGACAGAAAGCAGGGAGACCCACAGCAGGCAGAGATAGAGACAGTGAGAGGTGGAGCCAGTAGCAATGAGAGATGGAGTCAGATAATTCTAGTTTTGTCCCCATCCTCCTTTCAGCTGAGTACTACAAGTGCGACACTGAGACTGAGAAGCTGATAGGCAGTGCCACCAGACTGAGGTTGGTGGGGCACTGTCCCATTCACCCTAATGGGCCAGCCTCTACTGCCGGTCAACACCTAACACCAGCAGTACCAACAGCCCCCCCTCCAACTGTAGAGCCAAAACGGTTGATATTGGTACTCGGTACACTCTTTTAGCTACTTGGGTCCCAAACTTTTTACAGCTTTATACACTAGTACTAAAACCTTGAATTAGGCCCAGTGTTTCACTGGCAGCCAGAGTAGCTCTTTCGGAACCAGTGACACATGATCCCATTGGGCTCGTCCAATGACCAACATTAGACTTGCACCTAAATTAAGCTCATATAAGCTTGGCCCATTCAGAGCTAAGGCTCTGTAACTCTCAATGGTATCATTAGGAACATGACAGGGCGTAAAAGCCTCTGCCCTCCAGACCTCCCCCATGAGTTGAAATGGGGGAGAAATTCAATTCAGTTCACATGTAAAGCCAAAGCTATGAAATTAGAGCTTTCCGAAACAAGATGAGAATGGAAACATTGTAATTCTTTGAAATTTATTTATTTATTTATTGCACTTGTATACCGCCCCATAGCCGAAGCTCTCTGGGCGGTTTACAGCAATCAAAAACATTAAAACAAATATACAATTTAAAACACATATTTTAAAAACAATGTAAAACACAATTTTAAAATTTAAAACAATATAAAAACAATTTAAAACACATGCTAAAATGCCTGGGAGAAGAGGAAAGTCTTGACCTGGCACCAAAAAGATAACAGTGTTGGTGCCAGGCACACCTCGTCAAAATGTTCATTGCATAATTTGGGGGTCACCACTGAGATGGCCCTCTCCCTTGTTGCCACCCTCCGAGCTTCCCTTGGAGTAGGCACCCGGAGGAGGGCCTTGGATCTTGAACGTAGTATACAGGTGGGTTCGTATCGGGAGAGGCATTCCATCAGGTATTGTGGTCCCAAGCCGTGTAAGACTTTATAGGTCAAAACCAGCACCATGAATTGAGCTCGGAAACATACAGGCAGCCAATGCAAGCGGGCCAGAATCGGTTTTATATGTTCGGACCATCTGGTCCCTGTTACCAATCTGGCTGCTGCATTTTGCACAAGCTGCAGTTTCCGAACCGTCTTCAAAGGCAGCCCCACGTAGAGTGCATTGCAGTAATCTAATCTGGAGGTTACCAGAGCATGGACAACTGAGGCCAGGTTATCCTTGTCCAGATAGGGACGTAGTTGGGCCACCAACCGAAGTTGGTAGAAGGCACTCCGTGCCACCGAGGCTACTTGAGCCTCTAGTGACAGAGATGGTTCTAGGAGAACCCCCAAGCTACGAACCTGCTCCTTCAGGGGGAGTGCAACCCCATCCAGGACAGGTTGGACATCCACCATCTGGTCAGAAGAACCACCCACTAGCAGCATCTCAGTCTTGTCTGGATTGAGCCTCAGTTTATTAGCCCTCATCCAGCCCATTGTCGCAGCCAGGCACCGGTTCAGCACACTGACACTTAATTCCACTTATCCGAATGTTGTGATGCAGTTCTCCAGCCAAACAATGTTTACAAACATGCATGTATAAATATGAATATATTAGTGAAAATGGCATACAAAAATGCATTATATTAGGAGAAACGGCTTACAGAAATGTGTACCTGAGTCAAAACTGGAGACAAAAATGAGTTTATTAGGAGATATTTGCACTAAAACGCTGAAGAATTTTCATGAGGATTTTTTTCTAAAAAAATAAAATAAATCAATCACAAATTGCTGGAGAACTGAATCAAAATTGACAGATTCTTCCACCCCCACCCATGAGCCACCATCACAACCCACCCAACCTGCAATCTGAAATGGTACTGTTTAGGAACAGCTAGACAATATATAGCAGCAAGGAAATATATAGCAGCAGGGAAGGGCAGTAATGAGTCTATAAGGAAGGGGTTGAGCAAGGCACAGGATTGGTTCAATGTTACCTGGCTGGAGTCCAAGAGGGTCATGGTTGCTGAGGAAATGATTACTTAGGGAGCAAGGCTCCATCCCCAGATCCTAGAAGACCCAACAGTCCTAGCAAAGAGAACCTAAAGTGCAGTGAGGGCTGGAGTATGGAAACTCTTATTTGAAAAGATGTACAGGCCCCTATTGCACAACTGTCGTTTCTTTGTGCATGTGTGCTTCATATGACCATTTCCATATCAGGCTCCTCTACAGAGAGAAGATCTAATTCCACTGTAGAAAGGAAAGCAGAAGAAAATCATGTGATGTATCTCTGCTATCTCCTGCCTCATTCTTCAGTAGATCAGTTAGGCTGTACACGTTCATCTGGGAATAAATCCCTTTGAACTCAATAGGACTTACAGTGCAATTGTTTACAAGTCTATTCAAAAGTAAGAACCATCAGGTTCAATGGGACTTACTCCCAGACAGGGATAAACAAATTTGTCAGTTTCAGTTTCTCTCATTTTCTCATTTTTCCAGTCTAAAGGCCAGTTCTCCACATTTCTGCATCACTTTGCCATTTTTTAATAAAATCCATGTGAAACGTTGCCAGTATTGTAATGCACATGTCTCCTAAAATGATTGATATGCAACATTTTGATATGCAATTGTGCCTGATAAACACACTTCTGCAAGCAATTTTCTCACTGTTGTGTTGGCTGGGATTGAGAGGAGTTGTCGCCAAAACTTTCAGAGGCCACCAAGTTGGTGAAGGCTCATATATGTTATAGGTCAGTCTAGAATCATGGACAAGCTTGGACTCCTGGTTTGGCTCTGGGGTGTAAATAGCCTGGGGAAAAGCTGATGAGACCGATAATTTGTGCACTGCAGATGCTGCTTTGCTCAAACATCTTGAACGGCCTTGCCCCATCACCCATATGGACCCCTGGGAGACCAGCATATCATAAGGTTCCATTCCTTTTTTTAAGCTTTATGCAATGCTAGTGAATCTTTTTTTAATATCCTCCCAATCTTCCTTCCTTCCAACCCAAACAACTCTGCCCATTCTTTTCCCCACTTCACATGCTTCCATTATGCCCTCTTGACAAGTTGTCACCCTGATGTCAATTTTTTGCTTTGCCTTCTTATGATTTATTGTTATAATTTCACTCCAATTGTTTTCACAGACAGCAGATATTTCCAGGTGTTTTTGTTCCGAAATGCTTTCTTCATAGAAAAACATGACCATGTTGCCAAGGTCAGTGAGATTTGATGAGTAAGTGCTGGTTACACAAGCTAAGGTTTCCCAAGGTTTTTGACATACCTGGAAGACAAAGATTTCATAGTGCTTTGAGGGAAGAAATATTGCTGTTACATACATTTTCTTTCTCTATAGGGGTTCTTTCCATTTATCATCCTCCTCCCGTATCCATTTTGAATCTATGGGCTCCTCCAAATGAACTATTTATTGAGCACTCATCCTGATTTGCTTGCACAAGGCTTACATGGAGGTTAGATTATACCCAGTCTTTATTGAGCATTCATTCTTATTTGTTTGTAGGGTGGTTATTCAACAGTGAGCATTTATCCTGCATTCATCCTGATTTGCTTACAGGGTGTGTGGGTGTGTGTGCACACACACACACACGAGTTTATAAGTATTGGTGCCACAGGTTCTCATCCATTTCACATCTCTCCTACAGGTTCCATTTGGAAGCAGCATCCTCCCCAGAGCTTGGAAAAGTTACTTTTTTGAACTACAACTCCCACCAGTCCCAGCCAGCATGGCCACTGCATTGGGCTGATGGGAGATGTAGTTCAAAAAAAGTAACTTTTCCAAGCTCTGATCCTCCCCCTTAATACCTTTGTTTTGTATGCTTGGTTTTGTAATTGCATTGCTTGTATGGCTTGTATATCCTTTGATGATTTTATTTATTTATTATTTGATTTATATCCCACCCATCCTCCCAGCAGGAGCCCAGGGCGGCAAATTATATGGGGTTGTCAGACTTTCCAGAGGTACAGGGATCCTATCATATCTTTCTAGTTGGTCCACCTTCATTTTGAATCATGGTACTGAAAACAAAATGTGGAACTCCAGATTAAACTTTAAGAGAATATTAGATGTTATTTTGATATTATCTTACCACTACATGGAATGAACTAGCTCTGTTGAATGAAATTTACTGAATTAGTTCAAAAATCTCCGAACTACACCTGAAAGTAGTTCCCAGAATTGCCAGGTGAACTAAACATGAATTAAGTTAATTTTAGAATAGAACTTTGAACAATGTCTAGTTCATCTTCAAGTTCATTCTTTCATATTTGTTTTACTCTTTACACTCTTTGGGCCTTTACCTTAAAAGTCATAATTGTTGGGGGAAATTAACTAAATAATTCCAATTAAGAACATAAGAACATTAAGAACATAAGAAGAGCCGGCGAATGGTCCATCTAGTCCAGTATCCTGCTCTCACAGTGGCCAACCAGATGCCCATGGAAAGCCCATAAGCAAGACCTGCTTGCAACAGCGCTCTCCCCTCCTGCAGTTTCCAGCAACTGGCATTCAGAAGCATGCTGCCTGTGACCATGAAGGCAGAACCTAGCCATAAAGGCTATTTATTTATTTATTAAATGTATCTCCCACCCTTCCTGCCAGAAGAAGCCCAGGGTGGCAAATTAGCCATTGGTAGCCTATCCTCAATGAATTTGTCTAATTCATAGAATCATAGAGTTGGAAGGGGCCTTGTAGACCATCGAGTCCAACCCCCTGCTCACAGCAGGAAATCCACAGCTAGAGCATCTCCCGCAGATAGCTGGCCAGCCTCTGCTTGAAGACATCCAGTGAAGGGAATCCCACCACCTCCCTAGGCAGTCGGTTCCATTGCCAAACTGCCCTTACTGTCAAGAAGTTCCTTCTAATGTCCAATCTGAATCTACGCTCCTGCAACTTAAAACCATTAGACCTAGTCCTACCCTCTGGGGCAGCAGTGAACAAATCTGTACCCTCCTCTATGTGACAGCCCTTCAGGTACTCATGCCAATTCCAATGTTTAATTATGTGCTGTGTGAATCTTTTGTCTGAATCTTCCAGCATTCAGCTTCATTGCATGTCCACAAGTTCTAGTGTTAGGAGACAGGGAGAAAAACTTTTCTCTACCTACTTTCTCCATACCATGCATAATTTTATATACTTCTATCATGTCGCATCTTCGTCACATTTTCTCTAAACTAAAGAGCCGCAAATGCTGTAACCTTTCCTTGTGGAGGAATTCCACTGTGTGGGTTTTTTTTAAAAAAAAATGTTTTCTTAGTATTCTTAAGTATATTTTATACTTCAGCACAGCAGCTTCTAACCTTCTGAAGGCTGGGGGGAAATGCCAAAGATCATTTGGATGTACTTGAACTGAACTGTGAACGAAACAAGTTCCTTTTTTGTGAAGGGACAAATATGAATTGTAATTTGTTCCTTGTTTAACATATTGACATTGAACCAGAAGTAGTTCCTTTTTAAAATGAACTTTCCAAGCTCTGATTCTTGCTGGTATTTGTCCTAGTATTATTACATCCGGTTAAAAAAAATGAGATGACCCAAACTGTTGCACAATAATATCTACATAATTATGAACACTATCATTATGAACACTATCATTCTGTTTAGAAAACACACTGTACAAGCCAATATGCTTCATGGTTAGACTAGAGACAGATCCTAAGAGAGTTTATGAGGTACCATTTGAAATCTGAGCCATATGATTTCATGGTGCTCAAAACCAGCTGTTAATATTTGACCTTGGCTGACGGGGGGTGGGGGAGGTTGTTGTAGGTTTGATGAACTCTGTGGGGACTAAATAAATGGGATCAGCAAATATCGCTGGTTATCACCTGCCCACTGGCAGTCAAATGAAGCTTCTACGCCATTCTTAAGGGATAATAGTGTCAGATAGGTGGAGTGGCCAGAGGAACGGAAGGGATCTCTTTCTTTCTTTTTAGACCTCTTGTCAGTTTCTGTTGATTGTACCATGTGTGATGCTGCCACTTTTCTAAGCTGGTAAAACCAAGATGGAAAATAGGTATAGAGAAAGCAATGATCAGCAGCGTTTCCAATTCAGATCAAGAATGGTTGTTAATCTGCTGTGGCAAAAAAACAGAGTTAATTTTTTTTTTAGTCTTTATACACAGCTTCACATCCTTGGTGTGGGGCACTTTTTGCAGTGAGGAAAGTGCTGGGGAAATACACTGAAAAGTGTGGGATGAATGTATGATTAATGGTTCTCCATGACAATGGAATATCAGAAAGCTTTTACTCCAGGGCTGGCTCCAGGCATGCGGGGGCCCTTGGGCATCAGCTTGCCCTGGCCCCCCAGTAGGTGGGTGGGTGTGCATGCACATATGCGTGTGTGCCCCCCGCCCCAGTCACCTCCTGTGCCCCCCATGGCCCCCCTTACCTGTCTGGGCATTAGCATTGCCCTTAATGAAGATGGCGGCCGTAGCTTCCCTAAGGGGAATGAAGCCTCCACCGCCATCTTTGTTGATGGCACACGTGCATGCTACTTGCACACATCTCTGCCATCAACTAAGATGGCGGCAGCGGCTTCAGTATCTTAGGGAAGCTGCAGCCGCCATCTTCATTAAGGGCAATGCTAAAAAGCTGGCTGACAGGTAAGTGGGGGCATGGGGGGGCACGGGTCGTGGGGGGGCGGAGGGCCCCTCAGGGGCTCCTGTAGCTCCGGGGCCCTCGGGCCAGTGCCCAACCTGGCCGCCCTTTAGAACCAGCCCTGTTTTACTCGATTACATTTTGAACAAATGGCATCAATGATGCAGCACAGCAAAAGTCTTTGAAGACAGCTCAGGCAACCTGCGACAACTGTGGAGGATATTATCCCCATAGAGGCAATTGCACAGCCAGAGGCACAATTTGCCACAATTGTGGGGAAAGAAATCACTACTCAAAAAAAATTCCACCACATAGTTACAAACAAATCCAAGCAAATGTTCAGGCTGAACCACTAGAAAAAGAGGACAAATATGTTTACACAGTGTCCTCCACACAAACAAGTAATTCCAAACAGAATTGTCTGCCACACCACATTTTCATGCAACGACATAAGACTGAAATTTTAATAGACACTGGTGCATCAGTGAATGTGATGGTTCAGTGTGCATATGATGCATCCCCTCAGAAGCCAATACTACAAAACACAACGCTAAAGATATTTGCCTATGGAAGGCCAGAACCATTATCAGTGTGTGGCATGTTCCATGCCCACCTTACCTTCAGGGCCATATCTATTACAAGTCCAGTGTATGTGGTAGCTCATGGCACTTATACATTGCTTAGATACAAGACAGCCAATGAACTAGGACTGATTAAGATGATCCATGAAATACATGTTAACAGACTGACTCATACCCATCAAACTCATGAAGAAATGTTTCAAGGAACTGGAAAGCTAAAAAGAAAGCAAGGAAAACCTCACAATGATGACACTGTTCAGCCAGTGAATCTACCGCACAGATGTATTCCCTTCCACATCAGAAAAGTAGCTGAAGAAAAATTAAGCATGTAGAAGTACCTGACATTATTGAGCGAGTAGAAGGTCCTACTCCTTGGGTCTCTCTAACAGTAGTGGTCCAAAAGCCTAAGCAACAAGTCAAAACTGGATTTGTGTAGACATGCATCTCTCTAATCAAGCCATTAAGTGAGAGAGTCACATATTCCTACTGAGAATGACATCATTGCAGACTTGAATGGAACAATATTCTTCTCAAAACGTGACCTTACAGCTGGCTATCATCAGCTGAAACTCCATCCAGATTCCAGGTACATAACAACCTTTTCAACTCATGGTGGTCTTTGTCACTACAAGCTCTTCAATTTTAATGTTTCTTCAGCTACAGAAGTATTTCAGAATAGCATACATAAAGTTTTAACTGGACTACTAACCCACTGTGTATTGAAATGCCCTTTATATGATGGCCCAAGGAAAAAAATCCTGAGAAATCGTTTTCCTAGCTTAATAATCTACTCTGTTCATGAAATTATCTGCTTTCTCTTAGAAGACTACAAGGAGTTCTTAATGTAAGTGATGACATTTTGATATTTGATACCATATCAGAGGACCATGATAATCAACTTGAAGCAGTCTTAAAATGATTGCATGAAGAGAACCTGACAGTAAACCAAAGAAAATGGGAGTTCAAAAAACTGACTCTGGGATTTTTGGGTTGCATTTTCTCCAAACAAGGTATTTCAGCTGCTCCCAAAAAAGGAATAGCTATACATAATGTTGTTGTACCTGTTAATTCTTCTGAGATTCACAGCCTGTTAGGTCTTGCAAATCATTGTGGCCAATTTATACCAAGGCTGGCCCCAATCTCACAGCCCCTTTGGGATCTTACAAAAAAGAGCAAACTTTGGAATGGTCAGAAAAAACATCAAATGGCTTTTGTTGAGTTGAAAAAATGCACTTGCAAGGGCTATGTCATACTCCGATCCAGACAAGAGGATTGACTTTTGGTGTATACCAGCCCTGTTGGTCTTGGAGCTGTACTCACACAGATTAATCAGGATAGCCATGTTTCTAATATGGCATATACCAGCAAAGCTCTTTCACCTGCAGAAAAGAGGTATTCTCAGATGGAAAGAGAAGCTCTAGCCATAGCCTACATATGCTGTTATTTTCATTTATTCATATCTATATGCCCATTTATAATTATAACTGATCACAAGCCTCCTGTGATCCACAATCCATCCTTTAAACCACCAGTACACAATGAGCATTGGATGCTTAAATTACAGGGTTATGATTACAGAATCATCTATCAGTCAGGTAATAACAATCCAGCTGACTATTTTTCCAGCATCTCATATCCAAAACAATTGTTGATCATGCTGCTACAAAGGAAACAGAAGCACATGTCAAGTTCCTTGCCTCATAAGCCATCCCTAAAGCTCTTTCTCTGCAGGAAATAAAGACTGATGCATAAGCTGACACATGCCTCCAGACAATAATCAAGAATGTACACAGTGGTTGGTGGAAAGACCTCCTGAATAATCTAGCACATCTGACTTCTGAAGCAAAAGCAATCATCCAGTCATTTGCTTAAATAAAGAGTGAATTTACAGTTACAGAGACTTTCTTCTTCACAACACTCATTTGGTTATTCCCTGTTCTCTGTGGAACCATGCAACTGATTTGGCTCATGAAGGTCACCAGGGAGGAACATGAGAATCGTGGTCTTCCAGCAGCATTCAGAAACATCTGGCTCACTGAAGATCGGACACTGAAGACTCTCACCTTATCTCAGATGATATAGGCTGATAGATGGCTATAGTAGTTGTACTGAAGAGCTGTTGTTAATTTCTGTTCTTTTTGGTGTTTTAAATTGGTGTGTGTGTGTATGTGTGTGTTGGATAATCTTTCAATAAATAAAAAAAAATACAAAAAGTCACCAGGGAGTACTTAAAACCAAAGCTCTGCTGAAGGAGAAAGTCAGGTTCCCTGGGATTGATGCTCTTACTGAACAAAGTGTAAAAGCTCCCATGCTGTGCCAAACAGTAGGTCCACAGAACCACTCTGCACCATTGCATGTTTCCTCCCTTCCTCCACCACCATGGGTGGAAGTCAGTATTGATTTCTGTGACTTCCCCAATGGAGGACATATTTTGGTTGTTATTGATTACTATAGCTGTTATCCAGAAGTAGAAATGGCACCACTATTTTCAATAAATGCTGTCATCCACAAATTATACAAGATTTTTTTTCATCTTATGGCATACCTGTTATTGTAAAAAGTGACAATGGACCAACTTTTCAAAGTCTACGATTTGCTCAGTTTTCAGACTATCTAGGATTCAAGCATAGAAAAATCACATCCACAAACAAATTGGGGGGGGGGGTTTGAGAGATTTATGAGGACACTCAAGAAAGTCCTATGGATTGCTACAGCAGAGGGAGCCAATATAAAAAGAGAATTTGTTTTGATTTCTCTGCTGCTACTGAACTGCTCCTCATTGTTCCATTGGCACGGCACTGGCTACCATAATGTTTGGCAGACAGGTACCAACAAAATTGTCTCAAACTGATGTCCCACTGAAGGATGCACCCCTGCACCATCTCAACAGGAGGTTTGCTCCACACAACATAGCTGACCTTTAGTGTTGTGGCACCTACCCTTTGGAATTCCCTCCCCTTAAATTTTAGACAGGCTGACATGTCTGTTGTCTTTTTGGCACCTATTGAAGACCATCCTCTTTCAACAAGCCTTTATCACAGTCTGTGTCTGTGTAGGAATTGGTTTTAGATTTTTTTAAAAAATGTTTAAAGATGTTTTGTTTTTAAAATGTTTTAAAGATTTTTTTGCTGTTTTTGTTTGCCGCCCTGAGCTCCTTCTGGAAGGAAGGGAGGAATATAAATTTAATAAATAATAAATGTAACCTGACATGTTTTATAAGCATGGTCCTGTTTATTTTCAGGATATTATACATTTTACATACTAATTTTATTAATTTTAATTATGACGATTGCTTTAATGCATGCTTAATGGGATATTTCATAAAAACACCCCACACACGAGGATGAATGCTCATTCTCAAATAACCACCCCTCAAGCAAATCAGAATCAATACTCAGTGAAGACTAACTTCAATATAGCCCAACCTCTGCATACGCTTTGTGCAAGGAAATTTAGATGATTGATAAATAAATAGGGTGTCTGGAGGAGCCGTTCATACCTCACCGAAATATTAAACAGTAGTTAGCATATTTCAGATTATCTTAGCCTTCCCATGAAAAAGCAGGGATCCCCATTACATGGAGAAACTCCTTTGGGAGGAAGAGTGGGATATAAATTTAATTTTAAAATGCATACAATTGTACATAGCTGTTTTCAGATCTTATCTGTTTATTTAAAAGCCTTTATAAACCGGGCCGGGCTGTTGTTGTTGGGCCGGGACGTGGACGCTGCTGTTGCCCTGTTTCTGTGTCGCCGCCGTTGCCGCCGCTGTCATCGTCGCCGCCGTCGCTGCGGCCTCGGCCCTGGATCCTGGCTGCTGCCGCCGTGTTGGTCTGGGTGTGGCTGCTGTTGCGGTTTGCGGCCGGGGTGTAGCAGGCCTGGTTGGACCGTTGCTACAAGCGGAGGCGTGGGCGTGGCGGTTGCTGATGCCCTGCCCCTGTCGTTTCAGGCGCTGTCATCATCGCCATCGTCATCGGTGCGGCCGTGGCCGCCGGGACATTGTGTGATGCCCCGGATTTGGACTTCTGCCGCCACTGCTGTGCTGGGCGCGGCTGCTGCTGCAGCCTGCTGCCGAGGCGTTGCTGGTCGGGCCTGTGCTGCTGCCGTTCTGTCGGGGCGCGGGTCTGTTGCGGCCGCGGCTAACATCTGTTTTCGTTTTCTGTTTGCCGGGTGCAGTCGTCGTTGTTGCTACCATTGCCACCGTTATTATGCTGCTGCTGTTGACGCCCTGAGTGCAGATGCTGCTATTATTACTGCTGCAACTCCGGTTGCTGCCATCATCTGGCCTTTTACCAGCTTGGCCAAGCTGAACGGTTGCTGTTCCTGTCTGTGGAGCGTTTAACTCTTGTGTTATTGTTCTATTTATGGTTTGTGTGTAGTATGAATGGAGTTTGAGTGGTTATGACTGGTGTAAGCTTGAATTATTGTATTTAATTTATGCATTGTTTGAGGGTGAATGAAATTGAATGAACATTGAGTACGTGATTGTGAATTTTATATATTTTTACTATGTGCCTGGGAGAGAGGACTTTGCTCCAAACGGGGGGACTTTCGGGGGGCCCAATTAATGTAGTGACGGGTAATGGGAGGTATGGTGTTGTGAGGAGGACAGGCCAGATAAGGGGAACTCGTCACAGACAAGTTGTGCCTGTGCCTTGTTCCGGTCCTCCCCACACCCGCAGGAATGTTGGTTGTCCTATCAGCCAGCCCTCAGATCTCCAAGTGTTGCTTTTAAATGCCAGGTCGGTATCTAATAAGATCTCCCTCGTCCACGATTTAATTGCTGACGAGGGTGCCGACCTGGCTTGTGTAACCGAGACCTGGGTGGGCAATCAGGGAGGAGTTGCTCTTTCCCAGCTTTGCCCACCTGGCTATACGGTTCAACACTGTGGTAGATCCGAGGGTCGGGGAGGTGGGGTAGCTGTGGCCTATAGGAGTTCTCTCTCGCTCATCAAGCACCCTGTCCAGTTGACGACTGGTCTGGAGTGCCTCCACCTTGTGCTGGGTCAAGGAGACAGACTGGGAATTCTGTTGGTGTACCGCCCACCCTGCTGCCCAACAGCTTCCCTAACTGAGCTGACTGAGATTGTCTCGGAGGTATTGTTGAGGTCTCCCAGACTATTGGTACTGGGAGACTTCAACATCCATGCCGAGACTGCTCTAACTGGGGCAGCTCAGGACTTCATGGCCTCCATGGCAACCATGGGGCTGTCTCAATTTGTTACTGGCCCAACGCATGTGTCAGGGCACACTCTTGATTTGATCTTCGCCACTGGACATGGACATGGTGATCTGGAGGTGGGGAGTCTTTCAACGACCCCATTGTCATGGACAGATCACCGCTTGCTGAAGTTTAGGCTTACAGCGTCCCTTTCCCTCCGCAAGGGTGGGGGACCTATTAAGTTGGTCCGACCTCGGAGACTAATGGATCCACAGGGTTTCCAAAGGGCTCTGGGGGATTTTCTGGCTGAGAAGACTGGTGCTCCTGTCAAAGCCCTGGTCAAACTATGGAACACCGAAATGACCCGGGCCGTGGACACGATTGCTCCTGCGCGCCCTCTCCCTTGCAGAGCTCATGCAGCTCCGTGGTATACCCCGGAGCTGAGAGCGATGAAGCAAGAGAGGAGGAGGCTCGAGTGCAGATGGAGGCGGACTGCCGATGGATGCAATCATGCCTTGGTAAGTGCTTCCACTAAACGGTTTACAGAAGCGGTGAGGGCAGCAAAAAAGTGATATTTTGCTGCCACTATTAAATCTTCTCTCAACCGCCCAGCGGAGCTCTTTAAAGTTGTCCGAGGGCTTCTTCATCCTAGCCCTCCGGATATCTTAGAACCATCTCAAACCCTCTGTAATGAGTTTGCTGGGCACTTCCAAGATAAAATCTCATGCATCCGCCGGGACTTAGACTCCAATATTATGGCAGTTGAACCTAATGAGGTATCCGGAGCACGGTCTTGTCCTCACTTATTGGATGAATTTCAGTTGGTACAGCTTGAGGACGTTGACAAGGTACTTGGACTGGTGCGTGCAACCACTTCTGTACTGGATCCTTGCCCCTCTTGGCTAGTGAAAGCTGCCAGGGTTGGAACAGCCAGCTGGGCCAGGGAAGTGATAAATGCCTCCTTGAGAGAGGGAGTGGTCCCCTGCTGTCTGAAAAAGGCGGTGGTGAGACCACTCCTGAAGAAACCTTCCTTGGACCCAGATAATCTGAACAACTATAGACCGGTTGCGAACATCCCATTTTTGGGCAAGGTTCTAGAGCGTGTGGTTGCCAACCAGCTCCAGGTACTCTTGGATGAAACCGATTATCTAGATCCATTTCAATCCGGTTTTAGGCCCGGTTTCGGCACTGAAACAGCCTTGGTCGCCCTGTATGATGACCTATGTCGGGAGAGGGACAGGGGGAGTGTAACCCTGTTGATTCTGCTTGACCTCTCAGCTGCTTTTGATACCATTGACCATGGTATCCTTCTGGAGAGACTCACAGAATTGGGAGTTGGAGGTACCGCTTGGCGGTGGCTCCGCTCCTACTTGGTGGATCGTCTCCAGAAGGTAGGGCTTGGGGAACATTACTCGATGCCCTGAACTCTCCATTGTGGAGTCCCGCAGGGATCAGTCCTGTCCCCTATGCTTTTTAACATCTATATGAAGCCGCTGGGAGCGGTCATCAGGAGCTTTGGAGTGCGTTGTCACCAGTATGCTGATGACATGCAACTCTATTTCTCCTTTTCATCTTCTTCAGGTGAGGCTGTTAACGTGCTGAACCGTTGCCTAGCCACGATAATGGACTGGATGAGAGCTAACAAACTGAAGCTCAATCCTGACAAGACTGGGACGCTGTTGGTGGGCGCCTTCTCGACCCAGGTGGTGGATGTTCAACCTGTTCTGGATGGGGTTACACTCCCCCTGAAGGAACAGGTTCGTAGCTTGGGGGTCCTTTTCGATCCATTCCTGTCTCTTGAGGCTCAGGTGGCCTCGGTGGCACGGAATGCGTTCTACCATCTTCGGTTGGTAGCCCAGCTACGCCCCTATCTGGATAGTGATGACCTCGCCTCAGTCGTCCATGCTCTGGTAACCTCGAGATTGGACTACTGCAATGCACTCTACATGGGTCTGCCTTTGAAGACAATTCGGAAACTACAGCTAGTGCAAAATGCAGCAGCCAGACTGCTGACGAGGACCAGACGGTCCGCACATATAACACCTGTTCTGGCGCGTTTGCACCGGCTACCTATTTATTTCCGGGCTAGATTCAAAGTGCTAGTTTTGACTTATAAAGCCTTACACGGTGCGGGACCACAATACCTTGAGGAACGCCTCTCCTGCTATGAACCTACCCGCTCACTACATTCAACATCTAAGGCCCTCCTCCGAGTCCCATCCCATAGGGAAGCTCGGAGGGCTGTTACTAGATCCAGGGCCTTTTCAGTGGTGGCCCCCGAATTATGGAACAGTCTTCCCGATGAGGTGCGCCTGGCGCCTACTCTTCTATCTTTTCGGCGCCAGGTGAAAACCTTTTTATTCTCCCAGGCATTTTAATGTTTAATGTTTATTGTTAAGTTAATTCTATACTAAGTTGTTAAATGCTCAAGCTGTATGCTTTTAGTGATTTTATCTGATTTTTATTTCACTGTATTGTATTTTATTCCTTGCTGTGAACCACCCAGAGAGCCATAGGCTAAGGGCGGTATAGAAATGGAATGAAATAATAAATAATAATAATTACGAAGGGGCCAGAAAAGATCTAATATACCCTATTACGCAGCTTTTCCCAGGCCGTTCCTCTGAGTCGCTTCTGACTGTCTTACTTGAGGGCTCAGATAAGGAAATTACTGAGCAAGTGGCAAAATTCTTGAACTTGGCCATTTTGACCAGACCCCGTATGACTGCTAATGGTAATTAAACTGAGTTGTTTTTACAATCTACTATGTTGTTGGTAGTAGTTTGTGTTATTATATAGTCTTTTATTTCATAACATCTAAGAGCTTTGCGCATACCATGGACTGCGAAAAAGACAAATAATTGGGTGTTAGATCAAATTAAACCAGAACTATCACTTGAAGCTAAAATGTTGAAACTAAGGTTATCATACTTTGGACACATAATGAGAAGACATGATTCACTAGAAAAGACAATAATGCTGGGAAAAACAGAAGGGAGTAGAAAAAGAGGAAGGCCAAACAACAGATAGATTGATTCCATAAAGGAAGCGACAGACCTGAACTTACAAGATCTGAGCAGGGTGGTTCATGACAGATGCTCTTGGAGGTCACTGATTCATAGGGTCGCCATAAGTCATAATCGACTTGAATAACAACAATATTATGTTCTGTATTTGTGGTCAGCTGACTGTAAATAAAGATTTGATTGATTGATTTAACTTCTCACTTCAGTGGAGTCTTCAACTCAGTGGCTTCCATTCAGAGGCAGTGTCATTTCAGTGGAGTCTCCCATGAATGGAAGGGAGGAGATAATTTGTCCTTCCTTTTGCCTACACCACCCTCCCATGCAGTTCTGGAAGGTCCCTCCAATCCTCTGGAGCAGATCTTTGGGCTCACAGAGACCAAAAAAGGGAATATGTGAAAATCCTTCTTTCCTTTCAGTTCATGGGAATGGAAGGTGTTCCATTCTGCAAGTGCCATTATGCTCATAGATCTCTGGATCTGATCCAACATCTTTACACTGTATAAATTCGTAAGCCAAAAGTACTCATAAATGGAAATGTTGAAAGAGAAGCTGATTAAGAGAACATACATTTAAAATTTTGCAAGCAAATTTGCTGTATGAACCTTTACTTCTTCGGAAACTGCTCTACCCACCAAAATCCACATCCATCCACATCTATGTATTTGAAGTACCTAGAGAGAAATGAAATACCATTACATCACTGCCTTCTAATATTAGTTAGGTGCATATCAGTGAATGAAGTCATAGATGCCTCCAGTAAGAACTCTGCCAAAGACTAACTGGTTTGAACCAATGCCTTTCACAAATATTAATTATACTAAAATATGACAAGAGAATCCAGTATTTTCTCTTCATCTGATCTTCATATAGTTTCTGTGGGTTCCTGCTTTACATCAGATAGCTTCCTGGGCATTATGAGTTGCACCAGCTTTGCTATTTAAATGTTTCTTGAAAAATATAGGCTCAAATGCAGGCACGAAGGCAACAACTTCCCCCTGTTTTCTGCCTCCACTGTCTGGTATCCAGAACGATGCTGCCTCTGAATATGAAGATTCCATTTGTTCTGATCCAGACACATTATTCACTAATAGGCAAAGAACTTTGCGGTTTAAGAATGTACCTATAGCCCACAGATATTTCTATCAAACTTTAAAAAGCAGGGAAATTGGGCAGCTATAGTGAATGCACCAGGGGAGCAGGAGACCTGACCTCCTCTCTGAGATATTGCACTGCCCCACAAATTTGTCAAAATGCAAACACAATTTAGGTTGGTCTTTCACAGTCCAATCCACTGCTGTGTAGCTTGGAAGAATTTGGTAACATGTGCCTCTGAGCATATGGTGAGTGGTGGCTTAGGTAAAATTGACCATGGGGAGGAGGAAGGGGGGAGGGGGAAGGGGAAGGAGGGGATTGGAAGGGGATGGGGATGGGAAGGGAGGGGCAAAGGAAGAGAGAGGGATGGGACAAGAGGGAGGGGATAGGAGGGAGGAGAAGGGAGGATGGGTTTGCTCATTTGCATACTTTTTGAGTTCAATGGGATTTCTTTCTTTCTGTGCAATCATATTTGAAAATGGAAATGGACTGCCTTCAAGTCAACTGGACTTATGGCGACCCTTTGAATAGGGTTTTCATGGTAAGCGGAATTCAGAGGGGTTTTTTACCATTGCCTTCCTCTGAGGCTGAGAGGCAGTGACTGGCCCAAGGTCACTCAGTGAGCTTCATGGCTGCATGGGGATTCGAACCCTGGTCTCCCAGGTTGTAGTCCAACACTGACCTGGGGGAGGGGCAGGGAGGGGAGGGGGAGGAGATTGGGTGGGTGGGCACTGGTTGGTGTGGCCACAGTCTGGTGTGGGTGTGGCCCCTTGATTAGGCAAGCCCAGTAGCTGTGAGTCTGGCATTTAGAATACTGACTGGTTCTTACTGAGCATGCCCCGCTTTATCATTGGCTTCAAGCCAAAATTGCTTAAATTAATTCAATCAATCAATAAACTTTATTGCATATAGCCATAGGCCGTTGCACCATAAAATAACAAAATAAAACAACCAAACTCAGTTTGGTTCTATAGGTTACAGTAAATAATTTTAAAATTCAACAACAGGTCTGAGATACGTCGCGAGTTTGATTACATAACGAATTTACGTGCGTTGCTCTAAGCATTTTAGCGGCAAGGGCGAAATTAGCCACAGCGATTGTGGTCTGGTTATTGCTATCCATTAAAAGTTCCATTAATAGATTTTTATAAGAGGACCCACTGGTGGAACGCAGGAAAGGAGCTAAAAACTTTTCTCTGGGGTGTTGGTATAAGCAACATAAAAACATATAATGGACTAAATCCTCAGGTACCTTGCAGCCAAAAATGCAGAAACGTTCTGCAGGCGGGATGCCCTTATATCTGCCCTCTAAAATAGCTGTGGGCATAGTTTGAAACCGCAATTCTGTAAAAGCTCTGCGCAATGATGCACAAGTCAAACTGGCAAAATAAGCGGCCGGGGCATGGTTAAGTTTAATTTGTGAGAACCAAGGGGAAAAAGAGGCTGCCACAATTGAAGCTCTATCTTGATATGCGTCGTGGTTAAAGATCCAGTTTCGTAAATCAGAAGAGTTAAAGCTTAACAATTTGGCTAAGGTAAGATCATAGAATGTTAGTAGCTCAGTACATTTTAAGGCCCATTCTCCCACCCCCTGAGAGTCATGCCAACAGTTTTGTAAGGGGGGAATCGTCCGTGGAGAATATCCTTTTCCAATATCGCAAAAAGGCTAAATCAATCCTAGCTGCCAGAGAAGGTAGACCAAGTTCCGCTCTTAGGTGGGCTGATGGAGTACCTTTAGGGAGGCCCATTATTTGTTTCATGAACGAATTTTGGAGAACTTCTAGTCTAGCTTTCTCTGAATCGCCCCAAAGCTCTGAGCCATATAAGATTTTACGGAGGAGTTTGGCCACATAGATTTTTATCATTGGATTTGTAAGTTGGCCTCCATGAGAATTAAAAAAATTCTTTAATTGGCCGCTGGTCCTTGCAGCCAATAACTTAGTCACTCCAAATGGGGGCTCCACCAGAGCTTGTTATTAAAACAGATACTTAGGTATTTAAAGGTATTAACCTGTTCAAGAAGTTGGCCATTTAGGGTCCAGCTAGATTTTAGCCTACTAAATTTTCCACAAACCATTATTTTAGTTTTGGAATAGTTGACATATAAATGTTGGGCCTCACAGTATTCTTCTAATCGTGACAGCATTCTTTTTAACCCAATTTTGTTTTGGGACAACAGGACCAAATCGTCAGCATAGAGTAAAGACGCTAAATTAATTAAAAATCAGCCAGGCATTTTTTAAAATTTTTAAAGTGCAGAAGATGAAGATGGGGTTCCTCAGGGGTCAGTTCTGTCCCCCATGCTGTTTAACATCTACATGAAACCATTGGGTGCGGTCATCCGGAGCTTTGGAGTGTGTTGCCATCAGTATGCTGATGACACACAGCTCTATTTCTCCTCTTCATTTTCTTCAGGTGAGGCTGTCAATGTGCTGAACCGGTGCCTGGCTGCGACAATGGGCTGGATGAGGGCTAATAAACTGAGGCTCAGTCCAGACAAGACTGAGATGCTGCTAGTGGGTGGTTCTTCTGACCAGATGGTGGATGTCCAAACTGTTCTGGATGGGGTTGCACTCCCCTGAAGGAGCAGGTTCGTAGCTTGGGGGTTCTCCTAGAACCATCTCTGTCACTTGAGGCTCAGGTAGCCTCAGTGGCACGGAGTGCCTTCTACCAACTTCAGTTGGTGGCCCAACTACATCCCTATCTGGACAGGGATAACCTGGCTTCAGTTGTCCATGCTCTGGTAACCTCCAAATTAGATTACTGCAATGCACTCTACGTGGGGCTGCCTTTGAAGACAGTTCGGAAACTGCAGCTTGTGCAAAATGCAGCGGCCAGATTGGTAACAGGGACCAGACAGTCTGAACATATAAAAACGATTCTGGCCCACTTGCATTGGCTGCCTGTATGTTTCTGAGTTCAGTTCAAGGTGCTGGTTTTGACCTATAAAGCCTTACACGGCTTGGGACCACAATACCTGATGGAATGCCTCTCCCGATATGAACCCACCCGTACACTACGTTCAAAATCCAAGGCCCTCCTCCAGGTGCCTACTCCAAGGGAAGCTCGGAGGGTGGCAACAAGGAAGAGGGCCATCTCAGTGGTGGCCCCCAAATTATGCAATGAACTTTTTGACGAGGTGCGCCTGGTGCCAACACTGTTATCCTTTCGGCGCCAGGTCAAGACTTTCCACTTCTCCCAGGCATTTTAGCATGTGTTTTAAATTGTTTTTATATTGTTTTAAATTTTAAAATTGTGTTTTACATTGTTTTTAAAATATGTGTTTTAAATTGTATATTTGTTTTAATGTTTTTGATTGCTGTAAACTGCCCAGAGAGCTTCGGCTATGGGGTGGTATACAAGTGCAATAAATAAATAAATAAATAAAGGTCAGAGTATGGGGCATTGTCAGTATTAGGATTACAGGTACTCTGTGAACGTGGCTGATTTTTAATGAATTTCAACAGATTATGAGAACTCTCAAAAGTCCAAAAGGGCTCTGGGTTCCCCCCCCCTCTTTTTAGACTTTGAACTCTCGATTCTCTCCGACTGTTTTATGTATTGCCATGAAAATTTACAGGGTTGTTAAGCAAGCGTTTCTGAGTTCAGGACTGTAAGTTTGGTCAGGTTTTATTTTGAAATGAGCTTATGGGAAGCATCAGAATGGCATGGAGGGTATTTTCAATTTAACATTGCGGAATATGAAAAATCCACGCTGGCTATAGTATACAGCCACTCTTGTTGCTGTATAATATTCCTGAAGAACATTTATTGGGTGGAATCTAATGAATCACTGGCTGAGTGTCCATGAGTGGAACAGAGAGGGAGACAATTTTCAGTGATTCCTACACTCTCCTGTGTTCCTCTGTCTCCCTGAAGCTCTGGGGAGTTGGGGGGGGGTCCTCTGGAGTAGATTTTGGGTACATGAAGAACTGCAAGCCATAGGAGATGCCTCCTTGTTCTGTGGATTGATGCCTTCTGTCAGCAGAGTGAGGCTCATTGTATTTGACCTGTTGTGAATGTGTGTGATTGCATTCAGTGTAGTGCTAAGATGAACATTCCATCAGCACAAGGATTTTTCCTTGTGCAATGGATCATTCTTCCCCTCTCCCCACCCTGCGCATCCCTTAATTCTGTTCTGTGGGTTCCCCATCCCTCCAGAGCAGATTTGGGGATGTGCCAAGTTCACACGGGAGAAGGAAAGGGAGGAATCCCGTTGTGCTAGTACAAGAATTTAGTTGACTACCTCCCTGTATTTTCAGAAGTGATTGGAAATAGGAATATGTGGATGTCATTGTCATTGAGTCTCAGTGAGAAATTTATTGGAAAGAAGTAATCAATTCTGGTTATACTGGAAGACACTTGTGAGGCCAAGCTCAAATTATTAGCAAAAAGGTGGAAAAGAATCTGGGAAGGGGGAGGAAGGGTTAAATCAAACTGAAAAATTACAAGTCTTAAATAAGATGATTTGCATTGATGAGTGTGCCTTTCCTGAAAGACAATATACAGATTAAAGACCTTTTAACTGTTCTTGATGCAATCAAAGGGTTATGGTCTTCTGCTAAAATCTGAGCTTCAGCCAAAGTTTATGTAAGTTGTTCACATTACTCACCCTGTAATGATGTACTTGGCTTGCTTGTTTGCAGTCTGCTTCTCATTTGTTTGGCATCACATTCCAAGATTGCAGTGACTCATAAATTTCCTTTAGTTTTACTATTGTAAAAGATCAGGAATACAAAAGAACTTGTATGTCTTGCATGAAACATCTCAAATGTAAAGGCATGGGGGGGGCTTCTCTCCTGGACCAGACAGGTGTAGAAAAAGGGATAGCCGTGCCTGCAGAGTTAAAAAGGAGTCTCAATTCATATCTAATTTGTGAATTCTTCAGAATGGAAGAAAAGGGGAAATTACATGGTGGTGGTGGTGAGAAACCTTTCTTAACTGACATTTTCCAAACTAACATCTGAATTGTAATTCCTGCATTGCAATGAATTTGGAGATGCATAAAACTAGACACAAGAATAACAAGCCGTATTCTTGGTCATATCTAGACCATTGGTTTAATCTGCAAGGGAAGGTGAAGAACAGCACTGCAGTGAAGGGAGCTAAGGAGCCCAAACAGGGAGCCCTGCACCATCGCCATAATGGTGATTGCCAAGATTCTTTGATGAGGAAGTGAAAGTGGTAAAAAAGTGATATAGCTCTTTGTCATCATTAGGCTTTACTGAATGTTTACAGAGAACAATGTAGGGCAGGGGTTACCAAAGTGGTGCCCACAAGTACATGTGCCCCCCACAAAGGTCTTTCCTGGCACCCACTGGATCCCCTCCCATGACTGAAATTAGGCTTGCAAGAAGCATTCTGTTGTCACCTGTAGGTTGTGGTGTGTGCTTGGTTGCAGTGTGTGTTTCTTTCACAGCAGTTTCGTTCCATGGGTCTGAAAAGGTTGACAACCCCTGATGTAACCAAACTGAAGTTCTGAGAATGTGGGCTCAGTGGATTCATGCAGCATTCCACACATATGCTGAAGTGGTTCAGCATGTGTTTATGCATGTTCCCAACCCACATATACCACACCACCAATAAAATAATTCTTGGAAGCTTTTGCTAAGAGGCCCATGGTGGTGACATGAACTTGTCTGCACACTTTGGTCTTCAGAGGAGGCCTTGCCATGTGTACCATCTTCATTCAAGGAGCAGTTGGAGTTCAGGAGGGTCAGGTCAGCAATGGCACCGTAGGAAATTTGGCAAGTAGGGTGGCCACTTTCACATTACCAACAAGAGGAAATGCATCACCAAAAAGACAACAAAGGACATAACATTTGCTGATGTTAATTTAGATGCAAAAATAATTACTTCAATTTAAACAGAAATGCAATACATCACACCAGAGTGGGGAAGATTGTGATCAGGTGATATGTGTGCCTGCTCAGTCTACTCTCAAGGTATTAACTGTTGATGGACAACTTCAAGGCTCCTGCAGGCCTTCCTTCTTTGAATTCTTCATATCAAGCCAAATTTGGACCAGACCACCCTTCAAACAGAGGACTCTTTCAGATAGAGAACTAAAGTAGGACACATGGCCAACCTATTGCCCAAGCTCCCTTCTGTATGCTTTAAGTGCCAATTGAATATCTTGTGGTTTATGCTTTCCAGTAATTTGTCTCAGAAGCTCATTCCTGCTGGCTTTGCTTCTGAGGACTGTTAGAACCAGCATTTGGTGTGAGACCTCTGGCATCCTGAGTGTTCCCTTGCCCTTGAGCTGATTTTTCAGTCTCCCATGAATGGAAGGAAGGAGATAATTTGTCCTTCCTTTTCCTGCACCAGGCAGGGAGACTCACCCCCATCATCAGCTGCATGAACTGGAGTCTCATTCATCTGGAAAGAAGGTTCCTCCTGAGCTTCCTGCCCAGGGACCTCCACACTGCCATCACTTTTCTCCTCTTCTTCATAGACTCCCCTTTGTCTCCTATCACCAAAGGGGTGGGGCAAAGAGAACCAGCCACGCAGGCACTGGGGGCTTCCCAAATTCTGATATGTGGTGCTGCTGTATTAATTATTTTCTATTATTGGTGCTGTCTTTGGTTATTTTATAATTGCTGTTTTAAGGTCAGCTGTTGTGGCTTATTAGCCACAGGGCCAGTGTCAGAGGGCGGCCAGGGCAGGCCCTGGCCGAAGGCCCCTGGGTCCCAAGGGGTCCCTGAAGGGCCCCTCCTTAGGGTGGGTGGTTAGCATTCCCTTCAACAATCTGTGGTGCAGATCGTGGAGAGGGAGCTCCCAGGCACCCCCCTACTGCTGCGCACACCTGCGCCCCCATATGCTCCACCTACCTCTCCCTTGATGCAAATGCTGGTTGTGCTGCAGGCGCAAGCCTGCCATCAAGCAAGATGGTGGCGGAGACATCAGTCCCTTAGGGAAGCCTTGGATGCCATCTTGGTTGATGGCAGGCTTATGCCTGCAGTGCAACTAGCATTTACATCAAGGGAGAGGTAGGTGGAGCATGTAGGGGGCCACAGGCCTGCGCAGCAGTAGGGGGTGTCTGGGAGCTCCCTCTCCACGATCCGTGGTGTGGATTGTGGAAGGGAGCACTACCCACCCACCCTAAGGAGGAGGAGTATGTGGGGCATGTGTGCATGTGGATGCAGGGGCCCGGGGCAGGCTGATGCTCTAGGGCCCCAGCATGCCTGGCGCTGGCCCTGATTAGCCACATTGAGGGCTCCTATTTGTAAAGAAACAAACCAGCTTCCAGGAGAAAGAGGAAGAGGCAGGCAAAGAAGACATAAGAGTCTGTTCCAGCTGGACTGTTACTCCCCCTAGTTGTGCCATCTACCATCAGCTGCTCTGTGGGAAGGATTCTGAAGACCTGTTAAATTTTGATATTGTGTACTGTAATTTTATTAATGCATTTTGATTTTACTTATCAGCTGATGTATGGACTTGTATCTTGAAAGGTGGGATATATGTAATTATAAGTAGAGCTGCACACAGCCCCCCCATCCACCCCAAGGCCCCAATCGCCCCCCTCAAATCAGGCTGTGCTGGGCCAACCTGGAGACCACCATCCTGCATCCTGTCTTGAATTAGTTTAGGTGGGGGTAATGTTTAGATATGATTTTATTTTTTTTAAAAAAACTTAATTAAACATATGGTCAAGGGGGGAGGGGGAAGGAGACATAGTGTCTTCCCTCCCCCCCCAACTGAGACCAGGGGCAGAGCTTGGCAAAATTACTTTTTTGAACTACAACTCCCATCAGCCCAATCCAGTGGCCATGCTGGCTGGGGGTGATGGGAGTTGTAGTTCAAAAAAGTAACTTTGCCAAGGTCTGACCAGGGGTTTAATTCTGCATGGTGCTCCTTTGCAAGGGACTTCCCTGCAGTGGCTTCTGCTTGTGAAGAAGCACTCTGCACCCCACAGGATCAAATCCTCCATTCAACAGCTGTTGTGTGGAGGCATTGATCCTGCAGGGTGTTCCTTTGCAAGCAGCCTCCTACACTCTGCAGGATCATATCCTCCATGTAACAACTGTTAGGGAGAGACATTGATCTTGTAGGATGCTGCTTCAGGGCCAGGGCATCAGCCAGGAAGGAGAGTCAGGCATTGCCGTGTGGGAGAAGGGATAGGTCAGGTGGAAAAGGAATACATCTCATTTGCAAAGGCATCCGTTAGCCCTATCTTTTACCAGGAAGACACAGCCAGCTGGATCGTTCACTCCCTCTGACTTTGCTAGGTCTTTCTGCACTTTCTTCTTCTTCCCACTTGATGCCTTTGCCTCTCCAGCCCTGGGTTGATCTGGGCTGCAGCAATCTGCCACTGTCTCAACTTGACTCAAGCTACACCCAGATTCCACCCCTCCTCCAATTGGCCCAATTTGGATTGGAATTTGGCCAAATCTGGTGCACACACCTAATTATAAGAAAATTAAGTGTTGAGCAATAAAATGCATGTACTAAACCATAGACTGTTACAAAATTGACCGTGGCCCAGAATCCAGCTGCATTTCATGGAATCATCTCCGTCTGGACTGTCCCCTGACCAGTAGTGGCATGTGAGGTGGGATGGTGCATCTAGATGCCTCTGACCTCGCCATCCCCCTGCCCTAACCCTGTCCAGGTAAGCAGCAGTGACACCAGGGTTGAGAGCTCTGGGTCAGGCACTGATTCTCAGTCCCTCTTAGATCACAGACTGGACAAAGGAACTGCAGACAAATCAAGCTAGGATGCCTACAGCACACATCAGAATCTTCCTACTACTGGCAATCAAGTGGGGATGGAATGGTCTGTCAATTTCGGTTCTCTCAGTTTCTCATTTTTTCCAGTCTCAAATTCAGTTCTCCAAATTTCTGCAGCAAGCTGTCATTTTAAAAAAAATCCTCATGAAAATTCTCCAGGATTTTCTCCTAAAAAACACATTTGTGTAGGCATTTTTGACAAATGTACACAGTTTTTGCAAGCAATTCATCCTAATATAATGCATTTTGGATGCTATTTTCACCCTTATATTAATTTTTATGTGCACTTTCCCCTGACATATGCATTTTTGTAAGCATTGTTTGGTTGACAAACTGCTTTGCAAACTTTGAATAAGTGTGACTTTTGAAGGATGGCTATGTTTTGGTTCTTAAATTGCTTTGGAAAATGCAAATTTGATAGATTTGGCTTGAAATGTGAACTGAATCGAATTTCTCGCCCATCCCTAGAATCAAGTGGCACCTCCTGAGAGCCAGTCCTGTGCCATAGCCTGCTATAGCTCCCGGATTTCTTTTTCTGCCTCAGTTCAGGCAGTTAATTTGAGGGAGGCCATCTGGACCACCTGCCTGCCTAGGGCCCCCCTTACTCCAGCTCTCTCAGCTCTTGAGGAGTGGAGTTTGGCAGCACTCAGACCTGGCGCCTCACAATTTTATGGTAAGTGCAGATTGAGTTGTAGGGGAATATGTGCTGCATCAGCCATATGATCCCTTCAGCATGTTCCAAATGCTGCACGAATCCCATTTAACAACATGGCAGCATGCACGTGTGTGTGAATTAGCTCTATATTGGCTGTTGACCTTAAGTCTCCTTGAAGCAATTACATTCTGCAGGTTGACAATGTGGCAAGAGAAAATGGTTTCCCATTATAAGAGTCTTTATCGGGCAGGCTAAGGTGCAGCACACCCATCTCCATCACTTTGTCACTTGCACCATGACTTGAATGTGTGAGAGGGGTCAGGATCATCGGGCAGCTGCCAAGGCCTAAGGGGGCACTGATCCCTCAGGTGGCGCTGCAACCACACATCTCTCTCTCCATCTCTTTCCCCTTCACAGCTTGCTACCCCCTCCTTCACAGAGGCAGATCACACAGTCATCCCTCCGCTTGCCGTCTCAGTCAACCTATTGCACAAGTGGGACAGTTGCCCACCATTTGGTCGCTTCCATTTGAGCCCAGCACATTTTTCACATTAATGCTTTGACGCATCATGTACAAGAAGGAAATGGGAAGTGAGGGAGCGGAGGGGGCAGCTTTTTTAGCCTCCTCTACCACTTGCTTGTTGCTCTAGTGGGTGAGCGATGACAGCTGTGCAAGAATAAGCTGTTGCTGTCACCCTCCTCCTTCTTGGCCAGAGGTGGGGAACACTTTTCAGCATGTCTTCAAGGGGAACCTTTCAGGGGCCATCTGCAAAACCATCATCTGATTTCTTTGTCTCAAAGCCAGATCAATTTTAATTGTGTGATTAAGGGTGACTTTTTCACAGGATTTCACCTCAGACTGAAAAAGTATGCTGGTGTGACACACAGAAGGATCATCTGATTCCTAGTATGTTAGCCCTGTTCAGGTGTGATAAGCAGGGAACCCCAGCACTGGTAAAGAGGAGCAGAGCCTCACACAATGTCTCCATCCCTGCTCTCCCCACGTCTGATCTTACCACATTGAGTGGGAAGATCTGAATGGGGCTCCTAAGCATGTTTGCTGAACACATGTAGGCCCCATCTGCCCTGTACATTTAAAGCAGTATCATACCATTTTAAACAGTCATGGCTTCCCCCAAAGAATCCTGGGGAACTGAGTTTGTTAACGGGCCGGAGGGTTGTTAGGAGACCCCTGTTGCCCTCTCAGAGCTAGGATTCCCACGGTGGCTTAACAATCAATCCCTCTTCCAGGGAATTGTTGCTCTATGAGGCGAATAGGGGTCTAGTCCTAACGACTCCCAGCATCCCTAACAAACTACAGTTCCCAACATTCTTTGGGGGAAGCCATGACTGTTTAAAGTGGTATGATACTGCCTTAACTGTATAGCCCATATGGAGCCTTAAAAGCATTCCCATGACCGTGAACTCTGTATTATCAGTGTTCCTGATTGTGAGGAGTCTTCTAAGCATATTTAGCCAAACATGCATAGAAACCCCCTTAAGACCTTTCCACTCAATGAAGAATTCTATAGGATGATCTGTGATTTAACATCAAAGGAAATAAGAAATATATAGAAAAAATATACAGAGATTGGTGTCAAGGCTGGCTCCAGGAATGCTGGGGCCCTTGGGCATCAGCTTGCCCTGCGCCCCGGCGTGTGTGTGTGCATGTGCACGAGGAAGCACCCCCACCTACCTGTCTGCTGTCTTTTACCATTGCCCTTAACAAAGATGATGGCCGCGGTTTCCCTAAGGGGATGACGCCTCCATCGCCATCTTTGTTGATGGCACGCATGCGTGCTATGAGCACGCATCTCTGCCATCAACTAAGATGGTGGCAGGGGCTTCAGTACCTTCGGGAAACCACGGCCACCATCTTCGTTAAGGGCAATGGTAAAAGACAGCAGACAGGTAGATGGGGGAAGCGGATCGCGGAAGGGGAGCAGAGGAGCGGCTAAGGGCCCTCCCATAGCTCCAGGGGCTATTGGGCCAGTGCCCCACCTGGCCCCCCACCGGCCCTGATTGGTGTAAATAATTTCTGGTGTCAACATATAAATTTGTCTAGTAAGAACATAACATAAGAACATAAGGAGAGCCTGCTTGATCAGGCCAATGGCCATCTAGTCCAGCATCCTGTTCTCACAGTGGCCAACCAGGGCCCCTGGGAAGCCTGCAAGCAGGACCTGAGTACAAAGAGCACGTTCCCCACCTGTGGTTTCCAGCAACTGGTATTTGGAAGCATACTACCTCCACCTATGGAGACAGAGCATAGTCATCATAGCTATTAGCCATTGATAGTCTTTTTCTCCATGAATTTGTATAATCCTCTTTTAAATCCTTCCAAGTTGGTGGCCATCACTGCCTCCTGTGTGAGTGAATACCACAGTTTAACCCAAAATGGTTTCCGCCCTTCCAGGGGGACAGTGGACATGATCTTCACTGCACAACAGCTTCAAGAAAAATGCAGGGAGCAAAACCGACCTCTGTATATGGCGTTTATTGATCTCACTAAGGCCTTTGATACTGTAAATCGAACTGCTCTCTGGACCATCCTTCTGAAAATTGGATGCCCTGATAAATGTGTGAATGTTTTGCAGCTCCTCCATGACAGCATGACGGCGACAATTTTGGATAACAATGGCTCTCAAAGTGATCCATTCAAAGTGGGATCAGGCGTCAAACAGGGATGTGTCATTGCTCCAACCTTATTTGCTACTTTCATCACCATAATTCTACACCTTGTTGAGGGGAATCTTCCCACTCGCGTGGAAATCACATATGAAACAGATAGAAAGCTTTTTAATCTCAGTAGGCTGAAAGCAAAAAGTAAGGTAATTACAACCTCTGTCTTAGAACTTCAGTATGCTGATGATAATGTAGTCTCCACACATTCAGAGGAAGATCTTCAAACTATCCTAAATGTCTTTGCAGAAGCATATGAAAAGCTTGGCCTCTCGCTTAACAACAAAAAAACCAAAGTGCTTCATCAGCAAGTGCGAACCAATCCCTCTGTAGCACCATCAATCCAGCTTAATGGTGCGATGCTGGAGAATGTCGATCACTTTTCTTATCTTGGCAGCCATCTCTCTGTAAAAGCCGATATCGACGCTGAAATTCAGCATCGTCTGAGCTCTGCGAGTGCCACATTCTCTCAAATGAAGCGTAGAGTGTTCAAGGATTGGGATATTAAATTAAATAATAAATAAATAAATAAATCGACCAATAAAAAAGCTTTGAAATTAATAAAAATAAATTTGACACAGATTTCTAGGATGAATAATGAGAGAAATATAATTTATAGGTTAGAGTCTGTGTAGCAACAGTAGTAACATAGGAAAGAAGCAAAGCATGAAGAACACCTACAAACATACAAAAATGTAATTCTCCATCTTTGGAGATGTAGTCCTGATTGTAGGTGTTGCCACCACTCATCATATACTCAGAGGCACATGTTACCAAATTCTTCCAAGCTACATAGGAAGTGGTTTGGACTGTGAAAACCAACCCAAATTGCGTTTGCATTTTGACAAATTTGTAGGGTAGTACAGTATCTCAGAGAGGAGGTCAGGTCTCCTGCTCTCCTGGTGCATTCACTAGAGCTGTCCAATTCCCCAGCTTTTTAAAGTTTGATAGAAATATCTGTTGGCTATAGGTACGTTCTTAAATCACAAGGGTTTTTTGCCTATTAGTGAATATGGTTTGTTGTATTTTAAAATTCATTTCAAAATAAAACCCTATAATTAAAAAGAAAAGGCCCAGATAATGCACCCCTTACTCATGTCAGGGATTTTGACCACATCTCTCCCCCCCCCCAGGAAGATATATAAATAAGATGGTGCATCTTCTCATAGAAACAATCTCAACTTATATGTAATAGATATAAAATGTCTCAGAAGTATGACTTTGTGTTCTGTGACTCAGGTTCTATCAGTTTTCTGGTTATGTTTTGTTTAATGATTTTAGGTTGTTTCATATGGTTTACTTTCAGGTAGAAACCATGAGAACCATGAAATAAGAGTTGTATGGGTTAGCTCCTGAAGACACACCTCTTTACCCTGGCCTTTGACACCTGAGACTATATAATTAACAGTAATATTAACATTAACATTAACAAAAACAACAACAACAACAACAATAAATGTTATAGTCTTTATTCTTCAGAATTCAAATTCTGGTCCATGAAAGTGTCAGTATGAGAAATATCTGCTACTTGTCCCATACACAAGGGGGCAAGGAGAAATGGGTTATTACTTATGAAGATGCCTAAGTGTTGAGACGAATTCTTCCAGATTCAGATGTTGAGTGTATCTTCCTTCAATGGATGTTTATTTCACCCTATTCATATTGTCAGTGTAACCTACAGTTGTTCATAGCTGGCTGCTAATTAGCAACTGAGCTAAATTCAAGGTGCTAGTACTGGTGTACAAAGCCCTATACAGCTTAGGATCAGGATACCTAAAATATCATCTCACCCCTTATATTCCAAATCGATCATCTTACCCTTCCATACGATGTAGGAATCGGGCCTTTTGTGTGGTAGCACCTACCCTTTGGAATTTCCCTCCCCTTACATTTTAGACAGGCATCATCTTTGTTGTCTTGTCAATGCCTACTGAAGACCATCTTCATTCAATAAGCCTTTTAAATGGAGATCTTTATCCCATTCTGCATCTGTACTGGCACTATTTTTAACTATTTTTATATGTGGAATTGTTTTAAAATGTTTGTAGTATTTTGTTTATATATATTGGATTGTTTTGAATTGTTTTATATATGAAATTGCTGTTAATTGTTTTTACTCTTGTTTTATGGTTATAACTGTTTTAATGTATACCATCCTTCTTCCAGTGCTGTAGGTTCATAGCACCCTTGGAAGGTAGGTTAAGCTGAGAGTTGGGATGGAAGGATCTATCAATTTCAATCCTCTCAGTTTCATATTTTTTCAATCTTCAGTTCTCCACATTTCTGCAGCAAATTGCATTTTTAAAAAACAAATCCTCATGAAAATTCTTCCGCATTTTAGTACAAATTTCTCCTAATAAACAAATTGGTGACTAATGTACACATTTTTGCAAACAATTGATCTTAATATAATGCATTTCTGTATGTTATTTTCACTGATATATTCATTTTATGCACATTTTCCCCCTCCCCCATATATGCATTTTTGTAAACATTGTTGGGTTGGCGAACTGCATTGCAAAATTCATATTAGCGAGAATTTTGAAGGATTGGTTCCCACCTTGTTTCTGTAAGTGCGAATTTGATAGGTTTGGCTTTAAATGCAAATGGAAACCAACTTCTCTCCATCCCTAGCTGAGAGACTGTGCCTTTCCAAATTCCACCCGGGAAGTTTCATACCAAGAAATGTGGGAGATTTGAACCTAGGCTTCCCATATCCTAGAAATGATATCATGGTATCTCTCCTGTTCATGCATCTTCTGTCACAGATATGGGAAAGCTGTGGCCCTCCAGATGTTGTTGGACTAGAGCTCCCATTATCCCTGATAGTTGTTCATGCTTGCTGGCTGGGGCTGATGGGAACTGGAGTCCAACAACACCTGGAGGCCCACATGTTCTTCTTTTCTGCCAGCCTCTGCATAAACATTAACAAACAGTAACTGGCACCTGATTTGCCATGCATCCACCTGTAATATGTTTTGGACTTTGCTAGGCTTTGTATCCAGAGCTAATTTTTAGTCGTGTGAACCAGACTGGGGAAGGTCTGGGAGGAAAATGGGATTTTCTACAACTTCTCTTAATGTTATCCATGACTCTTATGGACTTCTTCTTCTGTGTTTCAGATTCTTGGGGGGGATTCTAAATGGCAGCCTTTGCCAAGCTGGTGCCCCTCTAGATGTTTTGGACAACTCCTGTCTGTTTGGGACTGATAGGAGTTGTAGTGCAAAACATCTGGAGGGCACCAACTTGGCAAAGGCTGCTACTATATGGCAACTATTCCTTCTCCCACATCACTAAAGATATGAGGAGACAAATAGCAAATTAAGAACAATCTTCCTTGGTTTTTGTTGTTGTTTTAAGTCATGTTTGGCTGCTTCTGGTATCATGTGAGACTAGATCCTTCTGTTGAATGAGAACACACAGTGCCCTGCTCTGAACCCCATGTAAGCAAGTAAACAAAGCACAACATAAAGTGATGTGTACGCACACTGTCTTTATTATGTGCAATCAAAAGTGCAACTGCCAGCGGCTCCAGGTTTTATGCAGCTGTTCAGTGTGGTTTAGCAAGTAGCCTATAGTGTGTCTGAGGCTTAACACAAGCAGAAAATATGCAGAGTTCCCTCGACAGCAACACAAAGAACATAATAGAACAAGTGTCTGCTGGGTCTGACTAGCTGTCAATCAAGCCTTGCATGGTACCATCAGGATCACCCACATTGGCATCCTTTGGGGCAAATGTGTAATGGCACAGGATGCATTAATGATGCTCTTGTCCTCTTGTTTCCAGCTTCCATAAAACTAAGTTTTAGGTTACAAAGAGGTTTTGCTAACCTTTTGTCAAGGCTCACTGGCATCATATAGGACCCATAAGTCCTAAATAGAATCTTATTTTGCCTGATCAACTACTGAAGGTTTTGGTTCTTTAAAGAGATAATAATCAACATCTGAGCTGTGGATTTTTAGGAACCTAGGAAGCTGCCTTATACTGAGGCTGCTTTCACACACGGGGCTTATTGCATCAGTTTTACAGATGAAAATGATAGTGCTTCTGTCCCAATTTCTAAAATTCCTTTCATACTGCAGTGCCTGTTGCATTAAGGAACAGTGGCTTTTTTGAGTGATATGATGGCATTCCATGCAAATGACTTTCACACTGCTGCAATAAACAATTTTTGTTTTCATCTCTCACCCGATGAGCAATGCAGTTCCCCATTGTGTAGGAAGTCTAAGATCTCATCCCGTTGCTGTGTGATCCCTCTCCCTTTAGCATCTGGCATTAATTTTGTGGGGTATCTGAACACGTGTGTGTGTGTGTTGGAAAAGGAGGAAGGGGAAGCTGCTACCTGTGCCAACACTGCAATATTGGTACAATTTTTTTGTCAGGCAAAAAACCCACGATGTGTGCCTGAAGATTTGGAATGCATTGCATGCTGGGATGCCTGTCACATGACTGGCTGTAGCTAGTGCAGAAGTCCTGGGATTTTCCAGGTTCCCAAGCTTGCAAACAGATTATTTCTTGAATCATTTATAATGGGAATGAGCTCTAAACTATTTCCAGAACTAGCTTTTACATCATGTAAAGATCCAATAAAATGTGCAAATTACCAAGTAAGAAATAACCAGAATAACAGAATAAAGTGCAGTCCCATAGGGGAGTGGGGGGAGAAGGGGCAGCTTTGGCAACCCATGTGGATGTGGGGTTGGCAAGCGAAGTGAGTGTGTGGGGGGAGCCCCTATTATCATATACATGAAACCATTGGGAAAGGTTGTCCAGAGTTTGGGGGGCCATTGTCACCAGTGTGCAGATAACATCCAACTCTATTTCTCCTTTCTACCTAAATCCAAGGAAGCTGTTTCAATTCTAAACCAGTGTCTGTCACCAGTAATGCATTGGATAAGGGCAAAAAAAATTGAAGCTTAATCCAGACAAGACAGAGGTGCTTCTGGTCATTCAAAATGCAGATCAGGAAATAGGGATTCAACCTATGCTAGATGACTTATACTCCCCCTGAAGACACAGGTTCGCAGTTTGGGTCTACTCCTAGACTCATCCCTGAGCTTGGATGCTCAGGTTTCAATGGTAGCCAGGAATGCATTTGCACAATTAAAACTAGTGTGCCAACAACACACATTCCTGGAGACGTCTGATCTGGCCATGGTGGCACATGCCTTAGTTACATCCCATTTGGATTACTGCAATGTGCTCTATGTGGGGCTGCCTTTGAAGAATGTTTGGAAACTTCAGCTGATCCAAATGCTGAGGCCAGATTGTTAACCGGGGCTGATTATAGGAAGCATACGGCTTCCTTGTTATAACAGCTCCATTGGCTACTGGTTTGTTTCCGAGTGCTGGCTATGACCTATAAAGCCTTATACGTCTTGGGTCCAGGCTATCTGAAGGACTGTATCTTCCCATATGAGCCTGTTCAAGCACTAAGATCTTTAGGGAAGGCCCTTCTCTTAGTCCTGCCACCCTCATGGGCACATCAGGTGGCAACATGGGAGAGGGCTTTCTTGGTGGCTGTCCTAAGGCTCTGGAACTCCCTTCTTAGGGAGGTTAAACTGGCTCTCTCCTTGGATTCCTCCTGCCAACAGGTAATAATTTTTCTATTCTGAATTCAACACAGCTGTAAAAGAAGAAAGGAAAAATCAGGAGCGCACTTTTGCCTTTGAAGTTGAATATGATATCAGGTAATTGACAGGCCCCACCTACCTGTCACATGTGACCCATGGAGGGGAGGCCAGTTCCAGGTCAGCCCACCAACTGGCTCCAGTTACACACCCCTGCACTATAGACAAAGGGAACAGCAAATCTTATTTAGACCAAAATACAGTGAACACTTAGGATGGATTATTTATACATCTGTACTCATGGGTTGAAGTCAACACAAGTTGGCTTTCATGTGCATATCCACATGTTTAGCAGACATCCAGATTGCAACAGAACACATCTTGGATGAAAAATATTGCAGAAAAAAATATTTTTGTGTGTTTAAAATCTGGATAAATTTTTAAGCACTTACACTGACGTTGTTGCTTTTAAAATGTATTTTAAATGTGTATTTTATACATTTTTATTGTTTGGGGGTTTTATATTTTAATATATTTTTAATGTACTGTGACTTTAAACTGAGTGGTGCATAGAAGGGTGGGATGAAAGTTCTTAAATAAATAAATATATGAAACATAGAGATGAACTTGCTTCTGGCTTCAGCCCCAAAATGTAACAAGCTATTTCTTGCACGCACACCAATTGGGAAATAGGTCAGCTAATTTCCAAACCAATCCAAATTCACTGATTTCCTACCCCTCCCTTGAAAATAGCCCCTATGCAACCAGACAGAGATTATGATCACCATCCAAAAGGATCTCACAAAAGTTAGAAAGGAGACAAAGAAGAGAAAGAACAAAAAGGGTAGATAGCATTAATATAGGCTGAACATTAGTTTGACATAAGAACATAAGAAGAGCCTGCTGGATCAGGCCAGTGGCCCATCTAGTCCAGCATCCTGTTCTCACAGTGGCCAACCAGGTGCCTGGGGGAAGCCCGCAAGCAGGACCCGAGTGCAAGAACACTCTCCCCTCCTGAGGCTTCACCATGAACTAGAGCTTTCTGCTGTTTGGATTATGTTTCCACCTGCCTTACCTCACCCTCCAGACCTGGGAGCCTTCATAAGGGAGCTGCTTCCAGAAGAACTCTTGAGAGGACTTTCTGGCCTTTGGGGTTGAAGTATAAAAGGGTGGCGATTGCTCAGTACTAATGACGTCAGCTTTGGGGCTACATTTAGATGGTGAAATTAATGGATATTTTTACTTAAGCTATTGATGAGGTTCATGCTCACTTAAATTTTGATGTTATGTTCATTGTTGATTTGTTTAGTGTAATGTCATGATTGTAGTTGTGTTGTTATGTGCCTTCAAGTCGATTACGACTTATGGTGACCCTGTGAATCAATGACTTCCAACTGCATCTGTTATAAACCACCCTGTTCAGATCTTGTAAGTTCAGGTCTGTGGCTTCCTTTATGGAATCAATCCATCTCTTGTTTAGCCTTCCTCTTTTTCTACCCCCTTCTGTTTTTCCCAGCATTATTGTCTTTTCTAGTGAATCATGTCTTCTCATTATGTCTAAAGTATGATAACCTCAGTAATATCATGATACACTTTTTATTATGCATCTGGTTACTGTACTACTGTATTTGGGCCATTTTGCTTTTTATGTGAACTGCTTTGAGCACAGATGTATTTATGGAAAATGCAGCATATAAATAAACTGACTATGACTATTTGCACAGGGACTGCCTTTTAATACAGCACATGGGGAAAATGCTGATGGAGTGAAAAGCCAATCCCTGCTTTGGATCCTTCAGACTAGGAAATCTTCTATGGGAAATAGGTGCTTCCCTCCAGTTTTGGGTGCAGTGCTTCAAAGTCAGAGGCTGCCAGCAAGTCTTTTCTGCTTGGACTCACAAGATTAATACTCATCTCAGAGAGGGGAGGCGTAATTCAGTGGCAGAGCACATTCATTGCATGCAGGAAGTCCCAGTCTCAGTCCCTAGTAGCTTGCCTTCCAGATGTTGCTGGGTGACATATCCCATAACCCCTGTCTATTGGCCATGCTAGCTGGAGCTGATGGGAATTATACTTCAACAACATCTGGAGGGCTACAGGTTAGCCAGCCCTGCTCCAGGCCCCCAGCATTTCCATTTATAAAAGATCTCAGCGGCTGCAGAAAGGAATCCTTTCCTAAGAGCCAGGAGAGTCAATACTACATGGAGGCATTTGGTTACATGGACCAATATATTCTGTACAGACAGCTCCTTTTATCCGTATGAAACATAATGTGTAAATATGTCTTTTGGGCACATCCTTTCAGACATGAATACATTTTGTGGCTTCTAAATGTACCTAGAGTAAAAAAAAAGAAAAGAAAGAAGACATTTACATGGTGATTTGCATTTACACAATTATATTTGCCTAACGATTGCACAATCATCTGGGAAATTGTCCACTGCAAGCTCCATTTAAAACAACAGAAGTGCATCGGAGAAGTGCTACTCTCTAAGGGCCCCTCTGGACCAGTGATTTTACTGCAGGTGTATTCCACATGTTCTTGACACAGTTATAGTGCATTAGTGGCAGACTGATTCTGCCTTACAAGTTGTTCTGCAATGCTTCCCCAATGCTACTATGTTATTGGTATCTAGAGGGGCTATAGCGCAACAAAACACTGGCTGCCCATTAACTACCAGGCTAAGTTCAAGGTGTTAGTTTGAGTTTATAAAGCCCTATACAGCTTGGCACCAGGATACCTGAAAGATCATTTCACGCCTTCTATACCCAGTCGATCACTGCACTCTACAGGTGAGGGCCTCTTGCATATGCCATCTCATCAGGACGCCCATTCCACAGAACATAAGAATTGGGTCTTTAGTGTTGCAGCACCTACCCTTTGGAATTCACTCCCCTTAGATATTAGAGAGGCACCATTTCTGTTGTCTTTTTGGTGCCTATTGAAGACCTTCCTCTTTCAACAAGCCTTTTAAGTAGAGACCTTATCTGAGTCTGCATCCATGTTGAAATTGTTTTCAGATTTTTTTAAAAAAGATGTTTTTAAAGATGTTTTGTTTTCAATATGTTTGAAAGATGTTTTTAGTGTTTTTGCTTACTGTCCTGGGGTGGGATATAAATTTAATAAATAAATAAACCAAAGTGGGACAAAACCAAACCACATTTGTGGTATAAAAATGTTACTGGATCTCATCAGGAAGTTACTGGGATATGCACTGACTGGAAATGAAGCAGTGTGACCACCCCCAAAACTTTTCCAGGCAGAAACAGTATTGAAAGTGGGATTGTGTGGGACAGCCCCTGTAGCATGATGAGCACAAATCATGAATACACAATAAAAAAGACACCTGGAGGGGCCCTAACACAGTTCCTATTTATTCTAGGTGGGTGTTTCCCATTATGGGAAAAAAAGTTACATGGGGTAGCCTGCAGTCTCTGGCCATGAGGGAAAATTCACCTAGAGAGTTTCCCCACATTCCCCTCCCCTCTTCCCCAATGTGCACAAACTGATGTAGCCCTCTTAACAATATTTTTCTGCTTTAAGAAGGAAATTTGCATACCGTGCTTGGTGCCACATTGAGACTGGTGGAAGTGGTGGTGACGGAGTAGAGTTGATGCCTCCTGCAGCCAGAGAAGACGCAGTCAGCTGTGTCTCATTTACATACATTCATTCACTCATTCTAATATTTGCAAGTTTTAAACTGACTATGGTCCAAATTAAAACAAAACAAAACAGAAAGTTCCAAATTAAAAAAAAAACAGAAAACAGGACATAAACTATTCACAACTAACTTTGTCTTATGGTTTTCAATGGGATTTTAGCATGACTTTTTCTGGATTCGGGCCTACGTTGACTAGCTCTGCTACGATTGTATCCTCAAGTTCAATGTCACCTTATGAACTCACCTAAAGAAACTCAGGTTACACGTTTGCTTGAAATTGCCCTCTGAATAAATAATGGCTATTCATTGCTAATGAGTTATAGAAGGTTAGAGAAAGTTGTTGGATTTGATTGTGCACAAACTTTCTAGAGGAAAAGGAGAAAGCACAATTCTGGACCATTCAGTGGCATTGCTGCGCCTGGATCTAAGTCAGAGCACTGCTGCTTGACATTTCTTGTGGGCATTTATCAGAGCTAGCTTGGAGATATAAGCTGGAATTTTCCCCTTTCCATATCAACTCCTAATGCTCCTGAGAGGTCTGTCTAGACCTTCTTCATCTAATGGTAGGGCCAAAACTCACATGACAGAGCATCTGCTTTTCACGTAGAAGGTCCCAGGTTCAACTCCTGGGTCCTGGCATCTCCAAACACAGCCAGGAAATGATCCCTGTCTGAAACCCCGAAGAGCTGCTGCCAGTTAGTGTAGACATTATTGAGCTAGATGGAACAATGGTCTCTCTTACTATAAGGTAGTCGATGATGCACAAACTATACCTGATGGCATCAGAATTGTTTCTTGAAACTGGGAATGGGGAACCTGTGGTGCTCCAGATGTTTATTTATTTATTTATTATTTGATTTATATCCCATCCTTCCTCCCAACAGGAGCCTAGGGCGGCAAACAGAAATGCTAAAAACACTTTAAAACATCGTAAAAAGACCTTAAAATACATTAAAACAAAACAACGTTAAAAACATTTTTAAACGCTTTAAAAACATTTTTAAAAGCTTTAAAAACATCTTTAAAAAGGGTTAAAAACATATTATTAAAGAAAACATATTGAAAGCAATTCTAACACAGATGCAGACTGTTATTGGATCACAACTCCCATTATCCCTGCCCATTGGCCATGTGGCTGAGGATGATGGAAGTTGAGTTCATCGACACCATGGACAGTTCTTTGAAAGTATGGAATAAAACCTAGAGCAGATTCACTGCCTCACTGACATCAGAGCCATCAGCCTCCACTGTGTTTATGTTTAAACCTACAGGTAAGCAAGGAGAGAGCACATTAAGCTCCACCCCTCATCACTCACCACCATGTGCAGGACGAAGTTCTGGAAAGGGAGATCCTCCTATATTTGTGGAGGCTCCCAATACAATTTTGAACCCTACATAATTGGGATTCTAAAACACACAGGGAGCTTCCACAGGTACAGAAGGCTCCACACTTGAGACCTTCTCCCACTGTGAATTGGAGGGTAACAGGGGCCAGAGGTTAGCATTCTACACGTTGTGTAAGCTGTACATGCAAGCACAATGGCTGCTTAGTCTTAATTGTATTTTGAATGGCTGTCCTTATGCAGATGGTTGTTTTAATTATATTTTGTTGTAGTGTTGCATGTACCCCATCTCTGTGTGGTGTGAGACTTCCAGGGGTTTCTGTGCTTACCCAGGGTTTGGTTTCCTTGGAATGAAGGTCAGTGGAGACTGTGGTGTCTAGGATATATGGTTTATTTACACATATATACAATCTGAGCATTAGAGAGGCTCACAGTATTAATAGTCCAACAGATCTTGCTTCCCCTTTACATTTCTAGGAAAGTCCCCAAAGCTATAGCTTGGAGTTCAGCACAGAGAACAGGCCTCTCTCTTTGTCTTTCCCATTCCCATCTCCATATTATACTAGCTCAAAATATACCTCCTGCCCTAGCCAGGGGAGCGGGGAGGGATACCCCTGGCAAAGTTCCTATAGCATCCTTTGACATATAGATCACCCACTTAACAGGGCCATTGTCTCACAGAATGGCCTGGCCTGAACAATAAGACTGAAAGAGGCGGTGATCCGACCGATCCTGAAAAAGCCCACCCTGGACGCATTGGTCTGTGACAATTACCAACTGGTCACAAATATCCCCTTCTTAGGGAAGGTGACTGAGAAGGTTGTGGCGCAGCAATTGCAAGTACTCTTGGATGAAACAGATTATCTTGACCCACTCCAGTCTAGGTTCAGGCCTGGTTATGGGACAGAATCGGCCCTTGGTCGCCCTGATGGATGACCTTTATCGGGAGAAGGGCAGGGGGAGTGTGACCCGGTTACTCTTACTTGATCTCTCAGCAGCTTTTGATACCATTGACCATGGTACCCTTCTCGGCCGACTTGGTGAGATGGGTATTGGTGGCACTGTTTTACAGTGGTTCTGATCCTATCTCAAGGGTCATTTTCAGAGAATAGCACTGAGTGATTGTCTTTCGCCCCTCTCGCAGTTGTGCTGTGGGGTGCTGCAGGGTACCATCTTGTCCCCCATGCTGTTTAACATCTACAGGTGGGCCCTGCTTATATGGCAGGTTCCATTCCGGACCCGCGCCGTAAAGCGGAAATCGCTGTAAAGCGGAACCCCATTGAGTATAATGGGGCGTGTTGCGCAAAAATGCCGCAAAACCAGCAAAATCGGCTTTAAAATGGGGAATGAAAGCCGCCACATTAGCGGAACGCCTGGAAGCGAAGCGCCAGTAAGCGGGGCCCTACTGTATATGAAGCCCTTGGGAGTGGTCATCAGGAGATTTGGGGTGTGGTGTCAGCAGTACACTAATGATACCAGCTCTATTTCTCTGTAACATTTGAATCGGGAGAGACCGTGCAAGCCCTGGACCTCTGCCTGGACTCGGTAGTGGGTTGGATGAGGGCCAATAAACTGAGTCTGAATCCTAGCAAGACAGAGGCGCTGTGGATTGGTGGTTCCCAAGTTCAGATAATTGGTCAGTTGCCTGCTTTGGATGGGGTCATACTTCCTCTGAAAGAGCAGGTCCATAGTCTCAGGGTGCTCCTGGATCCATCTTTGTCTCTAAAGGCCCAGGTGGCCTCAGTCGCCAGGAGTGCCTTTTACCAGCTTTGGCTGGTAAGACAGCTGTGGCCGTTTCTGGACTGGGATAGCCTGACCACTGTTGTCCACGCACTGGTAACCTCCAGGCTGGATTACTGTAATGCGCTCTATGTGTGGCTGCCCTTCAGGATTGTCTGGAAGCTGGACTTCCCAGGAGGATCCCTCCGCCTGTGCAGCTCTGAGACGGGCTCCCGTCTTGGATGAAACTTTTTCAGTTTTAAATTCAGTCAGAAGGGTCTTTTCTGACTGGGGATAATTTCCTCCGGATAAGGAAGAAACGTGAGATTTCCCACATAGCTTTGTTGTGATTGTTGGAGTCTGGAATTTGTCAGAATTGTCTGTGAAAGACAGTCTTCCAGCAGCTCAGACGGAGCGAGGATTTCTATGCTAGCTCAGCTGAATAAGTGACCCGCTTTTTTTTCTTTAAAGAATAACGGATTAACAGGCAAGTACCCTCCTGTCTACGCTTATAACTTTCTTATCTATATAGCTAAAGAGATTTGTCAAAGTAACAGCAATTAAGATAACCTAGGTGAGTTAAGACTTTCCTTTTTTACTCACGGAACTAAGAGGGAAGAAAATAAAAATAGCCTATCTTTCTTTTATTGCAAAAAGCTGACATGGAAAATAGCATTTTAAAGATTACACGGATGAGGGATTTCTGATTGGAAGAGAAAAGAAAAATCTTTTTGATTTATAAGACTTTTGTGTAATATATGTCTGGGACTATTTTTCCTGATCTACTTTTTTTTTTGACGAATCTGCTCATTCTCTCTGCTACTAGTTATTTGGACGCTGTGAACTAAAGCTGTTTTTGCACTTCTGGGCATATAAGAGATAAGGGCTGTCTAGCGTGTGACGCCAGTTGGTTGGAAAGATTAACTCCTTTGTAACTGGATAAAGAAATAAACTGCTCTTTGCTTGGGACATTGAAAATTGAAGGAGTTTTGTTCCTTTGGCTTTAAGAATGACAATTAAGAAGATCATGGATGTACAAGAAGGGACTTTATCTTTAGACATGTTTCAGAAAATAATGAATGGGATTAACTCAATAAAACAAGAACTGAGAAATAATAGACAAGCGTGGAGAATTGAATTTCACGAAATGAGACAGGAGCTGAAAGAAATTCAGGATTCTATGAGAAAGGAGAATAAAGATAGATCTGGAAAACCAAAAAAAGATGAAAGAGAAATTAAAGGCAAGGTTCAAACTATGGAGATTGGATTAAATATGGACATGAAAAAAGATTTGGATTTCCTGGCTGTGACGGATCCTGGAGACAAATATTACAGTTTGGAACTCAGCGCTGTCCCTGAAGGAATTGAAGAGATTGGAGATAAAGATATTATTGGTTCAAAAAAATTCCTGGACTGGAAGGATTTGATGGAACTTGAAATGGAGAAAGTTAACAGAATTAATCCCTGTTTTGTGTCAATGGAAAAATCTTCAAGAGATGTACTAGTGTATCATGTGGAAAAGAGGAACAGAGATGCGGCTTTGCAACAATACTTCAGTGATACGTTCGGAATTGATGGCAAGAAAATATCTGTGATGGAGGAAATTCCTATCAGACTTTTATTATATGACTATGACAGCAAGATTTTTGGGTGCGTAAAGATGGAAGATGGACCCAATAAGGATAATGACAGAAGAGCGATTTGAAATTACTGGACTTAGTAGACTTGATGAGTTGGATTATTTGACATGTTTATTTAGAAAAAAAAATTGATTGACATATATCTCAAGGATTGGAAACTTCTCTTTGACTTTTTGTGGAAGATTAAAATGATATGATGTTAATGAGATTTGAAACCAACTAAGATAACTGCTGGAGGAAGGTGATTTTATAATCTATTAAGAGATAGGTTTGTTATATATTATAGATTTATAGCTGAATTATGACAAATCAGAAGTCAATATTTATATATATATATATATTTCTTTTTTATTGTATTAGTTATTGATTTGTGTTTTTTTCTTTTTGTATTGTTTTGGTTTTGAAAATTTGAATAAAAATTAATTGGAAAAAAAAAGGATTGTCTGGAAGCTGCAGCTGGTGCAAAATGCAGCGACGAGACTGCTTACTGGGGCATCAACATGTCACCCCGCTGCTGAAACGATTGCACTGGCTGCCCATTTGCTACCGGGCCAAGTTGAAGGTTCTAGTTTTAGTGTACAAAGCCCTATACAGCTTGGGACCAGGATACCTGAAAGACCATCTTATCCCTTATATATCCAGTCGATCACTGCGCTCTGCTGGTGAGGGCCTCCTGAAGATACCATCTTATCAAGAGGTCCGTACTGCACAACACAGGAAATGGACCTTTAGTGTGGCGGCATCTACCCTGTGGAACTCCCTACCCTTAAATATTAGACAGGCTCTGTTATCTTTTCGGCACCTATTGAAGACCTTCCTCTTTCAACAAGCCTTTGAAATTGAGACCTTATCCCAGTCTGCTTCTGTGCTGGAATTGCTTTTTAATATATTTTTAAATCTTTTTTAATAAACAATATGTTTTTAACCTTTTTTTAAGATGTCTTCAAACATTTAAAAATGTTTTTAAAGTTGCTTTGTTTTAATGTATTTTAAAGTCTGTTTTTATGATGTTTTAAAGTGTTTTTAGAGCTTTTGTTTACCGCCCTGGGCTCCTGCTGGGTGGAAGGGTGGGATATAAATCAAATAATAAATAGATAAATAAATAAGCTTATGAAAGGAACTAATCTTTTTTTTTTTTCAATAATTTTTATTCAGATTTTCATAAAACATACAAGACAAAATCATAAAACATTCAAAGACAAAAAACAAAATCAAAAATAGTTAAACAAAAAGAAAAAAAGAAAAAAAAAAAACAAAAATAAAAAATAAAGAGTAAAATATTGACTTCCCATTTGTCAAAGATCAAATCAGTTATAAGTCTATAATATATAACAATCCTGTCTCTTAAGTCATATTATAAAATCACTTTCCTCCAGTAGTTATCTTACTTAATCATCAAATCTCATAAACATTACTTTATTCTTTCCACAAAAAGTCAAAGAGAGGTTTCAATTCTTTAAGAAATATATCTATCAATTTTTTTTTCCAGATAAGCATATCGATTAATCCATCTCATTACTAATTATGATAATCTTATTGTCATAACCATAGTCAAAATAAACATTTCAATTAATCCATCACATCAGAATCTGTTAGGTTCAATAATTTCAGTAGCCATTGTTCTATTATCTCTATTAGTTCCATTTTCCATCTTCCATCTTCAGTAGTCTTGTTAAGTCCAGTAATTTCAATATCCAATCTTCCATTATCAGTATTCCATAATAATCTTGCTGTCAAAGCCATAGTCATATAGTAAGAGTCTGATGGGAATTACCTCTATCCCAAATATTTTCTTGCCATCCATTCTGAATAGGTTGCTGAAATACTGCAGTAAAATCATATCTCTGTTCTTTTTTTCAAAATGCACTGGGTCATCTCTTAAAAGTTTTTCCATTGTCACATGGCTGCAGTTAATTCCATAGATTTTCTCTATATTGGGCTCCATCACATCATTCCAGTCCAGAAGATTATCCATGCCATTGATAACTTTATCTCTAGAATCTTCATTCATTTCTTCAGAGATAACATTGAGTTCCAAACAATAGATTTTATTTCTAAAGTCCATAGACTCCAAATCTTGTTCCTGTTCCACGTTGGTTCCAATCTCCGGGATCTCCTCTCTCACAGGGACCCCTATTCCAGTCTCCAGGGTCTCCTCTCTCACAGGGACCCCTGTTCCAATCTCCGGGGTCTCCTCTCTCACAGGGACCCCTTCCAGGGTCACCTCTCTCACAGGGACCCTTATATCTTTAATCTCCTGCTTCATTTTACTCAATTCAATTTTCGTTATCTCAATCTCATCCATTATTTTCTGAAACATAGTTATTTCCAGATTTTCAGCCACTTTCTTAATTGCCATTTTAAAAGAAAAATATAGGAAAACCACTTCTTATTTCAGCAACAATTGGGTTAATACTCCAAACTTGGTGACATCACAGTATAAACAGTGCAGACAGCCTTATCTCTCCAATAGTTAAGTAAACAAAATGCAGTTCCCAGGATCGAAACAATTAATGGCAATCGTCAAGAAACAGATTCGTCAAAATAAAATAGACCAAAAAGAGAGTAGTCTCAAAACAGTATAATATTTTTCAAAATAAAAATCTGGAATAGAAATCCCTCTTCTGTGTATATCTTTAAAATGCAAATCCAGGACAGCTTTTTGCAACAAAAACAGAGATAAGCTATTAATTAGTGCGTAGCAGAGAGAAGTTATGGCTCCCCAGTGAGATGTCAAAAACTGATCAATCTGGCAAATCTCTTTTAAACAGCAACAATTTAAGTCAAGTAAAAGAAAAATATAGAAAGAAGGGTGCTTGCCTGTTAGTGCGTTCTCTCTTAGAAGATAAGATGAACGTTCGCTTTAACAGATAGAGCTTGCTGTTGAAAATCCGTCCCACCTTCGTCGGCTGGACCTCGTCCCATAAATTAATGAGATCTGGTCGTCCCAACAAAAATAGGCTTTGAGGTTAATCTCTTCGTTTCTCCCTACCCGGGAGAAGTTTAATCAGTCAAAAAAAAAAGGAAAAAACTGACTGATATATCTGAATAAGCTTCTTTTGAGGCAGGAGCCCGTCTCAAAAGCAGGCACAGGCTAAGTCACCCTTCCCCATGAAAGGAACTAATCTGAGCAAGTCTCTCCAACACAAACGGTATATTTTACAGGCTTACCTCACAATCTTATAACAGTATTTTATGTATATTTTGTAAGCCAATCTGATGTTGATTGTAGAAGTGTGGGATGTACATTATTTATTTATTAATTTATTTTAAAATATTTATTTATTTATTTATTTATTATTTGATTTATATCCCTCTCTTCCTCCCAGAAGGAGCCCAGGGTGGCAAATATATCTCGCTTTTCACCATCTAAGTCTCAGCGTGGTTTACAATGATCAAAATGTACAATATATAATTTTTAAAACATACACTGAACTTCAGAAAATTAAACAAAGAATATCAGAAAAATTTAAAACATCAGAGAAGTATTCATGATGCAAAGGCCTTCTGAAATAAAACAGTTTTAACCAGACACCTGAAACTCAGCAGGGACAGTGCATATCTGACTTCCAGTGGGAGGGAGTTCCGCAGAACTGGGCCCACTACACTGAAGGCATAGTTTTGCATTGACATGAGTCAATCTTCTGGGCATGATCATGTTTCTAGTCCTAAAAGTGCTCCCACGGTCATTGAGTAACTTGAGACATACAGGGTAAGGTGGCCCATAAGGTACCCTAGGCCTAAGTTATTCAGAGCTTTGTACACAGGTAAAAGAACCTTGCATGGTAATAGATGTGAAGCCAGTACTGGTATTTTAACTTAGATTCATTCATTTCAATGGGTCTACCCTAAGTAGGACTTCATTGCAATATACGGTCTGCCTAGTAAACGTCGCAAGACGGCACCCTAAGAGTCAGAAATGACTCGCACTATAAGTGCGGGGACACCTTTACCTTTTTTAAAGTACTTGAACTCCCAAATACACAGCTACTGACTGAAAATGAATGCACTGCATCTGAAAAGTTCATTAAACAGATTTGTGCAAAATTATAACAAAAAAGGTTGTAAATGTGCGCTAACTTTAATTAAAATTTCAGCTGAATCCAATTAAATGACCTTAATTGGGAAATATTTTCCCATATTTGCCATAGTATCATATAGCCTGAATCCACATTCACAATGGACAAAAGGTTTTACCTCTCAGTCCCCTGAAAATCCAAAGATACAACATAGATACCTATTTCAGTTCCTGAGGTAAACACCACAAAGAAACTTACTTGTCAGTCTTTAGCTTCAAGTATAAAATTTGTTCTTCATATATTTTGTGTCTTTCCATGATTGCCATGCCGATCTGTGTGTGTTTCTTGCAAAGAGAAGTACTGGAACAAAGGTAGACTAACATTCCAAAATGTAGCAGAGGACCTCTGGTGCATACTTATCTTCATGCTCACACCACAGAGGATCTTTGTGATTTATATCATAGACAAAGCGTTGTGAAAAGCAGAAAATATCGTGTGTGAGTCACAACCAGGACAAGCGTAAAAACCAGAATTTTATGGAAAGACCCCAAATCCTCAAAAACTGATGGGAATAACATTGCCTTTACAATAAAAGGCTTTGGTTGAAACTCTCCAGAGTCTCGATAGCAACACAGGGAGGATCCCATTATGTCACTCTCTTTTGCATTTGGAATTGCATAGAAATAAAGATATTATAGTCCAGTTGCATAAATAGTGTGTTTTCAGAACTGCATTAGCAGAAACCTTAGAGCCTCGGGAAAAGCTGTAAAAAGTAAAATATGCATTACATAATGTTTTTGAAAGAACCTGCAGAGAATTAGTTGAAGCGGTAAGAACATCCAAATGCACTGTAAAAGTTTGCTAAAAGAATCACCAAGAGTAGTTGGTTTATTTATTTATTTTATTTTAGGGAGGAAGGAGACGGTGTTATTTCAACTCATCATCCAAAATCTGCCATGTATCTCTATCTAAGATAGGATAGGAACTGGCATTCCATGTTTGTTTCTTTTAATTATATTCCTTTCAGGGAAACAGTGAAGAAAAATATATTTCTGAGAGTTTCTGGACTCTAGTCCATGAAAAATCAGTGGTAAGTAGCTTTTCTTTGGGAGGGAGTCCAAAGCGGGAGATTGTTTACCACTTCCAAATACCTGCAAGGGTAGGGGGGGGCATATGGGGAGGTGGGGTGGTGGACTTACCACATTTCCCCAACACAGATCTCTGTATTTTTCCAATCCCCCCCCATTGGATTCAGTAACTCTCTCCCAGCCCTTCCCTGCTCCTAAAATGCCTTGTTTGGGAGCTTAATGCTGCCTATTGCTGTGGTAGCTCTATGCTGTGGATATAGCAGGGGCCTATGCAGTGGATGTGCCCCTCGGTTGATGAAACTCATTTCTGCTGGCAGCATCTCCACTCAAGCCTAACCCCCTCCTGCCAGTGAATCTGGAAGTTAGGACTGCTCTGCTCATGAGTCTTTAAGATGCCATAAGGGTATTTCTTGTTTCCAGAGGATGATTGTGGTGGAAATAATGTATTTTTCTTCACACATCTTGCTGAATTTGATCCCACCAGATGTGGTGTTGATCATTGGTGTAGATGGCTTTCAAGTGGGACTGGGCAAACTTGCAGAGCTTTTGCACATGTGCCTGCAAGGGAAGAGGACCATCACCGCCCAGGGAGGGAGAGCCATCTGCCTGCTTTGCTGCTGCTGCTGCTTGGCTAACATCTCTGCTCTCTCCTTCTTGGTCTCCTGCTCTGCACGTGGGCACCTTGCAGGACCAGGCTCCAGGTGGCGTTTTACGTGGGAAGAAGAACGGTCTTAGAGCTGGCGTTTGGGCGCACAGAATACGGGACTGTGTCTTCTGTGTGGGTTTGAAGTGGATGAATGGGTGTTATATGAGTGTATGTTGTGAGTGAATGTGTATTTTTATGTATATGAGTTTTTTGTATTTATAGTTTATCATGTGCCTCGGGAAGAGATTTTATCATCAAGAGGGGAGACCTGAGGGAGCCCCAATTGCCGTAGTGACGGGTAGAGGGAGGTATGGTGATATGAGAGGGACGTGCCAGGTAAGGAGAACGCGGCCCAGACATGTAGTGGCTGTGCCGCATTCTGGTCCTTCTCATACCCGCAGGGTTGTTGGTTGTCCTATCAGCCAACTCCCAGATCTCCAGTTGCTGCTCTTTAATGCCAGATCGGTACATAATAAAACCTCCCTCGTCCATGATTTGATTGTGGATGAGGTGGCCGATCTGGCATGTATAACCAAGACCTGGGTGGGCGAACAGGGAGGAGTTAGTCTCTCCCAGCTCTGCCCACCGGGGTATCTGGTTCAGCATCATGGTAGATCTGAGGGTCGGGGAGGTGGGGTTGCTGTGGTCTATAAGAGTTCCATCTCACTCACCAAGCACCATGTCCATGCAATCACTGGTCTGGAGTGTTTGCACCTTGTGCTGGGCCAGAGGGACAGACTGGGAATCCTTTTGGTGTACCGCCCACCTTGCTGCCCAATGGCTTCCCTAACTGAGCTGACGGAAGTGGTCTCGGAGGTACTGTTGAGATCCCCCAGACTATTAGTACTGGGAGATCTCAACATTCATGCTGAGGCTACTTTGTCTGGGGCAGCTCAGGACTTCATGGCTGCCATGACAACCATGGGGCTGTCTCAATATGTAAGTGGCCCAACACATACATCGGGGCATACTCTTGACCTGGTCTTTGCTACCGGACATGGGGATAGTGATCTGGATGTGGGGAGTTTTACATCTCTCCCGTTGTCATGGACAGATCATTGCTTGCCGAAGTTTAGACTTTCAGTAGCCTTTTCCCTCTGCAAGGGTGGGGGACCTATTAAATTGGTCCGCCCCCGGAGACTAATGAATTCTGAAGGTTTTCAAAAGGCTCTGGGCGTTTTTCTGGCTGATAAGACTGGCGCTCCTGTCGAAGCCCTGGCCAATCTGTGGAATACAGAGATGACCCGGGCTGTTGACACGATCGCTCCTGCGCGCCCTCTCCTATGTAGAGCTCATACAGCTCCTTGGTATACTCTGGAGCTGACAGCGATGAAACAAGACAGGAGGCGGCTTGAGCGGAGATGGAGACGAACTCCCGACGAATGCAATTATGAGCTGGTTCGTGCTTCTACTAAGCTCTATGTAGGAGCGGTGAGGGCAGCAAAAAAAACAACATTTCGCCGCCACTATTCAGTCATCTCTCTCACGCCCACGGGAGCTTTTTAAAGTGGTTCGTGGCCTGCTCCATCCAGGCCTACAAGATACGGCAGATACATCGGTAGCTCGATGTAATAAATTTGCTGAACACTTCCAGCATAAGATCTCATGCATTCGCCGGGACTTAGACTCCTATTTAATAGCAGTTAATCCTACTGAGGTGTCCGGAGCACAGTCTTGTCATGTTTTGTTGGATGAGTTTCAGTTGGTTCAGTTCGAGGACGTGGACAAGGTGCTTGGACAGGTTCGTGCGACCACTTCGGTACTGGATCCTTGCCCCTCTTGCCTAATTAAAACTAGCAAGGAAGGAACAGTTGGCTGGGCCAAGGAAGTGATTAATGCCTCTTTACGAGAGGGAGTGGTCCCTGGCTGTCTGAAAGAGGCGGCAGTGAGACCACTCCTGAAAAAACCTTCCTTGGACCCAGAGGATTTCAGCAGCTACAGACCAGTAGCCAATGTTCCGTTCCTGGGCAAGATCCTGGAACGTGTGGTTGCTGACCAGCTCCAGGCGCTATTGGATGAAACCGATTATCTAGATCCATTTCAATAGGCGTTCAGGCCTGGTTTTGGCACTGAGACTGCCTTGGTTGCCCTGTTTGATGACCTATGTCGGGAGAGAGACAGAGGGAGTGTAACTCTGTTGATTCTCCTTGATCTCTCAGCGGCTTTTGATACCATTGACCATGGTATCCTTCTGGAGAGGCTTGCGGAGTTGGGAGTTGGAGGCACTGCTTGGCAGTGGTTCCGCTCCTACTTAGCGGGTCGTCTCCAGAAGATAGTGCTTGGAGAACATTGCTCGACACCGTGGGTTCTCCAATGTGGGGTCCCGCAGGGTTCGGTTCTGTCTCCCATGCTTTTTAACATTTATATGAAGCCGCTGGGGAGGTCATCAGGAGTTTTGGAGTGCATTGTCATCAGTATGCTGATGACACGCAGCTCTACTTCTCCTTTACATCTTCTTCAGGTGAGGCAGTCGACGTGCTGAACCGTTGCCTGGCTGCGACAATGGACTGGATGAGAACTAACAAACTGAGACTCAATCCTGACAAGACTGAGATGCTGTTGGTGGATGGTTTCTCTGATCGGATGGTGGATATATACCCTGTCCTGGATGGGGTTACACTCCCCCTAAAGGAACAGGTGCGTAGTCTGGGAGTCATCTTAGACTCTTCCCTCACACTTGAGGCTCATGTAGCCTCAGTGGCCCGGAATGCGTTCTACCAACTTCGGTTGGTAGCCCAGCTACATCCCTATCTGAGTAAGGAGGACCTCACATCAGTGGTACATGCTATGGTAACCTCGTGTCTGGACTACTGCAATGCGCTTTACGTAGGGCTACCTTTGAAGACGATTCGGAAGCTACAGCTAGTGCAAAATGCGGCGGCCAGACTGCTAACAAGAACTAAGCGGTCTGAGCATATAACTCCTGTGCTAGCCCGTTTGCACTGGCTTCCAATATGCTTCCGGGCCAGATTCAAAGTGTTGGTACTTACCTATAAAGCCTTATACGGCGTGGGACCACGATATCTGTCGGAACACCTCTCCCGATATGAACTGGCCCGTACACTACGGTCTACTACGAAGGCCCTCCTCCGGGTTCCGACTCATAGGGAAGCCCGGAGAGTGGTGACAAGATCTAGGGCCTTCTCAGTGGTGGCCCCCGAACTATGGAATGGTCTCCCCGAGGAGGTGCGCCTGGCGCTGTCGGAAGGCAGAGCTGGGGTCCCAATCCCGGGGAGCTGGATCCCGGAGAGTTGGGAGAAGAGTATTCGGATGGATGGCAGAGGGAAGGGGGAGGAACTTCCCCCCTTTGGAGCGAAGACGAAACAGAGGAACTGCCAGTGATAAGGTCGCTTAGCGACGGGGAGCCTGAGCCCTCCCTGGACATTCTCATGCCTCCCCCTCTTTCAGGCTCAGAGCAAGAGGGGAAAGAGGGAGGGCTGCTCACAGCCGAAAAGCGGGGAGGCAGTTTACCATCAGCCCCTCCCCTATCCCCCATCCTGGAATCGGAAACTTCAGAAGAGGAGGGGGTGATGCTTCCCCCCTCACCGCGCACACGCAGACAGCTGAAAAGACAGGAGAGAAGGGGGGGAAGGCGGGCAGTACCTGAGGGGCAGTTAAGGAGGAGCGAAAGATTGCGCGCCCGTTTGGCCCCTTCTTAAAGAACAGGTGGGAAGAAGTCCCTTGCTCTGTCAACTTTCTCCCAATGCCGCAGGACCTGTATCCCTGTATTGCTTCATGAGAAAACGCAGTCTTTGTTTGGACATTACCCTAATAAAACACGAATTAACTACAGCCGTTGGTCTGGTTCCTGAGTCACATCCTGGGCCTGACAGGTGCCGACACTATCATCTTTTCGGCGCCAGGTTAAAACCTTTCTCTTCTCTGAGGCATTTTAATTCCTGTTAATTCTAAATTATTATATTTTGATTTTAGACTGTACAGTTTTTTGTACAGTTTTGTATTGTGATATACTGTATTGTGTTATTTTTATTGTATTTTTAATGTTCACCGCCCAGAGAGCTGTTGCTAGTCGGGCGGTATATAAGCTTAATAAAATAAATAAATAAATAAATAAATAAATAAATAAATAAAGCGGAGAACATAAGAAGAGCCTGATGGATAATTCCATGGCCCATCTAGTCCAGCATTTTGTTCTTACAGTGGCCAACCAGATGCCTATGGGAAGCCCACAAGCAAGGCCTGAGTGCAAGAGCACTCTCCCCTTCTGTGTTTTCCAGCAACTGGAATTCAAAATCATGTGGCTAGTAGACATTGATCATATTTATGTATTCCACCTGCTCTGCATTCCCTAAGGCAGCCTTTGCCAACTAGTGGGCCACCACGTGTTGTTGGACCACAGCTCCCATCAGCCTCAGCTAGCATTGCCAATGGTCAGGAAAGATGGGAATTGTGGTCCAACAACATCTGGTGGCCCACTAGTTGGGAAAGGCTGCCCTAAGGTGACCTGCTGACCTCAGGTTTGCTGTCCTGTTGCCAGGGTTGAAGGAAGATTCAGCTGCCAGTCCAGCCAGCTTCTGAATGTAGAATGTGGTGGGGGCTATCTTGCAATCCACCCCAAGAGGGCAACCAAAACTATCAAGGGGATGGAGAAAAGTTATGACATTTGAGGCTTTTTAGTTTAGAGAAAAGGTGAGTAAGAGACAACATGATAGAAGTGTAAAAATTGTGCATGGTGTGGAGAAAGCGGACAGAGAAATTGTTGGAAGTGGGGCAAGATAAATTCCAGTTTGGGTTCTTTTGTTTGTATTCCAGAAGGAAGATAGAGTTAGGGTCCTCCAGCTGGCTAGGCTTGTCTACCTTTACCTGTGCTGTTCTCTAGCTAACTTCCTTCTGTTATAAACTGATATGCTCAGGGAAGCTGTCCTGCCCCTCCTTCCTTTGACTTCTTCGACTGTCTGAGGAAAGAGTAGACATCTTTGTCGTTGCTCTCTCTCCTGAGCCACGAGGGCAATACCCACGTCTCCTCCAACTTAGTTAGTTAGTTAGTTATAAATAAAGTAGCTTTTCTTATTTTACTAAGTCTTAAGTCTCAGTGATCTAAATGCAGGGTAAAACCTGCTACATAGGTAAATATACACACTGGCACACATGCAGCTCATATGCTGAGTATCTCTGCATATTTCCAGAACAGAATTTCTTTTTCTCTCTCTCTTATAACACTAGAACTTGGGGCCACCCAACGAAGCTGAATGTTGGAAGTTTCAGGACAGACAAAAGAAAGTACTTCTTCACCCAGTGCATAGTTAAACTATCACATTTGCTCCCTCAAGAAGCAGTGATGGCCACCAACTTGGATGGCTTGAAAAGAGGTTTAGACAAGTTTATATAGGATAAGGCTACTAATCCTAATGGCTATGTTTTCCCATTGTCTGAGGCAGTATGCTTTTGAATACCAGTTGCTGGTGATCGCAGGAGAGGAAAATGCTCCTACACTCCTCCTTGTGGGATTCCTATAGACATCTGATTGGGCTCTGTGAGAACAGGATTTTGGACTAGATGGACCACTGGCCTGATAAGAATTTTGTTCTTCCTTTGTGGCAAAATGTCGCAGGCCAACCCTAACATTGCTACATTGAGCCTCTTTGCGCATGTCTTGAATGGACTGCTCATTTTCACAGAGCACAAAAACCTGTACTCTGCCCTAAGTTCCCTCCCCCCAACAGATCTGAGCAACTCCACTCGTCCCTAGCTCATCCCTGCTTCTCTGTACTGCCCACCCAAAATTGGACAAGGGTCATGGGCTGCAAGGAAAATTAGCAAGGTGGTGCTGCTGATTGTTTATAGTAGTGTCTTTTTAAAGAAAGATCAGCTCCATGCTTTCATTCCTGTAAATATTCCCTCTAAAGGATAATTGCTGTAAATATTTTAACTGCACATGATTCGTGGATTGTTTTTCTTTCATGGGATCCTATTACCAGGATCACCTTTCTCTCTCTTCCCCCCCCTCTCCTTGTGACACTTGATATTGGCAGATGCTCATTAACCCAGTAACCCTGTAGTTGTGTTCTAGAGTAAACTGTAACCCATTCCGGTTTATTCATGTAATCCATCCATCTAGAGAAAACAATAGGAAAAAATACAGAGAAATGTTATGTCATCATTGTTTAATGAGATATGATTAGTTAAAAAACAAACACATACCATAAGCCCCACTGACAGGTTAGCATCTAAAGTGCTATTTGGTTTGGAAGAACATCTTTCAGATTTCATGGGACAGTAGCAAAAGAATTTTTGTCCTCTGTCAAATGGAGCAGGACATAGGAAGCTGCCTTCTGCTGGGTCAGACCATTGGTCCATCTAGCTCAATATTGTCTACATTGACTGGCAGTGGCTCTCCAGGTTTTCAGGCAGGAGTCTTTCCCAGCCCTACCTGGAGATGCCAGGGGTTGAACCTGGGACCTTCTGCATGCAAGCCAGATGATTTACCACTGAGCTATGGCCCTTGCCCAATTCAATCCTCCGTACCCAAGATAGTTTTTTAAAAAATTTCACAACACCCCTAGTTATTAGTAGTTTAACAGTTCACTTCTGCGCACGCTTACTCTCAAGTAAATGTGCAAAAGATTCACTGTTTCCACTGACCCAACGGAGACATGTCTCAGGAAGACATGAGTGCCAGTTTGTGTACCACAATACACTTCTGTCTACTCTGGATACTCACTGGAAATGCAACAAACAGACATATCTCAAGGACACTTTGACAGTGCTTCATCTAAGGAAGTCACAGCAATCTGATTCCAGAAATGAAGCAATAACACACATTCCTGTTATTATTACCCAAAGAACAGAGCTAACATCAAAATCAGACAAACTGATGTTCTTGGCTTTTGGCCTCAACATTACTAATTAGTACTACAGTTTTCAGATCCTTTGGTGGCTTGATGAGAAAGGCACTGGTAATATCAGCCTGTGATCAAAGTTCATCAGAAAACTCAGCAGCTATTATACCAAAAGCCATCCCACTCTTAAAGATGCACTTCATCAGAAAAATAAAGAAAAATAAATTAATGTTGGATGCTCTGGGATTTGTTTGAATAAATCATTTGGAAAGTTGTTGGCAGTTCTGTTTTGCAAGCATATGAATACAGAAAGCAAATTATTTCTCACCAAAAGCAAATATATTAATGTACTTTGATTTTAGAACATGTTTTCCTTTCAATGGCTTTTTATGGTTATTGTTGATTGGTTTTAAAATGGTTCTGATTTTTTCCTTTGTTTTTCTAAGCTGTTTCAAAAGCTACAATGTAGAGAGATGCCAGGGTATAACATCTGAGAACAAAGAAAGAAGCTCCAATCATTGCTGATGAATCAAGATAAAGGATGGAGCACACTGAGCTGTCTTTGGAGGATCAGATCTCAAAAAAGAAGTCTTGGCCAGATCAGACTTACCTTAAGCAAAATAAACTTGCCAAGCCAGAGATCAAAGATAGAAAACCAGGCTTTCAGTGGTGAAGCCAAACCAGAGATCAAGAGGCAGACTATGGTTCAAAGAGGTATCCTCAAAGGCATGGAAGTACAAAGGGAAGATCCTGAACTCTAAAAATGATATTCTATAGAAGTTGTAGAGGAATAAGCCTTGGTGGAAACAGCAGGAAAGTTTTCTTCTGTGGGCATCTTGCAAGCTAACAGCCTGTTGTACTCAGAGTAGACAATCCTACCTAGGACTGATACAGACCAATCAGGCCAGAGAACGTTAATATGTTCATCTTAACACATTATCTATTTTCAGCTGGGTCACTGAGCTAAGTGTCTACTGAAGTGCATAAGACTAAGGATAAGGCTATCAGTGGCCACTTGCCACGATGTCTTTGCTCTACCTCAAATGTCAGAGGCAGTATGCCACTCAGTACCAGTTGCTGGGAATCACAAGTGGGGAGAGTGCTATTGCACTCAGGTTCTGCTTGGAGACTTATCATAGGCATCTGGTATGCAACTGTGAGAACAAGATGCTAGATTAGATGGTGCTTTGGTGTGATCCAGCAGAACTCTTCTTATGTTCATAAAGGAAAGCCTAGAATTGGTTTCTTTCTCCTGGGTACCTAAGAACTAATGCTCATTAAAGGTAAATGGTAGGGATGTGCACTGGTTCTGTGTGTACCCCCAGTTACAAGGTGGTGATTGAGGAAAGGTGCTTACATTTCTGAGATGGATAAGGTGTGTTGAAGTGGATCAGCAAGCTTTTGAGTGGCTCTGTGGCCTCAAGCTCAAAAAAGGCACAAGTAATAAACCTAAGTTGGCAGGAAAAATGCCTAGAGCTTGAGAGGGAGGAGTAGAGAAGGGAGAGAATTTTCATTTTGACTGACAGGTCTAGCTTTTCATCACTGTGAATTATTATGTCAGGGCACTCCAATCACAGTGGTTTGGGAAAGGGATTAAAAATTGTGTTTGTTTTTCCATGAATCTATGTCTTCCCCTATGGCTTTCCAAATCAAGCAAGAGATCTCCACTATATCCCCCACAATTTTTTTTGGAGGGGGGTGTAGGAGAAGCCCATAACTGAACAACAACTGTTGGGCAACAAGGTCCTTGCTGGGTGGCTGACATTCCCTCCCTCAGTCTTTCCTAGGGATCCATGGTTTTTTTTCCCACCACCCATTTTCCCTATGCAAGTTAATGGAGAGGTCTCAGGGAAAAGAAGCAGCATCCCCAAAAATAAGTGTATGTGGGGGGACGGACGGACACAGAAGCTAATCCCTCATCAGAAAGCCATGGGATAACAGGGGGTGTGGCATTTCCTCCATCCCACTCTTTCTTGGTGGGCTCTTTTTGCCATCACCCCTCCTTCCCCCTGATTCCTATTGTACCCAACCCCAAATGGTAAAATCTGCCATTATCTGATGGGAAACCACTGCAGATATCATTCTGAAATGTAGCAACTTTCATCCCCTCAGGGGATGAAGTGACTGGTGCCTACTGGACCTGGTAGGTCTGCTAAGACATCATAGGGGCGTGGCCACGTTCTTCTGGTTTTAGCACCTAACTAAATTGAAAAGTGTCTTACTTTGGTTCATAAGGGATCCATTCGGTCCCAGCTGCTTGTCCGCTGGAAGAAAGGTTGTGTGGTCTCCTCCTGTTCTGGTTCTCTCCCTATCCTCTTCCTTTGCAAAGGAACAGTGGGCACCTAAACATTGGAGTTTTATTGATTTTGAGCACCTGTTGGCTCAGAAGGGGTCCCTGCTGTCACATCTTCTAGTGTGGATTCATGCCAGAATAACTGTACATTACTTAGAGTTAAGCCTCCACTGAATTCCATGGGGATTGTTCCCTGGTAAGCATGTACAGGATTGCAGCCTGAATTGGTTAGTCTGAAAGGTGCCACACAGGACTGTTAACAAGGGACCCCATACATTTCTAGATTTTTGGGAAAATATTATTCCCCCTCCCACCAGCTTATTGATTTCTACATCTTTTTTGTGCCAAAATGTGGAATAAAATGCAGGGAAACGAAAGGGGCTAGGACTTGGGAGGCCACAGTTAAAATCAACACTCAGACATGAAACTCACTGTGTGACCTTGGACCAGTCACTGTCTCAGGCTAACCTACTTCACAGGGTTGTTGTGAGGTCAGCATAGAGAAAAGGAGACCCATGAATGCCACCTTGAACTCATTGGAGGAAAGGCGGAGTGGATATAAATGTAATACTGATAAATAAATAATTTTTTTTAAAAAAGTCTCTCTCCAGCTTGCCTGCCCTCCAAGTTTGAATTGGAGGAGGAGGGAAGGTTTGAAATAGTGAAAAAAGCTCTACCTAAAAACCAAAGAAAAGTAATCTTGGACACAACCAGAATATTCAGGTCAACAAACACTGGTCTGTGTGTGGCAGTCTACTGGGACAGGCTTGCCTTGGTGGAGTGTGTAAGCACTCAGGGTCACACAGTGAGTTTCATGGCTGATTTTAATCCTGGTCTCCCAGGTTCCAGTCTATTTATTCTCCCTCTACCTTATTCCACATTCTAGAAAGATGTAGAGATGAATACACTAGTGGAAGAGAATGAATAATATTTTCCCAAGGATCTAGAAATGTATGAGGTCCCTTGATAACAGTCCTGGGTAGCACCTTTTAGACTAACCAATTCAACTGTAATCCTGTACATACTTATCAGGGAACAATCCTCATGGAATTCAGTGGGAACTTACCTCTGAGTAATGTACAGTTATTGTGGCATGAACCCAGATTAGAAATTGTGACAGTAGAGACCTCTTCTGAACCAAGGTAAGACACCTTGGTGCTGTATGGTTTTTTAATTTCTTGTAAACTGCTTTGATGTTTGTGAAATAGTGGTATACAGATATATTTATAAACAATAAATAAATAAATATTTAACTGCCTACTGTTTCTTTGCAAAGTAGGAGGACAGGGAGAAAACCAGAACAGGTTGGGGCCACACAACACTTCTCCCAGCACAGAAGCAATTGTGACAACAGGGATCCATTGTGAACCAAAGTAAGACACTTTTTGGTTTAAGTTAGGTGCTGTTTGTAAAACTACAGTGCCCACAGTATCTCTGGAAAGGAGGAAAATGGGGAGGGGACCGGAACAACTTGGCCATGTACCCGTTACTTCTTGTTGGCCACACCCCTGTGACCTCCTAGCAACTGCATCAGGTCAAGTGGGAGCCAGCTGTCACTGCCTACTGGGTATATAAGGAAGGATGGCCTCTCAATCTGATCCTGAGCCCTATAGGGCCTTATATGTTAGCACCAGAACCTAAAACTTGGCCTAGTAGCAGATTGGCAGCCAATCCAGATCACTATTTACAATATTCAGCCCTCAGAAAAGACAACTGATGGAGTGTTATTTCTAAAACAATTAGGTCTGGAAAACTTAAATCACAACCAATTCCAGCAAACACTGCGTCACAGAAAACATTTGGAGAATTCTCCAAAAGTCAACAGCATGTTGCAGTATCTTAATTCATTTAAGATTTTGTTTCAGTGATGTACAGATAAGATCAGTGGCACCAACCCAACTGGTATTTCTACTGACATTTCTTTCTTTTAATCATTCTATTTGAGTGTTTTTGTAGAAGTACAACAGCAATGACTATCATTGTTCCATGTTTATCCCTTTTGTTTACTAGGACAATGTTGGCCCACTATAAACAACTTCTGACACTGAAGATAACATTATTAAATTCTCCAAGTACCTCAACCACAATCTATCCCAGAAAAGATCAACAGTCTATTTTCATAGAAAAGACAAAGAATAGTATTTGCAATATGACATTTCTTCCAAAAGCTTGCATCAGCTACAGGAAACCTGTGGCCCTCCAGATGTCCTTAGATTACAGCTCCATCATCCCTGATCATTTGGCCATGCTGGCTAGGGCTGATGGGAACTGGAGTCCAGCACCATCTGGAAGACCACAGGTTCCTAATCCCTGGCCTCCACACTCACAAGTGAATATGTAGTAAGTGAACAAACTGATGGTGGCTGAAAATTACAACTTCTCTACTCTAGAATAGCTTACCTCATAGAGACATCATTGCAAAAGTAGCAGATTCCATGCACAATTAATTGAAACAAATAGCTATTTTGCTGTAATAAACCAAGATGGATTCTATCCAGTTACTATTGCTGGCCCAGGCCCATGCCATGCCAAAACAGCAGTCCAAGGCCACATGACCAATATTGCATTGCATCCCTGTTGTTCTACAGTCGATTCCGGTCTACTGTGACCAAATGGAACCTGAATTCATTGTGTTAAATTCTCAGAGTGTATACTTTATTAAATTATTGATTAGGATTAGGATTATGGTTGTTTCAGTCTTATTCGTACAGCAAAATGCAATAGAACACAAAAGAAAATGTGCTAAAGGGAAGGGACAAAAGAGATATCATCATCATCACACCATTACTGCCTTGATATTCTTTTACGAAAGTGCAGGCTATAAATACTTCAATAAACGAACAGACAAACAAATCACATTATATTTCTCCCATTTTTCCTCCTTTCTTGCAAAACATTGTAATCCATAGCTTGCACATGAAAAGAACCCATCTCACCTGCAATGATCAATAGACTTAATCCATCTCAACAATAAAATATCCTGTCTATAGTTTTGCTCCCTAAATCTAGTATAATAAATTAATTTTGCCATTAACGCATAATCCCATATTTTTTAACATATGGCACCATAACTGTTCTCCACTTTTCTGCATATAAAATTCTAGCAGCAAATAAGAGGTTAATTCTCTGTGTTCTTGCTTCTAAGTAATTTCAGAGAAATACCACCAGATGTAATAGAACTGAATAGCCTAAAATTCTTACCAAATTAACTTTTATTTGCTCCCCTCCCCTTTTCTTTTGCCAAACTGCATTTTCATCACATTATTGGCCACTTTTCTGTTGAAAATAAGATCCAAAGCAGCTTATAAACAGTAAGAACGACGAGTGGAGAAAGTAGCTGCAGAGATAATAAATATTTATTTATTTAATTTATAAACCTCCCTTCCTCCCAGCAGGAGCCCAGGGTGGCAAACAAAAGCACTAAAAACACTTTAAAACATCATAAAAACAGATTTTAAAATACATTAAAACAAAAGATCTTTAAAAACATTTTTTAAAGCTTTGAAGACATTTTAAAAAAGAAAAACGAAAAAGTTAAAAACATTGGGTTTTTTTTAAAAAAGGTTTACAAACATATTAAAAAGTAATTCCAACACAGACACAGACTGGGATAGGTCGCAACTTAAAAGGCTTGTTGAAAGAGGAAGGTCTTCAATAGGCACCAAAAAGATAACAGGGATGGCACCTGTCTAATATTTATGGGTAGGGAATTCCACAAGGTAGGTGCCACCACACTAATTACAAAATCATTTAAAACAGGGATGGGGAACCTGCCCTCCAGATATTACGAGCTGCAACTCCATCATCCCTAACTATTGGCCATGCTGATTGGGACCAAATGAAGTTTCCTGACCATCTTCAAAATCACCTGTCACATAATGCCTTTCAGTCTCTGAACCTACTATCCATCTGTCTGTCTATATTATTTAACCTGGGCACAGGAACATCATAATATTTTCTACAAAAGTTTCAGAAATGCTATTTTTGTTTTTTGGTGCACTTCAGTAGAATGGGATAATCCTTGCCAAAAAAATTAAAAAAGCTGAAAGATCTTCTAAATATCTTTTATTTAGCCAGCCAAGGAAGGAACTGGCTCCCAGTAAATATATTAAGTAGAATATAAATATACAGGGTGATATCCAACTAACAAGCCAATCCATCTCAGGAGAAGCTGGCATAAATTGTGCTGGAGCAAGAGAAGCCTGCATAAAGTCCCGCTATATGCAATTGCCATTTAGGAACCTCTGGGTTGGCTGAAGGCTGGCTCAGCTGGGAGCTGCATGCAGAGACCAGAAAGTAAAAGCCTGTTTTACCAAATACCCCTACCAGGGAGTAAGCCCTCTTCATTGATTTCTATTGCAATTATTTCCTTAGACTGACCTGCCTCGATTGGGACCTGCAGGAGTACTCCAAACACGAGTTGGATGTGGCCTAAGTCCTCTCACCTCAGTCGCTCCCCTGACACACCCTCGTCACACCCCACTTGTGCCAGTCTCTGAGCTGACTGGGTCCTAGTTGAGCTGGGCTGGCCTGGCTGAGCTGGGCTGAGGGACTTTCACTAGTGTAGCCCAGCTGAGCTGGGACCCAGCCAGCTCAGCTGGAGTTCTGCCACTTTCAACTCCACTCAGCCTGGTGTAAATGCAAGTTGGATTGCACCCTAAGTCATATGTATATTAGATCAGCTAGCAGCGCAATCCTATCCATGTCTATCCAAATGTAGGTGCTTATTGAATTCGGTGGGGGCTACAGGGATATGCTAGAATTCCGCCCAATACAGATTTGGTACCAAATTTCCATTAATTCATTTATTTGCTATCATTGAGGATCAGCTGTTTATGTAGTGATTTTCCACAGCTATTTTCAGAAATGGATTTTTTTTAAAAAATCTGCATCTAAAATATCGATATTAATATTGATATTTTATCAATATTTCCTTCAATTTATCAATATTTCATGTAAAGATATGAATATTTCCTTTCAAAATATTGATATACATATTATTTTCCTGAAGGAAAAAAAAAGATCAGTAAAAGCAATGGCTTGTGGACAAAGAACGAACTCAAATTGATACCAGCTTGTTAGGTTGATTGAATGCTTTCAAACCAGCACCAGCCACTGGATCCCATCCCTAATCAAAACTGCATACAAAAATGTGTTTATTAGGAAAAATTTGCAGTAAACCACTGGAGAACTTTCATGAGAACTTTGTTTTTTTAAAAAAACACAAATTGCTATAAAAATGTGGAGAACTGAATTCAAAATTGGAAAAATGAGAAACAGAGAACTAAAATTCACAGATCTTTCCATCCCTACTCCCAGGTAAGTGGGATTAGGTTTGTAGCCTAATTTAAATTATTTAAGCCCATTTATTTAAATGGGTCTACTCTGAGTTTGACTAATATCATTTGCAGTTCAGAATAACCATATACCTTGCCTATTAAAATATAGGTTTAATCAAAAATATCTTAAATTGCCCTTCAGTTATTTCCACTTCCATCAGGGTAACACCTTTTCTCATCTATATAGTGAAGGCTATCGTTTTCCCTTTCCCATACCTTTTTTACTCCCATCAGTTACATTCCAAATCATACACCTGAAGGACGGTCACACAGAAGAGGGCAAAGATTTATTCTCTGCTGCCCCAGAGGAACAGAGCTTTAAAAAATAGGTTTCAGTTGAACATGAGGGGAAACCTCTTAACAGTAAAGGCAATGGAACCATTGGGGTGGCGGGGAGGGTTCTTGCTCACTACAAGTCTTTAAGCCAAACTTAGCCTAAGCCATTTTACTGCCTGAGAAGGACAAAATGGCACCCTCCATTCCACATATAGTAGCTGAGTCAAGTGGCAATTGAATCTTAAGTCTACACTGGCAATGGGAGTGTATCCTCGACCACACCTGAGGACATCAAGGTAGTTAAGGGAGCACATGGCAGACCATATTGTACACATTACTCTGTCCTCTAATGCCCGATTGCTGCTCCATAGTAGCTGCCTCATTTTGTCTTATGGGAGGGCCAGTCCTGCTTCAAGCAGAGGTCGGATAGCTATTTATTTATTAAATTATTAAATTTATATCCTATGCCTTTCTCCGAAGGAGTCCAGGGCAGCAATGCTGGGGATGCTCCAGTTCCCCAACATCTCAAGGGAGACCTTGAGATAAGATATGAAATTGAGGAAGCATCCAAACTAGGAAATGTGGTAGTAATGGGTGACTTCAACTACCCAGACATAGACTGGCCGCATATGTGTTCCAGTCACGACAAAGAAGCAAAATTTCTAGATATTCTAAATGACTATTCCCTAGACCAGTTGGCCATGGAACCGACCAGAGGGACAGCAACCCTGGACTTAATCCTCAGTGGGGACTGGGACCTGGCACAAGATGTAAGTGTTGTCGAACCAATTGGGAGCAGTGACCATAGTGCTATTAAATTAAACATACATGTAAATGGCCAATTGCCAAGAAAATCCAACACGGTCACATTTGACTTCAAAAGAGGAAGCTTCACAAAAATGAGGGGATTGGTAAAAAGAAAGCTGAAAAACAAAGTCCAGAGGGTCACATCACTCAAAAATGCTTGGAAGTTGTTTAAAAACACTATATTAGAAGCTCAACTGGAGTGCATACCGCAGATCAGAAAAGGTACCGCCAGGGCCAAGAAGATGCCAGCATGGTTAACGAGCAAAGTCAAGGAAGCTCTTAGAGGCAAAAAGCCTTCTTTCAGAAAATGGAAGTCTTGTCCGACTGAAGAAAATAAAAAGGAACACAAACTCTGGCAAAAGAAATGCAAGAAGACAATAAGGGATGCTAAAAAAGAATTTGAGGAGCACATTGCTAAGAACATAAAAACCAACAACAAAAATTTCTATAAATACATTCAAAGCAGGAGACCATCTAGGGAGGCGATTGGACCCTTGGATGATAAGGGAGTCAAAGGTGTACTAAAGAACGATAAGGAGATTGCAGAGAAGCTAAATGAATTCTTTGCATCTGTCTTCACAGTGGAAGATATAGGGCAGATCCCTGAACCTGAACTAACATTTGCAGGAAGGGATTCTGAGGAACTGAGACAAATAGTGGTAATGAGAGAAGAAGTTCTCGGCTTAATAGACAATATAAAAACTGACAAATCACCGGGCCCAGATGGCATCCACTCGAGAGTTCTCAAAGAACTCAAAGGTGAAATTGCTGATCTGCTAACTAAAATATGTAACTTGTCCCTCAGGTCCTCCTCCGTGCCTGAGGACTAGAAAGTGGCAAATGTAATGCCAATCTTCAAAAAGGGATCCAGGCGGGACCCAGGAAATTACAGGCCGGTTGGCTTAACTTCTGTCCCTGGAAAACTGGTAGAAAGTATTATTAAAGCTTGATTAACTAAGTACATAGAAGAACAAGCCTTGCTGAAGCAGAGCCAGCATGGCTTCTGCAAGGGAAAGTCCTGTCTCAGTAACCTATTAGAATTCTTTGAGAGTGTCAACAAGCATATAGATAGAGGTGATCCAGTGGACATAGTGTACTTAGACTTTCAAAAAGCTTTTGACAAGGTACCTCACCAAAGACTTCTGAGGAAGCTTAGCAGTCATGGAATAAGAGGAGAGGTCCTCTTGTGGATAAGGAATTGGTTAAGAAGCAGAAAGCAGAGAGTAGGAATAAATGGACAGTTCTCCCAATGGAGGGCTGTAGAAAGTGGAGTCCCTCAAGGATCGGTATTGGGACCTGTACTTTTCAACTTGTTCATTAATGACCTAGAATTAGGAGTGAGCAGTGAAGTGGCCAAGTTTGCTGACGATACTAAATTGTTCAGGGTTGTTAAAACAAAAAGGGATTGCAAAGAGCTCCAAAAAGCCCTCTCCAAACTGAGTGAATGGGCAGAAAAATAGCAAATGCAATTCAATATAAACAAGTGTAAAATTATGCATATTGGAGCAAAAAATCTTAATTTCACATATACGCTCATGGGGTCTGAACTGGCAGTGACCGACCAGGAGAGAGACCTCGGGGTTGTAGTGGACAGCACGATGAAAATGTCGACCCAGTGTGCGGCAGCTGTGAAAAAGGCAAATTCCATGCTAGCGATAATTAGGAAAGGTATTGAAAATAAAACAGCCGATATCATAATGCCGTTGTATAAATCTATGGTGCAGCCGCATTTGGAATACTGTGTACAGTTCTGGTCGCCTCATGTCAAAAAGGATATTATAGAGTTGGAAAAGGTTCAGAAGAGGGCAACCAGAATGATCAAGGGGATGGAGCGACTCCCTTACGAGGAAAGGTTGCAGCATTTGGGGCTTTTTAGTTTAGAGAAAAGGCGGGTCAGAGGAGACATGATAGAAGTGTATAAAATTATGCATGGCATTGAGAAAGTGGATAGAGAAAAGTTCTTCTCCCTCTCTCATAATACTAGAACTCGTGGACATTCAAAGAAGCTGAATGTTGGAAGATTCAGGACAGACAAAAGGAAGTACTTCTTTACTCAGCGCATAGTTAAACTATGGAATTTGCTCCCACAAGACGCAGTAATGGCCACCAGCTTGGATGGCTTTAAAAGAAGATTAGACAAATTCATGGAGGACAGGGCTATCAATGGCTACTAGCCATGATGGCTGTGCTCTGCCACCCTAGTCAGAGGCAGCATGCTTCTGAAAACCAGTTGCCGGAAGCCTCAGGAGGGGAGAGTGTTCTTGCACTCGGGTCCTGCTTGCGGGCTTCCCCCAGGCACCTGGTTGGCCCCTGTGAGAACAGGATGCTGGACTAGATGGGCCACTGGCCTGATCCAGCAGGCTCTTCTTATGTTCTTAATTTCCTGTGTTGAGCAAGTGGCTGAACTAAATAGACTACAAGAGCCCCTACAAACCAATGGGCTGAATCCAACTAAGTCATTCCCACTGTAGGCACCTTGAAATCAATGGGATTAAGATAGTTTTGCTTAAGGTAGCTTTGCTCCCACAAATAGGGATGGGAAGAAATTTGAGTTTGCATTTAAAGCCAAATCTATCAAATTCACATATGAGTTCAATATGAGAACTGCAACACAGAAATCCTTAGAAATTTGCACTTATCTGAATTTTGCAATCCAGTTCTCCAACCAGTGTTTACAAAAATGCATTGATTAAGGGGAGATGTGCATAAAAATGAGTATTAGTGAAAATAACATACAAACATGCATTATATTAGGAGAAACTGCTTGCAACGATCTGTACATCTGTCAAAACTGCATACAAAATGTTTATTAGGAGAAATTTGTACAGAAATGTTAAACAATTTTCATGAGGATTTAAGAAAAAAAAATCACAAATTGCAGCAGAAACGTGAAGAACTGAATTTAGGATTGGAAGAACGAGAAACAGAGAGAACCAAAACTGACAGATTCTCCCATCCCTACCCACAAGAGGTAGTGATGGCCACCAACATGGATGGTTTTAAAAGAAAATTAGACAAATTCATGGAGGATAAGACTATCAATGGCTCCTAGCCATAATGGCTATGCAATCCCCCAGGGTTAGAGGCAGTATGCTTCTGAATACTAGTTACTAGAAACAACAGGAGGGGAGAGTGCTCTTGCACTCAGGTTCTCCTTGTGGGCGTCCCATCTGAATGGCCACTATGAGAACAGGATGTTGGACTAGATGGGCCAGTGGCCTGATCCAACAGCCAGTTCTTACATTTTAGCCATGTCCATTGATTTTAATGGGTCTGCTCTGAGTATGACTTGGATCAATGCATTGATTCTATAAATTTCATCAGTCTCCTGTGGTTCTCTTGTAGGTTCACATTTTCTTCTTCTCAGCCTTTTAATTGACTTCAGAGTGGGCCAGTGGGATGGTGGAGGGAACTGGAGGGGGGAAACCATGGAGGCGGATAATCCTCAGTAGAAGGAAAGTCATTTCACTTTTATTACTCAGCATGTTAGGCTTTTTGCAAACACATCACAGTACGTGGGTGGAGTTACCCAACTGATGAATGGTGCTGTTTTTATTATATAAATATAAAGCTCTTAAAAAAACACACCTGAAGCTTAGGCAGTTGCTCCACCACTCATTGGTCACCATGGGTCAATAACTATATTTTAAGCACACCGTCCTTGATCCTGGCTAGATTCACCCTGTAAAATACATATATAACATGATATCTGTTGATCCAGCTTTATGGGCAGTCATGCACACCAGTCTTGCATTTGTTCACAATGGGACAACAAAAAAGGTATCAGGTTTGCTGTGAACTTAACTCCCTCAAATGGAGCTTTTTTTTTAAGTTGTTTTGGTTAGTGATACCTGAAATGTATCATAAAGAGAAAAAGTTCAAACACTTGCTTCATGTACATGTATACCCTGCAGGCATGGTATTTAACACCCCTCTTAAATGGTCTCTTTTGTTTTCCACTTGAAACATAATGAGGTCGCCAAAGCAGAGACTGAACTTTCTATGGTTCTGATCACAAGAGGGATTACAGGAAGACAGTATGGGGATACAGCAGTGTCTCTTGACCATCACACGGCTGGATGCATCACTTTACACTCCATAGAAGAGCACAGGTTACAGCCAGGAGGACGAGCAGACTCCCCCCCCGGTGATATACTTTAGCACAGTGGTTCCCAACCTTTATGAGCATGGGACCCCCTTTATAAGCTGGAAAAAAAATTGTGACCCCCTCCTCCCAGGGAGGCAGGCTGGCTGCCAGGAAGGAAGGGGGAAAGCAGCCTTTCTTTGCAGCCTTGCTTCTTTTAGCTTCACAAAAAGCCCTCTCCTCTCATTCTAAGCAAGGGTGTTGCCAGTAGCGGCAGTGCAAGGAGACGGGAATCAGTGATAGTAACCCCCTCTTCTTCCTGGTAGCTCCACCCTCAGCCTCTTTGGCATCTGTCATGTATTTTATAGGCAGATGCCTGCCCTCAGTGCGCCTGAAAGATGCTCTGGAGCTTCAGAAAAGGCCTCCCCTCTTGTTTGGAGCAAGGGGGAGGTGTCATCTGCAGCGGCAGTGAAAAGCAGACAGTGTAGAGGGAGTGAAGACTTTTAAAAAAATTAATAAATAATTCATTTCTTTACTGTTCACGGCCCCCTCTGGATTACTTCCCGGCCCCCCTGGGGGTCCCGGCCCCCAGGTTGGGAACCACTGCTTTAGCAGGAGGCAATTTGCAGAAATCAAATGGTTCCATGGGGACATTACACTAACACACACATAGACACCCATTTATTGTACTTTTAGGCTCTGGAAGAAACCTCTTGAGTAACAGTTTATTTAGCGGCAGAAAGTTTGGCTGACTCCCGTTCATTCAGAGTCCTGCAAACAGCCAGGAATAGTCCAGCTTTCAGCTCCGGAGGAGTCGGTGCTCAGTGACATTAATAAGATCCAGAGCCAAGAGTTGTACAGCTCTGATCTTCTTTATTTCCTGCCCTGCTTATCATCCTTTTCATGGCATCCCTCGCCCTTGCTACTTACAGGATGACTGGGACAGGGAAATAACAGGAGAGCTGAGGATTCCTATTCTCATGTTGCTTAGTGGGTTGTGTAAACTGCTGAGCCAAGTGAGAGGAGTGAATGCAGATATATCCAAACACTAGTCTCTCTTATAGGTATCTTGATTAGAACCACTAAAGTAGGGACATTATTATCATAATACCATGGTTTTACTCAAATGCCTGCGTACACCTATTGTAGAATGCAGTGGCAAGTTTTCTGGTTACAAGGTTATTCAGAAGGCTCTCTCTCTCTCTTATTTGTAAAATGAGAACAGTTAAATGGATGCAACAGGGTGATTACGTAATGCTATCTCCCCTCTTCCTCTAATGAGCAACTAACCCTGGATTTGTTTTTTCCCTGACAATGTTTACTAGCAATTTAATAAAAGGAACTATTTCACAAGTTCCTTTAATTTTAAACACATGCAAGTGAATGAATCACTCCACTGTTTTACATGTTATACAGAAATTACATTTCAGCTGCGTAAACGTGTGGCCAGCATTCTTTACAGCAATGTATGTGACAGTGAGGGGTTTGAAATTTTGTGAATGTCAGCTATTCCAAATAAATGTTGTGAATGTCTAAAACATCTGGAATACACTGGTGAATGTAGTCAATTGTATAAATGTGATTATCTCTCCTGAACACCCTAAAAGAGGGGATATGGAGGCATTCACACAATTGTCAGCATGTCAACATTCACCCAATTCTGAATATTCACTGTAATATATAAACCATCCTGTGAACCCAGAGAGGGATGCCAACTAGTCACCTATTAGTAAATCAACTCTGTGATCCCTTTTCCCCCTAAACTGAGTCAATACCTTCAGGATTGTGTCGTCATGAGCATTTCACATCAATCAAGAAGATAAAATCTTTGCAGGCAACAGCTGTTTATTCTTAAACAGCTTAGATATTCAGACCACATCAGAAACATCAAGAAGAGCCCTTTTGAACTTTATTTATTATCGTCAAAATACATTCACCTTTCATCTCCTTTAACATCATATCCTTTTCCGTAAATTTGTTAAATTGCTGCACCTGCTTTAGCAGGCTTTTAATTGGGATTTTTATGGCTTTTATATTTGATGCCCAAATTCCACTGTTACATTTAAGACAGACAAATATAACCAATCCAAGGGCGCAGTTAAAGCAGCTGAATATGATTTTATATTACATCAGAAAACTGTGTCTTTCTTCTGTAATTATGTTAGTTTTTTGGCAGCTATGATAATTCAGTTTATCAATCCTAGACTGGGATCTCAATCTGATAATCATACTCTTAATTTCATCATTGTAGATAAGGCCAGCAAAATTTAGAAATGAACACTAATTCCTGTGGAGCTCAGTGGGATGGAAGACAGCCATGCCTAGCAATTCTAGAATAAATGAACATTATTCATACTAGAATAAATTCCACTGAGTTCAGTGGGGCTGATACCCAAGTAAACATTCATAGGATTGCAAACTTAATCCCATTCTATTGCTTTCAATAAGACTTAACCACTAATATCTATCTTTTGCTGCATTGTGCCCCATTGCCACAGTCCAGCTAAGAAGCAGCCATGCACAGAAAATGGCTTTTGCATGTATAGTATTTCAGGGTAGGCAGATCAGTGTATTTACGGTCCACGTCAATTTCATACGTCCATTCCCTTGAAATTTCTCTTGCAATTAATCTGTGGATTTAAAAAAATAAATAAATACACCTGTATGAAAATTTGTATTTAAATACATACTTGAATACATATTTAATCACAGAATGTGTATTTAAATACATATTTTATCTCAACATAGGCACTTAATTTTATCCTAAAACACTTCTACTCATTTTGGTACTTTTTTTGAGCCAAGGACAAAAGATTCAAAGATGTGCAACATTATTACATTCTGGCCTGTCTGGGAAGTGCAAATTAGATCAGTTTCCTTAAAAAAGCAGGCTAAGCGAAATGCTCCTCTATCCCTACAAGTAGTCCTACCTGGATGAGATACCATATGCATGAATAGGTACTCAACAGTTTGTTCCCCAGTCCAGCTGCAAGGGCTGAGTGCTGGGAAACCCAGTTTCCAATATGGCACTAACTGCTGTTTGAATCTGGGGGCCCGAGGCTTGATTTTAACCCTTCTTGCTCCATCAACTTCGTGAACATCTAACTGTCACAGATCACCTGACTGTGGCTGTGCATATGCCACTGGAAAGGGGCTTATATGTTTAGAACTGATGTAAAAGTGGCAGATTGCCACTTGCACCAGTGAAATTACTAGCAACAGTAACAGGATCATGAAGGTGGGTGTTCAATGAATTCGCCCTTAAAATTGTGACCAGAATTACTCATTCACTTTATTTTTATTTTATTTCTATTTATTTAAAACATTTATATGCCACTTAAATCATTTGCATTTCTAAGTGGTGTACATAAAAACAAACCATACATAAAATAAAACAATAGAACAATAAAATCATCATAAAACCAACGTTGTTTAATAACCCAGATTGATTGACTATGTAACCTCTGTAGAAGGATTTTCTCCACTGATATTTATCTTCTTTTCCAATATATCCACCTTCTGCACTTTTTTCATTAATGGGAATTTAAACCAGCTGCAATGTTGTTAACTAGGTTTGGGAATCAACTGCATCCCCATGATGAAAAGTTGCAGGATTTGAATCTTTTGATAAGTTTTAAAAATCTTTTTATTCTCTGCTTCAGTAAAAATTGATGCTGTCAAAACAAACAGCAGATTAAGCTATAAAAGTCTGGAATGCACAGTAGGCTGAGGTTTTAAGAGTTACAGATGTTTTCCATTGAACAGTTTATACATGGATATAGCTCTATCAGAAAGTTAAATATTTACAGAATAATTGATTTGGATACATTAAGGGTTTAATTATTTCTGGAAACATATTTTCCAATCAATGAACAGCTAAAATGCTAGACATGGACAATCAATGTCAAAAATAGCAGATTTTGAAATGTAACTACTCTGCCTGTGCTACAGAGCATTGTGATCCAATATTTACTCTGCAACAAACATACTTCCCAATCGAAAAGGAGACTCTTTATAAATTATGAATGGACACACCTTCATAATTCCATTCAAATCAACAGAATTTTCCAGTTTATTTTGATGATGGTGGAATGTTGTTAAACCCTTATACGTGGTCAGGATGTTATTCATATATTTTTAAATATTTATTTATTATTTAAATTTATATGCCACTTTTCTATATAAATATGCCACAAGTGACTCACAACAGAACAAAAATGCAAATCACAATATCAGTAACAATCAAATACTAAATTATTCCAGAATGTAACAATCCAACAAATCTGTTTGATTACATAAAGATTATAGCATTTAAAGTTGTCACAGAACAAGCTATCAATCAATTAAAACATATCAATGACAAATATAATAAACATTCCAATTCAAAAATGCAAGAAAACAGCTTCATCACCCCAGCACAGATGTTACAGCCTCTGGTGATTGTTCCTGTTGCTGCCGTTGTTGCCAAGAAAGGGTTTGCAGTGGCAACTCCTTTTCTCTCCATCTGCAACTGAGCTATGGCTTTTCTGGTTTTCTCCCCATCCTCCTTTGGAAAGATGCTGTAGTGTAGACACTTAGTTGAAAAAAATGTCCTACTATTCAGAAGAGGTCCCTGCTGTCATAGTTGCTTCTCTGCTGACAGAAAAGTTGGGTGGCCTCCACCTGTTCTGGTTCTCTTCATATCCTTCTCCTTTGCAAAGAAACAGTGGGCACTTATACACCTAAGTGTGTTATCTTGGTTGAGAAGGGGTCCTGCTATCATAATTTCTAGTGTGAATTCAGGCTGCAATAACCTGACATTACTTAGAGGCAAGCCCCCACTGAATTCCATGGGATTGCTTCCTGATAAGTAAACACAGGACTGCATCCTGTATTAGTTGGTCTGAAAGGTGCTACACAAGACTGTTAACAAGTGACTCCATTAGGGTTGCCAGGCTCAGGGCCTTAGAATGATTCTGTATCTTTAAGAGAAGAGAAAATTCAGCCAAGTGCAGGTTTTCTTACAACACTATGATGGGGAAAACCACATGGCGAAATTCTCCCTTCCCCCTGCACAACTTTTAAAGGTTAAGAGGACCTCTTGGAGGCTGGGCCTGGCAACCAAGAGGTCTTCTGTATCTTTAAAAGTTGTGCAGGGGGGGAGAGAGTATTCCACCTTGTGGTTTTTCCCATTACAGTGTTGCAAGAAAACCTGCACTTGGCTGAATTTTCTCTTCTCTTAAAGATACAGAATCATTCTAAGGCCCTGAGCCTGGCAACCCTAAACTCCATACATTTCCAGATATAGGCTTAAATATTATTTCCCCCCCCATCAGCTATCCATTACTACATCTTTCCAGAATGTGTAATAAAATGCAGGAAAATTAAGCAGACTAGGACCTGGGAGACTAGGGTTAAAATCAGCTATGAAACTCACTGTGTGGCCTAGGGCCAGTCACTATCTCTCAGCCTAACCTGAGTTGTTGTGAGGATAACATGGAGAAAAGGAGACCCATGAATGCTACCTTGAGCTCCTTGGAAGAAAGGCAGAGTGGATATAAATGCAATCCTTATAAATAAGGAATTATCAAAATAATAATGATGATTTTGAACTAGAGGGGGTGTCATTAAAAAAACCATAAAAACAAGATCTGATGCAGTTTGCATAACAGGGCCCCCCTTCTCTTCAAAAGGAACACATGAAATAAGGTACCACAAAATGTCTTGTGCTATCTTCAAGACTAACATTCATTATGGTATAAACTTTCATGGATTACAAAAGATACTCTGAGCATGTGCAGTTTAACATTTTAAACCCACTTTACTCACTGTTTTTGCTCACTTCCTGTCTTGGGCCTGTAACCAACATTCAGTCTTATCTTTTATACATGGGATTGCACTGCAGACTTTATTGATTCTGACAGATATCTCCAAAAAACACCACACTTTTTAGCTGGTCAAACCACCAATTTATAGTGTAATCCTAACCAGAACTATGTCCAAAGGGATTTCCTCCCAAGGAATTGGGATTAGGATTGCAGCCTTACCAAAAGGAACAAAAACTAGACTGCAACAATGATTCACCACCTCCTCCCAACTTTCCAATGGCTCTCCCAGGCAAACAAATTTATAGGGAAAGAAGGTAGCCACCACCTTCCAAAAAAAAAAAAAAACTCATGGGCAAACAAACTTGCAGAACAGGAAGGTGATGGGACATGAGAGAGCAGAAATTTATGACCACAATATCCTCCCCCTTCCAACTTTCTAAAAGCCCCTGTTGGCAAACAAACTTGCTGAAAGAGGAGTCCTGGTGGGATTTCAAGATATGTACTTACTGCAACCTCCTCCTGACTTTCCCAAAGCTTTTGTGAGCAAACAACCTTACATAAGCGTCTATAATTTAGGTAGTCACCGCCTTAGAGTGAGATCCTAACTGCATGTACTTAGAACTACTGAATTCAGTGGGGTTTACTGCCATGATTGCAACTTTAGCAAGGGAGCAAAAACTGGATTGGAGCAATGATCCACCACCTCCTACCAACTTTTGGGCAGCAACCTCATGCTCATCTTCACCAGCTACCCAACTGCCAACAGCCCCCAGGCCACCATTTCTCCCAATCCTCCTATAGCAGCCCTACTGATGCAGGAGGGGTGGGCTTAAATAGGCCCACCCACTGCACCTACCTCTTGTGTTGTCACACCGGTGCACCATGTGTGCACACCTGCTATCATCCAAAAACCCTTTAGGAGAGCCACTGCCATCATCTTGGGAGTTGGCAGGCGTGTACACACAGTGCACTGGCACACTGATGTGGCAACATGGGAGGTAGATGGGGTGGGCCTATTTAAACCTGTGCCACCTGTATCAGGTGTGTGAGTATTGCCTGGGAGCTCCTGCTCTGTGATCTGTGGCAGTGTTGGGTCACTGGATCCCGCAACCCAACACTGGTCCAGATCGTGGAGTGGGATCTCTACCCTCTGCCTAAAGGGCCCTTGGCTAGGGCCTGACCCTGCTGCCTGCTGGCGCCAGGCCTGGATGCTTTGTCATGTGATGTGACATTAACTGTTGGTGCAATTCAGAGTGCTGCATCCTAAGACCTGCCCTTTTAGCACTCCATTTCTAAATTTTCTTTGGATCAAAACTTTATTTAATAAGTGCAAGTTATTCCAGCATTGGTCTGGATAAAAATCTTCCTCTGTTCCCAGACATTGTCTCATCTTTCCTCCTCAACTATCAGATTTTTTTTTTCTGTAAAAGATTTGGGGAGAAAATGTATGAGTGTTCCTGTGCTTCAATTCACCTGGGCACCTTATTAATTTCACCTGTTCGTTTCCTTTCTATCACAAATCCAGATATATGAGACTCTTATAGTGCAGTTTTTGGCACACTTTGTGTGTAGTACATGGATGTTATTAGATTCAAATGCAAATGCAGTGTTATTCTAGAATAAAGCATACTTAGTCTGCATAATGCAAAACATTTAGAAAGCATATACGAGTGGGAAAGGAAGATAAGCACTGAGAGAGTAAGGGGGGAAGAAGAAACATGACAAAGTGTTAATCTACACCGAGCACAGCATTACAGCTACTTCCAATTCCCTTTCACTTGTAGTTAGGAAAGTGATCAGAAAGTGGCCACATTTTAGTAATGTCGACCAAAGAGATAAGCATAAGGTTGGCCTCCAGAGACAGTCCTAGGAATTCTGCTAGACATGTGTGTCCTATTTATCGATCACCATTTTATCCCACACTTCCTCTGGGGAGCTTAAGATAGCACATGGGTAATCCAGTTCAATCCTTACAACACTCCTGTGTTGTCAATGAGGTTGAGAACGAGGGACTGGCTCAAGGCCACTTTATGTGCAAGCAGGAAAACAAACCCAGGTCTTCACAGTCCAAATCTAACATGCCACCCGCTACGCTACAACTAATAAAAACAAAAGACAACCCCAACCCTATCCCAATTATAGGATTTCATAGGAGATTTCAGGGGATGGGGGAGGAGTCGGTGTCCTGTCACAGTAAGCAAACCATGGCTGTAGCATGTACATGAAGATGTGCAGGCTTTCAGACAGGAGACTGCAGCTGTTTCACTCCTCCCACATCAGTACCCTGAGCTAAGCCATCCTTTAGCTTAGAATGACATCTGAACCTAGGGTCATTGTTTGGCTCTCTCCCGAATAAGTATGAACTGTCAGCATGGCTTGTTCTTTGGTTTATGGTTCGTGGTTTGTCTGGGAAAGCTATGCTATGAGCCCGGGCCTGGCAACCAAGAGGTCTTCTGTATCTTTAAAAGTTGTGCAGGGGGAAGAGAGAATTCCACCTTGTGGTTTTTCCCATTATAGAGTTGCAAGAAAACCTGCACTTGGCTGAATTTTCTCTTCTCTTAAAGATACAGAATCGTTCTCAGGCCCTGAGCGAGGCAACCCTACATTTAAAGCATTCTTACACTACTTTAAACAGTCATGGCTCCCCTCAAAGAATCCTGGGAACTGTAGTTTGTTAAGGGTGTTGAGAGTCAGTAGGAGAACCCACTTACCCTTACAGAGCTACACTTTCCAGAGTGGTTTAATAATCAATCCCTCTTTCCAGGGAATTCTGAGAAGCCATGACTGTTTAAATTGGTATGATAGTGCTTTCAGTATATTGTGCAGATGGGCCCCATCAAATGTTAATGTGCATCCATCGTGTGTGTGTTTGCTATATGTGGGCTGTAGCATTAAAAATACAAATTTCCCTCAACTTTTTTTCAAAGTAAATATGCTCCTTTGAACATGAAGAGGCTACCTCTAGACAAAAAAAAACAAAACCCTAACCTGAATGTAGAGAGAGCGTAAAGCTGATCCCTGTAATTTAGCTCTTTTGTAGTACAGCAGTCTAAAGAAATAGATAGCTTAGTTGTTTCAGATGTTAGACTTCAATGAGCCAGAATGGATTTCTTTTAAGGTGGCACCAATTTTTATCTAATTTATTAGCTTTGTAGTCTTTATTAATGTCAACAACTGAAGAGTGATTCACACACATCCCTCTTTTAGTAGTCACCCTCTTCTTCTTTGAGTCCTTATGTTCTTTTAAATTTAATTGCCACGTGGATCATTGCTGTGTTTTGGTGTTAAAAAATCCACCTGTCTCATAAGTCGCAGGGTCAGCTTTTGAGATTTAGTAACAACGGGCCAAGTATCTAAATACAACTTGGTGTATGCTTTAAAGTTGATGAATGATGATGAGCTAGCCAATTGAGTGACCATCTTGTGAAAAGGTTACCATTATTCCAGCACACTTTGGCTGCATTGAGACATGGGGTTTATAGCATTATTTTTCCTGATTATAATGCTAGTGCTTCTGTCCTGTTTTCTGATGTTCATTTCACAGTGCAGTACCTGTCACATTATGGAACTTTCCCCCCATGAATATACCGTCATGTCACACTAAACTTCACACCAGTGGTCACAATGTGACACAACAGCAGATGTCATCAGACATGTCACCCTCTCTACCCTTTCTGCACGTGCACGCTTCTGTATGCTGGAATGCTGCCCCAAATTTTGTTACGTGAGTGTTGGTGATCCCAGGAAAACCATGGAAAAACTAAAACACCAAACTCCTATGATTTTTTGGGTTAATGGGATTGCAAATGGATTTTTTTCTGGAAGCTTTTAACATGGAAATGAGCACCAAATTTCCACTTGATTCCTCTAGATTTCCAGAAGTGTCATGTGAAAGATCATTTACAATGCAAACATTAACAGGTAAGGAAATGTCAGGGAAATAGAATACAGTGCCATCTGAATGCAGCCCAGGACAGGAGCAAGACATCCCATGAGCCCCAGGTTGTGGCGTAGTATAAAACCTGCACTCTTAAAAGGAGGGATCGCAGGTTTGTAGTACAGGTAAGGATAGGAGAGAAATTAGATTCAGTTTGCATTTAAGGCAAAGGTACCTAGGTGATGACCAGACAGCAGACAAGCTGGAAGCCGGGAGTCTGTGGATGCAAAAGGTGGTCCTCTTCAGTGACACCTGGCCCAGACTGAGGCAAGACCTAGACTGTGGGTCATTATGGATCAATACAGATGACCAATTTGTTAGCAGAGTATGAGCAGGACTGAGAGAACTGGCCAGCCTCACACACAGCATTTTGCAACAATAGACTGCAAGCAGTGGTACATAGCTTAACTTAAGGGTACCCAATATGGTGCCCTTCAGGTACTGCAATCCCCATCGGCCTCACCCAGCAGCCTCACTCAATGGGAAGGGACCATGGAAGTTGTTGTCGTAACATTCTGTAAGACTTACTTAGGAGTAGACATAGTTAATTTTGCAGCCTACATCAGTGTGCATTGATCTAGCCCTATCCGGATGTCATTACAGCTCTGACACAACTTACCACACAGTTAATGTGTGGCTGATTGTCCACTTATAAAATAACGCTAAGGTGTGGTGAATGGTAGTACAGACCAACAAGCGGTTGGAGGGAGGTGCCCAGAATGACAAAACGAAAAGATAAAAAGTCACAATTTTATTCCGTTTATGCAATTAAAATATGTAAAAAGCCCAAAGCGTTTCGGCTAATCAAATCTAGCCTTCATCAGGGGCTGAAAGAGATGGATATACATTGAAATTACTTAACATGCTATTCAAAATTGTAACTTACAGTTTTAGTTTTTTTGGAGAGGGAAAACAAACGTTTTTCTGTTATTATGTTATTATTACTCACATGCTTCTTTCAATTTTCTTCAAAATGATGATAACATTGGTCTTGTTCAAAAGAATACAAGTAGTCAGTGATGCGTTCGTCAGGCTGAGTCTGTTAAGCGTGTTTATTGAGAGCTGCCGAGAAAAATATAGTTTATCTCAAATACTTTCAGCTAGAATTCGCGCTTGTTGAGTAATTGCTGAAGGCTAGATTTGATTAGCCGAAACGCATTGGGCTTTTTACATATTTTAATTGCATAAATGGAATAAAATTGTGACTTTTTATCTTTTTGTTTTGTCATTCTGGGCACCTCCCTCCAACCGCTTGTTATATTGAATGACATCCACCTTTTTCCACCCTGGTAGTACAGACTACCATGACGGGCTCTTTATTTTTTTGTAGATGGCTGTAGCTCTGCTGCTGATTACTCACTTGTTCTTTTACTATGGAGTTAAGACGTAGCCCTTCATGCATCTGTTCCCATATTGTTTTCTCTTTACTTCCTGATTTTTTGTTTAGGAAAGTACATAGTACAGATATTCTCACAGACATAAAAAATGTATTCATGCTGACAATGGTGCTGTTTCAAAGAGGCCAATAAAACATTTCCCTTTTTCTCTTAGGGAAAAATATAGCTGCTTCAAAAAGATTATATTGCTTTTAAGATCTTGAAGCCATCTACTGTGTGTAATTCCACACATTAAAATCAAGATTAATCACATATTTACACACTCTGCATAGCCCTCCATCACAATGCATATGAAACTGTAGCTTCAGAAATATGATTACAATCTGAAGATTACTATTGTTGTTGTTGGGTTGTATCTCATGCTGCACTTACGACTGTCCACTTGCACAATGGGACTTCCCTTTTTTCTCCTCCCCCCATGACTCCAGAATCTACTACGGAGAGTCCCCAAATCCTCCAGAGCTCACAGCTGTGTGGTGGGCTAGGGAGGACAGGAGAGGAAGAGGAAGTGTGGCACACAAAGAAGTCTATTGAATGAGCGGAGCTGCAATATTAGATACAGCCTACTATTCATCTTCATCATCATCATCCCCTTCAAAACACTGTAATAATCAGGCCATTATGGGATTAAATTTAGACTGTCTTATGGTTATAGCCTGCTGGAGCTAGACACCATTTTAAAAAAAAAATTCAATTTCTGCTCAGTACTATCTCAGTAATAAACATCCATTTTCTCATTCTTCAATACAGTGAGTATGAATTCTTTTTACATATTAAAAGGAGCTCCTATGTAAACAAACAACATCTCATCAAAATTGAAAATATTGAAAATTTTGAAAAATATATGAACAATCCTGACTAGTCAAAATATGGCTGCCGAGGAGGCCTAACTTGTCAGAAAGGGCAAATAACTTCCCAAGAAACTGAGAACAAGACACAGGCTATGTTGGAAGATTCAGAACAGCAAAAAACAAAAACCTTCACACACTGCATAAAGTATGGCATTTGGTTCCACAAGAGGCAGTGAGGATTAGAAAAATTAATGGAGAAGAAGGCTATCAATGGCTAGTAGCCATGATGGTTATGCTCAGGAGGGGAGAGTGCTCTTGTGCTCAGGTCCTGCTTTGTGGCCTTTCCATATGCATCTGGTTGGCCACTGTGAGAACAGGATGCTGGACCTGGTGGGTCACTGGCCTGTTCCGGTAGGCTCTTCTTAAGTTCTTCTTATGTCCTTATGCTAGGTTTAAGCCCCAAAATCAAATTGTGTACCTTTGCTAAGCTCTGCTTGGCTTCACTGGCCTCCACTGGCAGTAACCAGCAGAAACAGTCAAAACTGGGCAACATAGAATCCTCTGAATCCTATGCATGATGGCAGTGGGCCTGATCTGGGCCTCTTGGCTGTGTTAGCTTGGGACCTCATGCAGCAAAGGGACATTTTTTCCTACCCCTTCTCTCCTGGATGATGCTAGTGCCAGTGTTGTAGATGAGGGGCTCACTGTGCCACTCCATCAAGTCCTGTTGTTGCCAGCCAAGGGGTAGGCTTGTATCCCATGTTGATAAGGTTCTCCTCCTCCTGCTTTGTGTGCACTGCTGCTGAAACGGATTCATTTTATATCATGATTTAGAAATGTAGCTCAATAGCTGAGTCTCTTCACCTCATGACATGTCCTAAGATCTTGCATCTTCTAGTGGAAGGACTGGAGCTCACTGGTAGAGCCAAAGGTGTATTCAGAAATAATACTGGGGAGGGGGCAAGATCTATTAGCTGTAAGTACAGGTTGTTGACTTGACTATTTTGTCTTTATATAACTGAATTCCACACGCTATTACATGGAGCTGAAGAGAAGCAATGAGGATGGCTGTTGGTGATTTACTTTACTGTATGGGATTATATGTTTCTGAACTAACTTCTAACAAATTGCTTTATTTGTCCATTTGACAATAACAGAGCAAGGCACTAGAAAGACATGCAGCTTCAATTTGTCCATCCACTATCAACCATAGTGTAGGACTCTAAACCAAATTTAAAAACCCCTAAGGCTGAATTTCACACCTTTTATACAGAAACTGTCTTGGCTGTGCGTAATGCCAGACATAAGGTCTGAAACCAGTCAGACTTTTTTTGTTCATGTTTGTCTGTCCTTAACATAAAAGAAAACATAATACCAAGTGGATCATTCTTTAAACAAAAGCAGGGCTCTTCAAAGGTCTTGGCTAAAATGGTCAATAACTTCCTTTATACATTTCTTCTTGGGATACGCCTTCAACTTTTTTCTATGGACACTCAACAAAGGCAAGCCAAACAATCAATTTCCACTTATTGTTGAAAGTAGCCAGGTCTTCACCCTGCCCAATGTGTAGAATGATCATTCAATTATGCATGTTGTAACTGGGAGGGAGCCTACAGCCATACTACCTTGAACACACCAGATCTCATCTGATCTTGGAAGCTTAAGCAAGGTCAGACCTGGTTAGTATTTGGATGGGAGACCACCTGGGAATATCGGGTGCCATAGGCGTAGAGGAAGGCAATGGTAAACCACCTCTGAATACCTCTTATCATGAAAACCCTATGTTGTTGTTATGTGCCTCCAAGTCGACTACAACTTATGGTGACCCTATGAATATATAAAAAAAAAGATTCATAAGGTTGCCATAAGTCGTAATTGACTTGGAGGCATAAAACAACAAACTGGGAGGGAAAGTGCTGTAAGGATGGCCATCTTGAACAGTCTGGTGTGGTCCAATAGGAAGGCTCATGTTGCATATGTCACACAATAATGGATATGTCTTTGGTATGTCTTTTTGCACACCACTAATACTGAGTAGCAGATTCAACCCCAAAGTTTTCAAATTTGAAAAGTTCTTGAAGGGAATTGACATGGGCTGGAAAGACCTTTTTTATTTTCAGTGTGATGCATCTGAGATGGGTTTAGTTTCAGCAAACTATAAGCAGGCTGGTTTTCATCACTGAGGTGATGGAGCAGGCTTCAGTGAGGTAATAATGAATCCAAGTAGGGAATGTAGATAGACGGCTCTGTGGGTTGATTGGGATAATTGGCAACGTTTGTCTGTTGTCTGTTGTATTATTTATAAATAATTGAACAACACAGGGAAGCTAGTGAGGAGACCTTTAGCATAATAACGAAGTGCAAGAAACTGGTAGATGAAGCACCTAGACAAACCGTTCAACAGAAAAACTTTGCCAGTTATCCCAATCAATCCAGCCCTTAACCCCTTGTACTACTGGGGGAAATAAAATGCAATAATGGCATCCAGGTCCTTTCAAAACCACAGAGTATGCTAATCATGGAGAACATTTAGAAAGCCATGGGTGGCAAAATGTTCTTGGACCCGTACAATCATGCCCGAAGTCATAACTTTCTGTAGAGGCCCGGCATTGTGTAAGCAGTTCAGATTCTAACACATTTGATAGAGGATTTGCTTTTGATATGTAGTTCCCTATATCCAGCTTTTCCTGTCATTCAAGTTGTACAGCACTGGTTGCTGCTTCAGTATTTTCATTTGTTCTCATGCCCTGCTCCCTGCTTGTACCTGGATACTTTCTGATTCTTTTGAGGCAGGCACATTGAATGCTACTTGCAGTAATATCTTCAGCATACGGGCTCACTGGCTTTTTTGTGGTTGTGGATGTCCATAGCTAGACAAACAGAAACAGCTCGGCTTCTTTGCTTTCTCTTTTTAGCAACCTTATATGAAAAATCCTTGAGCCTTTCTTTCAACCCTCAGCTAATTAAAGCAGTAGCAATAAGTTTCTCTTTCCCAAGGAAAGGATTTTCACTGCTCATTCCCCGAGAACTTTGTCAGCACTTTTGGGTTTCTCTTCTGCTGGGTTACTCTTGGCTACTTGCCACCACCACCTCCCCCCCCCCATAAAGCAGGGCCAGGTCCAGCAGCACCCCGAAGCTCCTCACCTGATTGCAAAAAGGCACCACAACCCCTTTGTTAATATTATCATTGTTCTTTTTAGGGTTTGCAAACCTTGTAACATTGGCAGAAGCAGCATCATTAGATCAGAATAAGCATCATTCACTTGAGCTGCTTGCTGGCCCACTTTTCTCCTCCAGAAAAGTGCGGAGAGTCTGAGTCTGGCAGCCATTCTCAGTAGGAGGGTCTCAGAGAGATCTCTAAACCTCCTGTTGACTAGCTGCATGTGTGTGCGTCTGTACATTAAAAGAAAGCAAGACATTTACGATTACAGAGCAGAGCAAACTCCCCTCTTGCCCTTCCCCGCAGACACCCATGGGCAGAGCAATTGCTTTGCATGCAGAAGGTCCCCGTTTCAATTCCTAGCATCTCCAAAGAGAGCTGGGGATGACTTCTGTCTAAACCCTGAAGAGCAGCTGCCAGCCAGTGTAGATAGTACTAAGGTGGATGGACAATGGCCTGACTCATGGTAGGGCAGCTTCTTGTATTCCCTTTTCACCCTGGACAATATGGCTGAACTCTGCTTAGGTTGAATTCAGCCAACAGATAACTTTAGATAAAATTGTGTATAACGCCTCCATAATTAGCTCAGGCTCTGCCTTTGAGACAGCAGGGAATGTGTGTGTGTGTGTAAGGGAGGCTGCCATGTTAAAAACTGTAAAACCTTCGTAGTCTTATATGTAACATCAGAAAGAGAGAACTCCAGCATACATCCATTCTCATGGCTTTCATTAGTGCGAGGAGTTAATCAAAACCACGTCAACCCCAAGCAAGTATCTCTCTGCAATGAGAGAATTAAAAGGGTATAAAAGCATCATGTTCACTTGTGCATGAATTAACTTACTCCTGTTTTAAAATAATGAAGCTTATTTGTCTTAAAAATAAAAAAGCACTGTAGGTGTCAGCTAACACTTGGTGTTTCTTTGCATTTACTATGTATATGCAAACAAATGAAATCCAGTCCGTTGCGATTGAAGGAAGTTGCAGGATTTCCATTGGCTGTGGCCAGGGCTGCCTCATCCACCGGACAGAGATGGTCTTGGCTGATCATGGTGACAGTTCAGAAACACAGTAGATGGGAATGGGTGTGGGGGACAGAGTATATATTTTGGTGCTGAATAGAGGGAAGGGGGCTCTAGAGAGGGAGTGAACTGAAGTAGGTGGGAGGACATTTGATTGGGATTGTAAATAAAAAGTAAATGGAGAGGGAGAAAAGGAGATACTTGAGGGATCATGAATGGGTGCTTGTGGGGTATGCATAAAGGAAGGGAACTTTTAAAATAGTCCAAGTAGGGATGGGGAGAAATTCAAATCAATCCATTTTCAAGGCTGAATCTATCAAATTCACCCCTTCTGAAACAATATCGGAATGGAAACACCCATACCTTGAAATTCACACTTATCCAAATTTTGCAATGTTGTTCTCCCAATTTCCAAGAATCCAAATATTAGGGGAAAATATGTATGGAACTGGACATATTAGTGAAAATAACGTACAGAAATGCATTCTGTTGAGAGAAATAGCATGCAAAAATGTGCTCATTCCTCAAAAGTGCATAGAAAAATGTGTTAGAAGAAATTTGCACTAAATGCTGAAGAATTTTCATCGTGATTTTTTTTTAAAGTTGTAAATTGCTACAGAACTGAATTTACAACTGGGAAATTGGGAGACTGAGAGAACTGAAATGGACAGAGCCTTCTATCCTTAAGTCCAAGGCACCTGGAACTTCTGGAATCAGGTGCTAGGAAAGAATGAAAGAAAAAAAGGAGAGAAGGAAGGGGTGTTTTTGTCAATGGTTCACCATCTGTGCAGGGTACCAAGTTGCTAGCTGGTCTTATTATAAACTCCTTAGAAGCCATTTTGGCATGTAAGCAGCACACACATATTAATTAATTAAAATCATAATCATCACCCCGACCCCATCCCGGGAGCTGTTTGATTCATGTCTTAGCCAGCAAGCTTGCCAAATCACATGTTGGGGAAGGTTGGTTTGGTTATGAGGAACACTGACCGATAAGAGATGTAAGGAAAGCAACATAAAGAGTTCAAAAGATATGGAATATTTTCATAACAAGAAGCTGAAAAACATGCAGAATCCACTAAATGGGAATGATATATGGCAGAGGTGGGGAACCTCAGGCCTAGGGGCCCATTATTGCCCTCCAGGCCTTTCCGTCTGGCCCTCTGGACCTTTCCCAGGCTACACTCTCCACTGGCCTTGCTTTGCACCACAAGTCTTTTTGCCTGTCTGGACTGTGTCTGAACTCTGATAATGCCTCTTGCTTGTTTGGATGGAGGATAGCAAGAGGTGTGTGTATGTGTAGAAAGTAGCCTTTTTTGGAAAGGTAAAATTTACATTTGTTTCTCCACCCACTTTTGCCTCTGGCCTTTCCCACCACCATCACCACAGAAGGTTGCCAGGAAGCAAATGTGGCCCTTGGGCTGAAAAACGTTCCCCACCCCTGATACATGACAGTGGGGTGCTATGAATATGAACCAGGAGTGTGGGTATTCTGCATTAAAAGATAAAGCAAACTTCTGTGGCTGAGGAGTCCTATTCCTATACCAAGAGAAGCAGAATTAATTAATCACCTACTCAAACTGAGAAAGTTTATATTGGTTTTTCAAATTTTGCACTATTTATTCTCAATATTTGCATTTTGCACAATCTACTCCGGTTTTTATACTTCTGGCTCCAACCACTAGAAGCCAACCCCCAACTTCTGAGATTTTAGAAGGTGTCAGCCAAAGCTGATCTCCACTTCCATAAAGGGTAAAAACTTGCTTTTTAAAAAAGAAGAAAAAAAGAAATCTGAATTCTTCACAAAATACCTCCTCTTGAACTCAGGGCATTAGTGCTACTCTGAACATTTGAAAGGCTGAAAGTTTGACCTGAATGATGATGAAAGAGGGGTGAAATTTCATATCCGCTTTCACGTTTTTGGCAGTTACAAATTTTGGGGGGATGGGAGACTTACTATAACTCATCAAAGCTATATCAGGCTGGAGGCCACAATTTTTTAATTTCCCAAACTGCCTTGTTCAGACTGCAGTATAAGAAATAGCAGCACAAAACTGTGCCCCCCAATAGTGGCTGCCTTTTTTTTGTGAGGGCCACCATTCCCCTCCCCTGTGCCCATCAGAATGGGACATTAAGGGATATCTAAAATGGCAGCTGCCAGTCTGACTGAGCTTAGAAAAAGCTAAGGTAAGAGAACATCCCTGAAATCCCCCGCCTACTTCTAGAGTTAAAAGAAAGCATCATCATTGTCCAAAACAGACAATACTTTGAATGAATGACTGCATTTTATGTGTCCAGTATTCCCTCCCCCATTTAAAATAGCAGCTATGAGGGGAAAAGGCAAGCAGGACAATCCCCTTCCCCGAACAACAGCTTTCCTCTCAGGGAAAATAGTAACTTGGGAGAGGTAAATGTTATTTATTAGGATGTTTATTAGGTTGGCAGCACAGAGGGAAAGGGTTAAACCTCCTGCTTGAGGTTCCCATGGCTGCTGCTCCTAAAAGGGGTGGTGATGGGGATACTTAATTTAAAAAACAATAACATTCATTTAACATATCTTCTGTTTTGGCCATATAACTAATAATGGTACTAAGTGTTGTTATGAAATCTATCCTCCAGTTTTTAAAAACTTTTCTTCTCCCATCCATAGAGACAGGGAAGAAATTCAATTCAGTTCACATTTAAAGACAAACCTACCTAATTCACACCTTCTAAAACAATACATTAACCAAAACACAGCCATCATTCAAAACTTGCACTTCTCCAGATTCTGCAGGGTACTTCTCCAGCCAAGTAATATGTACAAAAATGAATATATGGGTAAAGGGTGGATATAAAAGCATGTATTCCTGAAAATAACATACAAAAATGCTTGTATATTAGGCAAAATTGCATACAAAAATGTGTATATTAGGAGAAATTCACACTAAAATGCTGATTAATTTTTTTAGAAAAACCACAAAATTGCAAACTGATGTGGAAATGTGGAGAACTGAACTAAGACTGGGAAAATAAGAAACGGAGAGAAAACAAAATGGACAGATTTGTCTATCCCTACCCATGAAAGGGGATTCCATTTCTCTGCCTCATTTGTAGGGCATTTTAGTATAATTTACCATTTTGGTAGGTGCAGAGTTGAGCTTTCCTTAACGTTGTGTGCTGGTTGATATTGGTGTGTGTGTTTTTCTTTCCATTAAACATTTCTGCAACACTCTGTAGCCTCCCCAGCTCCCCATGTTTCCTAATCTGAAAAAGGCCCAAAGGAGATGTTATCAGACGATGTCTTCCTCCGAGCTTTAATTAAAGCGTGGGAACCTTACATTACTGAGTGCCTGAGATCAGTGCACCCACTGATTTTTTAAAGTCTTTTTACCTTAAAAAATACTTTTGCATGGATTTCTTTAACAGCAAACCCCCCTTCACTTCCAAAAAAATAACAATGAACAGTTGTCTTGTACATGGTAGGTAGCCTCCCTGCCTTCTCACACATAGAGGAAAGCCAAACCAAGGCCATCAAAGGGAATGGGAGCACTTCGGAAGGCTGCAAAATGCAGACCACTGGAGGGATGACTTGTAGAACGAACAAAAGAACACTCACAAAATCCCTCTGCCATCTTGAAAGTAAAGGAAGTGGAACAAAAACCTCACACCCTACACAAGAGAACTTCACTGGAATTTCCACTCCCCACTTGACGATTTTTGAATGCAATTTCTTTTCTCATTAATTGATGGAGAATGGTGAAACATTGTGGAAGAAATGTTGAGCACAGCATTAATCATACTTTCATAGAGGATCATCATCTGTTAGGAAAATGATAATATCATCATTAGGAGAGTTCAATTATTGTATCAATTTGTTCTTGTCTTAGATCCTCAGCTTTTGGAACTCTATCATGATGTGTGCCCATTCTAAAAGTTATTTTGTTGCACTAATGATTAATATATTGAATGCTTTTGAATGGTTCTGTTTACTCAGCTTGCCCTTCCATGAAACTAATCCACACTTACATTATTTATGAATAATGAACACCTCTCCCGTTCATAGCAACTAAATTATGCAGAATTAGAGGACAATGGACAAACTTATTCACAGAGCCATGTTGATTCTAGCTGAGATTATTACATTTGTTTGCTCATGTGTTTGGTTATCCACAAAATACACTGAAGCAAAGATGAATTAATTGCAGCCAAACTGATAGAACTTCATGGATTTAAAAGAAATGACAAATTTAATGTCACATGCTCATGAAATATTGTTATGAATAGGACAGCTGAGCTTATCCTTATGATTTGAAATAATAATGATTTGCAACTCAGATTGCCAGAAATTAATTCCAAATTGGTGACAATATGGAGTGATCGTATCCTGGAACAAGAGGCATCGATTGTGTTTTGAATAAACATAGGCCTTCAAAATACCAGTATATACATATAATTTGTAGAAAGCTGAGCTTATTTGTTTTTTGAGTAGCTCCTCATTTCCTAGGAATGAGTAACCTCTCAACAGAAAATCAATATTTAGCATCATATTCTCTGCAACATATCACTTATTTAACACTTCCAAAATGACCACTAGTGCACCAAAACAGAGTTCAAAAGGGCATCACTTGACTTTTCCCATAGCAGGGAATATTTATGTAGAATCAAGCAAACCCAAGCAAGCCAAAAAAATGGAAAGGGCATGCTTGGTGACATTATTGGGGCAGGAGCTAAACCATACCCTTTTCCTTCTTGCCATGTAAACTATCCCATCCCTTGATTATCTGAAACACACCCCATCCCAAAATGTCCCCTTAGTTTGGGGGCCTGAATTTGCTTCTGAATATTGTGGAAATTTAGATTTTCTGTGATTTTCAGTTTGGTAATAATGGATTGTCTCCAACTAAGTTCTAAGGCCCATAGCTCAATGGTAGAGTATCTGTCTTGCATGCAGAAGGTCCCAGGTTCAATTCTCAGCATTTCCAGGTATGACTGTGGACTTCTGTCTAAACCCTGGAGAGTGATTGCCACTCAGTGTGGACAATACTGATGGACCAAACGTATGGCTCGATATGAGGCGGCTTCTGATGTTTTACTTAGAGTAGGCCCATTGAAATTAATGAAACTAAGTTAGCCATGTCTATTAACTGCAGTGGGTCTACTCTGAGTAGGATAAGCATTGAATACAACCCAGTTTCTATAAGTCAGATCTCAGGCTCACAGTCACTGTAAGACCAAGGAAGATAACCCAAAAATGCATTAAATTAAGGGAAATTGCTTTGCAAAAATAAGTATATTAGGCAAACGTGCATACAAAAATGTGTATATTAGGAAAACTTTGCACTAAATGCTGATAAATTTTCATGAGGACTTTTTTAAAAAAAACTATCAAACTGATGTGGAAATGTGGAGAACTGAATTTAAGACTGGAAAAATGAGAGAAACTGAAATCAACAGATCCACCGATCCCTAGCCATGAGTTCCCTCCCTGCTGCTGAATTATATCCACCCACCCAATCCTGTCACTTCACTGCCATGGTAAGCGCATGCTTCTCCTTCAGCTGAAATAATTCTACCCCTTCCCTAAAATCAATAAAAAGCACCCCTCCCAAAATTCACCACTGTGGTTGAAATGGCAAATTTAAGTCATCTATTTTTATTTGGCTATTTATCATTTATACCAGTGCACAGCATTCAGAGCCAAACATGGAATGCCTGTCAACCTCTCATGTTGCAACGGCTGACCATTTGGTGAGGTTGAGAGAAAGGATGAAAAAATATGGTTGCTAGGCGGTTGCAAGATGCATTTCCCAACCATTTTCAGGTTACATTTGCTTTAAGATGAAGCGAGGGCACTAACCTCAGTGCTCATATGCCTGATGCTATTTCTGTCAAAGTGTAGACTGAAAGAAGGGCCATAATTCAGTGGCAGAACACTGAAATGCATGAAATATGGCCCCAGGTTCAATCCTAGTATCTCCAGGTAGGTCAGGGAAAGACTCTGTCTGAATCCCTGGAAGCTGCTGCCAGTCAGTGAAGACAATACTGAGCAAGATGGACCAATGATTAAAGCCCCATCACACTTTACCCAGACTTTAGGGATAATATGGTGGCATTTGCACCTTCAAATTATTTAATAAAACTGACTATCCCTAAATATAGGAAAGATTTTACGTTAGCCAGGTTCAATGTTTTACCTTCCACTTTCCTGGAAGGCAGATATAAGAGAGTACCCTATTGAGAATGTCTGTGCCCTTGTGGTTCAGGAGAGGTGCAGACAATTGCCCATGTGTTGCCTATTGCTCTTTTTATTATGAGTTTAGAGCTATTTTTATTACTCCGACACTAAGAAAAACTCCTGGCAGATCTGACTTATTTTATCTGGAGTATGTGTTGTCTGACCGGAACCCCCGGGTCACAATGAAAGTGGCAAGCTTTCTTGTAGCTTCTATTGAGTGTCGGAGAGTAATGATTAAATAATATTTTTGTAATTTTAATCTCTAATCTTTTTATGTTTTACAAGGAAATCTTTTATTGTGGTTATGTATGTATATTATTTTACATTTTCTTCTATTTTGCAGTTGTTGTACAATTCTGTATGGACTGGTCTTTAACTGTAATAAAATCAATCAATCAATCAATAAAGCCCCATCAGCACTATACATTTAAAGCAGTGTTGTTGTTGTTGTTATGTCCCTTCAAGTCTATTATAACTTATGGCGACCCTATGAATCAGCGACCTCCAACAGCATCTGTTGTAAACCACCCTGTTCAATGTTGCAAGTTCAGGTCTGTGGTTTCCTTTATGGAATCAATCCATCTCTTATCTGGTCTTCCTCTTTTTCTACTCCCTTCTGTTTTTCCCAGCATTATTGTCTTTTCTAGTGAATCATGTCTACTCATTATGTGTCCAAAGTATGATAACCTCAGTTTCATCATTTTAGCTTCTAGTGTTAGTTCTGGTTTAATTTGTTCTAACACCCAATTATTTGTCTTTTTCATGGTCCATGGTATCCACAAAGCTCTCCTCCAACACCACATTTCAAATGAGTTGATTTTTCTCTTATCCGCTTTTTTCACTGTCCAACTTTCACATCCATACATAGAGATCGGGAATACCATGGTATACCACTTTAAATAGTCATTGTTTCCCACTCCTTGTGGGGCTTCCCTTGCACTTGACTTAGAAACTGCAATTAGTGCAGAATGCTGCAGCATGGTTACTGCCAGGAGTGAGACCCTGTTGGCATAGAAGACCTCTGCTCAGACATCTGCATGGGTTGCCAATTGTTACTGGGCCAAGTTCATGGTGTTAATATTGATATATAAAGCCCTTAGCTTGGGACCAGTTTAATTGGAGGATTGCCTTACCCCATATGTGCCCACTTGACCTCTTTGATCTGTAAAACTGGCACTGTTACAGATGCCACATAATACTCATTCCGCAGTTGTAAGTAATCAATTTTTTTTGTGGCAGCACCTACACTATGGAACTCCCTGCCTACTGCAGGCAGGTGCATGTATTCTTTTTGATGCCTGTTTAAAATATTTTGTTTAGGCAAGCCTACCCAGGCGCATAAATGCTGACATATTTTACATTCTTTTTATTTTACTGTTAATTTTAATTAACTTTTAAATGTTAAAATTCCTTGTTTTTAACTGTTTCTATTGATAATTTCAATAGTTCTTGTAAGCCGTTGAGACTTTTTGTTACAATTAAGTTTCATATAAATTTGGTTAAATAAAATAAAATAAGTAAGCTCTTCAGCTCTAAATGAGATCCCAGAACAGCTAGCAAATGAAATCAACAAATTAAAAACGACTAGAACAGAATAATATGGTGCAGGTGGAAGACAGTAAATCTGAATCCCTCCCTTACTGTTAAAAATAAAACAAAGCATTTCCTTCACCTGCAAAAACATCTTGCCTTATATCCGCACCCTCTAAAAAGCATGCTCTTGTTCAATCATCCATGCCTTTCTCAGGGTACTATGAGCTACTAGAGGCTCAAACAACCCTGTTGCTAGGGTGGAGCAAATGGGTGCACTACCCCCCTGATAGTTTTGGGGAAATTGTCTTCTTTTTAACTTGTGACATGACAGACAATGACAGCCTCCATTTAAAGAATGGCAGCTTGTTTTAAGAACAGGAGCAATTTAAGAATAGGACCCTCGGAAATATTCAGTGAATAAAGCTGCTTTCACACATGGGGCTGATTGCGTTAGTTTAGCAGATTAAATAGGTAGCACATCTGTCCCAATTTCTAAAATCCCTTTCACACCGCAGTACCTGTTGCGTTAAGGAACAGCAGCTTTTTCAGCCGATATACTGGCATTTCGTGCAACTGTCTTTCACACGGCTTGTTTTCGTCCCTCACCCATCCAGACTGTTCCCCACTGAGTAGGAGGTCTAAGATCTCATCCTGTCATCATGCAAGCTCTCTCCTTTTAGGATCTGACTTTTTAAATTGTTTTAGTTGTATCGACACAGGGGTGTGTGTGGGAAATGCTGCTGCTATCTGCGCCAACGCTGGAATCTTATTTATTTATTTATTTATTACTTGAATTTATATGCCACTTCCATATAAATATGCTCAAAGTGGCTTACAATAACACAAAAATGCAAATGACGACATCAGTAGCAATCAATTCAAAAACATAACAATCATTTCAAATAATTTCAAAACATAACAATCCAACAATAACTCCAATTGATTACCTACATATTATCACATTCAAAGTCATCAGAAAACAAGCTATCAATCAATTAAAACATATCAAATTAATAACATAACATTTCAATATTAATAACATAACATTCCAATACAAAAGCATAAGAAAACAGTTTTTGTCACTCTAGCATTGATGTTAAGAGTCTCTCCTGATGGCTGCTGTTGTTATATGAAGACTCCATGTTCAGAGGCAGACTAACTCTGGGCACTGGTGGCTGGAGAGAACCCACAGTGGGAGAAGGCTATTGCTTGTAGGCTCCCCCAAAAAGCAGCCAGATGGACACTGCAGAAAGGTAAGATGCTGGACGAGTTCAAAACAACGTTAAAAACATTTTTAAAAAGGTTTAAAAACATCTTGGGGTCTGAACTGGCAGTGATGGACCAGGAACAAGACCTGATCATAGAGGATATCTCAATGAAAATGTCAACCCAGTGGGCAGCAGCTGTGAAAAAGGTGAATTCCATGCTAGGAATCATTAGGGAAGTTATTGAAAATAATGCTGTTATACAAATTGATGGTGCTGCCATATTTGGAATACTGTGTACAGTTCTGGTCACCTCATCTCAAAAAGGATATTGTAGAGTTGGAAAGGGTTCAGAAAAGGTCAACCAAAATGATCAAGAGGATGGAGTGACTCCCCTATGAAGAAAGGTTTTAGCATTTGGAACTTTCTAGTTTGGAGAAAAGGCGAGTAAGAGGTGAAATAATAGAAGTGTATAAAATTATGCATGGAAGGAGAAAATGAATAGAGACAGGTTTTTCTCCTTCTCTCATAACACTGGAACTTGTGGACATCCAATGAAACTGAATGTTGGAAGATTCAGAACAGACAAAAGAAAGTTCTTCACACAATGCATAGTTAAACTATGGAATTCACTCCAACAAGAGGCAGTGATGGCTACCACCGTCTTGGATGGCTTTAAAAGAGGATTAGAGAAATTCATGAAGGATAAGACTATTAGCGGCTACTAGCCATGATGGCTGTGCTCTGCCTCATTGGAGGCAGTTGGAGGCAGTATGTTTCTGAATACCAGTTGCCGGAAACTGCAGGAGGGGAGAGTGCTCTTGCTCTTAGGTCCTGCTTGTGGGCTTCCCAGGGACATCTGGTTGGCTATTGTGTGAACAGGATGCTGGAGTAGATGGGTCATTGGCTTGATCCAGCAGGCTTTTCTTATGTTCCTATGTTCTTAAGTTACCCTTTACTTTTTATAAAGCACCCACTATACTTACATAGTAGCTATTTTTCTTTTTCTTGAGTTCTTGATGGTGTTCTGTCACCTCTTTTGTTTTTGCTGGTGGGGGGGAGATATTATTTTATGATGAGGTCAGATAAGCAATAAAGTTTGACACCAGCTGTGCTAACTAATGTGGTTTTATTATTCTTCAGCATTTTAAATAAGATTCTTCATTGTAGGATATATTTTACCAGTTGCAGCTATGGTGGAGGCCTCCTCTCCTATATTACAGGGAAAGGAGCCTCCCGTGGTCAGTTCAGCAGCCCTCCCTAGGCCTGTACAGAGTCTGTACCATTCATGTATGATGGTTGATGTCTGTTTTCTCTGTTCCTGCTGTTTCTGTATGCTCTCTGTGTGCCCATGTGCTTCCTTTATAGGCAGAGAAATGACTCATAGGTCATTTCTAGTATCGTAAATGGCCAATAGGTGGCACTGCCACCTCAGACAATACTCTTGTTATTTAATATCCCATGGCTTCACAGTCATAGTTTTAACATACTGATAAGGCACTAGGTGTTGTTTACCATTTGTCTATTTCAAAGGTAACTCATGTTTTCTGCGCGAGTTACCTCTTGCCCAAGCCGTGCACTGAGTCTGCATTTCACAGTTGCTCTAATTATACTACTTTGCATTCTTACACAAAATACAGCTCTAAGCTGCTATTTTCTACCATAGCATATACAAGCATACAAGCATATCAGGAAGCAGTTTCAGACCCCAAAATAGGCTACAGAGGAGAGGGTTAAAGGAGCAATTGCTGGATTCCACATATTAACAGACAAGGCAATGTCCCTTTACAATACAGATGGCAAAAGATGAAAACAGCCCTAGAAGAATAGAAATACTGCTGTGCACACTACAGTTAGGTAGCTGGCTGGCCACCTAAGCTGTAACTCAGGCCTAATTTCTGGTTTTCCCAATGTGTGCAGCTCAGCATGAAGCCTTTTCAGGGTTTCTGGGCAGGAAGAACAACCCAGCAAACAGTAAAAATATTCCAGTTGCTTTCCACAATTAATTTACCAATCATTTGTTTAGTCCTTTATATAGCAATCAGTTAAAAAGTTTTCCCTTGTTTGTCCAACAGGAAGGAAAATTTAGAGGTCATAAACAAGACTAGAAGGATGGACCCTCAAAGAGAAGTTAACACCTTTTGGTATTCCCTTCTTCACTGTATCCTAAACCTCCTTCTTTCTTATTAAACATAAAATATGCCAGCCATTTACTTCCTGGTATTCATACTAAATTTCCTGGTCACTTGACCTTTATATAGACCATTATGTAAATTAACACACTCTCTACATGGAGGAGTGAAGGGGGAAAGGTCACTGCCTTTCCTTTCCCTTGGCCTGGCCCTCACATCCTTTCAAGCAGTGTTGGGGGATTGGATGGTGCTTTGTACCTGCCCCACAAAAATGCCCAACCTAGACATGTAGCTACCCCACCTATCGAAGGTTGGCTATAGGGTTGGGCTCAAGCTAGTCAACTCACTCTTCTCTCCCCTGTCAGTTTTCTACTTTTTGTTTCCAACAGACATTCACCGTCCTATGATTTCTGGACAGCACTACATATGCTCATACATGAGCTGCCTGCATATTTGCTATTTCAAAGGAATTTGCCCCTCTTCGTTTTGATTTTTTTGTATTTCTGCAAACCCCAGAATTTACCCAAGCATGCTGATATCACCCTATTGTTTCTCAGTGACCTCACTTTGCCTGCAGTCCTATTGGAATGGAGGCAAAGAGTTTGCTATTAAAGGGTATTATCTCTGACATATCTAATGTCATAGTAATGTTGTGGGATGTGACCCCATCTAGGATGCACACCTTAACGGGGTGAGGGGGTTTGAGAGTGTTGAAGAAGCTGAGAGCAATGCCGTCAGGGGTCTAGACCAAGAGGCTAGACTCCTAGCAGGGGCACCCAAGGCGGAATGGTCAAAGCTGAGACACCAGACTAAGATGCATCCAAACTCAGAGGAAGGCAATGGTAAACCACCTCTGAATATCTCTTACCACGAAAACCCTATGAACAGAGTATCCAAAATGCAACATGAGATAGTGCTGGAAGATGAGACCCCCAGGTCAGAAGGCACTCACCGAGCTACTGGGGAAGAACAAAGGACAAGTATGAGTAGCGCTGTGACTAATGACACAGCTGGGTCAAAGACGAAAGGAAGCCCAGAGGCTGATGCGCACAGATGCAAAAGGAGAGTCCGGAGTTGTACGATGCACACAATAGGAACATGGAATGTGAGAAGCATGAACCAGGGAAAGTTAGAAATTGTCAAGCAAGAAATGCAACGTATCAACATTACAATATTTGGTGTGAGTGAATTGAAACGGATGGGAATGGGATATTTTCAATCAGGCAACTACAAAATATTTTATGCAGGATATGAGAAATTAAGAAGAAATGGGGTTGCTTTAATAGTGAGAAGTGATGTAGCAAAAGCAATTAGGAGCTACAACGCAAGGTCTGAGTGAGTGATATAAATGAGATTAAATGGAAAACCTATTAACATAACCAACATCCAAGTCTACACTCCAACGGCAAATGCAGAAGAGGAGTAATTAGAAGATTTTACACAGAAGTACAGGAAGAAATTGATCACACACCAAAACAAGATGGGATGATAATCATGGGGGACCGGAATGCAAAAGCAGGGAACAGAGAAGAACTAGGAATTCTGGGAAAATGGAGCTTAGGAGACAGAAATGAAACAGAAGAAAGACATTGGATTCTGTGAAGCCAATAATTTGTTTCTTGCAAACACATTTTTTTGAGCAACCAAAAAGACGACATCACCAGTTGGTCAATATAGGAATCAAATTGATTATAATTGGTAGTAGAAGATGGAGAAGTTCCATACTTTCTGTGAAAACAAGACCAGGAGCAGACTGAGGTACAGATAATGAACTGGTAATATTGAAAATCAGAGTAAAGCTAAAGAAGAACAAAGCAATCCTAATGCCAAAATACAATTTAAATAACATCCCAGAAGCATATAAAGATCAAATAAGGAACAGGTCTGAGGCTTTCAATTTAGAACTATGGAGTGAAGTCAGAGACATTATCAGGGAAGAATGCAAAAAGACAATACCTCTAGTTAAAAAGAGAGAAAGACCTCAATGGATGACTCTTTAAATGTTTAAAGAGAGAAGGAAAGCAAAAGCAAAAGCAGACAGAAACACAATCAGATCCCCAAATGCAATAATAGAGCAACCGGTAGGTAGGGACAAAGAGAACTATTACAATAGTTACTGTATAGAAATAGAAGAGGACAACAAAAAGGGAAGAACAAGAGCCCTATTCCAAAGATTAGAGAAATGAAAGGGAAATTTAAACCAAGAGTAGGGATGTTGAATAATCAACAGGAAAACACACTGACTAACCGAGATGAAATATAAGGAAGATGGAAGCAATACACTGAAGAACTCTGTAAAAGAGATGCCAGGGTGACAGACTCATTCATGGAGGAACCATATGATGAAAAACCAGAAATTCTAGAATGTGAGGTGAAAGCTGCTCTTAAAATACTTGGAAGAAACAAATCACCAGGAACAGATGGCATACCAATAGAGTTGCTACAAGCTACTGAGACTGAATTAGTCCAAATTTTGACTAAAATCTGTCAAGAAATATGGAAAACTGAACAATGGCCCACAGACTGGAAGCGTTCCATATACATCCCAATTCCAAAGAAAGGGGATCCCAGGGAATGCAGTAATTATCGAACTATTGCCTTAATGTCCCATGCAAGTAAAGTAATGCTCAAGATTCTACAACAAAGGCTCTTGCCATATATGGAGCGAGAAATGCCAGACGTCCAAGCTGGATTTAGAAATGAAAGAGGTACCAGAGATCATATCGCAAACATATGTTGGATAATGGAACGGAGCAAGGAATTTCAGAAGAAAATCACCCTGTGCTTTATAAATTACAGCAAAGCCTTTGACTGTGTAGATCATGAAAAACTATGGAATTCTTTAAAAGAAATGGGAGTGCCACAGCATCTGATTGTCCTGATGCGCAACCTATACTCTGCACAAGAGGCTACTGTAAGGACAGAATATGGAGAAACCGATTGGTTCCCCATCGGAAAGGGTGTGAGACAGGGGTGTATTTTATCGCCCTATTTATTTAATCTGTACGCAGAACATATCATATGGAAAGCAGGATTGGACCAAGATGAAGGAGGTGTGAAAATTGGAGGGAGAAATATCAATAATTTAAGATATGCAGACAATACCATACTACTAGCAGAAACCAGCAATGATTTGAAATGAATGCTGATGAAAGTTAAAGAGGAAAGCACAAAAGCAGGACTACAGCTGAACGTCAAAAAGACTAAAGTAATGACAACAGAAGATTTATGCAACTTTACAGTTGACAATGAGGACATTGAACTTGTCAAGGATTATCAATACCTTGGCACAATCATTAACCAAAATGGAGACAATAGTCAAGAAATCAGAAGGGCTAGGACTGGGGAGGGCAGCTGTGAGAGAACTAGAAAAGGTCCTCAAATGTAAAGATGTATCACTGAACACTAAAGTCAGGATCATTCAGACCATGGTATTTCCTATCTCTATGTATGGATGTGAAAGTTGGACAGTGAAAAAAGCGGATAAGAGAAAAATCAACGCATTTGAAATGTGGTGTTGGAGAAGAGCTTTGCGGATACCATGGACTGCAAAAAAGACAAATAATTGGATGTTAGAACAAATTAAACCAGAACTATCACTAGAAACTAAAATGATGAAACTGAGGTTATCATACTTTGGACACATCATGAGAAGACATGATTCATTAGAAAAGACCATAATGCTGGGAAAAACAGAAGGGAGTAGAAAAAGAGGAAGACCAAACAAGAGATGGATTGATTCCATAAAGGAAGCCACAGACCTGAACTTACAAGATATGAACAGGGTGGTTCATGACAGATGCTTGTGGAGGTCACTGATTCATAGGGTCGCCATAAGTCGTAGTCGACTTGGAGGCACATAACAACAAAAAATGTCAATAGAAGATTTAAGCAACTTTAAAGTTGACAATGAGGACATTGAACTTATCAAGGATATACCTTGGCACAGTCATTAACCAAAATGGAGACAATAGTCAAGAAATCAGAAGAAGGCTAGGACTGGGGAGGGCAGGTGTGACAGAACTAGAAAAGGTCCTCAAATGCAAAGATGTATCATTGAACACTAAAGTCAGGATCATTTAGACCCTGGTATTCCCGATCTCTATGTATGGATGTGAAAGTTGGACAGTGAAAAAGGCGGATAAGAGAAAAATCAATTCATTTGAAATGTGGTGCTGGAGGAGTGCTTTGCGCATACCATGGACTGCGAAAAAGACAATTGGGTGTTAGAACAAATTAAACCAGAACTATCATTAGAAGCTAAAATGATGAAACTGAGGTTATCCTACTTTGGACACATCATGAGAAGACATGATTCACTAGCAAAGACAATAATACTGGGAAAAACAGAAGGGAGTAGAAAAAGAGGAAGGCCAAACAAGCGATTGATTGATTCCATAAAGAAAACCACAGACCTGAATTTACAAAATCTGAACAAGGTGGTTCATGACAGATGCTCTTGTAGGTCGCTCTTTCATAGGGTTGGCATAAGTTGTAGTCGACTTGAAGGCACATGACAACAACAATGTTGTGGGTGTGGACAATGGGTGTAACAGAAGGCTGAGCATAAGAATGATTGACAGCAAGGGAGTGTGATGGAATAACGGGTGGAGTTAGAGTGAATGACCAGTAGAGAGGGTCTCTTGACAATGATTGCTGAAGAGCTGCTGAAGACAGAGACTGGAGGGAGAATGAAAGCACTGATGAAGCGTTTTGGATAACAATTAAGGAGGGGAGTCAGTTATGCTACATTAGGATATCAGAACCTTTATTTTAGTAGCCTGTATAACATCACTACTTGTTCTGGGTAACATTTTCTATAAACAAATATAAGAAAACTTAGAGCAAAAACCAGTAGGCATCCAAACTACCCAAAAATGTGAGAAATAAAATCTCAAGATGCCACAATAGGAATTTTATTTGTAAGACAGTCTTTCTTACAAATAAAATTCCTATTGTGGCATCTATCCTATTCTACTATGTAATAATTTTGTAAGGCATCATGCTGTGGTCACATGACAGCCTTCTAACTGCGGGGACGCAGTGTTGGCAGCCAAGGTCAGTGACCGAGCAAAGAGGGAGTTGAGGGTGAATGGAGAGCAGGAGAGGAAGCAGCCAACAGTGGGTGGCAGAAGGAGAGGGAGGGAGGAAGGCTAGCAGGCAGGTGGGCAGGGAGGCAAGACCAGATGGAGAGCAGGAGAATTAGCCGTGTTGTGCTGTCGCTGCTGCCAAGAGTAAGGCTGACAACCAAGTGAAGGGGGAGGGGGCGAGAGGGAGGGTGGGTGCACGGAGAGGTGAGACAGGGCAGAGAGGAGGAAAACTAGTTGCACTTTGCTGCCTCTGCTGAGGTTAGCAACCAAATGAGGGAGGGAGGAGGGCAAACAGGCAGGCAAACGGACAGGTGGGGAGGTGAGACCAGGCAGAGAGCAGGAGAAGGCATGGTGGGTGGTGATCTGGGCAAGCCATGGTGCAACAGGCCAGGGCATCCTTCCTGTGCAGCTCACCTAAGGGGAGATGCCTTTGTGACCTGTGGGAGGGGAGAAGCTGTTGGAAGTGCATTACATGCATTACAGAAACCTGGCTGGATGAAGCCTCGGCTCCTCTTCTTGAGGCCATGTGTCCAGCTGGGTATTTGTACACACAGCAGCTGAGGGCCGGTGGTCAGGGAGGGGGAGTGGCAGTCATCTACTGAGAGTCCCTGATTCTGGCCAGACCCCCTCTCCAGGAGACCAAGATTGTGGACTGCATGTACTGGAGGTTGGGCCCAAAGGGCAGTCTAGGGATTCTGCTCGTGTACCGTCCACCCCGCTGCATGATGGACTCCCTGGCCGAGGTGCTGGAGGTGGTCTCCAATGTGCAGGTGCAGTCCCCAAATTTGTTGGTGCTGGGGGACTTCAATGTACATTCGGAGGCCACTCTCACAGGGGCACCTCGGGACTTCATAAAAACCATGGCTTCCTGGGAGTTGCACCTTATTCCAACTGGGCCCACCCATATAGCTGGTCATGCACTCGACCTTGTCTATGTCTCGGGAGAGGAGGGAAATTATCTGAAAGTGGGGGATGCATCTATCACCCCCTTGTCATGGTCAGATCATTACTTGGTAAGAGTGGACCTCTCAATGCCACAAACCCTCCGCAGGCGTAGAGGACCCATTAGGATGGTTCCCCCCAGGCATCTGATGAATCCAGATGGATTCATGAATTCGCTTGGGGAATCCTTGGAGCATGCACACGGGCACTCGGTTGAGGCTCTGGTGGAGAGGTGGAACACTGCAATCACCGGGGCAATAGACCGGGTGGCTCCGAAATGCCCTCTCCCCCTGAATAGAGCTCAGATGGTGCCATGGTTATACCCCACGGCTGTGAACTCTGAGGCGGGAGGTGAGACGGGTTGAGTGCTGGTGGCGGAAATCACGTTCTGAGGATGATCGAACACAGGTTAGAGCGGCAGTGACAGCCTACCATGTGGCGATAGGGGCAGCAAAAAAGGATTTTTATGCTGCCTCTATTGCGTCTGCAGGGTGCTGTCCCAAGAGGTTGCTCCAAGTGGTCTGGAGCCTGGTCGGTCCAGTTGCCCCGGAGCCGATGGAACAGTTTAAGGCCTCCTGTGACAAATTGGCAAGGCACTTTGCGGATAAAATCAATCGTATAAAGAGTGCTATTCCATGCGCTGTGGATACAGTGAGTGAGCCAGAGTCAGCCAGGGACATTTCGGCGGGTTGGGATCAGTTCCAGCTTCTTCCATCCGAGGAAGTGGACAAGGTGCTTTCAACCTTAAACCCTACCACCTGCTTACTTGACCCTTGCCCATCATGGCTCATTATGAGCTGCAAAGATAGACTGAGCGAGGGGATCAAGGCGGTGGTAAATATGTCCCTGGAAATGGGAATAATGCCATCAGCATTTGCAAGGAGGCAATAATAAAACCAATTCTAAAGAAGCCCTCCTTGGATCCCCAAGTCTTGAACAACTTTCACCCAGTCTCGAATTTACCATTTCTGGTTAAGGTGGTGGAGCGGTTGGTGGTAAAGCAGCTGCAAGCGCAGTTGGAGGAAGCAGATTATCTTGATCCATTTCAATCCAGCTTCAGGCCTGGACATGGGACTGAAACGGTCTTGGTCGCCTTGGTGGATGATATGAGGAGGGCGTTGGATAGGGGTGAATGCACCTTCCTTGTCCTCCTGGATCTCTCAGCGGCTTTTGATACCATTGACCACAGTATCCTGGACCGCCTGAAGAGGTTAGGCACAGGGGGCACTGTATTGCAGTGGTTCTGTTCCTTCCTCTCTGGTAGGTACCAGAGAGTGGCATTGGGGGATGAGGTTTCAGACCCATGGCCTCTCACTTGTGGGGTGCCACAGGGTTCCATCCTCCCCCCAATGCTACTTAACATCTACGTAAAGCCGCTGGGAGCTATCATCAAGAGATGTGGGCTGCAATGCCATCAGTATGCGGATGACATGCAGCTCTATCTCTCGTTTAAGTCTTCACCGGGGTTGGCTGTGGAAACCCTGTCCAAGTGCCTGGAGTCGGTGAGTGGCTGGATGGGAAGGAATAAGCTTAAGCTGAACCCTGACAAAACCGAGGTACTGTTCATGGGAGACAAGAGAAGGTTGGGGGATGTTAACTTGGTGCTTAATGGGGTACAATTGCCCCTGAAAGACCAAGTCCGCAGCCTGGGGTCATTCTTGACTCCCAGCTGTCCATGGAGGCTCAGGTCTCGGCTGTGAGCCGGGTGGCGTATCAACTCCATCTAATACGAAGGCTGCACCCCTACCTTCCAAACCATCTGCTCCCATTGGTGGTACATGCCCTGGTCTCCTCTCGCCTAGACTACTGTAATGCGCTCTACGTGGGGTTACCCTTGAAAACGGTCCGGAAGCTGCAACTGGTACAAAATGTGGCGGCTCACCTGATTAAGGGTAGCTGCCGGTGAGACCACATCACTCCAGTGCTGAAGGAGTTGCACTGGTTACCAGTTGCTTTCCGAGCCCAATTCAAGGTGTTGGTTTTGACCTTTAAAACCCTGCACAGTTTCGGCCCAGTCTATCTGGAAGAGCGCCTCCAGCATCATCAACATTGCCGCCCAACAAGATAAGCCTCAAAAGACCTTCTCTCCGTCCCACCAGTTAAAACAGCTAGACTGGTGAGAACTAGGGAGAGGGCTTTTTCAATCGTGGCACCCACTCTGTGGAACTCCCTCCCAAATGACATCCGCCATGCCTCCTCCATGATGAGCTTCCGCTGGACCTTGAAAACCTGGCTCTTCAGGCAGGCTTTTGGGGCGGGTTAGGTTTTAGTGTTGTTGTTGAAATTTTAAGGTTTTAATGTGAATTATATGTTTTTATGTTGTACATCGCCCAGAGTGGCTGGTAAACCAGCCATATGGTCGACTAATAAATTTAATAAATAAAATAAATAAATAAATAAATAAGTGGGGCAAGAGCAACTCCTGTTTGGGTTCTTTTGTTGTATTCCAGAAAGAAGATAGAGTTAGGGTCTTCCAGATGGCTAGCCTTGTCCACCTTTACCTGTGCTCTTCTCTACTGAACTTCCTTCCATTGTAAACTGATATGCTCAGGGAAGCTGTCCTGCCCCTCCTTCCTTTGTCTCCTTTGACTGTCCAAGGAGAGAGGAGACATCTTTGTCTTTGCTCTCTCTCCTGAGCTATGAGGGCAATACCCACCTCTGGGTATTGCACCTCCAACTTAGTTAGTTAGTTAGAACTAGGTATGCCTTTCCTATCTAGTATGTATTTCTATAAATAAAGCAGCTTTTCTTATTTTACCAAGTCTTAAGTCTCAGTGATCTAAATGCAGGGTAAAAGCCTGCTTTTTAGGTAAATACACACACTGGCGCATGCAGCTCAGCCACTGAGTATCACAGTATATTAACATAACAGAAGCTCCCTTGGTGACCTGAGGGAAGGGGAGGGAGAAGATGCTTTGGATGGATGGATTTAAATAAGAATGTGGAGGATCCTACTCCTCTCTGTAACTCAGTAGGTGGTGGCAGCAGGTATCGCGAAGAAACGTGAACAGTACAAAGTAACTGCGTGGCTATTCTCTTGATCTCCATGGGCCAGGGCCTTGTAGGAATATTGCATGGGGGTTCTAATGTCATTCTATGGTTATGTTGAAGATGCCCCAGTGAAGTGAATGCTTGCTTCCATATTTTTGGATGCCTGTACCTTCTATTTTTAAACAATCTAAAAAACCTGTGATTTATTTTTTAGCAGTTGAAGAAAAAATACGTTTACTGCAAGAGTGTGACATATGAAATGGTGTAGGGTACACACATACACACACAGTGCGTGCATGCAAAGGTGACTTTATATTATTATTTCCAATAATGTAGCTAAAATTCACCAGGACTGCTAGACCTTGATTGCAAATTTGCTAAAGCTATCATGGAAACATTTCCACAAGTGCATTGTAGTTATTTTTTCTTCTCTTTCTCAGAATGCACTAGCTGTCAGGCTGAAATAATGCCTTACATGCCCTTTTGTAGCTTGTAGAATTAGCTTTATGAAATCCAGCTGTTCCAAAGAAATCCCTGACTAGCAGTGCCATCCAGCATTTTACAAAATTCTGCAGCTTTCAGATTGGGTGGGTTAGTATTTATGAAACTGGCCATAATGGATGCATTTATGGAGTTATTTGTCTTCCAAGAATAGGACTTGTTTTGATCATCTGTGAATTACCCAGTGCAGCATCTGTACACACAAACCATATTGACTATCAAAATGTCAAAAAGTTTGTACTTTGATGTACCCTTTAAGAGAGCAGAGAAATAGCAAAGAAGAAAGAAGTTGCATTCAGTAGTTTCAGGTTATACTGGAAGGTAGTGAAAGTACTTAAAAATGGAAAGATGGGATGGCAGGCAAGTATCTGCTTTGGGGCACCCTCCTCACTTAGTTTTAAAGAGCCCAGAGTCATATGAAATAAACCGGGGAGGGGAATAAAAAATTCTGCCAATATACTTATGATATGGTAAATTCAACTTCTCATTATTTGCTGTCTCATTAGAAAATAAAAATGCTCTGAGATAGTTTTAGGCACTTTTTAATGTAGTACGACCAGATCCTGATCTTACATTCAATGTGGAGGGAAGTGATTACAGATTTATAAGCAGTGGAAATGGAGCAGAATTTTACCATTATTTCCATTGTTCCTTAAGCACCAACCAGGCGCTTGCTCTTATAAAGTTAGGAGCCAAATAGATGTAACATGGGGAAACTGATTGAATCTCCCAGTGTGTTTGTTTGCTTACTTTAAACATGTCTGGGGTGTTGCTTCTGATTTTGATCAGAGCAGCAATGTCAGAGACAGGGGAATGTTTTAATCTATTTCCCTGCGTTGTTTCCCCAATTTAACTCTTCCTCCACCCCCCAGCTGCTACTAGCCCTACTAGGCAAAAAATGCAAGTACTGTGCCTTTATTCCCTCTCTGTGGGCTTAATAGCAGCTGGAGAAAATTGCATGGAGCAACGCTAAACACCTTTTATCCAGTCTGTCTCCAGAATTGAGGGGCACCTCAGCAAAGTACCATCTAGTTGCTCCCCTCCTACATAAGTGAGCCCTTCCAGCTATGGGTGTATCTAGGATCAGGCAACTGGGAAGCCAACATTTTGGTTTCCCGCAATTACCTGGAGTGATGCTATGTTGGCCACTGTGGGGCATTCTGTGAAGTTTTTAAATGGCAACCGCCTAGCCAGCTGGTGTGGGAAGACCAAGGGCACTCGTCGGTCCTGAGAGCTGTCCAAGGGTACCCTCCCCCATAGTATGTCCTGCTGTATTCATTTGGGCTTACTGTCAGAAAATACATATAAGATCACAGCCTAAAGTTTGTTTGTTTAAATGAAAGATCTGATCTAGATTTCCCATGTGGTGTCTGATTTTGGCTCTCAGTCTCTGTATTGGATAATTGAGAGTCTGACAAGAGAGCTTTGGCTATGGGGCGGAATGCAAATGCAATAAATAAATAAATAACTATTCTTGTCAGTTCCCAGCACCTCATTTGTGACATGCTGGGTGTGACTAAGAAGTAGAATGTTGGGAATTGCCCCAGTAGAGGTAACCATGTTCCCCCCCATAACAACGTCTGTGGAAATATGCTATGCCATTATACAGCATCCTGCCTCCGTGGCAATGTGGGACAAGATGGCAGCACAGATAGTTAAGAGCTTATTTCTTGCTAGAGCAAAATATGTTGACAGAAAGAAAGGGCCTGTGTAGTAGTGAGTCTTACAAATGTAAGTGTCCTGCCCTAAAAGTTTCAACAATTTCACCAGCTGCTTTGCCCCCTGCCCTTTTCACCCACAGTTGCACCCAGCCCTACCTTGGCACAGCCCTACCTGGCACTTCTAGGAGGGCTATACCAGGAAATAAAATTGGGAGGGGGGGTTCAGGGCAGGCATCAGCAGTGTGCCCTGGAAGCTGCCCAAGAATGCCAGAAGTTATATCCTAGAGTTCCTTCTCCCATATGAGCCTTCCTGTGCTTCCTTTACTTCAGAAGGGTTTGATCAGTGTGCCCTCCTTATTGGATGAGATGGCCTTCCACTGGGACTTTTACATTCCCTATCAAAAGGCTCGTCATGTTGACTCCTCTTTGACAGCCTGTCAAAGTTTAAGTAGGTTAAAATAATGTTGATGATGATTTTCTCAGCCTTTGGGGAGCAGATGTCTCTGTCTGCTCAAAGGCATGCTCCTGTGGTCTTTTTACTGGACTATACCACTTCAGAATTAAGGTGGTGGGAACGAATGGTGCAATGTTTTCTGATATTAAAAATTAAAAATAACGTTGCAGAGATTTTTATGTGAGGCAATATTCACACATTTGGTTCCCTGTTTTAAGCCTTAGGCGGCCTAGCCCAGCAAAACATTTTCACAGATGCTGATCTTGTGATGCTATGAAATACAGCCTGCATTGGAATCAATGAGCATTTTACATTGATGGGTTGGTTAGATCTCCATCAAGTAGTAAATGCAATTAGTTTAGAGGAGAAACTCTGTAGACGTTGAAAGGATAAGCAACTCTTTATGAGCGGGCTGTTGCATAGTTTGCAATGGAGTTGACCAGGCAAGGTATGGTTTATTCTTAAGCATTCAGAGGTGGAAAACTCACTAACCATTGACGAGTTGCTTATAAAGACTGGCTTTAGTTTTAAGGACTGCCCCAGCACATTCTTTACACCTGCTTATAACAGAACACTGACAGGGAAGCTGTGGCCCTCCAGATATTGCTGGACTACAACTACCATCATCCCTAATTATTGGTTATGTTGGCTGGGACCAATGGGAATTGGAATCCAGCTGCATCATTTGGAGGGTCAAGGGGTCCCTGTCCCTATTCTAGAAGCAATAAGCAAAACTCTGGGGTGAGCCAGGAACCAACCAGGACTGAAGAGCAAGTAAGAATCAGTGGAAAAACCAGAAGGCAGGACCAAAGAAAAACCACAGAAACAGAGACATGAAGACCTTGTTGGTCAGGCAAGGTTAATCAACAACAGGAAGCCCTGTTATGTGACTTCCTGTCCTGGAGGATTCATTGGCCATCCTAGGTGTGTAGAGTCAGTCCAAGGCCTGAAGATACATCACTGAGAAGCTGTTACCTACAGATGAAAGGTCCACCATATAGGGAAACTGCTAACAGATCCAGCAATTCCTGACATAGAGGCAGGTCTCATGGGGAAAGGCTATAGCTTAGTGGTAGAGCATGTGCTTTGTAAGCAGAGGGCCCTGGGCTGAGTCCCTGGCATTTCCAAGTAACACTGGGAGAGACCCCTGCCTGAAATCATAAGTGTAGACAACACTGAACTACATGGACCAATGGTCTGATTTGGTATAAGGCAGCTTCCTGTGTTTATGGCACAGGAGAAGCCCACACTGATATTGGTCCCTGCCACGCAGCAGTGCATGCCCACTATCACGCTCATCATCACTGGCAATAGTTTGGCAATATTGGTGGACAAAGGACCACCTGTTCTGAATAATGCTTTTACCGGGACCACAAGGGTCACATCTGTGTTGGGAATGCATCCAGTGCAGATCCAATAACACCCCCTCCATCCAAAAAACCCTCACCAAAACAGAGATGCCCTAAGGGAATTTTTATCAGTCTTCATGGTATCGAAGGAACAAATCAGTGAGCATCCCGGTGAACACAGTGTACGGCATTATAGGAAGGTACATTTGCCAAAAGCCATTTAAATGTTTTTTTTAAATATCAACAATGGAAAGCAAGCCTTTTTAATTTAAAGCATGCAGCCATAGAGGAAGGGGAGGCATCACCGCCACCGCCACCACACTACAAATTCTCTGTCATGAAGCTGATTTGATGCCAGAAAACAACACAAAAAATGGCAGGGTGTCTCTTTAAGAGAGGCTGGCCGTTTTTATTATTTCTTTGAAAAGGAGAAACTAATCACTAAGGTGTTGTAAGATGGTTTCCTATGAATAATTGGAATGAAAACAGATGGTTTCTTTTGCTGGTCTCAGGGTGTCCCATGGGGAATAGTGGATATTGCTGGGAAAGAGCTATCTCCTATCATCCTACTTAAGGGCCAATTCTCTGCACAGGACACACTGTTACAGGGACTGGCAGCTTCGTTCTCTACAGCTTCAGCAAAAAGGCACAACTTCAGAGCCAATATGGTGACGTGGATACTCACGTGGTGGCCAGAGAGAGAACGAGAGAGAATGAGAGGGAGAGAATGAGAGAGAGTGGAGCATATAGTCACAGAGTCTTGCTTTATTTCAGGAATGTGGACAACCTTATTTCTGCTAAGGGCCACATTCCCTTGGGGACAATCTATTGGGGACCACATGCTGGCCGTGGATGGTGTCAGATCCAGAAGTGGGTTGGGCCACCTCTTTTCTTCTCCCTCTTTCTGCCACCTTCTTCTTCTTCTCTCTCTCTCTCCCCCCCACACCTACCTACCTACCTACCAGCTCCAGAGGAGGGACAGATCATTTCTGCTAGAGGTATGAACTGATCACTTCCAGACGTCTTTTGAAATTAGGCCACAGGTTACCTATCCCTGCTTTATTGGGAGTGGGCCAGCACCAGCAACTGGCTTAGGGCTCCAAGAGGCATACAGTGGATCCAGGAAAAGAGCCTCTGATTGGTGAAATGGATAGAGTCTTGAGCTTGGACCAGGGCCAGTTGGGTTCAGATCTCTGCTCAGCCACAAAGCTTGTTGGGTGTGTTCATCGCCATCTTTCATTACCTCTTCTCATGGAAATAAAAGATAGTATGATAATCCTGTCCTAAGCTCCTGGGAGGAAAGATGTGATACAAGAATGATTTTGAAGGATAAAGTCGTGCCTTACTTAGCCACTGCATAAGCACAAACCCTTGTTTGTGGCAGAAAGCCACTTAGGTTACAGTGGCAGGACTGGGTCACATGAAGTTTGTAGTTTGATGACAAAATGATGTGAAGTTATAAGAAAGGGGACTGTTGTTGGACTACAACTCCCACAAAGACCTATGAGAGACTGAAAGAACTGGGCATGTTTAGCCTGGAGAAGAGAAGACTGAGGGGAGATATGATAGCACTCTTCAAGTACATGAAAGGTTGTCACATACAGGAGTGCTGGGATCTCTTCTCGATCGTCCCAGAGTGCAGGACATGGAATAATGGGCTCAAGTTGCAGGAAGCCAGATTTCGACTGAACATCAGGAAAAACTTCCTAACTGTTAGAGCCATACGACAATGGAACCAATTACCTAGAGAGGTAGTGGGCTCTCCAACACTGGAGGCATTCAAGAGGCAGCTGGACAGCCATCTGTCAGGAATGCTTTGATTTGGATTCCTGCATTGAGCAGGGGTTGGACTTGATGGCCTTGTAGGCCCCTTCCAACTCAACTATTCTATGTTTATATCCCTGAGTGTTGGCTGTGCTGCCTGGAGCTGGTGGGAGCTGGAGTCCATGTTGGCTACCCCCATGACTGAAAGCCGAAACGCGTTGGGCTTTTTACAAAGACTTTTTAAGACATATGTGTGTAAATAAACCATTTTGATAATTTCCACATGTCCTTTGTTTGTCATTCTCGGGCTGTGTTGCTACAACCAACACTTCAAAGCACTGCACCACACTGGCGCATCACACTACAAACTACATTTACAGTGCAACTCAGCACTGCACCACACTGGCGCATCACACTACAAACTACATTTACAGTGCAACTCACCATGTTGCGCTAGTACAAGGAGGGTTGCCAGTTCTAAGTTTAAAAAGATACTGGCCCTCTGGGTAGGGCTAGGGGCAAAGCGAGGATGGAACCTAGCAGTTAAAACAAGGAAGAATATGATAGGCCATGGAGGAATATGGTGTCACACAACCTAGCAAAGCCAGTTTTCACTCCTGAATACTAGTAATCTGACACAGTGCAGGTTTACTGCTCAGACTAGTAGAATATTGGCTGGTTGATATGACACAGGGAAGAGGTCCTTAAGAACTTCATAAGAAGATCCTGCTGGATCAGGCAAGTGACCCATCTAATCCAGCATCCTGTTCTCATAGTGGCCAGCCAGATGCCTGTGGGAAGCCTGCAAGCTCTCCTCTTCTGCATTTTCCAGCAACTGGTATTCACAGGCATACTGCCTCCAACAGTGGAGGTAGAACATAGCCATCAGGGTTAGTAGCCATTGAAGCCTTATCCTCTGTGAATTTTTCCTAACACTTGGTTCTGTCTACTTTGCCTAACAGACCAAAACAATGAGCACTTAGACATGCTTTTGGCCTTCCTTTTATGGAGGGAGGGGTTGTGTGTGGGGGAATTATATATTCCAAAAATAATAAGTTATATTAAGCTTTTAGGCTTTGAACTCCAAAGCCTGCATCTCTTCTTTCTTTTTATAATTAAAATCAACTGTCGGAAAGGCAGTCCCTTCAGAAATGGAAATAGCATACAAATGAATGTGGCACCACAGCACCACTTTCACTTAAATGTTTCCTCTTTTTTTTCAATGCAAGGAAGCAAAAATATGTGCTGACTAACTGAATGCCTGCTACATGGAAATTTCACTCTTCGTCCGCACAACCTCTGACATTTTTTTGTTGCAACTCTAATAACCCAAAATATAGTTTGTGAAGCAATCAGTATTTCCACTGGAGCTGTAAAGGAAGAAGTCTTTTTAGCGTGCCATAGAATAAACAAAAGGTGTTTCCTTCTCTTCCTAGCTGGAAACTACTTTGCTGTAAGACAGACAGAACAGGAAGACTGAGCTGATAACACTTCATCATTGTAGATGCATCAATTTGTTGTCACCACCAGTGAAACTGATGAAAAGTGTTTTCCTATTTGCAGGAAAAGTAGCAAAATTACAGAGGTTGTTGTTGTTGTTGTTGTTGTTATTATTTATATCCCATCCTTCCTCTTAGAAGGAGTCCAGGGCAGCAAATGACAAAACACTAAAAACATGTATAAAACATGTTAAAAACAGAACATCAGTAAAAATATCATAAAACCAAACATCTTAAAACCAAAGCATATTTTAAGAACATCTTGTTTCCTCAAAACATCTGTAAAAATATCTTAAAAACAATTCAAGCACAGATACAGACTGGGATAAGGTCTCTACTTAAAAGGTTTGTTGAAAGAGGAAGGTCTTCAGTAGGTGCCAAAAACATAACAGAGATGGCGCCTGTCTAATATTTAAGGGGAAGGAATTCAGAAGGGTAGCCACAACACTAAAACCCCAATCCCTTTGTTTTGTGGAATGGGCCGCCTGAGATGGTATCTGCAGGAGGCCCTCACCTACAAAGCATGGTGATCGACTGGGTATATAAGGGGTAAGATGATCCTTCAGGTATCCTGGTCCCAAGTTGTATATGGCTTTATACACCAAAACCAACACCTTGAACTTATACCAGTCAGTCCTATCACCTATTACTCATAAGAAAAATCCTGTCCTTCATCTAGTCAATAACTTTTTTTTGAATAGTCAGGTTTCAGGTGGTGAACTGGGCGGAGTGGCACAGCAGCACCCCCTTGGCCTGCCACAGGGCCATCCATGGCCCATCCACATGGCCCCTGCCACTTTAACGCCTTCCCGTCAGGAAAGGTAATTTCTCAGAGTGAGGCATTATGGAACAAGTTGGCTTCAAAGAGTGTCTGCTCTGTTAAAACCTCTGCCTCTGGGGAACCTCTGCCTCTCAGGCCAAATTTGGCCTGGTGGGGAGTGCACCTTCAGAGAAGTTCATCACCTGACACCATTATGATGTCAGTTGACTGGCAGATAGACAGCCCCACCCACCTATCAAATTTGGTTTGTGATGGATAGGGCAGATATCAATCTGGCCCATAAGGAGAAAAAGGGTTTCTCACCTCTGCCTTAGATAGTATTTGCTGCCACAGATACGTGACAGGTGGTGCTCCTATAGGGCTTTCCCTGCCCATTTCACTCTGGTAACTCCTATTTCTCAATTTGAGGAGGGACTTATGGACATAGGGTTCTTCCTCAAAGTGAGACATTGTGGGGTGAGAGCCTGTAGGTTTGCTTATGTTGGTGCAACTGAAGCAGCCACAAACACTCAAGGATGGAGGAGGAGGTAGCAGTGAGTGTCCTTTATTTAGTATTTTGGTGCCGGAGTCAGAGCATCAAATCCTCCCCTGCCCCCTCAAGTCAAGGTGTATAGTACTCAAGGCCAATCAAGTTATTTTTGACACCTGCAGCAGAAAATTCCACAAGTACCTCTCTTTTCAGGCAATAACAAAATACAATAATAATCACTTAAATATCTCAGAATTTGCTGTGCTTTTCTGACACCCAAAACCAGCTGCCTTATGTAGTCACTTCATTATGCCTAATGGTAGGGCCAGCCCTGTGCCTCAGGTGGTTGGATGTCTTCAGCCCATGCTCTCCATAATGGCCAGCCAGATCCAACTGGGTAGCTTATAAGCCAGACATGCACACTGTTGTTTATGTTTATCTTCAGAAGTATATTGCCTTGGAAAATGGAGGTTTCATTTACCCATCATGGGTAATGTGTAGCCAAATTGACCTCAAGTTTTCCTACAAAAATAAATGCCTCAACCACAAAATCTCACAGATTCATTTTTTTACTAACCTCAGATGAAAGGGAGTTAAAGAAGTTATGAATTTATAATTTGTTGTGGCCTCAGAACTGACCCAGTTCCTTCTCCAGGTCTAAAATGATTCACAGCATAACGGATGGGGTTTGGGCTGGACTCATAAGGGATCATTTTGGTAAGTCTTTTAAGCCACAATTAAATGGTAGATTTCTGTGAGCTTATTGGTAGCACAAAGCCACTCCTTTCCATTTTATCCAGCAATATGAAATGTCAAAATAACAAGATGCTTGACTGAAATGACTAAGGGATGTAGAGAAAATCTTTATTTATTGATCAAGATATACCCAAAACATTAGGATATGTGGGATTTTGGATTCATGAAAGTGTAAGTCTCCTAGTCCTTGGGGACTGGTCTCTTTCAGCTGTTCTTATATCTATTTAATTGGTAATGCTGGCTGGCCTTATCATAAAACAAGAAAGAGAAGCAACTCAATGGAGTCAAATACAGCAATGCAGTTTGTCGCAGCCTGATGCATTTCAAGTTTTTCAGAGTCTGTCCCATCAGCGAACCTCACATTTGCTGGATGTGCATTGTTGTTTCTTTTGTACTTATGAGGTTTCATCTCACTTTTGTTCCTTGGATTGCTGCCCCTCTTCCTTTGTCATTTGCCCTTTCCATGAAGGAACATGAAACTGGACAGCTCTGAGTGCTGCTTTTCAGCCTACAACCTCCATCTTCATATGCTGTTTTAAAAAACGAATAAATAGGAAATGAGTGTTTATTTTGACTTTTCTTATGAATACAAACCTGTCCGAGGCCTGCACCTGTGTCTCAGTTATGGATGGAAATGAAATCTGTTTAAATGGATTTATGCAGAGAGGTTTGTGGTTGTGACCCAGTCAAGCTTTGCCTGCATTGGACCGCCTCTTGTGTGAAAGACCTGCTTATGTCTGAGGCACTTGTACATTGCTGGGTTTTTTAAAAAAATTAAAACTGTATTTATGTAACAGAATTTGTATCCTGCTTAATTGTAGATAAAACCTCTAAGCTGTTTATACAAAATTATACACAAAAATATGCATATTATATATATGCATTATATATATATGAGTCGAGTTCCACGTGGTACTTTAGGTTGATCCAGCTAAATCATTGCACACAGAGAATGACTTCCTCGAGCACAATGGAACTTGCCCTCCCTCTCCCCCCACAACCTGTTTTGGGTTTTCCCTCAACCCTCCAGAGCAAATCTGGGGATGCTGTGGGGGCACACAGGGAGAAGAGTGGGAGGGGAAGTTCTGTTGCACTAGTGTTGTTCCATGGCTAGGGTTGCCAGGTTCCTGGCCTGAGACTAGGGTTGCCAGGTTCTTGGCCTGAGACTGATCCTGTATCTTTAGGAGAAGAGAACAGCAGGTGTTCTTGCAACACTGTAATGAGAAAAACCACAAGGTGGAATTCTTCCTACCCCTTGCACAACCTTTAAAGATTACGAAGACCTCTTGGAGGATGGGCCTGGCAACCAAGAGGTCTTCTGTATCTTTAAAAGTTGTGCAGGAGGAAGGGAGAATTCCACCTTGCAGTTTTTCCCATTACAGTGTTGCAAGAACACCTCCACTTGGCTGACTTTCTCTTCTCCTAAAGATACAGGATCAATCTCAGGCCCTGAGCCTCGCAACCCTATTCCATGCACACAATGATTTAGTTGGACACAACCCAATAATTCTGCAGCAAAAAAATTATCAGTATTAATATTTAAGTGTTTGTGTACAGTTTTATGCATTGTTGTATCTATTCATGTGCCAGTTACTTTACAAAACCTAGACTGTATATGCATATGTAATACTTCATATAGTATACATGTAATAATATGCATAATAATGCATATAATAATGCAGACAATAGGTGAGAATTGTTTGTATTTGTAGTGGAACCAGTACAAAACAAAAACTCATGTCTCATGAGGATCAAGGAGCGAGGTGGGAATTAGAAAAAAAAATCTGTGCAGACATGCTCAACACTGAGATCTTCAAAAAGTTTCAGAAAGTTCCATGCCTACTCTCAAATATTCCTCCCCCTAATTAATCCCTCTGGACCATGAGTCTGTGAGGAACAGTCTGGCAATTGTTAGTCATAGCCAAGCCCCATTCGAAAGCAATGGGATTTAACTGCAGAGAGCCCAAGTCACACTGATTTCACAATGTAGGGAAGATGTTGCTTGAACAGCTAGCTCATAAGTAGCCTGGCCCAGTAATCAGCCCAGATGGGCTGCAGGTGGGTATGATGAGAAGCTGCAAGTTTCCTGACTCTTCCTAATGGCTTGAAAGCCTTAGAGCAGCCTTTCCCAACCAGTGTGCTTCCAGATGTTGTTGGACCACAACTCCCATCAGCCTCAGCCAGCTTTGCCAATGGTCAGGAAAGATGGGAATTGTGGTCCAACAACATCTGGAGGCACACTGGTTGGGAAAGGCTGCCTTAGAGGGAATACGGAAAGGAAGCTCAGGTGGAGGCTGCCTCTTGAAGGAGAAAAGCGGGAGGGATGGTCAGTGTTATCTACTTCGCTTTATGATGACCAGTGCTTCAGTGGTCTGTTGGGAAGGCAGAGCAACTGCGCTCCTGAAAGAAGCAAGGAACAGTGGAGGGATTTGCAACCCCAGAACTGTTGACACAAATAACAATTTTTGGTTTTTTGCATTTGTGCCACATATTCACATTGAAAATGCATAGCTGCATCGACCAGAACATGGGTGTTTATCCTGAGGCCTTCCAAATGTTGCGGGGCTCTACCTCCCATTGTCCTTGACTATTGGTCATTTTGTCGGGGCTGATGTGAGCTGAAAGTCCAACAATATCTCTGGGGCTACAGGTTAGCCACCCCTGGACTAGAATGTATGTTCAATTTAAAAATGCCTTTCCTCCATGTCTTATACCCCATAAACAAAACTCTCAGGTGACCAGACTAAAAGACATTCTTAGGGTGAAATCCTATGCACACGTATGTGGGGAAATAAGCCCCATTAAACACAGTGGTGCTTACTTCTGAGTAGACATGCATAGGATTGCACTGTTTAGTGTCATGTGAAAATGCCCTCCGAGTCTTAGGCTGCAATCTTATCTATTAACCTTTAGCATGTGTTTTTAAATTGTTTTTGTTTATTTTTTAATTGTGTTTTTAAATTGTTTTTTGTGTTTTAAAATTTGTATATTTGTTTTTATTGTTTTTAATTGCTGTAAACCGCCCAGAGAGCTTCGGCTATGGGGCGGTATATAAATGTAATAAAATAAATTAAAAAATAACCTGGAAGCAAGTCCCTCTGAATTTATTAGGACGTACTCTGAATAGACATGATTAGATCAGATGAAGAACAGAGCAAATCTCCTGCACGTAAAAAGCTCACTTATGTAAAAAGACTCACACACTTACCATTTTGAAGGTTGTATGATGTCATCAGATAAGAATGTAGGACTTTGTACATCATGTCCTAACTGCAAACACTGTATGGATGTAGAAGTGAGTGCAGGATTGTCCCCACTGTCCCCTCCACATGTGTGTACAGGATAACTTCTGAAAGAGTCTATGCACATAAAAGGTGTAGAGCAGCCTTTCCCAACCAGTGTGCCTCCAGATGTTGTTGGACCACAACTCCCATCAGTCTCAGTCAGCATTGCCAATGGTCAGGAAGATGGGAGTTGTGGTCCAACAACATCTGGAGGCACACTGGTTGGGAAAGGCTGGTGTAGAGTCTTTCAGTAGCTATGCTGAACATGCATAGGGAGCAGGAAGACATGACCTCACTCTCCTAAGTGCATTCAACATACCCAGTTAAAATGTGCACACAATCCTATTGTCAGCTTTGTTTTCCAGTAATCGTTGAACAAGGAGCTGAGGCCAATACTTGCCCAGTCAAAGAAAGAACAATTAAGGGAACATAAATATAGGTGGAGAAGATATTCGTTCTGGCCAGGATATCTTGGCAAGCTAAATGTGAAGGTGTTATGCATAACAAGCCTACAGAGGTCAAGAGGGCCCTGCTTTCCCCTGTGATCAGGAAGGCACTGCCTCTCACAGCAGTGCCAGCTGACTGTGGCAAAGATCCCAAGAACTGTTGAACTAATCCTGTGAGCTCAAGAGGTTTTGACATTGGTGTGCCCCCCCTACACACAAACAATTACCTCCGTGCCACGCAGCTTGTTGTTTTCAAAATGGGAGGTAGTTTCAAAATCAATATGTAGTAAGAAATTTGGGTCTATGGTGCTGGTGGTGGTAGTGTTCAAAGAATAAGAGTGACACCATTCTGCTGGGTAAGCACAACACAGGAAGCTGCTTTATAACAAGTCAGAATATTTGTCCATCAAGCCCAATATTCTGAAGCTGGCCACAGCTCTCCAGAACCTCAGACACAGGTGTTGTACAACGCCTACTCCTAGATCTTTTTTTTTGAAAAACAACTGGAGATGCCTTTGATTGAATCTGTGATCTTATGTATTGAAAGCATGTGTGCTATCCATGAGCTATGGTCCTGCTTGAGTTAGCCTAAGGTAGCATTCTTGATCCCAATAGTACTGAGGATGCCAATAGTCCCTACCATACATAAATCCCATCACCAACAACATGTCTTTCATTCTGATGGATGGGATTTATGTATGGTAGGGATGTTTGAGGACTTTGATCTGTGAGAGTTCCAATACAACCTGATCTGATCTTTCCAGACTAATGTGCTGATCAGAATGTAACTATTCAGATTTTGCACTTCTCTGGCTTTTGCGATGTAGTTCTCAACACAAAAAAAGCATCAACCACAGTTGCTTGGGCTTCCCCCGGGCACCTGGTTGGCCACTGTGAGAACAGGATGCTGGACTAGATGGGCCACTGGCCTGATCCAGCAGGCTCTTCTTATGTTCCTATGTTCTTATATCACTCAAACAAACAAAAATTCTCTGATTGGAAATTAAGATAGAATTCTTAGCTAAATGAGGGTGTTCCCAGGTCCAGTAGAAGTGACGGGATCATTTCTTCTCACCTGCTTAGAGAGCCTGGGTAAGGAACATTTAATCTAGCCTACTTGCTTCAGGCAAGAAGGGTTTAAGTGCCCTCAGATCTGGCCAGTTACCAGAAGGCCATTGTAGGAAAAAGGGATCTTACTCAGAGACTCATAGAAATCAATAGGACTTACTTCTGAGTAGGTGTGGTTAGGATTGTGCTATTGGTAAGGGATCATCTGCAAAGATATCTATATGAAAACAGGGCTGGCAGCCCCATGCCTGAAATGCCCTGAGTCTAACTTTTAATATGTATTCTCCAAACGTCTTTACAGACTTGACCGTCACGGCAGAGAGAGGTTTGAGAAATGAGTTAAGAAGATTCTCTACCCTTTTCTGCCTACCCTGTGACCTGTTATAAATTCACTTTCACAGCCAACCCAATTCTAGTGAGTTATAACTGACAGAGAGAAAGCACACATGATTTCGTCTACCTTCATGGGCAGTAGCTTGAGAATAACAGGAGTTGAAGCCACACTTACCAATATGTGAATTCTTTTTCACCACTATTGGGCAAGAAACAAGCCATCATGCAACCAACAAGGTGCATCATCACTGGGCTTAAGGGGGTTGAGCTGAGCATATGGAACCACTGTTATTGCTTCTATGGATGTAAATGAGTGATGTCAGAGGTAAATGAAACGCAAACAGAAAAAGAAAAAGAAAAGACAGTGATGATTTCCTGAATGCAATACCATACCAACCACAATAAGATTCCTATGAGTAAGGCAGAAAACTCAGCCACCTACAACCAGCCAGGTTTCCTAACCAAAACTAAAAACATTCTGGCAGCCACTCAGCCAAGGTCACAGAAATCCTCATGTAGAACAATCTGATCTGGGGGCTGCAGTTAGTGCAGAATGCTGTGGCATGATTGCTGACAAAAGTGAGACCCTATCAGCACATAATACCTCTGCTCTAAAATCTGTACTGGTTGCTGATTTGCTACCAGGTCAAGGTGTGTTGTCCATGTTATGGGTTCCACATAGTACTTCCTCTGCTCTTGTAAGAAGTCAGTCCTTTAGTGTGGCAGGACCTACGCTTGGGAACTCCCTGCCTATTGACATTAGGGAGGTGCCTTCATTGTACTTTTTTAGCACCTGCTAAAACATTTTTGTTTAGGAAAGCCAACCCAGGCATGTAGAAGCTATTGTTTTTTTAATCTGTTTCTAATTCATTGGTTTTATTATTTTGAATGCTTTTAAATACCTATCTTTAACTGTTTTTGCCAATAATTTCATTGTTTTAATTCCTTCTATAAACTGCTTTGAGTTTTTTTGCAGTACTGTATATAAAGTGGTATATAAATGGTGTAAATGTGTGTGTTATGTGCCTTCATTACTAGTTTCTGCTAGTAGTATGGTATTATAATAATAATAATAATAATATTTTATTTATTGGTCGCCTATCTGTCCAGGTTAGTGGACACTCTAGGCGACTTACAATAACAAAAAGCTATACATAATATACATATACAAAAACAAACCACAGTCCTAAACAATTTAAAACCAATTTCCAATTAAAACATCATAAAATTAATCCTCCTTATTCCCACAAAAAAAAAAAAAGCAGCACACAACAAACGAACAAAAAAACAAACAAACACCCAGGCCACCTGGATATGTCTGCATATCTTAAATTATTGATATTTCTCCCTCCAGTTTTCACATCTCCTTCATCTTGATCCAAACCCGCTTTCCGTATATGTTCTGCATATAGATTAAACAAATAGGGTGATAAAATACGCCCTTGTCTCACACCCTTTCCAATTGGGAATCAGTCTGTTTCTCCATATTCTGTCTTTACAGCAGCCTCTCGTCCAAAGTATAGGTTGTGCATCAGAACAATCAGATGCTGTGGCACTCCCATTTCTTTTAAAGCATTCCATAGTTTTTCATCATCTGCACAATCAAAGGTTTTGCTCTAATCTATAAAACACAGGGTGCTTTTCTTCTGAAATTCCTTGGTCCGTTCCATTATCCAACATATGTTTGCGATATGACCTATTCCTTTTCTAAATCCTGCTTGGACATCTGGCATTTCTCTCTCCATATATGGTAAGAGCCTTTGTTGTAGAGTCTTGAGCATTATTTACTTGCATGGGATATTAAGGCAATTGTTTTATAATTACTGCATTCCTTGGAATTGGGATGTATATGGAACGCTTCCAGTCTGTGGGCCATTGTTTTGTTTTCCATATTTGGACAGATTAATCTCAGTTACTTGTAGCAACTCTGTTGGTATGCCATCTGTTCCTGGTGATTTGTTTCTTCCAAGTATTTTAAGAGCAACTTTCACCTCACATTCTAAAATTTCTGGTTCTTCATCATATGGTTCTTCTATGAATGCATCGGTCATCCTTGCATCTCTCTTATAGAGTTCTTCAGTGTATTGCTTCCAACTTTTATTTTATCTCAGTCAGTCAGTGGTTTAAATTTCCCTTTCATTTCTCTAATCTTTTGGAATAGGGCTCTTGTTCTACCTTTTTTGCTGTTCACTTATATTTCTATGCAATAACTATTGTAATAGTTCTCTTTGTCCCTACGTATTAGTCTCTGTATTGTTGCATTTAGGGTTCTGACCGTATTTCTATATCCTTTTGCTTTTGCTTTCCTTCTCTCTTTAACCATTTTAAGAGTTTTGTCAATCATCCATTGAGGTATTTCTCTCTTTTTAACTAGAAGTATTGTCTGTTTGCATTCTTCCCTGATAATGTCTCTGATTTCAATCCATAGTTCTTCTGGTTCTCTATCAACTAAGTTTAAAGCCCCAAATCTGTCCCTTATCTGATCTTTATATTCTTCTGGGATGTTATTTAAATTGTATTTTGGCATTAGGATTACTTTGTTCTTCTTCTTTAGCTTTACTCTGATTTTCAATATTACCAATTCATGATCTGTACCACAGTCTGCTTCTGGTCTTGTTTTCACAGAAAGTATGGAACTTCTCCATCTTCTACTACCAATTATATAATCAATTTGATTCCTATACTGTACTGACCATCTGGTGATGTCCATGTGTATAGTCATATTTTTGGTTGCTCAAAAAATGTGTTTGCAAGAAACAAACTATTGGCTTCACAGAATTCAATAAGTCTTTCTTCTGCTTCATTTCTATCTCCTAAGCCCCATTTCCCCATAATTCCTAGTTCTTCTCTGTTCCCTACTTTTGCATTCCAGTTCCCCATGATTATCAGAGCATCTTGTTTTGGTGTGTGATCGATTTCCTGTACTTCTGCATAAAATCTCTCCATTTCCTCTTCTTCTGTGTTTTCTGTTGGAGCATTGTTGCGCTGCAGCCAACTCAGAAGGGACAGGAAGGGGGGAGGCATGAGTTTCAGGCACCTCCGCAGCCAGAAGAAGCAGAGTTGGGGATTGTTGTGTCTGAGCAGGATCGTGCGGGAGGGGGGCAGCCTGCTCTCCAGCAGGTTCCCACGAGTAATGCCCTTTCCGAGGAGCCGAGCGCACCGCCCCCAGTTGATGCAGAGGACTTGTGGGGGGAAGCTTCAGAGTCAGTGCCAGCTCCTCCTTTACCAAGCAGTTCCCAGGAACATTCCAGTGTGGCACCGCCCCCTGACCTCAAGCCCGTTGCTCGGGAGCAGGTGTCTTCAGATGAGCTGTTGGATGCGCGTCCCCTGTCTCCTCGTTCCCGTCGCCGCGAGAAACGGACAGGGCAAAGACAGGAATTACAAAGGAGTCAGAGATTACGTTCGAAAACATTTCCTATATAAGCCTGCCGCTCCCAGTGGGGGGTCATTGAGTCAACTTCCTTCACACGCTGCAGAGCATGTCTAGAGTATAGTTAGGGACTGTAGTGAGTTAGCGTAGGGTTTCCTATGAAGCGCAATGCCTTTGATGTATCCATTACTCTAATAAAACGACATTTACTTGCACACACACTCCAGCCTCATTCTTTCGGCTCTGGACGGGACAAGCATAGACTTGTATGATGGTTATGTTGATAGGTTTCCGTTGTCTCACTGATGTCACCCAGTCAGACCTTGCGTTATAGCTCCTAATTGTGTTTGCCACATCACTTCTCACTATTAGAGCAACCCCGTTTCTTCTTAATTTCTCATTCCCTGCATAAAATATTTTGTAGTTGCCTGATTGAAAGTATCCCATTCCTGTCCATTTTAATCCACTCATGCCAAGTATTGTAATGTTGATGCTTTCTGTTTTTTGCTTGACAATTTCTAATTTTCCCTGGTTCATGCTGCTCACATTCCATGTTCCTATTTTGTATGTGGTAGAACTCCGGACTCTCCTTCTGCATCTGTGCGTATCAGCTAAAATGATTTACATGCAGGCAAAGTTCATTAAGTACATCCCCACAATACATTTAAAGCACATCCAACTATCATTTAAAGTGCACGACTTCCACCAAAGAATCTTGGGAAGTGTAGTTTCCTCCTCACAGTTATAGCTCCCATCATTTTGTGGTGGGATTCAAGTGTGCTTTAAATGAATGTTATGGATCTGCCCTAGGTGTGCTGTGCATTCATTAGTGAATTGAAAAGAACAATTTTAAACAGGGGAAGGGCTGCAGCTCAGTGGTAGGGCATATTCTTTGCATGCAAAGGTCCAAAATTCAATTTCTAGAAAAGACTATTGCCTGGAATCCTGGAGAGCCAGTGCTAGTCCATGTCATCAGTACTCAGCTAGATGGCACCAAATGGCCTGAGTCGGTATAAGGCAGACTCCTTTGTTCCTAAAAAACGGAAAGAGACCCAAGGACCGCAGTGACTCTAACATTTATTTATGTATTTTATTTACAACATTTATATACCACTTTATTCTAACAATTTCAAGGGGTTTACAGAAAGAATTAAAACAATACGATTATTGGCAAAAACAATGAAAGACAGGTATTTAAAAACATTCAAAATAATAAAACCAACAATGAGTTAAAAACCGATAAAAAACACAATAGCTTCTACATGCCTGGGTAGGCTAAACAAGCAGGTTTTGAGCAGGTGCTGAAAAGAGTACAATGAAGGTGTCTGCCTTATGTCAATAGCCAGGGAGTTCCAAAGTGTAGGTGCTGCCACACTAAAAGACTGATTTCTTACAAGAGCAGAACAAGTACTATGTGGCATCTGTAACAAGGAAAGCACACCTTGAACTTGGCCTGAGAGCAAATCAGCAACCAGTGCAGATTTCAAAGCAGAAATATTATGTGCTGATAGGGTCTCACTCATGTCAGCAATTGTGCCACAGCATACTGCATTAACTGCACCCCGCAGGGGGCAGGTTGTGCTGCATGGGGATTTCTGTGACCTTGGCTGCCTGGCTGCCAGGTGTTTTTTTTAGTTTTGTTTTTGGTTAGGAATCCTGACTAGTTGTGGGATGCTGAGTTTTCTGCCTTGCTCGTAGAAATCTTGTTGTGGTTGGTATGGTATTGCATTTAGGAAATCATCACTGTTTTTTTTCTTTTTCTATTTGCATTTCGTTTACCTTTACCCTTACTTCCTTTCATCCATAGAAGCAACGACAATGGTTCCATGCAGTCCTCTCAACCCCCTTAAACCCACTGATGATGCACCTTGTTGTTTGCATGACGGTTTATTTCTTGCCCAATAGTGGTAAAAGAGAATTCACATACTGGGCAGGGCGGCTGCAATTGTTGTTGTTCCCAAGCTGCTGTCAATGAAGGTAGACCAAACCATGTGTGTTTTCTCTCTATCAATTATTATTCACTGGAATGGGATTGGTTGTCGAAATGAGTTATAGCAGCCCACAGGGGAGACAGAAAAGAGCAAAGAATCTTTTTACTCTTACTCATTTCTCAGACCTCTTTCTGAAGTGAAGGATCAAATCTGTAAAGAGATTTGGAGTAGTCATGTTAAAAGGTAGGGGCAGGGCATTCCAGGCAGGGGGTTGCCAGCGCTGCTTAGATATGTATAACTTTGCAGAGGATCCCTAGTCAAGCTTTACCAACAACACAGTCCTAACCATACCTACTCAGAAGTAACTCCTGTTGAATTCTATGGGGCTTAGTACCTTACTAAGTGTGCTTAGAATTGCAGCCTTCATGGGCATCCATCTTTACTCCTGATGCTCCCATCTAACATCTCCACAACACTAGGCTCCTTTCTTCCTACAATGGCCTTCTGGTGACTGGCCTGGCCTGAGGGCACTTAAGACCTTTTTGCCAGAAGCAAGTAGGCTAGATTAAATGTTCCCTACCCAGGCTCCATCTTTTAGCTAAGATTTCTATCTTAATTTCCAATCAGATAAATGTTTTTATTTGAATTTTATGCACCAAGCAACTGTGGTTGATGCTTAATGTATCATGCTTAATGACATCACTTAGGCCCACCCCATTACATCACTCATGCCTGCCCCATGACATCACTAGGACCCCCCCCCAAATCTCAGTGTTTGGGATGCTTCTGACCTGGCAACCCTACTTTGAAACAGACCACCTAGAAACTTATTTTTTAAAAAAAATGAGAGCAGAGAGTCCAGAGATTGAGGTGACTCACCCAGAGACCTGGAGAGGACCCCAAAAATCTGGAGACTCCAGGCAAAAAACAGAGATCTGGCAATCCTACCACACTGGGTATTAATATACAGGCCTCAATTTTCCACTAAACTGTTCTCTGTTCTTATTCCTCACACTGTCCTCACGAACCAGCTCCCTGGCCACATTCACACTCTACACTTCTTCCAGTATTATTCTGATTTAAACTGTCATGGCTTTCCCCAAAGAATCCTGGGAAGTGTTCTCCCCACATAGCTACAATTGTCAGAGTGGTTTAGCAGTCAGTCCCTCTTCCCAGAGAACTCTGAATATTGTAGCTCTATGAAGGGAATAGGAGTCTCCTAACAACTGGCCACTGCCAGTCAGTGTAGACAGTACTGAGCTAGATGGACCAATGGTCTGATTAGGTATAAAGTAGCTTCCTATGTTCCTCAGACAGGACCAAGTGATCTGTGTGCCTGCTCCATCTTCTGTCCGAGTGCTAAATGTTGATAGGCAATTTCAAGGCTCCTCTTCTGCCTTCCTATGGTTCTTCATTCTAAAAGGACAGCCCTTCAAAAAGAGGACTTTTTCAAACAGAGGAATATCCTCTGCCAGCCAATAAAGGACACTCTGTAAAGAACATCCTCAGTAAAGCAGGACACATGATCACCCCATTCCAGCCTCAGAGTCTAAGTGGGCCAGGATATTGGCTTCTCGGAGGCAAGCAGGAAGACAAACCAGGAGCTCAATCAAACACAGGACATTGAAGCAATACATTGGGTGAATCATCTTTCATAAAAATGATGTTGAAAATAAAAGGATGGCGTGCAAATAGTAAAGGGCAGAGCAGGGAGGGGCAGTGCATGTTCTAGCAAAGAAAAGGAAACAGAGATGTTTCCTTTATTTATTTTTTCCTGAGCCCAACCTGTTTTGGTGTAATACGTTTGACCCTTCTGTTTCTGGGAAGCAATCAGAGCCCACTTTTGTAAGACGTGCCTCAAATGCTCACAAACATGGAAGAAATGCCTTGTCCTTTGGCAAAGCAGGTTCACTATGACAGTCTGTGGCTGAACTGTTCTGTGGATGCTGGAATAGTGCCCACTGTGGTTTACTAATATGCTGTGATTATTCAGAAGAAGATGCCCCCTTTTTTGCCAGTTTTTCACATGCAAGAGGAAACATAAACAATGCAAATCCTGTTTGTAATGGGACAAGGGGCACATCAAACCTAGCGGCATGTTTAGGGGAGGTTAGCACGAGGCTGCAGTGATTTGGATCTGTGTGGCCAATTTCTCAAAAGCTGGTAAGATAGAATGACTAGACTTCAGACAGTTTTACTAAATCTTTAACATGCTGGATGAATTTGAAATAATGCTCGAAAGAAGATATCATATCATTAAGCTTTGCTCATGCACTCTGATGTTTGTGAAAGCCTAAGCAATTTGCTAATAACTTTAAATCCTGATTCATTTCAGTATTTAGTGGTTTTGATTCAACCTGACATCTTCCACAATTTAATTAGATTATTATAACCAGAGCAAACTTGTAAAAGTATGGTCCATCCCAAGCCATGTGGTCTACAGCAATGGTGGGGCAATTAAGCCTCACAAAGATACAAAGAATGGAGATAGCAATGCTGGGCATGAGCGTTGCCCCTTTCATATTATAGTTGGTTTGGTAGTCCATAGAACAAAGGCTAAACCTGACCAACCATTTGCCCTCCAGCAGGTTCTTAGGAAATGAAGCACCATATTGCATCAGATTTCGTTCAAACCAGGTACCCGTTGCCAATTTCCAGAGACCACTTGTGCAAGAGCCCGTGCTGAGGAAGCAAGATGAATCACAATGCAATGGTCTTAGTGGTATTTACTACAACTGCTAATCCATGTACAGAACTGAGGAGCATCAAACAGAGCTGTTTATGCATAGATACCAGTTTCACCCTCTTTCCTCTTCATTACTATAGCACAGTCTAATCTTCCACTATGCATGATATAGAACAGATACTGAAACATACAAAATCCCCAAGCTTCCCAGTCTCTTTCTCCCATTGGGATAGCTCTGATATTTTGAGGGAAGACCATGAAAACCGATTTTACCTGAGAATCTGAGATGACATCATACTCACTGAGAAGAACAAATTACATCATTAACTGAAGGATGTCTACTGAATTGTGTCAAAACATGCATAGTTGCTCAATACATCCATCAGTTTGCTGTGTGGCTATTCTAGATTAGCCTTCTATTTTCCACCTTCATTTATTTTAATCAAATCAGGATTATACGACTATCTATGGTGTATATAGGGATGGAGGAGAAGTTCACATTTAAAGCTGACTCTATCCAATTCGCACTTACCAAAACAATATGAGAACCGAAACACAGCCATTCTTCAGAATTTACACTTATCCAAATGTCGTGATGCAGTTCTTCAACCAAATAATGTTTTCCAAAATGCATGTATTAGGGGCAAGGGTGCATAAAAATGACTATATTTGTGAAAATAGCATACAAAATGCATTAAATTAGGAGAAAAATGCTGACAAAATATGTACATTAGTCAAAGCTGCATACAAAAATGTGTGTTAGGAGAAACGTGCAGTAAAGTGCTGAAGAATTTTCATGAGGATATTTTAAGTAAAATAAATAAATTGCAAATTGCCGTAGAAATTGTAGAGAACTGAATTTAAAATTGGAAAAATGAGAAACCGAGAGAACCGAAAGTGACAGATCTTTCCATCCCTAGGTGTATGTCACTTTTTAAACAAACAACACTGATAGCTTTTTTCCCCTTTAATACTAAGTGTCTGAATCAGTAAAATGCAATCATTTTAACCTTGTACCTAAGGCACAAAGGGCAAAGATGCTGTCGGCTGATACAACTCTGACAAAGCCAGGCAATCAGAAGATTGTAGGGTGTTTTTTCGGGAGGGGGGCAGAATTATTGCGTAATGGTATTTTCTTTCCACTGAGAGTCTTCCAGTGCTCTCGGGGGGGGGGGGAACAGCTCTCAACATCATCAGGATTTTTCTGGTAGCTACAAAAAATATGATAGATATGCTTACCCTTTGCATACATATCCTGAGTATATTCAGTTCTGATGTGTCCTTTGACTCTTGTATTCCAAGATAATTAAGTAGAGAATATAAACACTGCCATTGTGTTTCCCATGTAAAAAAACACACAGTAATTTTGGCTCATTTGTTGTTGCTGAGTTTTGATCCATGAAATTTCTTAAGTTTGGACACTGGATTCTGTCCAGCTTGTCACGTAGTCTAGTCAACTGGCCTTCCATCAGTTCGACCTTAGATAATAACATGCGAATGAAATGATAGTTTCACTCTACCCTTCACAGTATGTGCTGTGTTCAGCTAAGTGATATTCACAGTAGACTCATTTAAATCAATAGATTTAAGGTAGCCGCAACTAATTTAAGTCCCTAGGGCGGTATTTAATATTAGTCCTACTCAGAGTAGACCCACTGACGTTAATAGACACAACTAACTTAGGTTCATTAATAGGCTTGCTTTGAGTAGGGCTTGACTGAATACAACCCACTGATTTGAATGGATCTTTTGTGACTTAGGTGTGTGGCTTGTCTGACACATCCCCTCATCTCTTATTCCTGCTATAATGCAAATAAATAAATAAATAAAATGGTGCCAAGACCTAGCTGATACATATGTGACATATATCTCCCAACTTGATTACTGCACAATTAATATGTAGTCGCTGAAATATATGTGAGGTGGCACCAATGAAAAGGACATTTTTTAAAAAATTGCAAGGGCACATTCACTTGTTATGTTTCAAGTCATCATGTGAAGAAGATTCTTGTGTGAAGGCATCCCAAGTCCTGAGGAATCAAGTGATGAAATATCACGCATAAACCATCTTCAAACTAATGTTAAACTTTTCTATTTCCCAGGTTTGATCCCTGGCATATCCAGGTAGTACTGGGAGAGTCTGAAATCCTGGAGAACCACAGTCAGTCAGTGTAGACAATACTGACATAGATGTACCAATGGTCTGACTCAGTATAAGGCAGCTTCCTGTGAGTGGAACGTTGCTGGTTCTAGCCCTGTTGTGGAAAGAGATGGTATCTTCACTGGGGAAGGGCTGCAACTCGGTGGAAGAGCACCTGCTTGGCTAGGCAAGGCTGGAAAAGGCTCCTGTTTTAAACTCTAGAGAGCTGGTGCCAGCTGAGCAAAATAGACTGAGACTGCCCTATATCTTTAACAGACATGGCTTCCCACAAAGAATCCTGGGAATTGTGGTTTGTGAAAGGTTGTTGAGGGTTGTGGTGTTGAGGGTTGTTAGGAGACCCCTGTCTCTTTCACAATGCTACAGTTCCCAGAGTCGTTTAACAATCAATTCCTCTTCCCAGGGAACTCTAAGAATTGTAGCTCTGTGAGGGAAGAGGGGTCTCCTGACAACTCTCCAAAGAATTCTTTGGGGGAAGCCATGGCTGTTAAAAGTGGTATGATACTGTTTTAAAATAGATAGTGCAGACAGGATGCAATGCTTTGCCTCCATATAAGGCAGCTTCCTATGTCTTGATAGCTAAAATAACATGGCTGGGTCCGACTACTGCTTTGTTCTAAATGCAGGATAAGGATAATAGTTTCAGTGAAAAACAATGTAGTTGATAGGAATACAATTTGACCGTGTTAAAAGGTAGTTTAAAATGAATGTAATATATATTCTCTGCTGGCATAGCCTACTGCTTCAATGTGAAGAGTGCAGCATTTAGGTGAATTCATCCCCCCTCCGAAAAAGCACAGAAGTTGATAAAGTGAAATTGTGTCACCTCTTTTCTGTTTTCTAAATTATATTATGAGCCCGCTGCAATATGGATGTCTCAGAGGGTTACAAATGATTGTAAGACTGCATCAGAATGAACAATGTGCACATTTTCAAAAGTCTTGAAAGGGGGGGGGAGAGAGAGAGAGACAGAGAGAGAGAGAATTTTAGAGGTAGTAGGTACCTCTTCTAACCTAGGACCTGCACTGAAGATAGCTCCCTTTCAAACTTAGCAGGGGGAACAATTAATAAAGGAACCCATTAAGGTCTGATTGTTGCTGCTAAAAAGGAAGGTTGAATTTCAGTCCTTTGAAGTAACTGAGAATGATTCAGGCCTCATTACAGAGATATAATCTACATTCATACATTTATGTTAGTGATTCAGATCTATTGGGACAGATTGAATTCCGTTAAATAGTGCATCCTTCCTCTGAAATTTTTCTCAGGCTTTTTCAGGCTAACCGAAGAGGGAGCCTAACAATACAAAGTAGTAGGGTACTTAGGGATTTGACTGTGCTATAAAAGAAAGGCTATACAGAAAGTAGGAAAAAAGGAGCGAGATATAATCTAAAAAGCTATGTCAGCTTTTCATTGGGCCTCTGTTTTGTAAGTGCCCATCCTGTCATCACACAGTATGCAGAAAAAAGAAGCCTATGAGTGTTTCTTCACCAAATATTGCACCTGCTGTAACTGGATTTAATAGGATAGTTTCTAAGATTATTTTTTTAAATAAAACATTTTGTTCATGCAATCAAACCAAAGCTGCAAATAGGAAATAAATGGAACTAGGAGCAGTTAGGGGGTGGCCCAAGGGGCCTTTGTCCCCGGTCTTTTGTGACCAGCTCTGGATCTCCTGCTGCTTCTATCACTTTTTTTTAATTCAAAAAATGTGTTTTATTTATTGAAGGCATTTATATACTAATTAATAATCAGCATTTCTAGGCAGTGTACATAAAATAAATCATACAGAATAAAATAATAAAAGCCATCATAAAACCAAACAGAAACACTACCTTAAAATGCCTGCTGGAATAAGAAAGTCTTACGTCACGCATATGAAGTTTAGCAAGTGCAGCTAATTTCATCTGGGAGGGAATTCTACAGGCTTCCACCACACTGACTGCATGGCTTCTAGTAAGGATGAGCTGTGCATACAATCCATGGAGAACCACCAACAGAAACTCCCCCAAAGATCTTAGTGATCAGGCTAGGATATAAGGGATCAGGCGGTCCTTAAGACAACCTGGACCCAAGTTGCTAAGGGCCTTGGAAATTAATACAAGAACCTTCAACCTGGCCTCGTAACAAGTGGGCAAGCACTGTAAGCTTTTAAGCACCAGAGTTATGTGCTGGCAGTAGTCTGTCCCCATCAACAGTCTAGCCACAGCGTTTTGCACCAACTGGAGCTTCCAGACCAGGCGCAAGGGTAGCCCCACATAGAGCACATTGCAATAATCAAGTTTTGTACCTGGGAAGACTCCAAAGCAATCTCCCATGTCAATTTTCCAGAGGCAACTATACATATAAATTAGGGTATGCAAGTGTTATGCAAATTTGTGTGGTGGGCTTGTGTCCTAAGTCTTAAAAGCACCTAGCAAGGCTCCTGATTAATGCAAATAATAAAGTCAATATTGTTTCTTTTTTTAAAAAAAAAGTTAAAAGATTGTAAATACCTTTATTAAAACTTTCTTCAAAATATTATTTTTCCAAAAAAGATAAACCAAAATCTGATAGCACGTTACACTTAGAGGAAGCCTCACTGAACTCAGTGGAACTTCTAAGTAAAAAAAAATGTATAGGATTTGGCTATTAAATTACTCCAGCAATGATTAATGAATTAGTACTACTGAAAAATGGAATATTTTTGTAATTTTCAGCGCTATTGTATCATAGGTTTTGTTTAGATAAAGGCTACTAATTAGCTCTACTCATATGCAGCTAATCACACATAACATTTTTAGTTGCCTGCATCCAGCTTGCATGGCTTTAAAAAGGATTAGACATATGCATGCAGGATAAGGCTATCCATGGCTACTAGTCACAATGGCTAGTGTTCTAACTCCACTGTCAAAGGCTGTGTGCCTCTGAATACTGGTTGCTGGGAATCACAAGCAGGGAGAGTGCTGTTGCACTTAGGTCCTTCTTGGGGCTTCCCACAGGCATCTGGTTGGCTGCTGTGATAACAGGATGCTAGACTAGATGAGCCATTGGCCTGATCAAGCAGGCTGTTCTTATGTTCTTATCCACATCAAAAGTCACATTTGAGGCAGCTCCGTGGGGCATGGGCAAGCACTGCCATGTACATGTGTATGTACATCTGCATTGGCTGCATATACCGAAGCTTGCTTCCCTTTTATCTTTATAAATTAGGGCAGAATTATCTTTATAAATGGGGTCAACCTATCCTTTAGTTTGAAATGTACCTCTATGTGGGGGAAATGTATCATGGGCAGTATATCATCAAATGCATCATTCATAGGGTATTAAGCAGCTTCTTATATCAGTGAGTGAGTTGGATGATATCAGATACCCCATAATTTCTGGAGCCTCTATGCAATTGCCTAAGGGTGCACATTCCCTCTTCCTATATTATATAACCTTGCCAATTTAGGATTACACTTTTTGCATCTGATGAAATGAACTATAGTCCATGAAAGTTTATGCCACAGTAAAATTGTTAAAAGTGCCACAACACGTTTTGCAACAACAGACTGATATGGCTATCTTTCTGGACAGTCCCAATAGTACATCTGACCCATAGTTTAGGATTTTGGTCATTCCCCTCTTCTGTAAACAAAGACCTCAACTGTCCCCTAAGTCAAATGCAAAGCCACAACTTTACAAAAAGAATTTATTGCATGCTTCAAATGCAAAGAACATTTCATAGTGGCAAAAATAACATAACAAAACACATGAATTCTAGAACTAGACTTCTTTTCTTTTTTTCATTTTGAAGGCTATTAAAATGTTTCCCCCAGAATCGAAGTCCATAAATTTCAGAAATGAGTCTTTGGTAACCAAGTACACATCATAATTAGAGAAAATGGTTTCTAATTTTCTGCTGCAGCATTACCAATGTACTCTAAAGCCCAAGCTAATGAATCAATCCAATCTGAGAACTATTTGTTCTGTATGTATGTGGTGCTAGTCAGGAAAGATTGATTCCAAATGCACACAATATAATGCTTGGGCTATTTTTCCATTGCATTCCATGGATCAGCATTTTCTATAGATCATACTTTCTTCCAAGCAAGCCTCATGTTTACATATGAGAGAATCCAATTCTTTCCTTTTTTTTAATTTGGAAGGCTACTTTTTTTCCCTCTGCAGCGTTTCCCCAGAACATGAAATACGAGGTCCCCATCTTGCACGTTGCAATGATTACTTTATACTGGTAAATGCCAATACACACTTTCATGTCTCGTAACCCTCTAACAGCTGGGTAATCTCACAGATCCTTAGGAACCATCCAAGGAGATGCAGTCTCTGATGTCTCTTAGCATCAAGGAAAGTATACAGATTTGGCACATCTTACTAGAAGCCTGCGAAGTGTTGGCAACAACAGGGATCATCACAGGAAACGCCTAGTATATCTGTCATGACAGCCCTTGTGGAACATGACAAATTCACTGGGAGGAGTGGATAATAACAGCACCTTCTGTGGGAAATAAATCACTACCTGCCCTTCAGAAACAATAGATGGTTACAAAAAAAAAAAAGTTTTCAAAATGGAAAATGTGTCTCTTTCTGGTAAAGGAAATTGCATTAATTTAAAAAAGGCAGATTTTATGGGCAAATCTTTGCCATGCCAATAAACATCTCTCCCCCTCTCTGTTTCCCCCTCTTATTTTTGTTTGAAGTCGAAGGCGTGATTCGGTAAGTTGAGTCATGTTCGCAATTAGAAATTGGCCGGTTTAAGGGGGCCTTATTTCATGGAGAGTTGGGAGTGATAAATCTTGAGACGCTCAAAAAGAAGAATAAGCTTTAAAAGTGCAGTTCCCTCCCCCCCTTTTTATTTCATCAATGGAAGCCAGAAATCATTCATTCTTTAAAGGAAGGGGAGCAAGAGAGAGAAAGTGTGAGTGTGTGTGCACATGCTAGAGACCTCCATGGAGATTTGCAGGAGGGGAAGCAAAGGGAGCTAATTTTATATATATCATGTATAATAGATCTAATATATTATATATAATATATATATATATATATTCCTCTAACCAGTTTATAAACTGCTTTCTCAGGATCTGTCTGCACTATATTCTTCTTTCCAAATCTTACCCACCCACCTCCTTTCTTTAGAGGCGGGAGGGGGGAGAGGGAGAATCCCGTCAGCAAAGCAACAAGCACCAGGTGGCTCTCAACTACACACTGCCAAAAAAATAAAATAAAAACCCTTCTCTAGAAAACAAGTTTAAAAAGGGAGGGGAAAGGAGGGGGGCTCCCTACAGGGGATTGGCTGAGCATGGAAGACAGGGAAATTAGTACAGTAAAGCATGAGTCTCCAAACCATGCTGGTGGCCAGAAGGACTGCTTTGAGGAGCAATTAGCTGAAGGCTGCTGCTGCTGCTGCTGCTACAGGAGAGGAAGCAAGAACAAGAAAAAAGAAAGGAAAGGAAAAAAAGGGGGGGAAGGCTGATCACGGCGGAGTCTCTCCCTCTCCCAGTAGGCGCTTGCTCACTGCAACTTGCAAAAGGGTTTCAGATGTCCCAGCACCGCCGCTTGACCCCCTGCAAATAAAACTTGACCACCAGATGCAAGTCCCACCTCTCTCCTTCGTAGTCTCTAGCATTTAGGACCCAGCTTCCAACCTGTTGGCAAACCAGAGAAGAGAAGGGAAAGGACTCGCTTTGCCACTTCCCCCCATAACTTCTTTTAAATGTTTGTGTCTTTAATATACAGATACCTATCTGTTTCTGGAGGATTCAAGAGTGGGGGGTGAAAACCCCTGCCTTCTGTCTCTGAGAAGAGCTGCTTTCCTGGAAGTCGGTGAGAAGAAAGTGCAGAAGTGATTAAGGGTGGCGGGCCGTGACACCCCCTCCCCATTCTTTTTTGCTCCTTTTTAAGTCAGAATCGACTTGAAGGCAGTCCATTTCCATTTTATTCGGATTTTTAAAAAAAACAAAACTTTTTTTTCCTGCTGCAAGTGTTGCTGCTCGTTCGCCTGTCATCTTTCTCTCCCTCCCTGCAGACTTTCCCTGCCTCTCTGTGAGACGGTGCAGGAAAAAAGCGAGGCAGGGGGTGAAATAGCCTCACGCGCTCCCCAACCACCACCGCCACCACCACCACCAACAACAAACCAGGAGTTGAGTGATGGGGGGTTGACCAAAAAAAAGAGAGAGAGAGAGAGAGAGAGAGCAAAGGGGAAAAAACTGCAAGCCAACCAACTCTCCGAACTCGCCAAGAAAATTGTAAGGCGCTATTTTTGTCTTTGGAGGGTTCGAAGGATTAATAAAAAGAAAGGGAAAAAGCCGAAGGAAAAGGAGAGGCGGGAGGTGGGGGGAAGCACCCGCCCCATCCAAAGTGGAGGAGAGTCACCGTTTGATCCGGCGCGCTTGGCCCCCTGAGGCATGGATGTCGGCGCCCGCCCGCCAGGCCAGATCACCGCGCCGAGGGCTTTGAGCAGGAGGGCTCCCCATCAGCTGTCCCCTCGCCTCTCCCCGGGCTTCACCCTTCCAGTATGTTTCTTTTCATGAGCCATCTCCCAGCGCCCAGAGCTTCAGTACAATGTGCAAATGGAGACTGATACAGGGTGCCTCAGCCTATGCCCACCTGCCTTCCTCCTCCTCCTCCTCCTCCTGCCGGTCTCGCAGCTACTGCTTCCTGCTGCTGCTCCTGATGTCGTTGTCCCTGGCTGCCCCTGTCCATGAGCGCGGCCAAGAGATGCTGCTCCTCAAGGCCACCAACTCTTCCTCCTCCTCCTCCTCCTCCTCCTCTCCGGCCAGTGCGGGGAGACACGTGCGGAGCTACAATCACCTCCGAGGCGACGTGCGCTGGAGGAAGCTCTACTCCTTCAACAAGTTCTTCCTCCGGATTGAGAAGAACGGCAACGTCAGCGGCACCAAGAAAGATAACTGCCCTTACAGTGAGTAGGACGGGGCCTCTCTCTCGCCCGCCTTTCTCCTCTTTGATCCAAGGCAAAGCAAGACGTGTGTGTCTGTGAAGCGGGGCCGGGGGAGGGGGGGCATCCTGAATCCCAGCCCTGCCCGTACAGGAGCTGTTGGCGCGCGCTCTGCGGTGGCAGAGCGCTTTGCGCGCGCTCAGAGGCGCTCTCGCCTTGATGCTGCTGCAAGGGCTGGGAAACAAACGCCCTCTGGTGTTGGGTTTGTGGGGGAGCCTGGCCTTACATCGAAAATGCACTTCTAAAAAGGCTTGGACATTTATTATTATTATTATTATTATTATTATTATTATTATTATTATTATTCCATTTCTCGCTTTGGCTAGATGAGGGGAAGGGAGAAAGAGACAGAAGAGACCTGGGGATAATTTTCTCTCTGATCCCAGCATGACTTCCATAGATGCCAGTCGGTTCCTTCTAGCGTGTTCTTCTTCCGTCTTGTCTGAACCAGAGAATGTAGGTCGTTTGTCCGAGCCTGGAGAAGAAAGTGTGGGCTTGGGAAAGGCGGGAAGAACGCGGTTGCTGATTGTCAGCTTCCACCGAAACGTTGGTCACCTCTAATTTCGAGGACAACTTAGTGTAAAGCCATGTGTGTGTGCGCGCTCGCGCAAAAGCTCTTTGCGACGAGACGGAGACGATAGTTTTGAAATTTAGGGCAATCTCTTGAAAGGGAGGCAAATACACCTTTCAAGATCTCTTTTCCTCTAGGCACATCGACTTTTGTTGTTGTTGTACGTGTGGGTGCTGGAGTGTTTCTCCCTTCTCTTCCTTTTAATTTCATTTCTTACTTCAATTTCATTAGCTGGACAGCTGGCACCCCATGGAGTTTTTAGCATGGAGTTTACCGCGGCACTCACGTTTTGCATTGTCAGATTATAGGGGCAGCTTGGGGGCGTCCTGTCAGACCTTTCTTTCATCCCCTTGCCCTGCTTGAAACGGTCTCATGTTGCATCCCTGAGAGAGCCTTGTAAACATCTGGGGCTGCAGCGAGTCATCCAGACCTCACACACATCTCGCTATCATTTTTTTTTTTAAAAAAGAAGACAAATTCATATTATATACATCTAGTAAAAGCCCTGTGTGTAGTTCTGTTCTCTGGCTGAAGTGGAGAAAAATAACTTTTTGCTCTCTTCTGCCTGCCTGCATAATCTCAGTAGAAGCAACTGTGATAAATCACAGCCTGTTTCACAATGATTTTCAGTGACTCTGTCCTGGTGGAGAAATAAATAAATAAATGTGCCATGTTGGGCAACTATGCCCCCCCGCCCCTGCTAGACAAAGCTTATTTTTATTTTATTTTGCATCTTGGGTGTGAATCCAGCAAATTAATTTTATTTATTATTTCATTGGCACCTTGCCCATTGTCCTTCATGCATCTCAGGTTTATCCTCACAACAGCCCTGTGAGGTAGATTAGGCCAAAAGATTGCAAGGTGATGATGGGACAGTTGATCCAGTTTGTTTCAACTAGTGAGCAAGGTTGTGAATCCTGGTCTCTCCTGACCAAGTTGCTCTGTCTACTACACTAGACTCAGGAGAAGGTTACAGGAGAAATGGGTACTTTTTTTTTTTAAGTGTTCACACACACACACACCAATGACCTATAAATAGTTTGGGATTAACCACTGTGCCTCATAGCTATAGCAGGACAGAGCAATGCCAATTTAATCCAAACAAGAAGCAAAGCTAATGGGGGCTACTTTAAACAGCAGGCAGTGTGCAGTTTTGAGAAGCATGGACGATGTTGTATCTTACAGAAAACATTGCACTATAACTCCCGCCCACCAATCTATTTGTGCCTAGTTGGTTAAAGCAGCTGTGCTTTTAACAACTTTGAATTCCTTTTGCTGTGGCCCCAGCTGGCTTCCTGCACTTGACTTTGTGTCTGCTTTCATAGGCTGGTGTTATTTATTATTGCACATGTCGATGTGTGCAACAGGGAAGTTTCGCTCTGTTGACAAGCCGCTATATGCCAGAGATGTCATTTAGTTCAGGCTTCATGAAAAGATAGTACCAGAAAGCAGTCATATGACAAAGGGAATTCTTGGATGTCTGAAGACCGCCTCATGGTTGCAGGAGAAACAGGTACATATTAAGTATTGTACAGTTTAGTATAGTGATAAAATGTGGGATTTAGAGCATGGAGACCTAGGTCCAAATCCTTGTTCGTTTGACTGAGCAAAGATGACTGGACCTTGAGATCTGTGGATGAAAGGATGAATACAAATGATAATATTAATGTATATATATATTAAAAATAGGAATGTACCCTCTTCCATCCCCAATATGCATGAGGCAGCTGCACCTAATGCGAGCACCGTGATGTTAGCGGTGACAATGACAGCTTACACAGTCCTACTTGTGACAACCAAACTCAGAATCTTCTCACACTGTTTCTGAGCACGCCTGTTCAGACAGTAAACCCATGCCCAAATGTTCACTGAATGTGTGGAAGTTAGAATGTTTTTGGCCAAGGTAGAGCCTCGGTAGAAAGGAGTCCTGTATGCGTGCACACGAATGACAAATATACACTGACTGCAGGGCTGGCTTGTGTTTGTGTTTTGAGAAAGTATGCCTAGTGGCATGATACTGTACCCTGTTAACAGATTTGTATGTACAGCCCCCCCCAACCTTCATGAGCACAGCAAGAATGCAGGTACAGTTGAGGCAAGTGAGCCTTGGTACTCTTTAGAGACAGCTTTGGCTCTTGCACATTCCTCAATCCCACTGTGTGCTCAGAAACACATTGCAGAGCACCAGAGCTGATCCCCAGCACCCTAATGTGCATTTCTTTGGTGTGCTGTGTATATCTTTTGGAGAACAAACTCAATGCAGCTGTGCCTGTGTTATGATGGCAGTACTGGGTGCATGCTGAATATTTACTGTATACTTGTGTCAAACTGGCTCTGACATATGAAGCAAACCTTAGTTTTCGACTAGCTGTTATAAAGGATATAGCCATCTCCTTTTACAAACCTGGCTTGTTGTGTTTATGGCAAGTGCAGTTCTGAGGGCTTGCTGTTTTTACCTTTCCAGGATTTTCTCTGGGGTATATTAGGTTTATCATAGAGTTGTTGCCATCTGTCATCACCTTATGTTAGAAGTAGGCTGCACATATTCTGGGCAGAATTGCCCCCCCCATCTCCTTCCCTCTTTCACAACCCCAGAGCTCAGAGTTACCAAATGAAGCCAGTGGGCAGCACTTTTCAAGGCAGGCTTCTTTGCATAATACACCATTAACTTATAGAATTCAACTGCTGTAAGATGATGACCAAAAGCTTAAATTACTTTGAAAAAGGATTATTAGACTCATGGAAGTCTGTCAACAGCTATTTAGCCATGATAGCAGAATAGAACCTCCATTTTCAGGTGCAGTATACCCCTGATTACCAGGTGCTGGAGGGATCTGTTTCCTTCATGCCATGCTAATTCACTTTCCAGAGCTATCTGGATGGCCACTGCTTGGAAAAAAAGAATGCAGGACTAGATAAGAGTTTTAGTCTGATCCAGAAGTGCAGTTCTTATATTCTCATTTTTCTGATTTTTTTTGTGGGTCCCCCCCAAGGTGAGTAAACTTACAATGTCTTGGAGGTAAATGTAGCAATTTTAACTTGCTCCCCTCTAGCCAGAGAGTAGTACTCTGTCTTCAAGTGCATTTGGTGCTGAAAAGAGAAATTGGTTTTGGACTTTTCTGGAAAAAGAGCATGGTGACAGGATTCCCACTTTTTTACTGGCTCCCTGCTCATGTATCTTTTTAGTGTAATCCACCACTTGAGGCAAGAATTTGTACAGTGGGAGTGGTGCCTTTGCAGCCTGCCTCAGATTAGGGCCATGAGTTGATGACAAATGGACTAGAGAGGTGGACGAAAATGGTCTGGATGGGCCATGGATCGTATTGTCAGTCCATGTTTCATGCTGACCATGTGGAGCCTGTTGCAAATAGTCTTCACATGGCACATTTGTCACATGGATAAGCCAGGCCAGCCCTGCCACAATACAGAGTGCTTCAGGCAGCAGATAATGAATACAGTTAATGGTAGCAAATTGTCAGTTGTCTGCTTGTTTACAATTTGAGCTTTCAATCCCATCTTGGTTGGATGCTAAGGATGAATGTAATAATGACAGCGGTTTAAACATGTGCACTTGGAAGCAAATTTAAATGTGCCAGGCAATCAAGAAGAGCTTAACTTCACATGTGTAGTTAAGTAGTTAGGTGCCTTGTTTAAACTGGGTTTTCTTGTTTGTATCTGTGGTGCTAGCACACCAGAGATCAGTGCCGTGTTAATGTACCATAAACCTGTTTTTGACAAGGCATGGGACAAGTGCAACATGGGTCAATCCTTCTTGCCTATTTTAGAGGGATAAGAACTGCTGGACCGCCAGTAGCCTGTCTAGTCCAGCATCTTGTGTTCACAGTGGCCAACCAGTTGCCCAAGGGAAACCCACAAGCAGGACCCGAGTGCAAGAGCACTCTCTGCTCCTGTGGTTTCCGGTAACTGTATTCAGAACCATATGGCCTCTGACCACGGAGGCAGAGCATAGCATGGCTAGTAGTCACTGAGAGCTTTATCCTCCATGAATTTGTCTAATCCTCTTTTAAAGCCCTCCAGGTTGGTGGCTGTCACTGCCTTCTGTGGGAGCAGGTTCCATAGTTTTACTCTGCACTCTGTGAAGTACTTTCTTTTGTCTGTCTTGCACCTTCAGTCAGCTTCATTGAATGTCCACGAGATGTAGTGTTATGAGAGAGGGAGAATGACTTTTCTCTCTTTAAGCTGGGCCTGATTTCACCGGGCGTGATTTCCTAAGTATGCTTAGGATTTCAGAGGAGTGGGTTGGGGACAATAAACAGCGAGATGAGAAGAGTAAGCAGTGCCCGGTTGATTAAAGTAGCTTCAACAAGATTCATTTCCATAGCAGGTTTGCTCTATAAATACTGTATATTAAGCACTAAATAAAGATTTACTTTGGCAGATGTTTTCCAACTTGATTACACAGAGCTATTACCTCAGCCTTTTCTATACCTTTAGGATAATGGGAATTGGGGATGAATTATGGTGATTCTGTCAAAAGTCTGGGACAGCTTGCATAATTTAGCATTGCTGGAGTATATCTGTCACTAGATATGCGTAGGATGGTTTGGGTTTTGTTTTATTTTCTTTGCAGTTAGAGCTTTGCCCTGAAACCTGACCACTCAGCACTCCTTACCTCAGTGTTGCAGCTGCAAAGGTCCCCCTGAAAAGTTGATTTCCAGGAGTGAATAAAGCAGCTGTAAGTCTCTCTCTGATAATGATGGCTTATTACATGTATGTGAAATAATAGTTAAGAGTAATACTACAACTTCAACCTAGAGACTGCCCATGAAAAGTTTGAGGATTGGAGAGAGAAATAATATACAAATTTGCAGAGTAAAGACAGAGGACCAGATTCTGGGATGTTTGCAGTGCAATTTTATGCATGTTTACTCAGAATTAAGCCCCACTGAATTTAATGGGGCTTACTCCTGGTCCTGGGTAAGCATGTAGACTGTATAGGATTGCAGCCTCCATATTGGTCTAAAGAAGGGAAATGTAGACCTATCTGAACTTTCACAGTAACCTTTGTAGTTGCAATCTGGGGCACACATTGTGAATGTGTTCCTCTAGTCTTCAGGCTTACTTTCAAACAAGAGCCTTGAGGTCTTCAGTCTCTGAATAACAAAAGTTGTCAAAAGTAACTTGAAACTGGCTAACAAAGCAAGGACATAGCTGGGCTCAACTATGCATTACACATAAATGTGTTTAAATGACAGCTGCTTTTTCTAGGGAGGATCCACTTTGGGAGGGAGCCATTTTGAATAGAGAAGTGCAGGGTTGGGGAGCTTAACACTCATTTCCTGATACTTTTTCCTGCAACTATCCCTCTCCTAGCCAGTCACCCTCTCCCCTGGTGAGATGCACATTAAACACGTGTCTGAACCCCTGGGAAGAAAGCATCTAGGGAGAGGGAGTTGCACCTTTCCTGTCTGCCATGAGACCCTGGTGTGTTTGCAGAGGATTCTGGGGCATATTATAGAGCAGGGATGGGGATCTGTGGCTCTCCAAGTGTTGCTGGACTCATAATCTCTCACCATTGGCCATATTGGTTGGGGCTGACGGGAGGTGGGAGTCCAAAAACACCTGGAAGACTACCGGTTCCTCATTCCTGTTCTAGGGTACACACATAGTCCTTTCTGTTGCTTTGAACTCACTGCATCCTAGAACACACCTAACCTTTTCCATGTGGTTGCACACTGTAGGGTAGATCAATAGTAACCGGCAACTGTCTTTCAGACAACTTTGTCTTCCGTTTGCCAACTCTGATGGGTTTCTGAACCTGATATTGGAGCCCAACTCCTGGATTTTAAAACCATCAAACAACAGTATGGCCAGTTTGTACCTATTCAACACGGTTTGTAGAGTCTAATTACATAAAAGTGTTGGTTCCTTTTGTATCTCTGCTAGACATGTTTAAGGAATTTTGGAAAGGTTATATTGAAAATAACCTGCTGAACAACAGATAAACAATAGAAGGAATGAATCTGATCTTTTGGATTGGATAGTAGTTCTTGGATAGTGTACGATGGCTTTAAAAGAGGATTAGACAGATTCATGGAGGATAAGGCTATCAGTGGCTACGAGCCATGATGGCTATGCTCTGCCTCCATAGAGGAAGGCAGTATGCTTTCGAATACCCAGTTGCTGGAAACCACAGGAGGGGAGGGTGCTTTTTGCACTCAGGTCTTGCTTGAGGGCTTCTCATGGGCAACTGGTTGGCTACTGTGATAATAAAGGTAAAGGTAAAGGTGTCCCCGCACTTGTAGTGTGAGTCGTTTCCAACTCTTAGGGTGACGTCTTGTGACGTTTACTAGGCAGACCATATATATGGGGTGGGATTGCCAGTTTCTTCCCCGGCCTTTCTTTACCCCCCAGCATATGCCGGGTACTCATTTTACCGACCACGGATGGATGGAAGGCTGAGTGGACCTCGACCCCTTTTACCGGAGATTCGACTTCCTCCTTCCGTTGGAATCGAACTCCGGCCATGAGCAGAGCTTCGGCTGCGTTACTACCACTTACCACTAGGATGCTGGAACAGGTGGGCTACTGGCTTGATCCAGCAGGTGGTTCTTAAGTTTTTATGAACGAGAGAAAGATAAAATGACATGTCAATCCTCTTGCTGCCAACAGGGCTTCCTATAAAAGAGTTTTCTATGCCTGGGTCACTGCCAATGTTACACACACCAACTGACCAAGGGATACATCATTTAGAATTGACCTGACTTAGAATCATAGAATTGTAGAGTTGGAAGGGGCCTATAAGGTCATTGAGTCCAACCCCCTGCTCAATGCAGGAATCCAAATTAAAGCATATGCAGCAGGTGGCTGTCCAGCTGCCTCTTGAGTGCCACCAGTGCTGAAGAGCCCACCACCTCCCTAGGTAATTGGTTCCATTGTTGCACTGCTCTAACAGTTAGGAAGTTTTTTCCTGATGGTCAGCCAAAATCTGGCTTCCTGTAACTTGACCCCATTATTCCATGTTCTGCACTCTGGGACAATTGAGAAGAGATCCTGGCCCTCCTCTGTGTGGCAACCTTTCAACTATTTATTTATTTATTTATTTATTTATTTAATTTGTATCCCGCCCTTCCTCCCAGGAGGAGCCTACTTGAAGACTACTATCATATCTCCCCTCAATCTTCTTTTCTCAAGGCTAAACATGCCCAGTTCTTTCAGTCTCTCCTCACAGGGCTTTGTTTCTAGTCCTCTGATAATCTTTGTTGCCCTCTTCTGAACCTGTTCCAGTTTGTCTGCATCCTTCTTAGACAGGATTCACTAGAAAAGACAATAATGCTAGGAAAAACAGAAGTGAGTAGAAACAGAGGAAGGCCAAACAAGAAATTGATTGATTCCATAAAGGAAGCCACAGATGTGAATTTACAAGATCAGAACAGGGTGGTTCATGACAGATGCTGTTGGAGGTCACTGAGTTATAGGGTCGCCATAAGTCGTATCGACTTGAAGGCACATAACAACAACAACAACAAATTGAGTAGCTGAACCACCATTTCTGTTCTCTGTCTTTTACTATGCATGTACCTGAAGAAAGCGTTTTTGTTGCTTTTGGCATCTCTCGCTAACCTCAGCTCATTCTCAGCTTTAGCCTTCCTGACCCCATCTCTGCAATTCCATGCTACCTGTCTATACTCTCTTCGTGGCTTGGCCTTCCTTCCACTTCCTGCATATGTCTTTTTTTGTTTGTTTTCAAGTCATCTCTAAGTATTTTAGGAAGCCACATTGGCTTCTTCTGCTGTCTTCTGTTTTCCTTGATGGAATTGTTTGCCATTGTGCTTTTAGAACTTCCTTTTTTAGAACTCCCACCCATCTTGGACTCCTTTTCTCATTAGTGTTGCTTGCCATGGAACCTTACTTACCATTGTTCTGAGTTTATTAAAACTGGCTTTCCTGAAGTCCAGGGTACACATATGGCTACTCTCTGCTTTTGCTTCCTTTAAAATCAACAATTCAAGTACAGCGTGGTCACTTTCCCCCAGGGTTCCCGTAACTGCCACTTCATCCACCTAGTCATCTCTATTGGTTAGAATCAAGTCGAGGATAGCTGATCCTCTAGTTGCTTCCTCCACTTTCTGTAGGAGAAATTTATCTTCAACATGAGTTAGGAATTTCTTGGAGGGGCCATGTTTGGTAGAATTTGTCTCCCAACAGATATTGGGGTAATTGAAGTCCCCCATTACTACTACATAATGCCTCCTAAAAACATTGGCAATTTGCTTTTGAAAAGTTTAATCTTGTCTTCTCTTTGATTGCATGGTCGGTAGTAGACTTCAACCACCATGTTCCTTTTATTCCTTGCCCCGTTTATTTTAATCCAGATACTCTTGGTGGCTCTACCAAGCTCATCCTCCTGTATTTTTGTGCAAGGATATATATTTTTAACATATAGCACAATTCCGCCTCCCTTTTTATTCCTTCTGTTCTTTTTGATTGCTGCATTCCACTCATGGGAGTCATCCTACCAAGTTTCAGTTACAACTATTCTCCTGTATTAAGAGTCCAAGTTTGTCCTGTTTGTTTCCCATACTCTGGGCATTACTGTACAAACATCGAAGACTATGTGATTTATGGCCTGGCTTCCCTCCTACATTTTTGTGAAGACTATTACTGGGCCCCATTAGAGCCGTCCCCTCAGTTCCTTTTACTGTGCACAAGCCTTTGGTAGTCATTACCACCAAGTTTACATCTCCCTCCCACTTAGGATCCATTTACCTGATCAGTTTACCTGAACCTGATGAAGTTCTCCATGCTGTGGCCAAACATATTCTTCTCAGTCCTTGTGAGGTACAGCCCATCACTTGCCAGCAGGCCATCTTCCAAGAAACATAGCCCATGGTCCCAGAATCCAAATCTCTCATGTCAGCATCACCTTCACAGCCAGTCATTCACCTGGAGTATTTTTCTTTCCCTTTCTGCTCCTCTTTTAAGTGCTGGAAGGATGGATGAGAAAACTATCTGGGCCCCAAAGTCCTTGAGTCTCCTTCCTAGAGCTTCAAAGTCTGACGTGATTTCTTCGTAGCTGTGCTTGGCAGTATCATTAGTTCCCACATGGATGAGAAGAAAGGGATACCTATCAGTGGGCTTTACGAGTGATGGCAACACTCCTGTCACATGTCTAATCTGTCCTCTAGGGAGACAGCATACCTGGCGAGCCCATGGATCTTCTCGGCATACTTGGGTTTCAATCCCACGCAGCAGGGAGTCTCCCACTACTACTACTCTTCTCTAAGCGATAGGCTGTCCAGTTCAGCACCCTTCTCCCTTCCAGTCCATTTTCCTTTTGTGTTGTATCTTTAGATTGTAAGCCAAATGGGAGGGACCATATTGTCTTTTTTTGATATGTAAGCTGCTCTGGGAGCCTCTTTTGCCTGAGGAGAGGGATAAAATTCTTTAAATAAATATATGTTACTACAGCATTCCTTGAAATTAGGACTCTTCAGAGCTTGGAAAAGTTACTTTTTTGAACTACAGCTCCCATCAGCCCAATCCAGTGGCCATGCTGTCTGGGGTTGATGGGAGTTGTAGTTTAAAAAAGTAACTTTAACAAGCCCTGTAAATTACTTATAGCTGGTGTATGGATGTTGCCATGAGTACTATATTATAAGTGATGTTGTTATATATCTGGCCCTCATTTTAAGAATATCAACTTAGAAATCATTGATTGCTGCAGACTGTGCCCTAGCTTGAGATGAGGTTTTGTTCTGTGGTAATTACATTTACTCTTGTTGACTTAGCCTTTGAATGGAAATGGAAGCATTTGTTTTCATTGTTCTAAAAATATTGCAGAAGCATATTAATAATCACAAACTTCTTACAAATACAAATGGGATTAATTTCTCTGACATCAATGCCAGCAGTTTTATATTGGGAGTGGTTCTTATCTGTAAACTTGAGCATGCTGGCAATCTTGAGTTTCAGTTTCCAATTCCGAGTGTCCTGGAGAACCCCAGATATATCAGATGTAATATGGCACTACGTAGTTTCTAACATATATTTCTCAAAGGGGAGGATTTCCCATATCTTTTCATATTTTCTTGAAAAATATGTGTGGTATTATACGAAACTGCTACTTGGTAATTTTCTTTCAGTAACTTCTCCCCTAAGACCCAGATCTTAGCTGCTCTCAAGAATAATGAAATCATTTCAGTGATTTTATAAAATAAGTGAGATAATAGCACAATAAACGGAGAGCTGGGGCCTGACACTGAATAAAAGCAGAATGACTGATGTGTGCTGCTTTATACCAAATGAAAAATGCTTCTGTAAGGTTGCCTTTAATGTTCCTTCAATGTCTGGTTTTGTATATTAAATGATGGCTTTTTTCTTAAAAGAAGTCTTCTCAGTGTCACTGTTTTTCACCTTTTAATAGAAGTTCATGTTGTTGACAGATTTAAAAAAACAGACAGCAGAGAAATAGGAAATTATATACGGCCTTCTAATAGATGTTGCTGTTTCCTGATTTGGGAAGTTGTATGCTTTTTATAATACCAACTGTTTTCTCATTTAAGTCTTGGTTGTTCCCGGAGCTTGGTTACATAATTTATAACCAGTGATTTACTTTGGGCCTTTGGGATTTATGTATGTGGAAGGGATTGTATTCTTTAGTGTCTACATGACACTCTCCTGTTACCTTTACTGCATTCCCATAGGGTAGACCCTCCACACACATAATCGTACCTTTATCGTAAATCTATTAAAAATATACAGTTGTAAGGAGCCTTTGTCTTCATAAATCTGATTTATAGCTACCTGCTAAAGATGACTGTGGAAACATTTGGTAAGAATCACCCTGACGACCTGAGAGGAATATAACACAAAGGCCAAAGGCGCTTGAGTGTCCCACACTATTTCAACAGGGGTATTCTGATGGTCCTTACTGAAGCAAGGAACACAGGCTTTGATGGGGATTTTGTACAGGGAGCTAGAATATAACATAGGAACATACCATGGAGGCTGCTTTATGAGAGTGAATGGGGCCCTGACCCATCAACTTCAGTCTGTCTTCAGCCAGCCCCCCCACTTGCCTGTCTTCTTACTTACCTGTCGAAGGAGTGGCTGTCTCTATCAGCTTCTTCCTCAGTTTCAGTGTAGAACATAGCAGGGAGGATAAAGGGGTCAGAACTAGAATTAGTTGACTCTGCCTGTCATTGGCTGTGGCTACACCTGTGGTTCGGGCTCTCTGTGTTTCGCCTCAGCAGTCCTAACGGGCACCAGCCAGCACTGGGAGCAGAGGCAGCTGCAATATACCGAGTCACACCATTGGTACATCTAGCTCAGTTTTGTCTACACATTGCCAACCATGGTTTCAGATGGGGGACCTTCTACATGCAAAGCAGACGCTGTACCACTGAGCTATAGCCCCTCTGCAGAACTTCAGCTTTCTGTCAGTTGTACCTGTATGACATACGTGGTCTCAAATACCTTCTTGTCACATCCACATTTTCACCATACACCTTAGATGTATACCCATGAAAAACAACTTAGGTGTGAAGCAAATCTGAGGGCCTTGCAGGAATGTGGAATACCCTCCCTTAGAGATGTTCAGGGAAAGAGAGGATGTGCTGGTAGTGTAGCATGACCACATACAGTGTTGCTTTAGATACTCCCTTCACCCCTCCTGACTCTATGATTCTCAGGGATGGTTAGCACATGAGAGTTCATCACTTGAAGACTTCAACATCTGGTGATGATCTGCATATCTGAGGCATCACACAGATCAAATGCCATCAGGTAAAACGTTCATATTCAGCCACTGAGCTTCAGTAGCTTCAAATCACCCAATCGGCCATGTGTTATCAAAGCCTGAGAAGTCCAATGTACATGTGTGTGCCTGTGTGACAGACAGCGAGAGGAAGAGCACATTCAGCTAGAAATAAATATTTTAGAATGCAAAGCATTCAGGCTAATGTTGTTTTGCTAGACCCCTGCTTGAGCCTTTGGGAGTTCTCCAGGTTAATTTGTTAGGGGACCGTGTACAGCTTTTAAAACCTCTACAATGACCAGCTTTACAAGCTCAGATTTCATTAGAAATATTCTGTAGTTTTCCATTGACTTTTCTGTGTAAAGTTTTGGAGACCACACTCTTCACTCTTCAGTAAACATTATTATCAGCTTGAGGTCTGATTTGACACTGCCTCCTTGCTGGAGACATAGGCTGAATTCATATATTTTGTTTTGGTTCTGTCTGTCTGTTTGCTGCGTTTTTAATATTTTCAGATTGTTTTATCTGTTGTGTGATTTGTGACACAGAAAGGCAGGATACTAATTGCAAAGTGCAAAAAAGGTGGTTTTGATGTCTTCAGGAGAACCTTGTAAGTGTGACATGTGTTGTTTGCATGATGTCACTGTTGGTGTGGAATGGTGTTATGTGACACCAAAAGTAGGCATGTTGGAGAATTCACATGAAAATGGAAACAGGAGCAGACATTGCTGCTCTTTGCTTATCCACCCCATGTCCACAATGGAAAACAAGCCAGCAAATGTGATTGGTATTTGCTGCAACTGCTTTCAGTCTGTAAATGATACGTAATTGATTATTTCCCTATTTGCATTGTACTTCCTTTGCTTTGAAATGAATGTGTGGAGTAAAGTAATGACAATTACATAAATTACATAATTTTACGTCATTTTGTCACAGCGGACTGCGAGGCACAAAAAGCACATAGCTTTTTGTGGAAGACAAACCGCAGAATGGAAATATGTGATGAATATAGGGTGGAATGGGAAATGATGGCTTCTAACATCCCCAACTGAGAGAGGTACTGTTTTGAAAAGGGGCTTCTAAGGACCAAACTAGACATTTGCTAGATATGTAGCATGCAGCTGTGTATCTTGTTTTTACTTCCTAAATTACAGGTGTAAGCAGGGGAGCGATCCTTACAGGAAACACAATGTGCAGGTTGGGGAGGCCTGTCCCTTTCCTTTCCAGCATGATCAGAACCAGTCTCCCTCCCACTTGCATATGTCTAGGACGCTGGAGTGGGGAGGATACCCCAATAGGGATGTTTTCCCCTAAGGCTCTTATGCCTGTGCAAAGGGATTTGTTCTGATTGTGCTGGGGAGCGGAAAGATCAGCCTTGCCTTCTGCCATGCTGTATTTCCTGTAGAGATCATCCCCACACACCTGTAATTTCAGAAGAAAAAGGAAGATGCATAGCTGTGTGCTACATATCTAGCAAACATCTGGTTTGATTCTAAGCTTCTGCTTTGCTGGCAGAATTCCTGCTAATTCAATACCTGAATCTCAGGCCCTGCTGAGAATGCCCCTGCCATATGAAGTGAAGCAGGTGACTCCCAGGGGAAAGGCATTCTTAGGCTGTGCACGTACCATACATTTAAAACACAATTCTCTCCACCCAATAATCCTGGGAACTCTAGTTTGTCAAAGATGCTGGGGATTGTATCTCTGCGAGGGGTAAACTACAGTTCCCAGGATTGTTAGGGGGTGCTTTCAATATATGGTGTGTACTCAGCCTTAGCGGTGACAGTCCCGATGTGGAATGCCTTCACCAGTGAAGCTCACCTGGTGCCTTCTTTATGGTCCCTTAGGTGCCAGGTAAAGATCTTTTGATTCTCCTGGGCCTTCTGAAATTTGTATTCTTACAATCTGGACTCCTGTTAGCATACATTCAACTCAGTCTGAGGCAGCTTCTTATGTTCCTAAGGGTCTGAAGGGAGATTCAAACAGTGTTCAACTGAACATGCTGAGACGCTGCCTCCAGTTGGGAGCCATGCATTATCAGGGTTGCAGATTACGAGCAGGTTTCAAAGGAAATTTGCCCAAACTTACTTAGAATCACCTTTCAGACCACTATGCTGCTTACATCATGAAGATCTGCAGTGGTGCTGGCACAGACTGGGTGTTGAGGGAAGGGCTTGTACACTAAGGTATGAATAACAGAGAAAAATGCTGATGAAAGTTAAAGAGGAAAGCACAAAAGCAGCACTACAGCTGAACGTCAAGAAGACTAAAGTAATGACAACAGAAGATTTATGTAACTTTCAAGCTGACAACGAGGACATTGAACTTGTCAAGGATTATCAATACCTTGGCACAGTCATTGACCAAAATGGAGAGAATAGTCAAGAAATCAGAAGAAGGCTAGGACTGGGGAGGGCAGCTGTGAGAGAATTAGAAAAGGTCCTCAAATGCAAAGATGTATCACTGAACACTAAACTCAGGATCATTTAGACCATGGTATTCCCAATCTCTATGTATGGATGTGAAAGTTGGACAGTAAAAAAAGCGGATAAGAGAAAAATCAACTCATTTGAAATGTGGTGGTGGAGGAGAGCTTTGAGCATACCATGGACTACGAAAAAGACAAATAATTGAGTGTTAGAACAAATTAAACTAGAACTATCGCTAGAAGCTAAAATGATAAAACTGAGGTTATCATACTTTGGACACATCATGAGAAGACATGATTCACTAGAAAAGACCATAATGCTGGGAAAAACAGAAGGAAGTAGAAAAAGAGGAAGGCCAAACAAGAGATGGATTAATTCCATAAAGGGAGCCACAGACCTGAACTTACAAGATCTGAACAGGGTAGTTCAACACAGATGCTCTTGGAGGTCACTGATTCATAGGGTCGCCATAAGTCGTAATCGACTTGAAGGCACATAATAGCAACAACATTAACAGAGAACTACTCGTGTGTTTGTGTGTGTGTGTGTGTGTGAGAGAGAGAGAGAGAGAGAGAGAAGGAGTGCACATGTGCTTGGAGCAACTCTCCTCATTCTGCTGTATGGAGAAATGGGTGTGCCAACCTTAGTTGACTTCAGTTTTTGGATCTGATAAGTTTAGGAATGGCTTTTACTATAGCATGTGCAATCTTGAAATCTTAATTTGTGTGTGTGTGTGTGTTTCACTCTTATTTATTATACTGCAATCTGTTTTGGAATAAATCAGGGTATGTTCTGAAGCTCAGGAAAAAAAGAAACAGACTTCTGACAAATGTACTGTCTTCCTCCTCCATTGGATAGGTTATTAAAGCAAGGTTAATTATATTTGGTCCAGATTTTGTTTTACCCAAATGTGATCTAGGAGATATGAGGAGCTTTAAAATGTGACTTGGGTCACACATTTAAATAACAGCTTTACAGGCATTCTTTGCTTTTAAATTAGGTCACTTGTGTTCTTTCTTTGAACACTCTGTTCTAATTGAACGGTAAATCATTGAAGATATGCAGAATAGATTCCCTTCTAAGGTGGACAACTGGACTGTGCCTTTTTACTGCTTCTAACATGTGCAGTGCATTCTCTTATTGCCTGTTAAGAGACATGGTGTCAGTATGAAAGAGTTGTCTTGTTTCATTGTTTAGCTGAAGCCAGTCTCCTTCTGCATTTACTTGACGATAATTAATGAATTGAAACATAACTTTCGCTGGAAGAAGAGCTTAGAGTGCAGTAAGATATGTTAGAGTTACAGATGAAATAAGATATATCACACTTTCAGATAAGCATCTGCAGAAAAAAACAGTAGCAAAGAATTTTCTCTCTTATGCCTACATATAGGTCATGACTTAAACACATGTTGGCTACCCCTCGGCTAGAGAAGTGAAGGTCTAGAAATATTCCAGGGTCGGGAAGAGGGGGAAGGTTTGAAATTATTTTTTCAAAGTCCAAATTGGAATAAAAAAAATTAGAATGGCAAATAAAATCTGTTACTTGCATCCTAAGGATGAACTTTATGTAAGGGTGGTTTTTTTTTTTTTGCCCCCAAGCATAGATTTCTACATGCTCTTTCTAATCTCAGATATCATAACCTACCTTTTTGTTTTTATAAAATTGTTAATGGTTTCTATATTCTATGCTTATTTTATTTTTTCTTGATTGATATCTGACAAACATTTGTTGTCTGCACTCTACAGCGTGTGTTTTTAAATGGTTTTAAATGTTTTAAATTGTGTTTTAAATTGTTTTTAAAATATGTGTTTTAAATTTGTATATTTGTTTTTAATGTTTTTAGTTACTGTAAACCGCCCAGAGAGCTTCGGCTATGGGGTGGTATAAAAATACAATAAATAAATAAATAAACATGTTAAGCTGGCCTAGTTGGATTGGTTTGGTTTTGCATTTGGATAAATAACTATACGTCAGTGCTGTCTGCTATAGATTGATCACCAGCACCTTCTCCTGTATCATCAGAGTGTTCAACTAGATGACCTTGTAGGCCCCTTCAAACTCTTATGATTGTATGACAATGAGAATATTTGTAATTAATTGTTTGAACAGAATTTAAGAACATACCTTTTTTTACTTTGTAAACTTAACAGACAGATCCATTTCATGTACATATTTGTGATTATCTATTTTAGTTGTACCTAAAAAGGTATTTACACACAGCTAGTTGTGCCAGAATATGAACAAGTACAGAACTGAATATGCATTCAAATGCTTATTCCATTAAAAATAGTGATTTAGATAGGTGGCATCTACAGTGGGAAGCTTGTCCGGGGTCTCCAACGTGTCAACCCATGGGGATCATAGCATCCTGTTGATTCCTACCCTTTTATTATATCAGTTCATGAGTTTATTCAATTCCTCTTACATAATCTGGCTCCTGTCTAATGTATGTAAGAGTAGGTTGTGTTGAAGTCAACTTGAGTTACTTCTGGCTAAATTGTGCATTGGTTTAGTCAGCACACATTTGGACAAATACAGAAGTGTTTCTTCTGCTTTATTCAAGGACAACAGTTCCAGATTTTAATGGGAAAAGCTATGTTTTCCAAAATAATTTGAGCTGAAAGGTTCTTAAATATAGGCAATTATTTCTCTTCTCTGAGGCATTTTAGCATGTGTTTTTAAATTGCTTTTTAAAAATGTGTTTTTAAATTTGTATATTTGTTTTTAATGTTTTTAATTGTTGTAACCTGTCCAGAGAGCTTCGGCTATGGGGCGGTATACAAATGCAATAAATAAATAAATAGATAAATAAATAATTTGTAGTGGCCTTAGTTGGACTTGGAACTTCAGAGGGTTCTTCTTCCTATACAGCTACCAGGGCTGTGTGTGCATAATGTGATTAGAAAACTAGTTTTGATCAACTGTTCATGACTGTGAGGGTGGTAAATTGTTTCTCTCCATGACACACAACTGAATAGTGCAACATGCGATAGTTTTACAGGGCTACATGTGCTCAATTCTGGCTCCTATGCTCATATATATTTGGATCAGTCATTCTGTTTAAATGGCTTTGGAAATGTGAGCACATTTTGAAATTTCTTATTTTGTGGTGCAAGGCCAGTATTTATGCACACTGGTGTAATACCGATATTAATCAGTAACCTATTAGAATTCTTTGAGAGTGTCAACAAGCATATAGATCGAGGTGATCCAGTGGACATAGTGTACTTAGACTTTCAAAAAGCGTTTGACAAGGTACCTCACCAAAGGCTTCTGAGGAAGCTTAGCAGTCATGGAATAAGAGGAGAGGTCCTCTTGTGGATAGGGAATTGGTTAAGAAGCAGAAAGCAGAGAGTAGGAATCAACGGACAGTTCTCCCAATGGAGGGCTGTAGAAAGTGGAGTCCCTCAAGGATCGGTATTGGGACCTGTACTTTTCAACTTGTTCATTAATGACCTAGAATTAGGAGTGAGCAGTGAAGTGGCCAAGTTTGCTGATGACACTAAATTGTTCAGGGTTGTTAAAACAAAAAGGGATTGCGAAGAGCTCCAAAAAGACCTCTCCAAACTGAGTGAATGGGCAGAAAAATGGCAAATGCAATTCAATATAAACAAGTGTAAAATTATGCATATTGGAGCAAAAAATCTTAATTTCACATATACGCTCATGGGGTCTGAACTGGCGGTGACCGACCAGGAGAGAGACCTCGGGGTTGTAGTGGACAGCACGATGAAAATGTCGACCCAATGTGCGGCAGCTGTGAAAAAGGCAAATTCCATGCTAGCGATAATTAGGAAAGGTATTGAAAATAAAACAGCCGATATCATAATGCCGTTGTAGAAATCTATGGTGCGGCCGCATTTGGAATACTGTGTACAGTTCTGGTCGCCTCATCTCAAAAAGGATATTATAGAGTTGGAAAAGGTTCAGAAGAGGGCAACCAGAACGATCAAGGGGATGGAGCGACTCCCTTACGAGGAAAGGTTGCAGCATTTGGGGCTTTTTAGTTTAGAGAAAAGGCGGGTCAGAGGAGACATGATAGAAGTGTATAAAATTATGCATGGCATTGAGAAAGTGGATAGAGAAAAGTTCTTCTCCCTCTCTCATAATACTAGAACTTGTGGACATTCAAAGAAGCTGAATGTTGGAAGATTCAGGACAGACAAAAGGAAGTACTTCTTTACTCAGCGCATAGTTAAACTATGGAATTTGCTCCCACAAGATGCAGTAATGGCCACCAGCTTGGATGGCTTTAAAAGAAGATTAGACAAATTCATGGAGGACAGGGCTATCAATGGCTACTAGCCATGATGGCTGTGCTCTGCCACCCTAGTCAGAGGCAGCATGCTTCTGAAAACCAGTTGCCGGAAGCCTCAGGAGGGGAGAGTGTTCTTGCACTCGGGTCCTGCTTGCGGGCTTCCCCCAGGCACCTGGTTGGCCACTGTGAGAACAGGATGCTGGACTGGATGGGCCACTGGCCTGATCCAGCAGGCTCTTCTTATGTTCTTATGTTCTTATGTGGTAAGAAGAGTATTTTCAGTTTTTTTTTCCTCAGGTGTTCTAAAGGTAAGTGATGACAAAACAACATTGTGGTGTACACCTGTGAATTCCTTTGGAGTTTTTGTGGATATTTCGTTCATCTACAATTATTAGTGTATAGAAAAGCTTCTTTTTGGACTAGCCTTTTGTTTTAGAGTTTTGTTTATATGCTGAGATCCTACATGCATCTAGTTTCAGGTGAACATATTGTTTCCTTTTTGCTTCACTGTCTAATTTGTCTTCTCTTCTTCAGCAAACTGTGTATTCTCTTTTTTGACGTTTCTTGGCATTTACTCTTGGTTGATGGTGCAGTAATTATTTCATCTTTTTAGGGCATCGCATAATTAAATGTGTTTCGTAATCATTTCTTCTGTGCCAAGACGGTTGCGTAGGGATTTCAAAAAAATGATTGGTACCTGTCCAAACTGTAATTTTCAGGAATCCTGGGAGAAGCCATGACAGTTTGACTGATGTAAGCCTATATACATTTTTGGTATAGATAAAAATATAAGAAGAGTCCTGCTGGATCAGACCAAAGACCTATCTAATCCACAGTTTATTCTAAGCTTTTTTTCCTACTGCACAAGCAGCCAACCCACTGCCTACCCCATAACTAGTCAAATAATTAGTCCCATAATATACTATTAATACAAGGCTAAGAAGATTCTTAAGAAGATCTTCATTTTCTATTTCTTTTTTTCCTCATTTATTTCTTTTTTAGAAACTACCTAGCTCCTTGTTAAATCCCATATGCTCACACTGCTCAGTTTTTTGAAATTGCACAAAATGTATCTAGCTGCACATTAGAATAAATCCTGATCTAATCTAACATCATGTTTCCCACAGTGGCCAACTGGATGCCTATGGGAAGACCACAAGCAGCACCTGGGTACAATAGCCCTCCCCTGTTCTTGTTCCCCAGCAACTGGAATTCAGACACATACTGCCTCTCATACTAGAGGTGGTATATAGCCATCATGACTGGTTGACACTGATAGCCCTAGCCTCCATTAATTTATCTGATTCCCTTTTCAAGTCATCTAAGCTGATGGCCATCAACAAATGTAGTGGTAGCGAATTCAATAGTTTAACTATATGCCAATATGAGAAGTAATTCCCTTTGTCTGTATTGCATTTTCCACCATTCAGCTTCATTGGATAACCCTAGGTTCTGAGATAATGAGAAACTTTATTCACACCATTTATTTTATTCTTTATTTATTTGATTTATATCCTGCCCTTCCCCCCAGTAGGAGCCCACGGCAGCAAACAAAAGCACTAAAAACACTTTAAAACATCATAAAAACAGAGTTTAACATATATTAAAACACACCATTAAAAACATATTAAACCAAAACATCTTTTAGAAGATTTTTAAAAGCTTTAAAAACATTTTTAAAAGGTTTAAAAAATATTAAAAAGCAATTCCAGCACAGATGCAGACTTGGATAAGGTCTCTACTTAAAAGGCTTGTTGAAAGAGGAAGATCTTCAGTAGGTACCAAAAAGATAACAGAGATAGTGCCTGTCTAATGTTTAAGGGGAGGGAATTCCAAAGGAAGGCACTACTACACTAAAGGTCCATTTCCTATGTTGTGCTGAATGGACCTCCTGATAAGATGGTATCTGCAGGAGGCCCTCACCTGCAAAGTGCAGTGATCGACTAGGTATATAAGGGATAAGACAGTCTTTCAGGTATCCTGGTCCCAAGCTGTATAGGGCTTCATACAGCAAAACTAGAACCTTGAACTTAGCCCGGTAGCTAATAGGTAAGCCAGTTCAATTCTTTCAGCAGCGGGGTGACATGTTGGCGATACCCTGCCCCAGTGAGCAGTCTCACTGTTGCATTTTGGAGCAGCTGCAGCTTCCGGACCAACCTCAAGAGCAGCCCCACATAGAGAGCATTACAATAATCCAATCTGGAGGTTACCAGTGCATGGACAAGAGTGGTCAGGCTATCCCTGTCCAGAAATGGTGAAAGGCATTCCTACCCATGGAGGTCATCTGGGCCTCTAGCAACAAAGATGGATCCAGGAGCACCCCCAAACTACAGACCTGCCCTGGGTTTTAGTCCAAACTTTCAAGGAACTGTCCGAGGTCTTTTCAGTACCTCCACTGACTACTGAAATATTATGATAATTCAATGTGTGATATGCTCCCTTGAGCTACCCTGCAATTTCAAATACTGAGATGAAACATTACCATATACATTTTAGTTGATATTAGGCTATTATATACAGTTGAATGAAAGTAGTATTCACAAGTTTGTGTTGCACATAAAAGCTGGCAAGTTGAAAGAGAAAACTACGGTGCATCCTGCCAAACGTGGAAGCCTGTGAGATGCCAAAATAACTATGTTTGACATAGCCTTGTCCAGTTCTGGCACTAAGTAATATTTTAGTGTGGCATGGGTTGGGATTGGTTTGGAAACTGAGCTGAGGTAAGGCAGGCATAGTTCAGTCCCCAGCTAAATCTTTTCTTAGGCAGCCTGTTAAAGTTCTACAAGCTTAAAAATGCTTGTTTGCTCTTTTTATTGGCTCCCAATACAGCTTATAAGAATTGAAACCCAACATAAAGATATAATTTAAGATATTGGGAATATCTCTAATTTAAGTTGCAAGTTTAGGATTTGTGTGTATATTTTAAAAAATGAAAGTGCTAGTCCTAGTTCACAAATGCATTTCTTCCTTTACTTGACTCCTCAACTCTTGATGTCTCTCGGTAAGTATGTGAATTGTCTCCACTGAAGAGTATTGCTTGAGAAGAGATATCTGAAAGATTGTCTTAGCCCTTATATAGTCAATCAGTCACTGTGCTTCTCAGGAGAGGTACCGTCTTATCGGGAGTTCCGTTCTGTACAATATAGGATTTGGGTCTTTAGTATTGTGGCACCTACCCTTTGGAATTCCCTCCGCTTAAATGTTAGACAGGCATTATCTCTGTTGTGTTTTTGACGCCTACTGAAGACCTTCCTCTTTCAACAAGCCTTTTAATTGAAGATCTTTCCCAGTCTGCATCTGTATTGGAAGCATTTTTAGATGTTCTAATTGTTTTATCATTGCTGGGTTTGCTGCCCTGGGCTGCTTTGGGAAGGGTGGGATATAAATTTAATCATAAATAAATGAGAGATCATGGATGTGAAATAGGTTGCCATATGCCCTACTTTCAGAGAACAGCCCTCTATTTGAAGGAATTCTCTGTTTTGAAGGGCTGTTCATTCCAAGTCTGCTTTAAAGATAGCAAACTATAAGAAAGGAGAGCAGACCAACAACAGTTGTATTGCCCAACAACAGTTAGCACCTGGACCGGAGATTGAGAAAGGCACATAGGTCACCTGGTTACAATCTTCCCCACTATTTAAAAATTATAGGAATAATTTATAAGTTGGTATCTATACATATTAATTAGCTTATGCAAATTTATGCAGATTACAGCAAACCCTTTGATTGTGTAGATGATGAAAAACAATGGAATGCTTTAAAAGAAATAGGGGTGCCACAGCATCTGATTGTCCTGATGTGCAGCCTATACTCTGGACAAGAGGCTACTGTAAGGACTGCATATGGAGAAACTGATTGGTTCCCAATCGGAAAGGGTGTGAGACAGGGGTGTATTTTATCACCCTACGTGATTAATCTATACGCAGAGCATAGCAAAAGGAAAGCAGGATTGGACCAAGATGAAGGAGATGTGAAAATTGGAGGGAGAAATATCAATAATTTAAGATATGCAGACAACACCATACTACTGGCAGAACCCACTAATGATTTGAAACGAATGCTGATGAAAGTTAAGAGAACTAGAAAAGGTCCTCAAATGCAAAGATGTATCACTGAACACTAAAGTCAGGATCATTCAGACCATGGTATTCCCGATCTCTATGTATGGGTGTGAAAGTTGGACAGTGAAAAAAGTGGGTAAGAGAAAAATCAACTCATTTGAAATGTGGTGTTGGAGGAGAGCTTTGCACACACCATGCCTTGTGGAAGACAAATAATTAGGTGTTAGAACAAATTAAACCAGAACTATCACTAGAAGCTAAAATGATGAAATGGAGGTTATCATACTTTGGACACATTATGAGAAGACATGATTCACTAGAAAAGACCATAATGCTGGCAAAAACAGAAGGGAGCAGAAAAAGAGGAAGGCTAAACAAGAGATGGATTGATTCCATAAAGGAAACCACAGACCTGAACTTACAAGATCTGAACAGGGTGGTTCATGACAGATGCTATTGGAGGTCACTGATTCATAGGGTCGCCATAAGTCGTAATTGACTGAAGGCACATAACAACATATGCAAATTTGTGTTCTTTTTTTGGTGACACATTCTGTGACTTGATTTATTCACAACTTGTTCATAACTACAGCATCAGCTGGTGAGTTGTGTGAATGGATGGTCACAGAGATGAAAAATTTATTTATTTATTTATTTAAAATATTTCTATCCCGCCCTTCTATCCTATAATAGGGCACTCAGGGTGGCTAAAAGCATTGTATTGGAGGCAAGGAAGTCACCTCACCCGTTCAGCTGCCATCTAGCACAGTCATCTAGTACAAGTTCTGAAGCACCTTGGACAGCTCTTTGAACATTTGGACTAAAACCTGGAGCAGATTCATTGCCCCACTGACATGGAGCCACCAGCAGCCACTGAAGTTTAGAGAAATCAAGAGATATGCTCGCAGGCATGTATCAAGCCTTTCTTAGATGTCTAATCTGTCAATGCTCATTCACACATGTGAGTCCTTCCTCGATGTTGTCATTAGTGTGTGATGGATGTTTGAACTGATCATTAGTTGGAATAAAATGTCAGCAGTGATATAGGTTTCCCAGAAAATTTTGATTTGGAAAAAAAAATTGATTTGGAAAAAAATACATCAGAAAATTTTCATTTTGCATTGGCAAGTATTCTGGTGCCCTACAGCATAATCTAATTTAATATGCTTATTTTACTTGGGTTTAATAGACAAAGTTAAATTTTTGAATCTGCTCAATTTCTGCTTAATATTTATTTGCAGTTGGCATCCATTCATTGTTACTAATGAACTTATAAATGGAAATGTTTCCACACACAAAATAAAGAACTGATTTTTTTTTCTAGAAAATGTTCTGTCCCGCATGTAAGCAACCATTATAAATTCTAATGCACTGATAAAGCAGGGGTCTTACTTGTCACAGCAGTATATGCTTTCCTCTGTGGTGGCATGAGTATTTAAGCAAAGGCTGGATAGCCATCTGTCAGGGATGCTATAGTTGCATCCTGTATTGTAGATCTGGAATTTAGCAAGGGGTTAGACTGGATGATCTTTAGGCTACCTTCCATGAAGAACTGTGATATACACATAGCCTCTACTAGTGGGTTTAACAATCAAAGTGAACAAAGATGCATAAATAACTTGCTTCCTCCCCCCTTCAAGTCCTGGTGTTATGTTCTATGTCCAAAGAAGTGAAGTCCTGTCCTTCACATGAGGCTTTTTTTCATAGTTATGGTACAAAAATGTGTGGTATGCAAGAAAAGGAATGAATTAATAACATCTTCCAGGTAAGTTACCTTCCCTTGGGCAACTGTCATCTTCTGTTTATGCTTTCCAGAGGGAATATTGCAAAGTCATGCTGTGTCATCAGGAAGAAAATTTCTATTTCAGTTCTGCCTATTACCTTTTTGGTTGCATCATTGAAGCTTCTTTCTAGGCATATAGACAGATATTTAGCCAAATGTATTTTGCGGGTTAGTGGCCACGTGTAATATTACTACTGCATACATGCAATCATGTGGAGAGTCAGTTCATATGGAAACCAGTCATACATGGCCCTGTTAACCACAGTTAAAAGATTGGGAATGGGTGCTAGCAGCATACATCTGCTGATCATACAGTTCCTTTTCTTCTTGGGAGTAACCACCACCCAAGTGCGCACATGTACGCCACCATCAAGATACTGGGCGCTATGCCTGTATCATCTGTATCATCCTGGGATTTGGCTCTAAGAGTCCTCTGTTTACACATCCCATTGGTAGTGGTGGTGATTGGGGAGACAGATCAAATAACCTCTGTATTTAATATTTGAATATCGGTTGCCGCCACTTGTCCCACTGAGCCCCTTGTCCTTGATTTTTCTTCTTCCTCTCAAAAGTTTGTCTTCATTTTCTTTCTCACTTTCTTTCACTCCACCTCTTTTCTGGAAAAAACAGCTGTTTCCAGGAGGATGTAGGTATGTAACCTACATAGGATGGTTTTGGAAAGGGGACATTAAACACCTAGTTGCCTTTTTTTCACCCGCAGCAACAAAACTGCATGTGTTTTTGCCTCGTAGGTAGGTAGGGGTGTGTGTGTGCGTGTTTAAGAGGTATGATGGTGGCATATTTCAGTAGCTTTAAACGTTGCGATTCTGAGATCCAACTTCTACCCATACTGTGCTTGAAGTTACACTTTCCATTTCTGAGCACATATTTCTGTCCTCTGTTTCTTTCCGTCTTTTTCCTATTCTCCATCACTCTAGGCCCATTTTGTCACTCATTATATCTGCACCTTTGTTTACTATATTTCATTTTTATCCTGCCCTTTCTCCAAGAAGTTCAATAGTTCTTCCCTGACCGTTGTTTCTTCACAACCATGCTGCAAAAGTAGGTTAAGCTGAGAGAAACAGCCTGGACCAAAATCACCCCATAACCTCAGAGGCAAGTGGGGATTTGAATCTGTGTCTTCCAAGTTCAAGTCTGATGCTACAAATCAGGCATGGGGAACCTATAGCTCTCCAGATGTTGTTGGTCTCCAAGTCCTATCAGCCTCAGCCAGCATGGCCAATGGTCAGGGATGATGGGAGACTGAGGAGTCCAACATCTGGACAGTCTCCCATCCCTGCTATAAATGCTAACCCACTTTGCTAATAGGGAGAATAATAGTTCTGGTTTTGATTTTTTTAATGCTACAATTTGTTTTTCTGCACAAGTATTTCAAGAATGTAAAAAGAGTGTTCAGCAAGGGGAAAGGAAAAATGAAAGACCTCTGAGAGTGAAGGGTGGAGATGTAATCTATATTGGATAATTACCTCAAGGAATACAGCAGAACATAGTGGAGAAGTTTCACTCACCAGTGAGGCCCCTATGGTAAGGTTATATAAGGTTCATTAATAAATCTAACTTGGAGATCAAATAAAAGTTGAGTCATTTGCGTAGAACAGTCCTTCAAGCCAAGGAACCTCATTAGTTTAAGAACGGAACCTCATAAAACTTCTTGAAGATCATTTATATGCTGAACGGACATATACCAGGACCAGCAATTTTTATCATGTGCCCACACAACTCAGAGAAAATAAAGCAACCCCCCCAATAAAAATAAAATCAGAAATTGATACTGGAAAAGAACAAAGAATGTAAGAAGGTGTAGGATGTCTTGTTCCATCACTGGTTCTTGTTAGTCATTCCACAAGCTGTTTAGCAGGCATGTTGTGAGCTGGATTAACCTGCACAGCATAGTGAGCAGTCTGTCAATTTGGACAGGCACAGCCCTAGATCATAGAATCATGCAGCATTTGGGGCTTTTTAGTTTAGAGAAAAGGCGGGTCAGAGGAGACATGATAGGAGTGTATAAAATTATGCATGGCATTGAGAAAGTGGATAGAGAAAAGTTCTCCCTCTCTCATAATACTAGAACTCGTGGACATTCAAAGAAGCTGAATGTTGGAAGATTCAGGACAGACAAAAGGAAGTACTTCTTTACTCAGCGCATAGTTAAACTATGGAATTTGCTCCCACAAGATGCAGTAATGGCCACCAGCTTGGATGGCTTTAAAAGAAGATTGGACAAATTCATGGAGGACAGGGCTATCAATGGCTACTAGCCATGATGGCTGTGCTCTGCCACCCTAGTCAGAGGCAGCATGCTTCTGAAAACCAGTTGCCGGAAGCCTCAGGAGGGGAGAGTGTTCTTGCACTCAGGTCCTGCTTGCGGGCTTCCCCCAGGCACCTGGTTGGCCACTGTGAGAACAGGATGCTGGACTGGATGGGCCACTGGCCTGATCCAGCAGGCTCTTCTTATGTTCTTATGTTCTTATGTTCTTAGAATAGTAGAGTTGGAAGGGGCCTATAAGGCGATCAAGTCCAACCCCTTGCTCAATGCAGGAATCCAAATCAAAGCATTCCCGACAGATGGCTGTCCAGCTGCGTCTTGAATGCCTCCAGTGTCGGAGAGCACACTTCCTCTCTAGGTAATTGGTTCCATTGTCGTATTGCTCTAACAGTTAGGAAGTTTTTCCTGGTGTCCAGTCGAAATCTGGCTTCCTGCAACTTGAGCCCATTATTCCGTGTCCTGCACTCTGGGACGATCGAGAAGAGATCCCGGCCCTCCTCTATGTGACAACCTTTCATGTACTTGAAGAGTGCTACCATATCTCCCCTCAGTCTTCTCTTCTCCAGGCTAAACATGCCCAGTTCTTTCCATCTCTCCTCATAGGGCGTTGTTTCCAGTTCAGATATTTCCAGATATTTTGCTCTCCCACACAGCATTGGATTCTGGGGTGCTGCACTTCAGCTGAAGCTTCTGTGGAGATCCTCTGGGGGAGGCATTCCTCTCAGATCATGCGATGCCTTCATTGCACCCCTAAAAATATTCTGTCCCCAGATGTCTTGGACTAGAACATCCATCAGCCAGCATGCTCCACAAACAAGTAAAATGGGACTTGTTGTCCAACACATCTGGAGGGCACTAGGTTGAGGAAGGATGGCTTCAGTTGACTTTGGAATCTAGCCAGCTGCACTTTTGAAGCTATCTGCCAAAGCAATTCCTCCTTATAAAGCAAGTGTTGCTTATTAAATAGTTCCGCCTGATGATCCCTGAAGAAATAAATAACACAGTGTTCAGTGCGTTCCTATCAACTCTTTGATGAGGAAAAGTTGCAACTTTGGGACTTTACTCTAGAAAAATGGTGAGTGAGGTGTATAAGGTCTAGCATGGTGTGGAGAAAATTGATAGGGAGAAGTTTTTTCCTTCCGCTTTCATAGTATTAGACCTGAGGACATCCATGAAGGTAAACGTTGGAAGAATAAGGACAGACAAAAGGAGGTACTTCATCGCATATTATCTAGTTAACCTATGGAATTTCCTTCCACATGTAGTGATGGCCACCATCTTGGATGGCTTTAAAAGGGGGTTAGACAAATTAATGGAGGATAAGGCTGTAAATAACTAGTAGCCATTACCACTGTGTTCTGCTTCCACTGTTGGAAGCAGTATGCCTCTGAATATCACTTGCTGGGAATCACAAGTGGGCGAAGTGTTGTTGTGTTTAGGTCTTCCATCCATCTGGTTGGCTGCTGTGAGAACAGAATACTGGACTAGATGGCCCAGCAAGGCTCTTCTGTTCACTTTAATTTAATTTATTTTATATTTATTATCATTATTTTTACCCCGCCCTTTTTCCAAAACTGGAACTCACGGCGGCTTCCAGATAAAAGCACACATATAATTAAAAACATACAAAAGTCTAGATTAAAATCGAATTAAACTATTTACAGTATTAAAACCATTCATACATACAGTTAAAATAATTCAAACTCAGTTTAAAATTATACAGTTAGACAATAGCAATGCAGCACACTTCAAGTCCTGTCCTTAACAGCTTTCAGTTCCAAAGGCTTGTTGAAATAAAAAAGTCTTTGCTTGCTGACGGAAGGACTGCAAGGAGGGGGCCATTCTTGCTTCCCTAGGAAGGGAGTTCTAAAGCCTCGGGGCAGCCACCGAAAAGGCCCTATCTCGCGTCCCCACTAGTCGTGCTTGTGAGGACGTAGGTATTGAGAGAAGGGCCTCTCCTGAGGATCTCAGGGCCCAGGCAGGCTCATATAGGGAGATACGGTCTGACAGATAGCCTGGACCTAAGCCATATAGGGCTTTATAGGTCACCACCAGCACTTTGAATTGTGTCCAGAAACAGAGTGGCAACCAGTGGAGCTTTTGTAACATGGGAGTCTTATGGTCCCTGTAACCAGCCCCAGTTAACATTCTGGCTGCAGCACGTTGCACCAACTGAAGTTTCCGAACAGTCTTCAGAGGCAGTCCCACATAGAGCGCGTTACAGTAATCTTTACACTTTAATGCATACTTAATCGAGCTAAGGACATTGTTGGGTGGGTGTTTCTCTGGTTTCCTAGTCTGTCCTTTCCCAGGGGCCCAAGGATGCTAAAGGCTTGCTCATGATTGAAAAACACAGTCTAAGAAACAAGTACAATCCAACACAGAGCTGCACAACCCACCCAGCCTGCTTTAAGTGGTGGTCATTGACCAACCAAGTGCTTGATAAATCTCCCCTTTTGATGCCTGCCTGTTACTGCAAAGATGAAAATGGGCTTGTAAAGATCCTGCCAGGCAATAATACATGGCTGGTGAGACTCCATTCATATCTGTGCATCACACATTCTTCAGCTTTTTCAAGTTAATTACCCTTATGCAAGATATAAATCAGCATTATCCATGGACCAAAAGTTTTTATTTGTATTTCATTTATATTTGTAACAGTTAGAGGGTTTAACATAGATTCTGTCCCAACCCTGGACAAGTTGGGTTATTCCAGGGATAGGCATTGGAATGCCCTACACATGTTTTGGACTACAACTCCCATCAGCCCCACCCAGCTTAGCCAATGGCCACAGATTGTGGGAGTGGTCATTTATAACATCTGGAGGCTACCAGATTGGCTACCCCTAGCTTATTCCATGACCAATTGCACTGCCATGGAGACCTACTTCTATCCTAAAACAGTATAGGAAAGGTTGGAAAATTAGGAAGGGAATTGATCTAGTTTGATATTGAAGTTGTAGTGAGCCCCTCCTATCTGTGTAGTCATTTCTTCATGTCCTCAGTTGAGTGCTGCTGTTCTTGGGTGAGTATGTGCAATCCATTTCAGTTAGCAAACAATCTTCTATGGCTTCACGCCTCAGACCACACACCGAACAGCTCAGAAGCAGCATCCAGACTTTTGCTCAGAATTTACCGTATTGGCTTTGCTTCCCTCATTCTGCCACATACACACTTGCAGACAGAGCCCACAGCTGATTCTGCTTATGGAACAGGAAGTGTTTTGCAATGGCAAAAGGTTCACAAAGGGAGGGGAGTAAGGTCTCTGCAAAAAGGATAACGCTCCTTTCACCAATTCTGTGCATGTGGTAGACTGTGAATAAGGTTCAGAGAGGATGATCCGTTTTAGGGTTAAGAGAGACATTCTACGTGTGGAAAAGTGGTTTGAAACATGAATTCAGTGCCTTGAAAATGAAGATTTTAGAATGTGTGTTCAAACTGCTTCCAGCACACCTTGAGAATGTTTGTTTTAACACCTAGTCTTGGTTAGCATGGAAAGTCGGCACCTGTATCATTCTTTCACTTGCATTTTGGTAATTCACAATAGAGAATCATGGAGCTAGGAGTGACCTCAAATGTCATCTAGCCCAACCTCCTGCTGTTACAGGAACTCCACAGCTACAGCACTTCTGATAGGTAGCCATTCAGATTTTTCTTTAAAGCCTGTAACAAAGGTGAGTCCAGCACCTTCCAAGGCAGCATGTTCCATTGTCAAACTGCCCATACAATCAGGACAACTGTTCCTAATCTTTAGTTTAAATTTTCTTTCTCATAATTTGAACCAGTTTGTTGGGGTTCTATTCTCTGGAGCAACAGAAGACAAATTTGCTCCATCATCTGCATGACAGCCCTTCAGATATTTGAAGATGGCTATCCCACAACATTTGGAGAGCCACAGGTTCCCATCCCTAGTGGGATGGCCAGCATTCAGCCGGCTCCTAAAAACACACTTGTTTAGGCAAGCATTCCCCTGAACTTGAACTTCTGCTCTTAATTGTTTTAACAGTTTTTAAAACTGTTTTAATTGTCATGCTTTTTAGCTATCTTCATGTTGCATGTTTTAATGAAGGATATTTTTAATGCTCTGATGAAATTGTTATTGTATATTTTAATTATGTGTGGGTTTTATAATTGATTTTATACCTGTAAAGCGCAGAGAAGCCATTTTGGCCAGTAAGTGGTATATAATATATAGATAAATAATATATTCCTATGCCAAAGAAATCTTACTCAATTTATAAGGATCTATAAGAAAACCAGACATGATTGCTTCACAGATGGATAGATCTTTACTGCTGTCTGAAGGAAGTTTTGTTTAAAGGAAATTTCGCAATTCTGGTTTGGTTGATTTCAGCAACTATCTATCCAAGAACATAGCTGCCCAATGATTTTTAGCAGCTGCAGGCTTTCTTGTGTAGAGGTCAGTGGGAAGTTAAACTTCTGTCAGGCTAACAATAGTGGTAGTGAAAGAATCTGAGTTTAAAGAGAGGTGTCATTGAACAGGTGTAGATTAAACTTCCCCATTTCTTCAAGGCTGGATTTATTGTGCTTAGATCCTGTATTTTATTCCTTTAACATAAAGAACGGGCCATGAAAATGTATAATTCATCTTTGGTGTGTAACACCATGTCTGCTTTGAAGGCAGGTTGATTTTTTAATTTATTTTGCAGATACTGTTTTTGTGCAGCTCCAGTTGTGCAATCAGATGTGCTTAAGGGCCTTTGGTTGTTGACAGCACTTGCTGTTAACTCCAATCTGCAGAGTATTAAGGGATGTGATGGGGTGATCAGTCTAATAAACTAAATATGACTGGGCACATGAATGTCAAAAGTTTTCTGCGGTGGTTTTTTGTTTTGTTATGGATCTTGGAAAGACAATTTGTTATATCCTGTTAAGTTGCATCCAATGCTATATCTGGCATAGTGCCTCTCTATGATGCCATTTTGGGCTACTTCCTAGGAGCCAATTCACAAAACTTGAAAGAAGCAGGCATTTTTTGTTCACCATAGTTTGCACAGTTTAGCACCGGCAACTGCATGTGGAAGCAGAGGCTTTGGTACATAGAACCCTTTCTTGATCATACTCTGCACATGCACAGATACTGCTGCAAAGGGTAAGAAAATAAATAAATAAACAGAGCTGAGATAAAATGGCCTCCCAGAATTCTCCATGCAATTTGTGAGTGATGGAAGTGGGACAAGCATTTTGCTGACTATTTCTGGGGTTGGGAGTGGAATTCTCCAAGAGGAGAATTCCTCAGAAAATTATATTCTGAGACATTTTGGTTCACGTAATGCTGAATAAAACTTTTTCATTAATTTTGGTAGAAGAAGGAAGCAGGGGACTAAAAGAGGAGTGACTGGAGCAGGGACCAAGCACATTGCTACCTTCAAGAAAATTAAAACAATATTAAAACTGGCCCACAGTTGCACCCGAAATGCATGGATGGTGAAACTGGGAATACTGTTTTGCCAAAAAAAAAATCTAGGAAAGGACTGAAAATCTCCAACCGTTAGGGATGGGACCCATTGGCCAGTGCCGGTTCAAAAGCATTCTATCAATCTAACAGACCAGTATTGATTAAAATTCATTCTTTGTCTGCTAGTCACTGCTTTTACCAATCTGTTTTTTCCCACACAAAAATATTGATAATTTTAAAGGAAATATCGATATTTTGAAAGAAAATATTGATAAAGGAAATATTGGTAAATCTAGTGTTCTTAATATCAATATTTTAGAAGTGCATTTTTTTAAGCAGCAGTGGAAAAGTGCTGCATAAAAATCCAATCTGCAACAATATAGAAAAATATAGAATAAGCAAATTAATGAAAAATTCTGTACCAAATCTGAATTGGGCAGAATTCTAACATAGCCCTACCAACAGTTCAGGAGCAGCTCAAAACAAATGAAAACAAGTACCTTGCATATACCAGTGAAATGTATTTATTTTAATAACAATAATAATTTTAACAATATTTTAATAACAACAACAACAATAATAATAATTTCCCAGCCTTAGTATCCCAAATTTGCAAAACTGGTCAGGCATGAAGTAAAACCAATCATGAACAATAGCAGCAAGTGGGAGGGGATTGAAAAATGGTTGCCCCTCAAGGCTAAATGCCTTCAGTGATGAGATAAGCCCTGTCTTCCTTTTTGACATACGGTTTTCCCTCTTTCCTGGTATAATTGCTCCATGTTTGACATGAAGTGATAACAAATATTCCAGAGACTTACAGAATGTCTAAAACTAATCCCAAATTTCATTTGGATAAATGATTTTCCTGTTTCAATAAATGCCTTGTTAATGACTTTCTTTCCCTATATCAGTTTTCAGTAATTCACAACTGAATGTTGGCATTCTGTGTACAAATGGTAGATTTGTTTTTCTGGTTGTGTGTTGAGTAGGAGGGGTTCTGTTACTCACAAATCTTATGTCAGAAGCCACTAAAAGTGTCAGAATCCCACAGCAGGCCTTCGGTGACTTGTTAATATCTTCTTCACAGAAACAGCCTAATTCACTTAAATATAATGAAAGCCATGCCTGCAGTGGCAAAGCCTCTAAACAGGGTCAACCTCTACAAGTTCTGCCTTTTTTTTCACCTTCTCCTTTTTGACTTTGACCATTTCAACATGAACAACAATGTTTTTATGCCTGTGGTCTCTCAGATGTCACACATGTGGAATGGAATCAGTATTTGGGAAGTCTCTAACTCGTTCCCTCCACTGTCACCCTCTTGCTGCCTTCTAAATTGTCTGCACAGTGTAAAAAAGGATAAACCTGAATGTTAGATGGAAAGACCAGATGTATTTCTAACCCTTTGCTCTCATTATTTGATTCAATCCCCATTAAGTCAACCGAAAAATTGTTCCAAATAACAAAATAACTAGCAGCAACAACAACAAAAGCTGTGACAAAATGTTGTAACTAGCTTGTCTGGCAAGTTGCGGTGATATGTAAGATGAAGACATCTTCCAATCATAGGCCCCAAAGCCATATTTCATGGACACAGATGATTCTAGTCATTTTAGACCTGAGAGTGCAATCCTATATATGTTTACTCAGACATAAGTCTCACTGATCCCAATAAGACTTACTATCAGGTAAATGGTTATAGGATTACAGCCTGAATCTGAAAAGCCAAATGGTGTGGAATCCCCATAGCAGTACAAATATAATAATAAACTCAATAATTGGTCATTTAATGCACTTTAATGGTACTCCTACCAATCTGTTGTTTTAAGGTGCTGGATGGAGAGATTAGGGATGTGCTCGAATTTCACAAAATTTGAATTTGACACTGGATTTCCTATTTATTCACTTTTTTTGTCCTTGGGGATCAGGTTTTTTCTAGCTGTTTCCAAGGCTGGATTTTAAAAAGAAAAATACCTCAAAAATATCAATATTAATATTATTTTTCTCAAAATATGGATATTGATATTGGTAGTTCCCTCAAAATATCAATGTTATCATTGATATTTCATTTAAAATATCAATAATTTTTGAAAATTATGAACAATTGTTATTTTAAAAATATTGATAATATTGATATTTTTATGGAGAAAAGAATGAATCAGTATTTATAGCAAATAGCAAACACTGATCCCTGATGAAGTGGTACTGGGAAGAAGTTTGATGAAAATCAAACCGGCACCAAAATACAGATCCCATCTCTAGGAGAGATGTGTGTAGTATGTGTGTTTGTGTGTGTTGAAACATCTGAAATGTCACCTACTGCACAAAGGGTAAGAGCCACATCCATTGCTCCACCTGCTTTTGCCTCTGACCCCTCCCACCACCGACATGTGGCCCACATGAAAGAATGTGGCATTGCATTAAAAATAGCTCCTCACCCTTGGACTAGACCCAAACCTGCTTAGCTTCAGCAAGATTGCTGCCTCACATTGTGTCCCCATTGTAGCCTTATGTGCTAAACAGTTGAGAAGAAGGCAGATGCAGTTCTTACCTTGTGGCCTACAGCAAATTGGTAGAGCTTTCAAACAAAGCCATATGAGCGCTCTGCTGGAAATTTGTCTCATTTGTGTAAAATATTTCAGACAAATAGTTTTACCGAAACTGCATTTGACTTTCCTTGAAATCCTGTTGATATTTTGCCTGAGGAGGAGCCTTCTCAAGTTACATGAGACCATAAGGAGAGCCTGCTGGATCAGGCTAATGGCCCATCTAATCCAGCATCCTGTTCTCACAGTGGCCATCTGGATGCCTATGGGAAGCCTGCATGCAGGACTGAAGCACAAGAGCACTGTACCCTTCTGCACTTTCCAGCAACTGGAGATCAGAAACATACTGCCTCCAACTGTGGAGGCAGTGCATACCCATTGATACAGTTATTCTCCATGAATTTGTTTTGACTTTAGACAAAACTTCAGTAACAACTCTAGGGGCAACCATATGAGTAGTGCTGCTGCAGTAATGCATGAAGTGGAAGTGTCCCTAGAAAAGAAGGGTTCCTGTTTTCTGAGATGGTTCTGGATCAGACAGTGATTGCTGAGAATCTGCCTGAGAACTAATGTCAAACTGTGCCGGGCTACATGAGCCAGTGAACTAACTTGCTGTAAAGCAGCATCATGTGATCACACGGAAAAGCTGTGCTCAATAGCAATGAGTGAGTTTCCTTATCTCCATTCCTTTATTGTGTCACATATTCACTCTGCTCTGATTTCCTTTCCTCCCGAATGCCAATGTAACTGGGATAATTTCTAAAATTAAAGTGGATAAGAGAAAAATCAACTCATTTGAACTGTGGTGTTGGAGGAGAGCTTTGCGGATACCATGGACTGAGAAAAAGACAAATAACTGGGTGTTAGAACAAATTAAACCCGAACTGTCACTAGAAGCTAAAATGATGAAACTGAGGTTATCCTACTTTGGACACATAATGAGAAGACATGATTCACTAGAAAAGACCATAATGCTGGCAAAAACAGAAGGGAGCAGAAAAAGAGGCAGACCAAGCAAGAGATGGATTGATTCCATAAAGGAAGTCACAGACCTGAACTTACAAGATCTGAACAGGGTGGTTCACGACAGATGCTCTTGGAGGTCGCTGATTCATAGGGTCGCCATAGGTTGTAATCAACTTGAAGGCACATAACAACAACAACAAATTTCTAAAATTAATTCTGATATTGGAGTACATACAGTTCTGTGCAGCTTTCTTCAGCTCATTTTTGTCTCTGCCTGACCACAACTTCATTATTAATAACATGCAGATGGACATTGATATGCAACACTGCAAAAGGCCTTCTCAATGTGATTATATTTGGCATTGCATCTTTTCTTGCAGTGTTTTACTGATGCACACAAGTCTTCCTGTGGATTAGTAAAAAGCCAGCAAAGAAGTACAACAATGCAACAGATGACATAAATGTATCAAGATTTATTTACTAATTAATTTTGCAGTGTTTTATCAATGTGCACATGAGCATCATTGCTATTGTGGGCAGGGGACAGGCAAATAGACTGTAGGTATTGGCAACTGCAGCAAATTATGCAGGTGCAGTGGTCTGTGTGAAATTCAGAAATCAGAAAAAATGGTGCATTCATAAAGGATCAGTTCCCCTTCAGAAAGAAGATCAGGCAATTCCTAACTCCAGATTTTAGGGAGAAATTTGAAACTTGATAATTTTGCTTATCCCAACAGTTATGTCCACCGAGTGGAGAGATAGTTTGTGATAGTGGTTAAGAAGCTGACCTGTGCTCCAGGCAGCCCATGAGCCACCTTGATTGTACCACACAAAAGAGGAATATAAATATCAAAGCTCACATATCACTCCCTACTATGAACTTACTGGGTGGTCTTTGGCAGGTGACTATTTCTTAGCCCCCTCTCCCAGTTCTGCAATATGGGGATAGGGTTGCTGCAAAACAGGGATAGGGTCTTCCAGTTGTTGCTGGACTACAACTCCCATCATCTCTCCAATCATCCAGTCGTTGACCATGTAGGCTGAGACTGATGAGAGTTGGAATCCACCATCAGCTGAAGGGCCACTGATTCTCCATCATTGCTGTAAAAATGCACAGCTGGGCTCTTAGAAAAAGCCAAAGCTGAAAGAGAGAGCGGTTTACCTAAGGCCACCCAATAAATTCATGGCAAAGTGAAAATTTGAACTGGGAACCTCAGTTCAATTTCTCTACTTCTAGGTTACAGTAGCTCATTCTGGCACAGGTGTTGACAGCAAACACTGAACTTGAAAATATTGTTTAAAGGGTTCTTTCATCCATCCGTACCTCTCAAATTCTGTTTTCAGTTTTGAATGGCTAATCAGCTTGATCTGTTTTAAATATGATACTCCACTGTCTCCCTAGATAGTTAGGCATTTATTATTCTGTTCCATAGATGGCCCACATTGCAAAGCAATTATTTTTTGCTAATTTATTCAGAACTTCCTAGGCATGCCTTGTGGATTATTGGTTCTAATTCTGCAGCCAATGTAATAGACCCATTGGCTGAGATTCTGAGATCCACGGGGCTCTGCGCATTCTTCAGTATGGGAATGTTCCACATACACAGTCAAGAAAATGAGGCAGGTCTTGCTTCTATAAAGCTGTCCTATATAACAGGGTCACATCTGCTTGCCTGTTTATCTATCTATGGGTGCTTCCAGATTACCTGTTTATTGAGCACTTATCCTCATCTTTTTGCAGGGAGATTAGACGACAATGGCTATTTAATGAGCATTCACTCTGATTTACTTGTGGGGAGGCTAGATGATGTCAAAGCAAGTGTCACCCCACACCAGTACATTTTCCCATCACTTTCCTTATCACAATGGGGGGGGGCAACAGTTTGCTGAGTTGCCACAGTGACTGGGTCCAATGCTGTCACATTACAGCAGTTGGGCCAGCCCAATAGATCCTTGGCCAGCTGAACCACATGCCATGTGGCTGCTGGCATAGTTCCTACTAGCAGCACTTCCACATGCTTGCAAGTTCAGTGGACAGTAAGGAAAGCCCACACCAGTTGGCAGCCAATGGGAGGCTAGCAAAGACTGGCAGGGCTGGGCGCAGGGACATTTCCACCCCATCCAACCCTATAACCTACAGAGGGAGGCTGTGTTGCTCTGTTAGCTGGTGAACATCACCACATCTTGTTGCAGCAAAGTTTGTAAAAGAATAAAGAAGGCACATACATAGTACACTTTGAGAAATATAATAATATGCTAGTATTCATTTTTTTCAAAATCAAACATTTGGAAGGAATTAATTCCTTCATGCTTAGGCTCCAAAATGGCTCCTAAATAAGAAGTTGGGGAGGCGGGAATTTTCCATGCGTACAGGGCATTTCATAGTTTTCCACTTAACATCTTTTTTGGTTATGGATACTGAACTCCAATTCCTTAGGCTGTTACACTGACAACAAAGACATTGTAGTAGTTTGATGATTCTTTATGGCATTTCCTGTTTTCCCCAACGATGGATTAAAACAGGTATAAAAGGACCCGAGAGATAGAAAACAAAAAGTGGGCTATGTGGTATGCTCAGGTTAAAATATTACTCTAGCTTTGAACTGAGAGGGTGGGCTTGGCCCTACATTTCAATGTTGCAAGCCAGAATCTCAGTCCTTTTTGTTTTTTGGGGAAAAATCCTTCCTTTGTACTTTGAACTTGGCAAACCAAAGGAACTAAAATGCTCATGCTGTGAGTCTAGCATCTACCCAACCTATTTTCATAAAGCTCTAGGAAGAAAGATAATACGCTTTGGCCTAATTTGTCAGAAAGGGTGGGGGGAACATTCTGAAATCCCAAGAGTAACAGAGTAGAGTGGCCAGCAATAAAAGTGATGGCATTGTGTGTTATAACAGTGTAGGGGAAAGGAAGGAAGACCAGAGGGGATATGCCTTTGTGCAAATTATCAGCCACTGGAACATTCTGTACTTTGGAGCAGCCTATCATTCTGGTCTTGTTTTTGTAGTATTTCCAAAAATGTGCAGGTGTGGTCAACTTCTGGTGGCTCCAAGACAACCATGGCCTTTAAAAACATGGCCTTCTTTATGTGTCACCACCACCACCCACACCTGATTTGACAGCCACTTTACCTATAATGCTAGAGCCAGCTTCATGTTGGCATGAAATTATATTCAAATAGAGAACTGGGTAAGGCATGGCTGATTGCTGTCGCAACCTAGGCACAACAAGGGGTCACTTTTACTCATGCCTAAGAACCAGTCAATCTAATTTCCCTGAACAACCACCCACTTCTCTTCCAACTCCGATTCCATGAACAACCTTCAGACCAGCACGAAGATGGCTGTGAGAATAGCAGTGCCCACTGCATAGTCCAGCAACAGCATAATCAGTTCCAGGATAGTTACGAACATAAGAAGAACCTGCTGGATCAGGCAAATGGCCCATCTAGTCCAGCATCCTGTTCTCACAGTGTACAGCCAGATGCCTATGGGAAGCCCACAAGCAGGACCTGAGCACAAGAGCACTCTCCCCTCCTGCAGTTTCCAGCAACTGGTATTCAGAAGCATACTGCCTGCAACCGTGGAGGGAGAGCATAGCCATCAGGGTTAGCAGCCATTGATAGCGTTATCCCCCATGAATTTCTCTAATTGGTCCTATGGTCTGAAGCCACGTAAGGCCAGCTCCCTGCTGAAGCTAAGCAACGTCAGGTCTGGTCAGTGCCTGGATGGGAGACCGCCTGGGAACCATATGTAAGCCGCCTTGGGTTTCTATAATGAAAAGAAAGGTGGGGTATAAATGTAATAAATAATAATCATAATTCTCTTTGAAAGCTATTCAAGTTGGTGGCAATTACTGGCTCCTGTGGGAGCAAATTCCATAGCTGACTATGTACTGTTTAACGTGGTCACCACCACCCCCATACTTCTAGACCAGAAGGATCTAGCAAAGGCAGGAAGTTTAAGTTAAATGATAGAGCTGAGAAATGGTGACAATCTTGTGAGAGATGCAAAGCTAAATCACCCACTTGGAGAACGCTTGTGGTTTGGGCCAACCCTATTTGAGACCTTTCCTGAAATAACTGTAAATGGCTCCCCTGGCACTGACACTGAGCTACACAGCCAAACCGCTTCAGCTTAGCTGCTGCCTCTTCTAAAAAAACAAATTAAGTTTATAGATAGAGTGATTCCAGGCTGCTTTTCAGAGCGCAATGGCTGTATGTTAGAGGGGCTGCATGATGTTGCTAATGTTCTGGTAGTGAATTGAGCTGATACATATTAATGCATGATTCATATAAGACATCCAAGCTGAGATAGGTCATGAGGGGAAAGCAAGGCTCTGCAAAGATACTTACATACATCTTGCATAACCCTGCGTGGGGAAAAAAGGCTGATGATTAACAATGTTTAATTTCTAGAACAGCCTTCACCAGCCTGGTGCCTTCTGGACTACAACTGCGATCATTCTCAGCCAGCATGCTGTGCTGCCTGGGGCTGATGGGAGTTGTAATCCAGAACTTCTAGAGGCCACAAGGTTGACAAAGGTCGTACTAGAAAATGAACTGGTAGACTTTAACACTGCTTGAAAACTGCACTGTTGCCATGTGGGAATTTAAAACGTTTTTTAAGGCTAGAAGCTTTGGTGATGTCTTAATGCCTATGATTGGAAAAAAATGCTTCACTTTTAAAAAAATAAAAATAAGAGTGCACAGGTGTCAGGTGCCCAATAGGCAGCCTTCACACCTTCCTATGCTTAAAGAAAAACTCAGCTGAGGATGTTGTGGAGTTTTCAGGACGTTTGGGCACCCAGCATGTCTGCAGAGTGCAAACCACCGGAGAGATGATTTGTAGACTGAAACAAGGGATATGCAAAAGTAAGGTTAGTGCAGCACAAATCCTGCATTCCTATCCATAAGAAGTCACTGCTTGTTTCTCTCCCTTTTGATAATTTCCAAACACAGTTCCTTTTCTCATTAACTGATGGGAAATGGTTGAAATGATGTGAGAGAATTTTGTGGCACTATACTAAGGAAAATGCCTCTCTTTTTACAGCTTTTTTCCCTACAAAACCACATCCATGGATGTGAGCCTGATTTGAGAAGAAAATGAGAGGGGGGGAAAGAGACCCTGTTGATGAGGGGCTCTTGCCTTCCCCTGTTATATTTCTGTAAGTAATATTGTGGCGAGTATCTTAGGTACACAGTTTCTTTAGAACAGATTGAGGTAGTAAGCACTGGGGATATTATTAACAACACTGGGATTCTCTGTGCCGGTAAATCCATAATCTATTAAAAGGGATATGTTACTTTTTATTGTTACAAATCAACATTGCGTCTATTCTTTCTAGTTCATTCAGTAGCTTTAGGAATATACACAATCCAGTTGTGGCTACTAGCCCTGGTGGCTATGCTCTACCTGCACCGTCGGAGGCAGTATGCCTTTAAGGGCCAGTTGCTAGTAGGGATGAGGGAGAAATTAGATTCAGTTTGCATTTAAAGCCAAATCTATCAAATTCGTACTATCCAAAACAATATAAGAAAACTTTACAATTATCCAGATGCTCTTGTCCAACCAATGTTTCCAAAAATGCATATACTAGGAGAAAGTGTGCATAAAAATGAATATATTCATGAAAATAACATACAACAATGTATTGTATTAGGAAACCCCTTGCAAAAACGTGTACCATGGGAAAAACTGCATACAAAAATGTGTTTATTAGGAGTTCACTTTAAAACGCTGGAGAATTTTCATGAGGAATGTATTTTTTAAAAAGCTGATTTGTGCCTAAAAGTGGAGAACCAAATTTAAGCTTTGAAAAATGAGAAATGGGGAGAACCGAAATGGACAGATCCTTCCATCCCTGGTTGCTGGGAATCACAGGAGGGGAGAGTGTTGTTGCTCCCAGGTTCTTCTTGAAGTCTTCCCATGGACATCTGGTTGGCCACTGTGAGAACAGAATGCTGGACCAGATAGGCCTTTGGCGTGATCCAGCAGCCAGACTCTTCTTATGTTCTTATGTGTATTTGCCTAGACAGAACATTTGGTGTTTCTTCAGCACACACATTGTGCGAATGAAGTCTTAAAATTCATCATTAGAAGCAGAAAACTCTGGAGTTCCCATTGAAGGTATTTCTTTATTGTTCCATGCCTTTTGCCTCATTTCATCCATCTGCAATTGCTTTGACAATCTGTTAAGCCTATTATATGTTGAATGTGCCATGCATCAACAAGATACAAGGAATACTTTCTGGCATGCCCAACACTGGTGGCAGCAGGGGTGGGTGGGCAGGAAATGTATGGCCTCTTCCGAAAAATAAAAAATCCCTTGAGATCTGCATGGAATCCATGGCAGGAAATCATTGATTTAATGGAACATCTCCATGTATTGTGCCTCTGCACATATTCTGTAGAAAGATTGATTGCAAAAACGTATTAAAGCAGTTTCTCAGATATTATAAAACCATCCCATCCTAGTCTCTTATATACTCTCTCCAAGGGAGTTGGGTTTGGAAACATTGTTTGTGTTCCAAATCAAAACTGAAACATATCATGGATTTTTTTTTTTCTTAACCTTTGAATCAATCGAAGAAGAGTTAGGGGAGAGGGGAAGGGGAGAGAAAGGAAGAAATGATAAACAATAAGATCAGAAAGTCTGCACAAATTATTTATATATTAATTCATTATTCTATTTATATTCCTCCAGAAAGGTCAAGGTGGCATATGTGGTTCTCCCCCTCTCCATTTTGTCCTCAGAACAACCCTGTGAGGTAGGTTTGGCTGAAAGACATCCAGTGAATTTCATGGCTCAATGGGGATTAGTCTAACTATTATGCCACACTGGCTCTAAACTTAAAATGACATGTGCATAGCTGTAAGAGATGTCGTTCTGTTTGGCTGCCTTCAACATTTTATTTGATTTTTTAAAAAACTGACTTTTTCCCCTTTCCTCTTTTCAAACTCCTGAATTTTTGGAGAATTTCAATCCTTCCTGGAAAATATTCAGTGAAATTATATCCCCAATTTCACCATCCATTGACATTGGCCCCAGTTTTATTATTGTTTAATGTTATTTTAATATTGTTGAAGGAAGCAATGGACTTGGCCCCTAATCCTTCCTGTCCTCCTCTCTTAGTGTCTTGCTTCTTTCATCCACCAATATGAACTAACACAGTTTTTTTCAACAATGATGAGCCAAAATCTTTGAAAAAACAATTTTTTGGAGAAAAACTATTGAAAAATGTCACCTCCTGCTCCAAGAATATTTGGTAAATTTTCCCTCCCACACTGACTCATCACAAATAGCATGGAGAATTTTGGGAGGTGATTTTCACTGAGCCCTAGATTCTGTGGCATGGAACTGTATTCTAGACTGTTGCCATTTATGAGACAGTCTGTGAGTTGGCTGATTCTCACACTTTGTTGTTCAACACTTTTTATTGCTTGTTTGTTAATAACATTTTTTCTATCATGCTCATTGGGATCACATTCTTCCCAGGCAGCTTACATCAAGTACATTAATAAAATCATGATAAACAATATCAAAACATAACAAGTAATCTGGATCCTTCCCAGAGAGCAGTTGGTGACAGTATCAAATTGCACGATGGGGCGGTGGTGCTCATCTGACCCGTTTTGAAACATGCAAGTTTGGTAATTTTGCCTTTAAATACGAACTGAATCTAATTTCACTCCAATCCCTATCTGTCACTGAGCTCCACTCCTTTCCTTTCTTCTTCATACAGTGCATGGTTAAACTATGGAATCGGCTACCACAAATAATGTAGTGACGGCCACCAAGTTGGATGCTTTAAAAGGGGGTTAGACAAATGCATGGATGCCAAAGCTTGCAGTGGCTACTTGTCAGGGTAGCTATGTTACCTTCAGTACCAGAAGCAGCATGCCTCTGAGTACTAGTTACTGGAAACATGAATGGGAGAGTGCTATGCAGGGCCAGCACCAGAGGGTGGCCAGGTTGGGCCCTGGCTAAGGGCCCCTACAGCCCAGAGGGGACCCTGAAGGGCCCTTCCTTAGGGTGGGAGGGTGGTGCTCCCATTTTGTGATCCGTGGCAGCATTGGGTCCTGCAACCCACCCCTGCCACACATCACAGAGAGAGCTCCCAGGCAGCCCCCAGTACAGACAGCACAGGCTTTAGTAAGCCTGCACACACGCCCCACCTTCCCATCACCCATGATGCTTGCCATCACCCAAGACGCAGCGCACATAATTCACACAACATGAGAGATAGGTGGGGCGAGTGGGTGGGCTTATTAGCCCTGCGCCATCTATATCAAGGGGGGGTTGGGTTACGGTGCTATGGGCCCAGGACAGGCTGGTGCCCAAAGGCCCAGTCATGCCCGATGCCAGCCCTGTCATATTCTGATTGTAGGCTTCCCATAGGGATCTGGTTGACACTATTGAGGGGGGAAAAGGCTGCACTAGATAGGCCAGCAGGGCTGTTTTGATGATCTAATAGGGCTCTTCTGATGTTCTTACTCCCCTCAAGTGTCTGTGGGATTACAACCTTAAGCATTTGACATGCTGTTGATGCTGCTTCTAAAGTTTGCCCACCTTTTTTAAGAACAAAACAAAACAAGAATTGATTGTACTGTTAGTAACTTTGCTTCATGTTCTTTTTGTGTTGTGGGTGATAAAATAATGGATACTGAGGACATCCCTACCTTGCATGACTAATCACTCAGTGATTTCTTGTTCACAGCAGCTGTTTAGTTGTGGTGGTGGGGTTGGTTTTTTTTGCCTGCTATCAATTTTTTGATTGCTGATATTTGGTGTGCAATTGCTTATATTTTATAATGTTTCAGTGATTTGTAATCATGTGAGCCACTTTGACTTTACTGTGGGGTCAAGAAAAGTGGGACATAATTTATTTCTTTTTTAAAGAAATAGATGATTTGGTTTGTAACCAAAAAGATAAAATACCAAAGTACTTTTAAACATTTGCTGTTTAAACTGTCTGAATTTAACTTGCATTCTGTCATTTGTTTAGAGTTAACATGGATGATGAAAATGACCAAACTGTTTGTGCCTTTTCTCCCATCCCATGGCAACTCGTTGTGAGGAGGTCATTTGACATATTTGCCACGTGGAGATGTGGCTGTGATGATGATGATGATGATGATGATGATGATGAATAAGAATAATACTTCATGTGATAAGCCTCTAGGCAAAGTACAATAAAATATATAACAACCAAAGCACCGAAATATAACAAAATGCAAATGATTCCTAAAAAACCAAACTGCAACAAACAATTTCAACCCAGGCTCGTTCATACAGAAATAAAAAAACAAAAGCAAAGCAAAAAACCTCCACTTATGAAAGCAGAAACTAGTAGCCATCAGATAACACAGAGGCTAAATGATGTAGAACTAACATTAAAATGCTAAAAGAGATAAAAGACATGAAGGGGCGTGAGAGGATTGAGGTAGGTCCCAAGCAGGTCCTTGGGGAAAGCATTCCACAAATTGGGGACCACCACTGAAAAGGCCCTCTCTCTTGTAGCCATCCTTTATGCATCAGAATGAGGGTGCACTCAGGGGACAGCCTTGTAGATTATCATAGGTCATGCTTACATAAGTGGGAAGAGATGTTTCTTTCCATTTAAGTAGAGTTCAGCATGCAACACACTGAATCCAGAACATTTGTGATGCTGTGCTGATTTTCCTCTTCGACATGGCAAATGAGTTATAGATCACCTATTTGTCATGAACGTGGAGCTCCCACAGGCTGAAGAAAGATAATCCAGTTGCCACAAGCCATTAGGCTTGTTCATTGGCCCTACTTTTAATGTTTTAATGTATTTGTATGTTTTTATTTTGTACATCGCCCAGAGTGGCTGGACAACTAATAAATCTAATAAATAAATAAATAAATAAATAAATACTGAACATAGGGTTGTTGTTTTTCTCAAAGAACAATACCTTCCTTTAAATCAGAAGTGGAGAATCTGTGGCCCTCCACATATTATAGGACTACAGTTCCCATCATCCATGAACTATGACCTTGCTGGTTGGGGCTGATGGGAGTTTTGGAGCCCAACCTCATCTGAAGCCCACAGGTTCTCCACCCCAGCACATACAGTAGATCCTAACAGCTGACTCCAATACATATCTACTCAGAAGAAGGTCCCTTTGAGGTCAGTGGGGCTTGCTCCCAATCCTAAATGGGCATAGGATTGCAGTCATCCTTAGTGACCTCTGGCTGCATTTATTTATTTGTTTATTCATCTATTTGTTCACAAGGATATAGGAACAGAAAGAAAATAAGCATGCAATCCTAGATCCACTTATCAAACAATTCAGTATTACATCATACGTTATTTATATAAATATACATACTTGTGGTTTATAGTAGACTAAAAAGTCCCATTAATTTCAGTGGGTCAGCTCTAAGCAAAACTAAGTTTGGATCCAACCCAATTTATTAAATAATCAAATTAATAATATTATTTCTATATCACAACTTCAATAGAAAATTCCAGACTGGTTTATATTAAAAAAAAAATACAAAAAATACCCCAATTAAAATACAGATAACAATAACAAAACAAAGAGGAAAAGCAGTGAGATCTTAAAAGTCAGAATATTCACATGGAAGCATCAGGTTGCAATTGAAATGCTACTTTGGCTGATGCATTTTAAGGTATAGATCTAGACGTGAAACACGGGTAGAAGCTCTGAGCTATAGAATGTTCTTGTTATGATGTTCACATTGTTATATATTTCATTCAACATTTTACCTTGAGAAGTCTTCAGAAGCCTTTATAGAAGTCTACCGCCCAGAGTTATACCTACAGATATACTAGAAATACTAAACTTTTAAACCAAAAGTTTAAATTTAGTGTTATGAAAGCCTAAACAAAGTGTTTAATCCATCAGAACACTAAAATTACTACCATGAATCCACAGATAGTTGTCCATGGGTAAGCGGTTTGGAGCAATCACAAAGCACAATTTTTTCATGATTCTAGGTCATGAAAAAGCTCCAGTAATTTAGAAAGCAGGATTGAAACTGACCAGTCCGCATCACTTTCGCATTTGTCATATTTTAGTTCTACCTCAGTGTTTGGTAAATAGCAATATAATATTCCCAGTTATCTGCATAATAACATATGCAAATGAGCAACAGAATTTTTTTTTTCAGTAGAGGAGAAATATAACACTGTAACTAACATGAACTTTTACTGTGCAACTGTCTCTCATGCTTTATACTGTTACTCTGGTCCAAAATAGCAGTATAAAACACTTTATGTCTGGTGCGTGCATGAATTATACTTTTAACCACCCATCTACTAAAGAATACTGAATAAAGAACCTGCTTTTTTAATCTTGATTCAGAATCATATTCAATATCAGCATGTAGCTTTATTTTGGTATATAATGTTGCTCTTTGAGTATGAAAAGCAGAAGACGACCACATTTTATCAAAATTGAATAAAATCATTCTCTCTACATACACCTATCTAGGTTCCACCAATACTTCTATTTCAGGAGGGTTTTTTACAAAACAAAACAAAACAAAACAAAACCTTGATAGATGTGTTTTCCTATTGTGACAGATCTTTCTAATATAATGTTTCCTGGGGCCAGTGTGTGCTGTTTTATCTGTTCATCACTTTTCCTGACAGATGTATCAACAGGGGATATTCTCAGCAAACTGACTTTTTAAAATATGTCACGGCTAGAGTGTTCACCAGTACAACTGATGTATGCAGATAATGTACACCACATGGTTGGTTGGGTGCTTTTTTAGAAAAAAAAATCTGTCTTTGCGTCTGGCTTTAATCATTGACTAATCCATGAAATGTTGCAATCTTGGATTGGAAGAGCCATTACACTCTTCTGTAGAATATAACTGTGGATTATAGGTGAAACTGCATTAAGAGACTACAGAAGTTAATTACGCCTGAAGGTTTCCAGTGCTATCTACATCAGCTGACACTCTTAGAAAGCTATATAAACAGTAGGGGAGCCGTTATTAGCAGAATGGGAAATCAGCCCGTTTTCTCCAGCCTACAACAATATATTTGGGAGGGGCTGCCCAAGTTCTGCCTTTGACTATAAAAAGGCCCTTTCCCCACTACCTCTGTCTTTTGCACCTCCCACCATGTGGGTCTCTCAACCCCATGGTTACCTCCTTTGCCCATTGTTTTCCAAAGGCTCTGAAACCACAAGGGACCATCTGTGTTTCTAGCTTTTCCTGGCAAGGGCAACACCAAGCAAGACAGAAACCCAAAACATGGTTGCTTTCAGTATGTCCCTTTCAACATCCACTGCCCACTTCTCTTCCCCCCTCTTTCTCCTTGTTTTTCTCCTGCCTTCCTTTCTTGGAAGGCGCATTCTCAGGAGTCAAGCTGGAAAGCCAGACTGTAGAAAATGTAAATGTCTAAACATGAACAAATAAACTACACCTGGGAACATAGGGAAGTTGCCTTGTATTGAATGAGACCATTGGTCCATCTAGCATCTGTCCTGACTATACCAAGGGGAAGGGAACCTTTTCCAGCCTGAGGGCCACGTTCCCTTCTGGGCAACCTTGCAAGGGCCATGGTGAGCAGAACCAAAGGCAAATGTGGACTGAGCAATAAATATTAATTTTAGCTTTGGTACAGTAAGCTAGTTTCTACGTAAACTCATGTGCCCTTCTCTTGCCATCCAAGCAAGGGAGATACATTATCATCAGAGTTCAAGGACACATACCAGCCAGGCAAAGACACTTAGGGTGCCAAGCAGTGATAGTGAGGGGTGTGGCCTGGGGACAGGCAGGCCTGGATTAAGCTGAGGAGGGCCCCTAGGCTGATCTGCCCGCCATCCCATCCCCCCCACTTCACCTACCTTTCTGCTTTTTTTGCGGCTGCGCGCACTGCGCATGCAGGTTTACCATCAATCAAGATGGCGGCCGAGGTTTTCCTAAGGGGCTGAAGCCTCTGCCGCCATCTTTGTTGATGGCAGCAATGCGCGTGTGTAGCACGCATGCGTGCCATCAACAAAGATTGTGGCAGAGGCTTCAGCCCCTTAGGGAAACCTCGGCCGCCATCTTGATTGATGGCAAACAGCAAAAAACAGCGGAGAAAAAGGTAAGTGAAGCGGGGGGATGGTGGGCAGTTCGGAAGCTCTTGTCCTGCTATCCGCAGCTCCTGTTCTGCTTCTGTGGATCATGGGCCCCCAAGAGCTCCGGGCCCCTAGGCTTCAGCCTACTAAGCCTAATGGATAATCTGGCCCTGGGGACAGGAAGGATGGCCCAAGAGTTCCAAGGGCCCGACAAAGAAGTCTGGAAGTCCCTATTTGGCCTTTGATTTCCCACCCCTGTTCTCCGCTAACTGGTAGCAGCTCTCCAGGGATTCAGACAGCAGTCTATCCCAGCACTATCTGGAGATACCAGAGCTTGAACCTGGGACATTTTGCATGCAAAGCGTTTGACATACCGCTGAGCCATGTCCCTTCCACCAGTGATGAAGCCCTTAGGATTCAACATAACACAAGAAGGCAACCCTCTTTTCTGGCGAATCCACACTTGCTAATGGACTCAAACAAGACGTTACCTTAGCAGCTCCAAGCAGCAGCCGTGTATCTCCTTCATCCTCCTCCCAAGGTATCATCTAGATAGATCAGCATGTGATGTCTTTTCTTTTCTTGCCAGACATTATTACAGTGGGAGCTTTTAGGGACAGCTGGCATGGAAAGCTATTTACACAGTAGCAAACATTTGTTTATGGTAATGCCTAGTGGAAAACATAGTGCATGTAGACGTAAAGACTTTATTGAAAGATTCACTATATATTCCATCAGTGCTGGCTAGGGATGGAGGAGGATATCTGCTAAATAGGACTGAATTCAACAGTCTGTTATCTTTTCGGACCAGCACTGATTTCTTGCGGCAGGCTGTGGCTGTAATCAGCACAGACCTTTTTGTGGCAGGCCGCAATCAGCATGGATTTTTTTTTCTGAATTTCCCCCCCAATTTTACGTAATTATTTTAGTAATTTCATCTTAAATTGTTGTATTCGTAACATTGTGTAGGTGTGATAAATAGGAAAAAATAAACCACGTGGAACACTGATCATTTACATAGGTGTTTATATTAAAAATTATGCAATGTTTTTTTCTCAACCAAAAAACCCCCAAACCCAGCAGATTGAATCAGCCAGTGCCAAAGCAAGTGGGAATAAAAAAAGGGCAGATTGGGATGGAATGATGGACTATCAGGATAAAAGCGGATCAGAACTAGGCAGTGAACCCCATCCCTAGTGTGGGCTCCAGAATTTTGGGGCCCATAGCCTGGAAGAGGCCAGATAATGAAACTGAGAATTTTCTTAGGCTTCATCTGACCCAATCACAGAATTCCTAAGGAGTATGTGAATCAAAAGGATAGACTAGAACTTTAGATTCTCAGCAGAGAAACGTAGTCACATCTCTCCAATCTCATTTGCTGAGACAGTTAATTTGGAAAAGCCTCTCAGTCTTCCCTGCTGACAGATGGTAAATGGTGTTTTAGGAGTTAAGAACAGGCATTTGTGATGGTACAAAGAGCACAGTCCGTTCCTCCTAGGAGTTGAGGACAGCATATATATCCACTCGCCTCCCCCTCCCCATTTTGCCTTCACAACAACTGTGTGAAGAAGTTTAGGCTAAGAATTCATTATTGGCCCGAGGTTTCCCAGTGAGCTTCATGGATGCGTTGATAGTTGAACCCAAGTCTCTCCATCCTAGCTTATACACTGCATGCACAATTCTGTTCAGTAAGTGAACAGAAGCTGTACAGGACCCTTTGGAAAAGCCAATGACAATGGAATGTAAAATCAATATACTTTTTTGTGTGTAGATATGCTGAGATCCCTTGTCCTCAGCGTATCGGCAAGAATGGGATTAATTATGTAACAAATTATAAAGTCTGTAAAATTGCCAAATACATCAGAGAATCTGAACCTGGACATTGCCCAATTAAAGACTTATCTTCCCACCATCACTACCACCACAACCACGTTTATCTCTTCCTCTTGACATTTTGTTCTCTCTCCCTCTTCCCCTCCCCATTCTTCATTCCATTCTTCATTTATCTTTTTCTTTCCTTTTTGGCCCTGTAATTTTTTCTCCCCCTAGGAAGGACAGATGTGGAAGAGGGAAACTCAGAATCTCCAACCAAGCTGTTTAATGCTGGTGCTTAGAAATCTGAACATTTTTAATAGGGCTGGGGGCAAAAAAGAAAGAAAAAGTGTTGCTATCTCCGAGGACTTGAGGGGTCACCCTTAGGAATTAGAAACATTTATTTTTCAGCCTGCCAGGAGAAATGGATGAAGAAAGGGCCCTAGACTAGAATGCATACGTTGATGAGCTGAACATATTCGTCCAGCTGTTTCCAACCATTCAGGCAGATGCTTGAAAAATTATAGCTACTCTGAAACATTCAGAGACTGCCCTTCCTCCTTGTATTGATATAATGCAGGCTTCTCAAATCTGGTGCCCTCCAGATGTTTTGGACAGCAGATCCCATCATCCCTGACCATTGGTAATGGCAGCTGGAGTTGTGGTCCAAAACCAGATTGGGAAAGGCTGATGCAGTGTTTTTTTGTCTCTCTCTCTCACACACACACTTTTCTTTCTCTCTAACATTAGCCCAATCAGTTCATCATATAAATACTCTTAACATGTTTAAATTGCAGTATTAGCTACAGAATCAGAAACCACTGATCTGTCAACACCGGAAAGCAAATTACTGTTCATGCGTACTGACAATTAAAGCAAACCAAGAAATCTTATAGGAAATGACCTGAAGATAGGAATGGAAAGGTGTGTCAATTTCGGTTCTCTCAGTTTCTCATTTTTCCAATCTTAAATTCAGCTCTCCACATTTCTGCAGCAATTTGTGAATTATTTTTTAAAAAAATTCTCATGAAAATTCCCCAGCATTTTAGTGCAAATTTCTCCGAATAAACACATTTTGTAGGCAGTTTTGACTGCCTACACATTGTTGTAAGCCATTTCTCATCATATAATGCATTTTTGCATGTTAGTTTCACTCATACATTAATTTTTATGCACACTTTCCCCTAACGTATGTATTCTTGTAAACATTGCTTTGTTGGAGTACTGCATCGCAAAACTGGGATAGGTGTGAATTTCAAAGGGTGGATGTACTTTTGGTTCTCATATTGTTTTGGAAAGTGCAAACTTGATAGATATGGCTTGAAATGTGAACTGAATAGAAATTATCACCCATCCATAGCTGGAAGTGAGCTATTGCTCATTATGGTTATATGTGAGCTTCAGAAATAGCTCAGCTTTCTTTAAATTGTTTTGCGGAGGCATCATAGCTCGGCAGTATGACATGAGATCCTTTGCATGGGTGAAGGTTTAATCCTTGGCATCTCCCATTAAAAAGGATGAGGCAGCAGGAGACAGTAAAGACCTTTGCCTAAGACCCCAAAGAGCCATAGTTACAGCAGACAGCGCTCAGCTAGTTGGACAAATATTTCATTCGGCATCTGTATTGGAATTTTAAGCTGTTTTTAAAGATGTTTTAATGATTTTTAAATATATATATATATATTGTTTTTAAGATGTTTTTAGTGCTTTATCACTTGCTGTTTGCCTCCCTGGGCTCCTTCTGAGAGGAATGGCAGGATATCAATTTAATTTAATTAATTCATTAAACTAAATAGTTTAATATAAAGCAATTCCTGATGTTCTTCTGTCCCCTAGCCTAGCACTGCCTATGGGTCTACTGGTTCTTTCCTTCCACCCACCCCAACTGAGCCTGCATCATATGTTTGTAAATACATTATTTAATACAAAAGGCACCACAGTCTTCAGAGGTCACCTTCCCTTTTTAGGCCTGTGGGCACATTTTCAAACTAGTCTATTGGCTGCTACATAATGCTTTCAAGTTGACCTTCAGCAGAGGGAAGAGACCCTGTGGGTGCCAGGGAAGGCCTCTGTGAGCACGTTAGTGACCTCCGGTGAAATATTTTCATCTCCCAAGGAAACCTGCAGTGGATTCCAGTTGCTACTGCTTGGGGACTATGGGTATAGCTAATGTGCAGTGTTTTCATAGTAGCTTTTCTGAAATAGCTTATGGGCCAATAGTGCCAAGGCATGTATAGAATCAATACTTAATATAGGCATTCCTTGATGTAAGTAATGGGCTTTATTTTAAAGCTAGAAACTAAAATGCAGTTTAAAATGGTAACTATGTGGAGATATAATGCAAGACATTTCTCGCTGTCAAACTGTGCTTAGAAATGTATAGCAGAGGCCAGCAGGATGTTGTGGGGAAAAAAGAAAAGGTATGAGTTTTGCTGATGTTGGGTGCCAGTAAATGTCTACATTTGTTTATACATTAATACTGCATGCAAAATCCAAGATGGTCAGTCGCCAAATGCTGCACTGTGCTGTCCAACTTGGTTCTTGTTCTGAAATCTTCTGTGCCAAAAGTGATGTTTATAATGTTTTAACGTGTTGTGTAAGAGGAGAGCTAGGTAGTTAAGCTAATTAAATGATTAATCTTACAGTCCTGGCCGCATGGATTTAAACTGAGTTTGTATCTCAGGCTATTCATGGAAAAGGATTTCTTTTGAATTAATTGAAATAGGCTTGGCGATTGCTGCAGTTTTAAATTCTCCTGATCAGCATTTTAAGAGCTGATCCTCCTAATAAACAATATGTAAACTGCTGAATACCAACACCCACTCACAACCCCAACAGGCTTCCGCAGTCTTTGGCCTCAGCAGGGGGCCAATCCAATCCGCTGGAAACTGGAATGGGGGAGAGAGAAAGAAGCCACCGGAACATTGGGAAGTTGCCTACTGAGTCAGACAATTGGTCCATCTAGTTCAGTATGGTCAATGCTGACTGGCAGTGGCTCTCCAGGGTTTCAGGCAGGGTTCTCTTCCAGGTCTGCCTGGAGATGCCAGGGACTGAGCCTTGAACTTTTTGCATTCAAAGCATGTGCTCTACATTGAGCTGTGGGCCTTTCCTGTACACCCCATAATGCTGCAGACCACAGTCTAAGGAACAATGGGACACTTAAGGATAGAAGCCAACCACTTTCTGCCTCCTTGCACAGTCACCCAGACCAATATAAGTTTAGGTATACAAAATTTATACATCACTTCCTACTATTTTTTTTTTAAAAAAGCTATTTACAACCAAAGTAAAACATATTAAAAACAGATTTAACAGTGCAATGAAGTATCATTGGTACTGCCCAGATGCCTGGAAAAACAAAAACATTTTTGCCTGGCACCAAAATGATGGCAAGGTTGGTGCCAGGTGGGTTTCCTTGGGGAGAGCATTCCATAAACTGATAAAGCTTCCTTGAGGAATTTCCAGGTAATTAAATAAAGCAGATTTTCATAGAATCATAGAATAGTAGAGTTGATATGGGCCTATGAGGCAACCCCCTGCTCAATGCAGGAATCTAAGTTAAAGCATACCCAACAGGTGGCTGTCCACTCATGAAGGCCTCCAATGCTGGAGAGCCCACCACCTCCCTAGGGAATTGGTTCCATTGTTGTGCTGCTCTAACAGTTCGGAAGTTTTTCCTGATGTTCAGCCAAAATCTGGCTTCCTGTAACTTGAGCCTATTATTCCTTCTCCTGCACATAGGGATGATCAAGAAGAGATCCTGGCCCTCCTCTGTGTGACAACCTTTCAAGTACTTGCTGAGTGCTATCATATCTTCCCCTCAGTCTTCTCTTCTCAAGGCTAAAATGCTCAGTTCTTTCAGTCTCTCCTCACAGAGCTTTATTTCTAGACCCCTGATCATCCTCGTTGCCCTCCTCTGAACCTGTTCCAGTTTGTCTGCATCCTTCTTAAAGTGTGGTGTCCAAACCTGGATGCAGTACTCAAGATGAGGCCGAACAGAGGGGAACTAGTACTTCATGCAGTTTGGAAGCTATACTTCTGTTTTATTGTAGTGATTTACCACTGAAACAGCAAATACTGCACTGTATCTTTCTTTAATTTATATCCTTGCCTGCCTCCCAAAAGGAACCCAAGGTGAAAATAATTATTTATTTTCAAGGTGAAGATTATGAGTCGATTGAGTAGCTTTGTCTTGATCCCCTGTGTGGGATGAATTTCATGAATCTCAAAATAGAATGCAATACAAAATATTCATACTCAAACATACCTACATTTGTAAAAATATGTTAATGTGAATTTAGGGCAATGTTTATGTGTTTCAGGGTGGATCTGTTCTTTGAAAGCCATTTTATTTAGTAAGTGAAAAACCTATTTTAAAGCACCTAGAAAGCAGTAATTGAGCTGTACTGCTTTTCCTTCCTTCTGTTTCTCCTTACCCCATTTTTTTCTTGGTTCCTTGTTCAATGCCCCCCCTTTTTTGACATCACATCTCAATTTTTGTAAACCTCAGGATTTTATTTTTTTTTAAATTACATTAATTTTGAGAATAAACACTGTCGACAATGAATTAAATATTGTACAGATGGACAGTGACTTCACCCTCAGTAAACAGTGCTACATATTACATTTAATTTATTTGTCATTTTGATTTATGACTCACACCAGCCACTGGCTAAAAACATGGAAAACAACCACATTTAAAGAATATTTGCTTAATCCTAGTCACTGAAAGACAGCCCAGAGAGGAAGGTCTTATTATTACACTTCCCAAAAATTCAGGATCTCTCTTTGAACACTCTTGCTGCAGAGTCCATCGTATGCTCAAAGCACTGAACTTTTTGGAATCAAACTGAATTTTTAAACAAATCACAGGAGTGTTATCTAAACTGCAAATCACAGGAAATTGAAGCATTTCTCTCTTTGTGCCTAGGGCACTTCCTGCTCTGAATAGGCCATATGCCTCTAAGTGACAATTTTGTGATGCAGTTTGGGAATTAGCCTCTACAACCTATGAGGATTTGGAACTGAATGGGTGATTTCCTGTTTCAGCCAATCAGAGACAGACTTTTACCAGAGTTCTTCCATACGTTTTTGTGGCACATAGTTATTGGGTTAGAATGAAGAAGAATGTCAAGATTTGGAAAACCTTGTGTGTTGTGTGCCCTGGGAGCAGCATAGAAAATGTCAGAATGGTAGTGATAGATAGACAGTGCTTATTGACTATTAGATAAATCAGTTTGGAAAAATAGAAAATCAAGTGGGACTAGCAACAGAAAGAGTGATCCTGTTCAGGGTTCCAACTGGCCATCTCCTCCAGCAGAGAAATTCACTCTCCTCCACCCCCATCATCTCCCTTTTTTTTCTTTTACAACCATTCCACTAACATTCCATAGCTACTGAGCACGCTCAGTCCTCACTGCGTTGTTTTTATGGGGCAGGGATGAGTGTTGCCCCACTAGATTGTTTTAGATTGTTTGTACTTCGGCAAATCTCAGGGCTCTCCCAAGCTTGTTTCTCTATTTGACCCCAGTTTGGCTACAGTCACATCAGCAGTCGTGGCTAGTGGCTCCATGTCAATGAAGCTGTGGAATCTGCTCTGGGTTTTAGTCTGAACAGCTCCTTGAAAGTTTGGGTAAAACCCAAAGTGGATTCCATGGCCTCACTGACATGGAGCCACCAGCCACCACTGCCTGTCAGAATTCACCTGAGTTCACTGTTAGAAGGAGTGATGATAGACATCAATCTACCCTTCCTTTGGGCCTGGAAAATGTTTATATTTTTATAACTATAACTGTGCTAGGGCTACCTGGGGGGTAAGTTACTGAAGAAAGTGGATGTAGAGTGCAGTAAGTAAAGAGGTATGTGGGGCCTTGTTAAGCAGGAGAGAGCCATTCTAAGGGATAGTTACTTTTGGCATAGGAAGGAAAAGGCCAAATTAAGTTAATTTTGATTTAAATAATAATATATATATATTATTTCTATTCCCACCCTTCTTCACCAAGCAATCCCACAGTGGGTCACAACAATGTATGTTACACAGCAAAATGCACAACAATGCAAATCAATGTATTCTTTACATATTTCCTAAATAAAAGTACATACTAATTGATTGTTTTAAAATAGAATGCTTTAAAACTGAATGAAACATTGTTCATGCAGTCATAGCAGGTGCACTATACATTTCCTAAGTATATAATTTAATATTCTTACTATTTGGAGAATTACGTATAATACACTGCATCAGCTCTTCAAATTTACATCACAAGAGGGTCATAAGTTCAGTTTTAAGAGCTTACATGTTTACATTTAAAGCCAGCTTTTATTTTAAACCTGATGATTTTTGAAAGAGAAATTTAAAATGAAAATTTAAAATTTTTAAAACTGATTTTTTTAAAATTTAAAAACTGATTCAAGCTTTTAAAATTAAATTTTAAGAAAGGTTTTTGTCCTCACTAAAGTAGAGTTATATAGGGTTGGAGGAGTCTTGTAGGCCATTTAGTCCAACACCCAGCATTGGTCAATTCTCATGGATTATGAAGTCCAACAGTGTCTGGGGGAAGGCACAGGTTTCTCACCCCTCATCTAATTCAATAGGCTTCAGCTTTTTCAGAGCTGAGACTAGGGATGGGGGAGAAACTCAATTCAGTTCACATTCAAAGGTGAATCTACCTAATTTCCACTTCGTTAAACTACCGTATATTCCGGCGTATAAGATGACTTTTTAACCCCGGAAAATCTTCTCCAAAGTCGGGGATCGTCTTATACGCTGGGTGTAAGGAGAACCTGTGCTGCAAGGTCCCCTTGGATCCCTTACTCTGCCGCGGGATAGAAAGGGTCTGTTAATAAACTCATTAGGGAGTTCCAGTTTTGGGGTTGGGTAGAGAGAGGAGGGCCCGTTATTAGCGGGGGACGAGTTAAGCTGGGAAAATTCCCCCCTCGACGAACGGTGTGACATCACTCAAACAGCCTCTATTAGAATGTTGCGCCCCTCACCTGGCATAGCGGCGGCGGCGGTGGCCTTGCGCTGCTGTTGCTGCGCCTGCTTTTTGCGCTTGGCCTCCTGCTCGAGGCGGAGGAGGGAGGAGCAGGAATGGGCGCTGCTGGGGTGTGACGGTGCCATGAGTAACTCCTCCTCCTCCTCCTCCATGGAGTCAGCAGCCTCTGCCCCTGGCCACCGCCGTGCGCATGCGTGTTCCTAGGCCCGGGGATGAGAGAAGGGGCGGAAGAAGCCCAGCCTCCGTACAACTGAGCATTGGCAGGGGCGCTCCCTGCCCTCTTCCTCCTCCGCCAAATGCCAATCAGGCACGAGGCATCCAGGCGCATAGGAGAGGCGGGGCCTGATTGTTTTATCACCAAGGTAACCGTCATGGAGGGGTAGAGGTTAGAGGTGGGGCTTAGGAAGCGTCCCCATCCACTTCTACTCGCTGTTGGTATAGGCTCCGCCTCGCCATGCTAAGGGAGTGAAGGGTTTGGTAAGACGTTTTCTGGTCTTTTTCGTGCGTGCGTGCATGCGTCCGCCGCCCAGAGACTTTGCAAGTGTTTTCATGACCGCTCTTACAGAGTCCCGTGGAGCAGGCTGCTAGCACGGTTCCTAGGTTTCTGGCATCATCGAGTGTGCTTCTGAGCATATACAGAGTTGAACCCCCAATAGGCCCACAGTACCATTAAGTATGCGCAGAGGGTTTCTAAGAAATCATCATTGCTGTGCTGCTTTTTATTTGTTTATTTTAAACACTTAATATTGGTGTGATGCTTTTTAAGATCATAGAATGGTGCACCATTAATTACACAGCACTGCTCTGTGGAATTAATGTGTCAGCATGTGCAGCGTTTCAGAAACCCCTACAGGCATAATGTATCTGAGCATAATGTATCTGCTGGCTCTTGTTCGGGTTGGACGGAGAGCTGACCAATTCAAGCAGGCTTTGTATACAACAACCAACCAGTGATTGGCTGGTTGTTGTATGCTGGCAAAAAAGGGGGGGGGAAACCCCCAAATGGCAGCACCAGTATCTGTACCTGTTCATACAGTATAGCACCAGTACATACAGTACAGTATACAAATGTCCAACAGTCAAAACCCCATCATGGCTCCACCAGCAAGAAGAAAGAAATATGAAGCCAGTTTCAAACTTAAAGTTGTAAACTTTGCCATGGAACATAATAACTGCGCTGCTGCAAGACAATATGGAGTAACAGAAAAGATGGTTCGGGACTGGAAAGCAAATGAAAAAGCATTAAAGAGTATGCCAAGGGGTAAGTGTGCATTAAGAAGAGGCACTCCACATTGGCCAGAACTCGAAAAACATGTAGCAGACATGGTGAATGAGCATCGCCAAAACGGTTATGTAGTGACACAAAATAAAATACGTTTGTTTGCACTTCAGTGGGCCAAATCTAACCCAGATCACAGCAACAGATTTAAGGCCACTGTATCCTGGTGTACTAGATTCATGGGAAGGCATAATTTGGTACTGAGGCAAAAGACGAAAGTTGCCCAAAAATTACCTGCAGATCTTGATAGCAAAGTAAATAGTTTCCATCGATACGTAATACAACAGCGCACTAAACATGGCTATGTGTTAAGTAGTATTGGAAATATGGATGAAACTCCAATGAATTTTGATATGGTTGGAAATAAAACTGTCCATCAAAAAAGTGAAAAAACAATTTTAATTAAAACAACAGGACATGAGAAGTCCAGTTTTACAGTGGTACTAGGATGCACAGCTGATGGCGCCAAACTGAGACCAATGATTATTTTTAAAAGAAAAACAATGCCAAAACTCAAGTTCCCTGTTGGTTGTTTTGTACATGTGAATGAAAAAGGCTGGATGGATGAAGAAGGGGTAAAGCTATGGCTTGATAATGTATGGAGCAGGCGACCAGGTGGACTTATTCAAAAACGTAGTCTACTGGTGTGGGATATGTTCAGGGCTCATTTAACTCCCAGCACCAAGCAAAGGCTTGCAAGACTAAACACAGATGCGGCAGTTATTCCTGCAGGATTGACATCGTTGGTACAGCCACTGGATGTGTGCCTAAACAAGCCATTTAAAGATTGCATTCGAGAACAATGGAATGAATGGATGGTTAGCGGCGAAAAGTCATTCACAAAAGGAGGAAACATGCGTGCTCCACAGTTGGATGTTTTGTGCAAGTTTGTCATAAAAGCCTGGAATGATATTGATGATATTGATGCAGAAACAGTAATCAAGTCTTTCAAGAAGTGTGGCATATCAAATTCATTAGATGGTATGGAGGATGACTACTTGTGGCAAGATGAAGAGGAAGCCGAAGCTGAGACCACACCATCTGATACAGAATTCGATCCATACGATGACTGCCTTACAAATGTATCACAAGATGTCATTGATGTACTTATGATATCAGATAACGAACAGGAGGATTTTGAAGGCTTTTAAAGGGAAACAGTTTGGTTGTCAGCTTAGAAAACAAACAGCATGGCAGCTCCCATGGGTTTATTGTCTTATCCTTCCTTTCAGCTTTAGAGTGAATTAGGAAAAGTTTAATCCACTTGCGCTGTTTTATGTTTACATGTTTGATGACAAACAGCCTTATGTTTGTAAGTGACAGTTTTCCTGCTAAGTACCTGCATGTCATAAGCATTTGAATTAAAATTACCATATTGAAATATTTTTATTTGGTGTGCGTTGGAAGAGGGGTAGTCTTATACGGCGAGTATATCCCAAACTCTATATTTTAACTGGAAAAGTTGGGGGTCGTCTTATACGCCCAGTCGTCTTATACGCCGGAATATACGGTATATGTGAACTGAAACACAGTCAGCTTTCAAAATTCGCAATTCTCTGAATTTTGCAGTGGAGTTCTCCAAGCAAGTAATGTGCACAAAAATGCATATATTAGTGAAAATAACATACAAAAATGCATTATAATAGGGAAACGTGCTTGCAAAAATGTGTATATTAGGTAAATTACATACAAATATGTGCATATTAGAAGAAATGCACACTAAAATGCTGACAAATTTTCATGAGGATTTTTTTAAAAAAAAATAACCTACTGATACGGAAATGTGGAGAATTCAATTTAAGAAAAATGAGAAACTGAAAGAAACTGAAAATGGCCGATTCATCCATCCCTAGTGGGAAACTGAACCTGCAACCCTGGTCCCATTTTTAACTTTTTTAGTCTTTCTCCTCCATGTTTCTCCTTCTCAGTTCCACTCTTGCTGTCTCACATTCCCTCACCATCTTTCTATTTCTTCTTCCTATTTAAAAAAATAGTGATGGTGTCCCTGGTTCAACCTACCTTAGGTTGTGCCACACCCTATCTATGGGTCAAGAGCCGCGCTAGTTGAAGACCAATGCTGTAGTTAGTTAGCTGTTTCATCCAGGCATCTGTCTGATGAATAGCCATGGAGAGTGGTATTACAAAGTGCAGTGAATCATCAAAGGTAATAAAACCAAGACTGGACCAAAGCAGCATCTGGGAGTGAACTACTAAACAGCAAGATAGGAATGTATACTAATTACTAGACTGTTAATATGTTACATGTGTCTGTTGAGTGAATATGGTGCAACAAAGGGCAAGCCATAGCACAGCCAGTAGCGCTGGAGATTATCCACCATGCATTATGCCTTTAATCTTACCTACTTTATAAATTCCTTCTCCTTGGACCATATAGAAGCCTTCTGCATCAGCTGAGCATAACACTTTTAGTTGCCTCCAAGCTCAGGTAGTCACCAAAGATGTTTCAACTTCCTCTTCGGCATGATGAAGACCTGTTGCTTCTAAAAATTATTAGCATCTTTGTTTGATCCTTTGAAATCACTCAGATATACCCCAGACGACTGGGATCACAGTAGGTCATTAATTAAAGGAATGTTTGTGCTTCCATAAAATTAAAGGACTTGTATCCAGTGACTGTGAGAGCCGAAAGTGTGATCTTCCCTTTCTTCTCCCTTCAGTACCTCCCCAAATCCGCTCCAGTGGGAGCCATGTGACACAGGGCTGTAATGGAAAGGTGGCATTGCCCCAAATGTGCCAATGGAGTCCCCAAGGTTCTTTCCCTCACCCTAAGGCATTTTGCTAGTCTTATTAGAACCATTTTTGGACCATTCAAAATTCTTTGGGTGCTTTTTTACTGCAGGGAACCCTGAAATCTGCCCTTTTCAAGGCAGGAAGCCTCACATTTGCCTTGAAATGTCATTTTAGGCAACATTTAGTGACTGCTTAACCCCAAAGCAGAGTGCCACTTCATCCTGATATATCCAGTGCTACCCCTGGCTGGGTGGTTGAGGGAACAGAAGGGTCCTGAGAGTGCAAAGGGGTGGTGGAATCTGAGTCTGCCAATGGTTCCTTAGATGTGATTCTCAGCTGAGATGGGTCACAGTGATACCCTAAGAGTGGGAAAGCTGACAATGTGGTGGTTATGAAGGGCTCTGGGATTTATTGATATCCAAGCGTGCTTCCCAGGACAGTTTATTGTGGGCTTGGTGCTGCTCATTCATGCATGTTTTAAACAGGGTCCACATGACATCATCCTCGCTGAAATGCCGTGCCATATTTATTTTCCCCATTTAATTCAGATTTACTGTTTCCATGGGGAAAATTGCCATGCAAAAACAGAAATAGTAAATCCATATTAGAGGGAGGGGAGAATATGGGTTGGCTTTTTGATGTTGAGAACATCATCATGTGGATGCTGTGGGGAAAAAAGTGCATGCATGAGCAGCACCAAGTCCCAAATAAACTCTAGTATAGAAGAAACCTGTATATGTGATGAAGTATGTCTTTTCTGTTTCCTTCTTTGAGTCTGCAGGTTGAGCCACTGACCATGATTAAGCAAGTAACGGGACATTGAAATGTGATATATATAATTTGTTCTTTGTCCACAGTGCTCCATGAAAGGTCAGACTAAAATTTGGAGCGGATTCCACTGCCCCACTGACATGGAGCAACCAGCCACCACTAGGTAGAAGATCATTTGTTCTTCTATGAAAGAATTTTCCCTTGCAGTTCAATATTTTCCTTAAATACCTAACATTCTCCTGAGGACCTTAAATATACAACCTTCCTCCGAGGATATTTCTGTCAAGCTTTTAAGAATGTGTGACTTTTGGGCAAGGCACATCCACTCAATGGGATAATTATATCAAGCATTTATACTTTACATTTGTAAAAGCTTTGAAAATGTAAACTAATGAATGTCCCAGAAGCGCAGGAAGCAATAAACTTTTAGTAGGGCTTATCTTGGAATGGAGCAGTGCAACTTTAATCATCCTCTTGGACTAAGGGGGAAATTGGGTCAGCTGAAAACCTGGTACTTAGCTATCAGTGTCTGAAGCAAAAATTAGAGGGAAGTCTTGACTATGTGCACAGTCCTTCATGGACGCTTCTTTTTCCAGAGTGTGCCCTGTCTTTTTCAGATGTCCTATCAATACGGTTAGCTTTAATGCATCCACAAAGTAGTTTATTCACAGAGCAGTGTCTCAGACCATTGGTAATACATCAGCAGTACAATCCTATACAAATCTGCTAGTAGTTGAAGTCTCACTGAGTTCATTGGGGCTTATTGCCTGGTAAATAGGTATGGCAGAGGACCACAAGTCCACATCAGTATATTAAATAAGAACTTAACTATTTTTTTTTATTAAGGAAAAGGAAAATAAATTGGAAGCACATCGGGGGGAGCATAACCAGTTTAAGCATTATTTAAGGATGCAGTGCCCACAACTTGGGAGCAAGTGTGGCTGCCTGTTGAGCACTGATCCAGCTGTGTTTATGTAGGGGAGAAGATTTTATGAAACTTACAAGTTGGGCACATGGCTGCCACAATTTCTGAAATCATGGCAGTTTGAAAAAAGCTGAATATCCTATGCCTATGGAGATATGCTGCGTGCTTAGTGGACCCAACTCGGGGTGAAGAGGGCTTTATACGTACTATAGTAAGCACTAGAGTGCCACCATCTCATACTTTGGGTTTGACATGTGCACCTGTGTTGAAAAAGGTTGACGACCATAGGTTTATTAGGTATGTATTCACTAATAAGCAAAAAACCTGCGCTCAGAGGCACATGTTACCAAATTCTTCCAAGCTACACAGGAAGTGGATTAGACTGTGAAAGACCAACCCAAATTGTGTTTGCATTTTGACAAATTTGTAGGGCACTACAATATCTCAGAGAGTTTTGTACGTTTTGTAAGTTTGTTTTCAAATGAGCTTATGGGAAGGGGGGTATTTTCAATTTAACATTGCAGAATGTGAAAAATCCACGCTGGCTATTGTATACAGCCACTGTCGTGGCTGTATAATAAGGCAAGTTTATTTCAGAAACATGAGTTGGTACATTATAAGCATTTTCATCTCAGTGGTTTCTTAGAGTCCCAATATTCTTCAACTTTTAAAAATGGTTTGATTTTTTTCCTCATTAGAGGGAAGTGTTGTGTGCTGGCTAAATATATCCAGCCAATATGATAATCTAATGACAGATCTTAAATTGTGCCAAATAATTTGCTCATAAGGGTAAATAAACATTATTTCCATTTGGTTGCTTCTTGGACATGAGGAAATTATTTGTTTTCATGTAATTTTAGTCACTCTTACCCTGTTACCTTGTTTTTCTTTCAGCTGAGAAGCACATATAAAAATGCCTTTTATAATCAGGGATTCCTACTCAGTAGTTTGGGATCCGTGAAAAGGTAGTTTAGCAAAAAAAGTGGGTAAGAAAAGACATGATAGAGGCAGTGGAGGGCAAATGGGGCGCTGCCTCACCAACCTCAGTCTGCCCTTAGCCAGCACCCACCTGCCTGCCTTCTTACTTACAAAGTCCAGGGGGTGGAACTGGCTGTCAGCTTCCTCCTCCTCAGTCTCAGTTTTGCCCTTTTAGAACTCAGCAGTAATAATAATAATAATAACATTTTATTTATGAGTCACCTATCTGGCCGAATTAACGGTCACTCTAGGCGACGTACACTGACATAATAAAATACAATATAAAACCAAAAACCACATTCAATAATTAAGCTAAGCAGTATTAAAAACGAACCCATCCCAGAAATCCCGCAGGCCTGCCTGAACAGCCAGGTCTTCAAGGCCCGGCGGAAACTTATCAGGGAGGGGGCATGACGAAGATCGAAAGGAAGGGAGGAGGAGAGGGACAAAACTAGAATTAGTTGGTTGTGCCTGTCATTGGCTCTGACACTGCCTATTGTAAGCCTCTCTGCTTCCTGCCCCTCCTCAGTCCCAATGGGCACCAGCTGTCACTGGGTTGAGGTGTGTAAAATTATGCATGGTGTGGAGAAAGTGGATTGATGTTTTCTCCCTCTCTGATATCCCTAGAACTCCGAGACATCAATGAAGCTGAACTTTGAAAGATTCAAGACAGACAAAAAAAAAGTACTTCTTCCCACAGTGCATAGTTAAAATGGTTGATACTTTCTTTTGCCCCTTTGAATCTTGCTGTTTTGGATCTTGAGGGGGCTTGCAGAGTGTGTGATCCACCAAGCTGAATGCGGCACGTGAGCTACGTATGGCAGCCCAACCAGGAGGTCTCATCCAACTATGTGCATATAAAGAATGTGTGTGTGTGTGTGTGTCTGTGTCTGTGTCTGTGTCTGTCTGTGTGTGTGTGTGTGTGTGTGTGTGTGTGTGTGTGTGTGTGTGTGTGACAGATTTGGCATAGCTGTGTGAGAACACATATTTTTTCCTTCCCTCCAAGATGTGGTAGAAGTTGGGGTCTGCAAGAGCTGGCTGCAAGAGAGCATACCATCGCTAGGCAGTGTGCTTCCATATTCATTTGACTGGAGAGTTTCAAAGTAGGTGATATGTACTCATTAGTCAACAGTTACCAACATCACTGCTTGCTAAATGTACTCCTGCTCTCTTCATAAGTATTTATGTCCCAAAAGAATGAGTGAGGGCTGCTGAGCGAGACAGTTGCTGATAAATTATTGTGCCAAGTGCAATTCAAAATAGGGAGGTGCCTAAATAAAAAACAAATGTTTCAGCAGATGGGGATTTTTTTCGGTGAAGGAAACAGGAATCCATGGTTTGAATTTGCTGCTAATTCTAATCCTGATGTTGAATGTTGAAAAATATATTTGCTACACCCAATAACTGCTAAAGAGCTGTTTCACACATTGTGCAAGGCAAGCCCAGGTTTACCACTGAATACAATGAGTTTCACCCAGTCCTGTTTCCTAAATGTAATACATGTGTACAATACACGTTTGTTACATTCAAGCTTTACATTTTTAACTGTGCACTTATGACAACCCATGTTCTCTTTCACGTGTTGATTTAGATCATGGAAACCTCTGGCCCTGCAGATGTTGTTGGACTCCAGCTTCCATCAGCCTCAACCGGCATGGCCAATAGTCAGGGATATAGGAGTTGTAGCCCAACAACATCTGGAGGGCCCCAGGTTCCCCACCCCTGTTGCAGATGCCCAGCATCTAAATCACAGTATTTTGCAATCCCATGCAGGTATTCATTGAGCCCATGATTGGTGAGTTGAGCTTAGTTGATCACAAGTAGCACTGGCCTACAAAATACAAATGTTAGACTCAAAACATTTCATTTTGGATAGTATCTTCAACATAACCCTGAACTTGCCCTTGACAAATCAGAACATTTATTTGTTTATCTCAACAAAATCTCTTGGGCCCCTCTTAAACTGCTTAGGTTTTGCTGATAACTTGAGGCCAGGTCACTAGAATAACCCTTCTTTTCTTATTTTCTCCGCATTTCTTTGTTCTTTCTCACTCAGATCTCTAATGAATTGTATCTAGGGGTGATAGATAGATGTAACAGGATCAACCTGTACCTTGACACACAATTACTTGGTCCTAATCCCCATATTGTTTAATTTGACTCCAGCAGGATAAACGTTGAGATCATGTAGGTCTTCAGAGCAAATCTGTCAACAATTTTGGCGCTTATTGATCCAGTTTTTCAGTGTCATCACAGAGCCTGTTAAGATAATTAATTCTGAGTCCAAGTATTCAGGCCAGACTTTTATCCTTATCCCCATGTGGGAGGTGGTCAAAAGCACCCCTGACAATTGGATTAATCTGGTGGAGGGAACAGATAAAATCAAAGGGCTTTTGACTGGGGGTGGAAAAGGCAAGGTAACAAAGTGGGGAGTTTTTTTAACATTAAAAAAAGAAGCTTCAGCTTCAAGCAGCAGCTTGCTGCCATCAGCAGCCTGGTGGGATTCCATTGTAATTGGGGACAGTGTCCTATGACTGGGGTAACCTATGTGGTGCCCTCCAGATGATGCTGGACTCCAACTCCCATCAGCCTCAGCCAGCAAGGCCAATGGGCAGGCATGATGGAAGCTGTGGTCCAAAGACATCTGGAGAGCACCACATAGATTGCCTCGTCTTATAGGAATGAGACTACATCAAGAAATAGCATCATTCTCAGGAGCATTCTTGGGGTGGGGGAGCTGGCTGCCCCCATTCATGAAAAACAAAAGCAGAAAGTGGCAAGTCTCCAAAAAGCCAAGAATAAAAAAGGGGAAACCCCAAGATGCTGCAAAATGTGGTGTTTATTTTCAAAAAAAGCCCAACACGTTTCGGACACTATGTTGTCCGGCCTTCGTTAGGGGCTGTATAATATGTGTAACAATGTTGTGTGTCCTTGCAATTTTATTTATGGCCCCTGAGAAAGGCCAGACAACAGAGTGGTTGAAACGCACTGGGCTTTTTTAAAAAAATAAACACCACACTTTCCAGCATCTTGGAGTTTCCCCTTTTTTATTCTTGCCCCCATTCATGTACATCAGCGTGTCCATAAGGTGCCTTCTCACATTCTGCAATTGGTGGAGAGCAGAGCCACTTGCCACATGGCCCTACAGCTCCCTCTTTTGATGTATGAAGGGATTCATGTGAACCCCATAGAGAAGGCTGTTTCATGCGTCACCACCTGCCTCCTTTCAGTTGATGGAAGGACCATAGAAGGGCCTCCACTGAAGCTATTAACACTCGAGCAGATTTGTGTGGACGGAGTTTGTCCTTCTGCTTCCAGAGGCTAACTGCTGGTGGATAACTTCAAGGCCCCTGCTCTGCCTTCTGTATGTTTCTTTATCTTGCTGCACTTTAACTGGGCAGTCCATTAAATAGAGGAAACCTTGAAATAGAGGTTTGTCCTCTAATAGCCCTTCCAACAGGGGACAGTCTGTTACCATATGCTCAGAGGCACATGTTACCAAATTCTTCCAAACTACACAGGAAGTGGATTGGACTGTGAAAGACCAACCCAAATTGTGTTTGCATTTTGACCAATTTGTAGGGCAGTCCAATGTCTCAGAGAGGAGGTCAGGTCTCCTGCTCCCCTGTTGCATTCACTATAGCTGTCCAATTTCCCTGCTTTTTAAAGTTTGATAGAAATATCTGTGGGCTATAGGTACGTTCTTAAACTGCAAGGTTTTTTGCCTATTTGTGAATATTCCTTATTATCCTGTAGCTCTTTCTTATAGTACTTTTTATTTATAAGAAGATTATTATTTTTTTGCTTTCACTTGTTGCTACTGCCCGATAGGAAAATATTTAGGAACACATTAATCCAGCAGGCCTCAAGAAACAGCTGTCTTCGGGTTCGGGGACAGGGTGGGGAATTATGTGAAGAAAGATGTTCCATCACCCACATCTCTACTGAATTACATGAAACTGTAGACATTTTCCCCAGCACTCTCCCCCGCCACCACCACTGAAGAGGAAGTTGCCAGCAGAGCTTGTCATAATCTAGGACTGTGTAGTGTGGCCCCACACACTGTGACTCCTATCATCATAAATTTCTCTCCCCCTTTTTTTGTAGACACCAGAAATCCATTGCATTAGAGTTAACCTTTTGAGCTGATGAAGTACCTGGCAGCTCACATAACCCTGACAGATAGAGAAGGTGTCAAATGCTCAAAAGCACTTGAGAGCAGAGGCACTTTAATCTGTCAGCGGGTGATCATTATGCTTATGGTGTGTGACATACTTGTGATCACAGCTCTTGCTTTAGAGTTAGTTGTCTGGCCTGTGGACAGTCATTTATAATTTGTGCAGGGAGCTCAAAATATTGTTGTATCAAGGAATTGCAAAACTTGTAGCTCAAGTTCAAAATCTGAGACAGAGCTTTTTGTCCTGGATACATATACTAACATCTCCCCTCTGAATGTTAAAATTATCCATTCCAAGTGGGAAGATGTGTTTTGACTGTAGCTTCGCATAGCCTCTGGCTAGGGATGGGCGAGAAATTCTATTCAGTTTGCATTTCAAACCAAATTATCAAATTTGCACTTTCCAAAACAATGTGAGAACTGAAACACAGCCATCCTTCAAAATTCGCACTTATTTGAATTTTGCAGTGCAGTTCACCAACCAATGTCTACAAAAATGTATATGTTAGGGGAAAGTGCATAAAAGTGAATATGTGAGTAAAAATAACATAAAAAAGGCATTATATGAAAAATTATTTGCACAAATGCATACATTAGTCCAAACTGTCTACAAAAATGTGTTTATTAGGAGAACTTTATACTAAAATGCTGGAGAATGTTCATGAGGATGTTTTTTTTAACAAAATTGCAAATTTGTGCAGAAATATGGAGAACTGAGATTAATATTGGAAAACTGAGAAACTGAGAGAACCAAAACTGACAGATCTTTCCATCCCTATCTCTGGCTTACATTTCATTCTTAAAATAGCATTGCCATAGACAGGGTGCAACACAGATAAAAGGTTACCTTTTATTGATCAGCTTTTGAATTCACATGTTCTTCTTCAAGTATAGACATACAATCGACATGTTGTGTCTCATGCATAGTCTTTCTCCATGCAGACTTCTGTGCAATGTGTAGATGTCCAGGCCTGGGGCCAGTTGTATGTCTGATCCCAAGAGTGGATCTTTCTAGTAACTGCATGATCAACTTGGCATAATCCTCTTCATTTTAGCCAGAAAGAAAATGTTGTATGTGGTGCATGATTTCATTTGGAAGACTTTAGGAGAGATGATTTGCCTGCTAGGAAAAGTTTGCATAGACTGCTAAGCCTTGACCATATGAAGTTGCCTTATGCAGAGTCAGGCCTATCCCAGTTAGGGATGAAGGAGAAATTTGATGCAGTTCACATTTAAAGCCGATTCTATCAAGTTTGCACTTTCCAAAACAATATGAAAACTGAAACACAGCCATGCTTTGAAATTTAAACTTATCAGAATTTTGTGATGCAGTTCTCCAACCAAACAATATTTACAAAAATGCATACAATATAGTAGAGAAAACTGTGCATTAAAAATGAATATATTTGTGAAAATATCAGCCACAAATGCATTATATTAGGATAAATTGCTTGCAAAATAAGTGTACTTATTAAATGTACTTATTAGGAGAAAATCACACTAAAATGCTGAAGAATTTTCATGAGGATTTTTTTAAAAAAAAATCACAACTTGCTGCAGAAATGTCAATAACTGAATTTAAGATTTGAAAAATGGGAAACTCAAATCCATTTTACAATAGCAGTACAACTGCACTCTGGTGCTTTAGAGTGTTCAAAGTACATTACATTACATCAGTAATCCTTACTACCATCCTATATGGGTAATATTATCCTCATATTGCAGTTTTGTGTGTGTGTGAAGCAGACGACTTAGGGAGTTGATAGGGGGTAACATTTGAAAGATGTCTTGGTCCATAGCTCAGTCACTATACTAAAGTCGTTCTTCACTGCAATTACCTTTCTACCTCTGTGTGAAAGAGTCTTGAATACTTTAAATGTGCTGCATAGATGTTATGATAACGATGATACTGAATACTTGTTTTATCCCCTTACATTTCAAACTTCAGTTTTAAAAAAATTCCTACATTGCCTTTACTCGCAACATTCTAGCTATAATGTTTGGAAACATCTTACAATGCTTAAAAATGGGGGTGGCATGTTCTTGGTACAGATACCTCCCGCATGCACATCAAACTTCCCTATTATGTTTCCCACCCCACCCTGAGGGAGAGAGAGGAGGTCCGAGCTTCTTTGGAGTGTGCTAGATGAAACAGCATCTTGCTAAAATTAATAGGCTACATGGCTTTGACTCAGACGTGAAGGCATTGCTGATAAATAAAGCTATACTGATGCTTTGGTGTTGCAGCAGTTCAAAGCAGCTAGGAAGCTTTGGTTACATTTAACCTCCTTGTAGTTCTTTGAACTTGTACCTCGATGAGGGGGAAAGATGAGAAAGGGGTTTTCCTGAAATTCTAAGCACATCAAAGGCTTAAGAAACTAAACACGTAGGACAGATGCATTCGTCGACCTAAAGCCTATCTCCTCTTCCTATCTCCAGCAGCACAATTGTTCCTATTTCCTACAAATAAGAAAGGGGAGCATTTGCATAACATCACGATAATAATACAAAACCTTATTTGATACTCATTGTAGCATCTGTCAGTTCAAATGAGGATGCCCCACAGAGCCCTGCTGAAACAATGAGAGAAGGTTGTAGCCAAACTTTACCTCCGTGTGACAGTGCTGGCCCCGCTCACTCTTTTCCTGTCTCTGGTGTCCTAGAAGAAAACAACACAGAGATACACATTTTAAGCTTTTGCTCAAGGGCGGAGTGTGGGAGAATTTGCCATTTCTGGGAAATGAGGCTTTGGCTCATTTTATTTGAAAGAACAGGTGCAGCAGTATAACTGTGTCCAGTAAATCTTGGTCTCTTTCTTAGAATACTTTTCATATTCATTTTTCCCATGGCGACCTATCTGATGAGCATTGTAGAAAGTGTTTGTCACGTCAAGATCTGCATGGTGAAGTCTTTGCAAGGATCATTTGACAATGCTTTCATTTCCTGTATATCCCAGCACAGCATTGTCCATTGAATTGCCTGGGAGTGTAAATGAACTTGGCACAGTACAATGACATCAGTGTCACATGATTGGTAGTGTCCCAAGTTGAGAGGGTGCATGACTTGTACGTTTTGGGGTGCACCAGGGCACCAGCCAAAGAAGTGTAAATAGTTTCTGATGCTTGTGAGTAGTTTCTGATGTCTGTGAGTTGCTTGGTAAAAGTGACTGCATAGTTCAACCTTTTCATAGTCATTATTAAATATATTGTGATTTTAATAACATGCGCAATTACGTTGGGACTTTTTCATTTAGAAAAAAAAGTGAATAAGTGAGGACATGATAGAGGTGTATAAAATCATGGTGTGGAGTAAGTAGGTAAGAAGAAGCTTTTCTCCCTCTTTTGTAACACTAGAATCAGGGTCATCCATTGAAGCTGAATGGTAAAAGATTCAGGGCAGACAAAATGAAGTACTTCTTCACACAATGCATAAAACTATGGAATTCATTACTACAAGAGTTGATGATGACCACTAACTTAGATTACTTTAAAAGTGGGTTAGACAAACTCAGAGAGAATTAAGCCGTCAGTGACCATTAGCATTATTTACTCACTTAGACCCCATCTGCACTACACGTTTAAAGCAGTATCATACCACTTTAAAAAGTCATGGCTTTCCCCAAAGAATCTTGAGGACTGCAGCTTGTTAGGGTGCTGAGGGTTGTTAGGAGGCCCCTGTTCCCCTCACAGAGCCACCATTCCCAGAGTGGTTTAACCATCAGTCCTTCCCAGGGAACTCTGGGAACTGTACTTCTGTGGAGGGAATGGGGATCTCCTAACAACTGGTTTCATCCAGCAAGGTGCTTCTTATTTGCTTGTGTAAATTCATGCAAACTTAAAATCCTTTCATTTGGTGCTGAGCCTTTACTAAGGATAGCATTTTCTGAAATTCTCATGTCAAGCTTATCCACATGGATTTTTTTTCTAATTTCTGTCTCGTTCCTTAATCTCACTGAGAAGCAAGGTTCCCCACCCACCCAAATTCAGCTAAAAATATGAACAATTCTCACATATGATATGCATTATTATGCATCTGATGTTATATTTGTATTATAGTATACGCATGTGCTTAAGGATACACATATACTTATTATATGTTTATATTTAACTCCAGGTTTCCTAATGCAACTAACACAGAAACAGATACATGGTATGGTAACCTCGCGTCTGGACTACTGCAATGCGCTTTACGTAGGGCTACCTTTGAAGACGATTCGGAAGCTACAGCTAGTGCAAAATGCGGCAGCCAGACTGCTAACAAGAACTAAGCGATCTGAGCATATAACACCTGTGCTAGCCCGTTTGCACTGGCTTCCAATATGCTTCCGGGCCAGATTCAAAGTGTTGGTACTTACCTATAAAGCCTTATACGGCGCGGGACCACGATATCTGTCGGAACGCCTCTCCCGATATGAACCGGCCCGTACACTACGGTCTACTACGAAGGCCCTCCTCCGGGTTCCGACTCATAGGGAAGCCCGGAGAGTGGTGACAAGATCTAGGGCCTTCTCAGTGGTGGCCCCCGAACTATGGAATGGTCTCCCCGAGGAGGTGCGCCTGGCGCCGACACTATCATCTTTTCGGCGCCAGGTTAAAACCTTTCTCTTCTCTGAGGCATTTTAATTCCTGTTAATTGTAAATTATTATATTTTGATTTTAGACTGTACAGTTTTGTGTACAGTTTTGTGTTATTTTTATTGTATTTTTAATGTTCACCGCCCAGAGAGCTGTTGCTAGTCGGGCGGTATATAAGCTTAATTAAATAAATAAATAAGATACATACAATCAGTGAGGGTTTTTTGTTTTTGTGATGGAACTCACTCGTATGGCATAGTAGCACCGCTGTTTTTTTCTGCCCATGGCAACCATTTTGTGCTGGCACTCACAGCACTTTTATCAAAGTGCTGGTATGGGTACCAGCACCTCATTTCTACCAAAAAAAAAAAAAAGCACTACATACAACAGTGCATGTAACTGTAGAAAAATCAGAATGCCATAGAAATGTAGTATCACATGAGGTTTGGCTCTTTGATGTGTGTGTGTGTATATTGTATTATACTTGTGTTTTTACACATGATTTTACATATCATTAGTCAGGATTTTTTTAAAAATGCATGAGCAGACATAAGCAGGTGCTCGATGCAAGAACAAAGATCAATCAGTCAGAACCATCAAATTCCACATATAAATCAATTTAAAATAGATTCCTCCTCCATCTCTAGCATTTACCATTCACTGGCATTCAACAGTTATCTAAGAACTGCTGTGAGTGGTAAAGTGTGAGTACTGAGAAAAGCCCTATTTTGGGCTCACAAATTTTCCCATGTCAGGATGCCTTTTGACAACTCACTGTGTGAAAAATCCTATTTTTCCTCCTGTTAACAAAGCATTGAAAACCCACTAGTATTGGGTGGGTGGGTAGGTAAAGATGGCAAGGTATTAAGGACAGAACTATGAGTTATATGTCCTGCCCAGTGCCTCCTAAACTAGCTTGCTACTTTTAGGTGCAAATAAGGATGTTGTCCCATCACCTGTGGTGAACTAAGAGTGAACTGCCAGCCAATCAGCTTCAAACTGGGTGGGTGGGGAGGGGGGAGGAGCTGCATCCTTGTCCTTCATCTTAGGTATCAAAACATCCTGGGCCAGCTTGCTTTGGTGGTGGCTGAACTAATTCATGACGGTGTGCTGCATGGATCCACTCAACCCAGTTTCACAACACACCACTTGGATGTATGAAGTAAACCTCAGTTAGGAGGTTGAGGTCTGGTTAACTTAGCACGTGGCAGCTCAGACCACATGATGAGCTAGTTGTCTGTGGCTTCTGTCCCACACCACCATGAAGCAGCTGTTACCAATGTGAAGCAGCTGTTACTTGCAATTGGTCAGAAATGAGGAGAATGGAGAGGCAATGTAAGAATAGCGTCACTGTGCAGCTGCAGGCAACCAAGTGATATGTTGTTATAAAAACAGTGCTGATAATGGTGGCCTGGAGAGTAACAAAAAAATTTGGGTCCCACCGCAAGGAGCTTACCGTCTACATTTTGATGAAAGAGAAGATAAGAGAGGAAAGAGTAACAGAAGAACGTGAACAAATGCAGTTAGGAATACAAGACCTAAAACATTAAATGCTTGTTTGAATCTGTTCATATTATTTATTTTGTGTGTGCCTATTTTGCATACTTCAAATGCATAAATTTCAGAAAATTGATTTACACTCCTAAAACATATACTGAATTTTCGTATCCTGATTTTTATAATAAGTTTTATATACTGACATATTTTCAAAACCAGTTGTGTGCCACCACATTGTGGGCTGCTAAAAAGAATGAAATCAATAAATGTTTGAAAAACACTGTTCCGTCATCCTCAGCAAAGGTAGAGAGAAGGGCCATAACAGGGACAGGATTTAGTTCTTGATTGGTGATCTAAACTTATTTCATGAAAAACCCTTTTCCAAAACACTTAGGTTATTGGGCACATCCACCACATATAAAAATACGTATCGGGCTCCCCACACCCCCTCCCCACACCCCTCCCCAAAGTACGTATCGGCCTTCCCACACCCCCTCCTTGCTCTGAGTTATTCTGCTTAGGGTGTAGGGAGTCAGGTACTATCAGTGTATTGGGATGAATTATGCATTTCTTTTTTGATACATTTCTTTGACCTTCTGGTTTCTGTCTGGGACTCTTTCACTGGCTTTCAAGGTGTGATGTAACACTTAATGGATTTAATTTTCTTTTATTGATTCTAGAGGCAGGAGAATACATACTTGGAATGGCTTTCTCTTTATTGTTATTACTTTACTGGAATTAATACATACACACACACACACACCTACTTCACTGATGCACATTTATTGGATTTTTCTTTCCTTTCCTTTTATTGTTTACCCTACTCTTTCTCTGTTAATTTACACATGTTGTGTGGGACACCAGTTGCCTCTGTTTTTCAGTGTTGTTAAAATTACAATAAAAATATTTACCAAAAACAGCTCATACAAAATGACATTTGCCATTCAAATAACTTGTCTTTGCAATATTCAGTACATGGATTCCAGTACTCTTCCACCTCGATTCTTACATACAGGCATACCCCGCTTTAACATACGCAATGGGACCGGAGCATGTATGTAAAGTGAAAATGTACTTAAAGTGAAGCAACTATCTATGCATGAACTGCACAGCAATCGCCACTAGATGGCAGCGGCGTCATGCCATTAAGTGTCCGTTATTGCGAAGCGCTTACGTTGAAGTGGGGTATGGTGGAGTATGGAGCATGTACTTTATAGCGAGGCGACTTTAAGTGAAGCGACTTTAAGCGGGGTATTCCTGTAATGAGTTAATTTGGTCATAATGGCTAAACCCACATGTTGTCTAGCAACTCTGTTAATGAAGGTAGGTTTTGAGACCACTAATGTTTTGTATAAATTAAGTTTATTAGTACATTTATATCTGTATTTATGTCCTGCTTTTCTTCCACCATGGAACTTAGAGCAGGCTGCCGTCCAGACTCTGACCAGACACAACCCTGTTTGGCTTCAGCAAGGTAGCTTCATTCTGTGCCCTCCTATCGTCCAACTGCACAAAAGAAAAGAGAATAAAATTGCTTATTTAAACAAAATAAATTACCTGCTTTACAAAATGGTTATGAATTTCACCTTATTGAGCATCTGGACAGATAACCTGCTTGATAAACATTATGTAGATTCATGTCCTATATCTTAATTGAATTATCTTTATGAACATTTAAGCACTTCATTGAGCTTCAGCAATTGTCACACAAGTAGTTATGCTAAGAATATCCCATTTTTTCTGCTCCTTGGGCCAAACCACATGGAGGGTTTTTTTTTTTTTTATCAGTATTGCCACTTCTTGCCTCCTGGTGATACACATGACCTTCACCCACAGTTGCACTGATAACTGCTGCTCCTGAATCCCCCCTCCTGAGATTTCTCAGACAATTCTTATGCAGACTTTTTAAAATTACAGTTAATATTGCATTTTATTTTGTCCAGTCATGTCACATGAAACATCAGCGTGATATGATTACCCTTTTTGGTGGAAGTGGCTTCTGCCCTGTGGCGGGAGTGGCTTCTGCCCTGCAGACGCAGTTTTGTACCCTTTCTCCCATCTTCCCTTTCCCCCATCATTGAGTTTTACATCGATGAAGGAAGTGTTATCTTCCATTTTATTATAATGAACAAATAGTGGTTCTTCTTCTTCTTTACTTCTCAGTGTGCAGTGCCTCATCAATATATTTGAAAACCCTCTTCCAAATATTTAATTTGAATAAATAGTTCTGCTTTCTATGAGAGTTTTGGAATAGAAGGGTTTGGGTTTAAGGCTGGACTTGTAGGCCACAGGAAGAAGAAAATCCAGCAACAGGGGCTGGCGTTTTAGAAGATATGGGAAGGTGGTTGATGTAATGCAGCTTCCACAGTGAGAGCAAGGAAACATTAGGAAATGTAGATTTTAGTGAACTGAATACCAGAAGGGACTGGAGCATTGTCTGGCTTTTTGCTCCTATCAGGTATCTAGCTACTCCTTAATTCGTTATGTCCTCTCCTGGAATTTGTATTCAACAAGAGAATAAGAAGAACCCTGCTAGATCAGGCCAACAGCCCATCTAGTCCAGCATCCTGTTCTCACAGTAGCCCACCAAATGCCCATGGCTCCTTTTAAACTCCTTTTAATGAAGGCTTTTTTAAAAAGTGAAACTGACAAGCTTGCTCTGCTATGGGCAAGCTTTCAAGCCTGTGCCTTTGCTTTAAAGTGAAACTGACAAGCTTGTATCTTTGCTACAGATAAACTGATAAGCCTGTGTCTTTGCTAGGGTGAAACTGACAAGCCTGTATGCTTTGCATTAAAGAGATGTCTTGCTTTCTCCCAGGACTGGGGAGGGAAAGATCCAATATGACTAAGAGGAGGAAAAGGAGGGGAAGAGAGGAGGAGTCCCAGATAGGCACCCTTTCAAGCCCCTGTTGAAGCTGCCCCCACCATCTGTGAGCGGGTGTAGGACCCTATCTCTATTGTTTCCATGTTATTCCTACTTCTGGTAACAACATTTCTGTTAAAGAAATAATGACCAGGAACGCAGCTACTTTGTTGACTGAGGTATTAATGTAGACAGATGGTGGCAGGGTGGAATTTCTCCTCATCAGACATTTGCAGTGAAATACTTGGGACGTAACAGCCATATCCACATGCACAGTTACACAGAAGTAAGGCTGCCCTGGCCCATCCTTTTACTTCCCCCTTTCTAGCTTGCAATGGAGCCTGGAACAGACTACAGAGAGAAAGGCAACCTTTCTTCCTCCAGTGCCTGTCCAGACACGCCAACAGGGATGGCACTGGAGGACATGGCAGTGAGAGGGCTCCCAAACAATCTCATCCTCAGGCCTCCTTTCCCATTCCCATCCCCTGACACTATCCCCCACTGGGGCTGTAATGTGCAGCTGCCTTCATCTGCAGTTTCTGTGCCCCATCTTAAATGGAAGCCAATAATTAGGTAAGAGCAAAGGCTAGTGCAAATCTGTTTTATGAGCATGATGGCACATGTGTGCATGCACAAACATGGGTAAAAAAAACCCAACCTCCCACTTTTTCTTGTGCTTCCAGATGGCATGCCCAGGGCATTAAATCACATTATAAACCAGGGGAATGCAGTGTTATATTCTGTGCATGTATTCTGTGAATGGTGTTTGTGTGTGGAAGATACACCAGTCAAGTGCTAACATGCGGACGGACAGGGCTTTAGTGTGGATCTGACCCTGGAGTAAATAATAGGGTTGTATCACAATGCAGCCTTATTCAAAAGTAAAATTCTTTGTATTTATTCACGGAGAGGATCTACTGAAATAGCCTATTTACAATGAAATATCTGTCTGAGGCATTTCTGTGGGAACAATGAGGAAACCAAAACTTTTCTTTCTTTTGGAATTGTTCATCCATAGAATATAATACCATCCGCTCCCTCTTGCCAGACTTCCACACACGGGCAGTTCATAAATAACTTTTTTAAAAGTACCATCCAAAATACCTCCTATTTTCCACAAACAAGGCCTGGATTGCCCTCTTCGAAGAGAGGAGAGAAGCCAGAAGCACCATGAGGTTCTTTTTATGTGGAAACAAATATAAATTGCGTATGTACTTGGGGATGAACACAATGCTGTCAAATCCAGGGAGCTAAAAACTGAGAGTCCTCCCTTATGAATCATAACATTTTCAAGGCCAGGGTACCGCAGGGCATCCAGTCTCTGAAAAGGACTGCTACTTCATAGCTACTTAAAAATGTTACCGCATGTGGACCATTGGATTTAGACTAAAACATACTCTCCATGGGTTGTATCCAGTGCTAGTCCTATGCAGAGTAGACCCATTGACATTAATGAACTGAAATTAGTCAGATCCATTAAATTCCATTGGTCTACTCTGAGTAAGGACTAGCATTGGATAAAACCCAATATCCCAGGTGTGGGGAACCTTAGGCCCTCCAGATGTTGTGGAACTACAACTCCCATCTGCCTCACCAAGCATAGCTAATGGCTAGGGCTGATGGGAGTTGTAGTTCAGCGACATCTGGAGGGCCAAATGTTCCCCACACCTGCCACATCCTGGTCTTGGGAGCATTTGTTGTTGTTATATGCCTTCAAGTCAATTTTATGGTGACCCTATGAATCAGCGACCTCCAATAGCATTGGTCATGAACCACCCTGTTCAGATCTTGTAAGTTCAGGTCTGTGGCTGCCTTTATGGAATCAAATCATGTCATTTGGTCTTCCTCTGTTTCTACTCCCTTCTGTTTTCCCCAGCATTATTGTCTTTTCTGGACATCCCTTATTTAAATAGTTGCATTGGCTTCTCATATGCTTATGGGTGCAATTCAACAGGGCTGGTTTTCACCTGTAAAATCCTATGTGTCTTAGCAGGCATGGAGTCTGCCAAGGGTCTATCAGCTCTGTCACCTTCTCCATCCTGGCAAAATGGGCCTGCAAGCTGCCATCTTAATTTCCCATGGTGTTCTGGAATGTCAGGCACTCCAGGACGTTGTGAGGGATTTAAATAGCATCTCCTAGCTCCTCTCAGAATAGGATGGGAGCCACTAGAGGACACTTTCTAGGATCCACTTTCCAGGGCTGCCTCAAATCTTGAGCTGGCCCTGTGGCTTAGGACCAGGATCCTTACAGATCCATCTCCTCCCATATGAGTCCGCCCACTCAAGGCAGCCTTCGCCAGCCTAGTGCCTTCTAGGGCATTTTGGACTACAACTCCCATAATTCCCAGCCAGCGTAGGGAGTTGTAGTCCCCAACACCTGGAGAGCTCCAGGTTGGCAAAGGCTGCATTAAAAGTTACCAGAGAGGCTCTTCTTCCATCAGTTGAGAGAGAGAGCCTTCTCTGTGGCTGCACATTAGACACTGGAATTCCCTAGCCAGAGAGGCTCACCTTGCCCCCTTTTTGATAGCCTTCCATAATCCCTTGGGAGGTGCATGTTTGTTTGTTGGATGAACTCTTACCCCTTTTTTAATAGTGTTATGATGTTTTCTTTCTTTCCAAGCATAGAGAAGTTCCAGGGGGAGCACTACTCAGGAGTGACTTCCTTTGAAAAATGGTACTCTGGACTTTTGGCATTTTTGTAATGTTTGGTTCTTTTAGAATAGGAATGGGGCACCACAGGCCCAGGGGCCAAATGTGGTCCTCCAGGCCTCTATATCTGTTCCTTGCATTGCACCCTCCTTGAGTGTTTTTGCCAGACTGAAATGTGTTCCTTGAACTCCGTTCATTCTTCTTGCTTGCCCCAATGAAGTACAGAGAAGGGCATGTGAGTGTGTGTAGAAAGTAGCCTACTATAAAAAGGTAAAATTCATAAGGGGCATGGCCAGCACATGCACCACTGGTGGGAGTGGGGCTGACTCATGCATCCATCTTACACATGCTTTCAACATGTGCAACACCCCTGCTAGTACTGTAAGAAAATGATTTTCCCCAAAAGCTGGTCCAGTTCATAAACCATGGCTTAACATGAATGAGCAAATGTGCAGGCTCTGTAATGAAGATCACTGCCTCTGCACTCCTCCCTTGGTCATGCTGCCACGCAACCCAGAGCATTATGTCAGAATTAGAGAGGGCAGAGAATTCAGAAGAAAACAGAAAGAGGAGCAGAAATTACCAATGTTTGCTTATTTGTCCCATGTCCAAAATGAAAATCAATCCAGCAAACATGGTCAGTATTTGCTGCTGTTGTTGCTTTCAGTCTGCAAGTGATACGGAATTATGTTTATGTCCCCATTTGCATTGTGCATTGAAATGAATAAGGTGGAAATGAATAATGCCAGCATAATTTAAGTAATACGTAAGTTATGTAATTTTGCCTCTGTGGACACCAAGACATGTAGTTTTTGCGGGAAAATGAACTGTAGCAGAATCAGTGCTGCATGTGACAAATACAGAGCGGAATGGAATACTTACATTCCTAGCCAGAACCCAGGCTTATGGTTTGCCTCCCCCAGACAAACCGTGAGTGGTAAACCAAGAACAAGCTTTGGGTACAGCTTGTACCTGGGTTCAAACATAATACTAAGCCAAATCATGACTTAGCTATAGGAACTGCAGAGGCAGCAGGACCAGAGATGATGTTTAGCAGCCACAATCTTATGCTCTTGGAATCTGCATGTTACTTGTTCACGCTAGGCCATGGTTTGGCTGAGCATTATGTGTGAACCAGGTCACTATAATTTTATAACTTTGATAATTCTATAAACCTAAGTCATTATCTATATCTGTCTATATATTTCTATTTCTATGCTTTTACCACAAATTTATTACGCTACTCTACTTCCACTTGTTTTTTTATGCCCTTTTGTTGAAAGTATTCATCATTGCTTCCTGCCATGAGAATTTCATACTTCTATTCCCACTCTTAAGCTTTTGGGATTTCCTTATCTTGCTTTAACAAAAAAATGGGCATGAACTGAGAATGTCAACTTTGCTTTATTCTCCTATAATAAAAGTCACAGCCTTTAATCATTACCAGCAATATTAGTGCCACAACGGTGTTTACATCTTAAATATGCTTCTAATTTTCCCAGTCAAAGGCAAGTTGTTGGTGATATCTTAATGTTTTGTTCGTTTTAGGCAGTTAATGCCAAACTTCAAGGTTATGATCTTGAACTGAATATTTCCCAGATGTGTGGTAAAGTGAAAGGTGGCACGCCTAACAGAACCTGACTTCCTATCTGTATTAGTCTAACTTAGGTGAATTCTAAGTCAGGCTTAATTAAAGAATGAGCTCCGACAAGCTTTCACCTTTGCAATGGCTTAAGATGAAAGGTTCAAGCATGTGTGCATGGTAACATAATCCACATGTAGGAACCAGCTGTCACTGTCTGCATGCTTTATAGCACCCCCATAACCAAAGTCAGTGGCCTCAGAAGAACTGAACTATGCACATATATTATTGGATTTAGGGCCTTTCCTTCCTCTCACTAATGTGGCTTGCAAAGATCCTATTAACTTCAGTGATCTGTGTGATTCTGGAATATGCTCAGCTCAGCATCTTTCATGAAATGTTCAAATGACCCAGGTTGTAATCCTAAACACACTTACCTAGAAGTAAATCCCATTGAACTCAGTGGGACTTACTTCTGAACAGATATGCATAGGATTGTGCTGTCTTTTGGATTTTGTTCTATTCAGTCTGTCCATGCTCACCACTCTGAGCAAGCAAGTACCAAATGCTGGTAAAAAATTCCTTAGTAAAAGGTATTCTTAGTCACAAAGATTCCAAGACCTCCATTCCAAGTGCAACTCTCCATGTCAAAAAACCTAGACAGAGAGAAAGTATTTTAGTGAATCAGAGTCAAGGCCAGAGGAGGTAGGAATCAGAATTCAAAGAGTTAAGCTGAGTAATAAGAGACAAGTTTGAAGCTGGTATGTAAAAATGAGCTGTGAAAGAAATCAACCCATACAAAGAAAGCGATAGACCCCATCAACCCCAGCCAGCATGGCCAATGGTCAGGGAAGATGGGAATTGTAGTCCAGCAACTTCTGGTAGGTGAGAGGTTACCTGCCCCTTTATTAGACTGAGATGAAGCGATGAGGGTGCTAAGCAGAGCTTGGAAAAGTTCCTTTTTTAAACTACAACTCCCATCAGCCCAATCCAGTGGCCATGCTGGCTGGGGCTGATGGGAGCTGTAGTTTTAAAAAGTAACTTTTCCAAGCTCTGGTGCTAAGATTATGGCTGAGAACAGTGCTGAAGTACTGAGCTGGGCTCCCAGTGGAGGAAGAAGCATGGCAGATGGGGACAGGAAATGTTCCTTCTATAAACTTTCTTTACGTAACTCTCAGGATCTAAGCCCAAATTTGGGCAATTCTCCCACCCCACCCCCCAGGCCCCACACCTCATTCCACAAGGTCAGGACCCTCCTGAGAGGCTTATCAGCGATGCAGGTGGCTGAGGGAGGAGGAAGGGATGGATTTTTTTCTTCTGAAAACTTCTTTAACATCAGTCCTACTACCATATGTCTACTCAGAAGTAAGCCCCGTTGAGTTCTATGCAGCTTACTCACAGATAAGTGTGCATTGGATTGCAGCTTTAGTTAATTTATTTAGGATCCTAGGCAAAGTGACATTAACATAGGAGCTGTCAGCATTATGATTTCTGAAGATCAGATATGATGCGCAAGATTTTATTGTATTTAAAACATTTATATACCACTTAATCATTTCTAAGTGGTGCATTTCAAAGCAAGATGCAATGCTGCAAGCCTTAAGGCAGCCTTTCCCAACTAGTGGGCCACCAGATATTGTTGGACCACAACTCCCATCAGCCTCAGCCGGCATTGCCAGTGGTCAGGAAAGATGGGAATTGTGGTCCAACAACATCTGGTGGCCCACTAGTTGGGAAAGGCTGCCTTAAGCAATGTAAGTTGAGTCTCTACTGATTCTCTACTCTACTCTATTCTTCTACATGGCTGATTCTCTACTCTGCTCTACTCTGCTGTTCCACATGGCTGGACTTTAGCTACATCAGTTGCACTAACCACACAACTAAAGTGCAATGGGTTACACAACCAAAGTCCAGTGGCTACAGAACTGTCCCATTCCACCTATCATAGTGATATGTGAAACCCACTGGATGAATTCCACCATTCAGTTCCTTTTCCCATATCCAAAGCAAAAGATTTCTGTAGAAAATAATCGAGATTTTCCCGAGATTTTATTTTCAGTCCAACTGTCCATTGCTTTCTCAATCATACCTTTTAATCTGGGAACCATATGTTGTTACATATACTTTTTCATTTGCAGCCACAGTGCATTGTGGGTTTTGTCAAAACTGCATAAATACATGACTGTTAGTTTCTTAACTTTTGTTTTACTGCTTTAAAACTTTTGTTTTTCAGACTTCAGAAATTATTTGGACAATAGAGATTCACAATTTTAAATGGGTGGTCGGCATGAAAAGTTGATATTGTTTGGTTGAATGAGATTACAAGAAGTTGTCAGGAAAGAATTAAATATCATGATAATACAGAATGCATGTTGATGTGACACCAAACACTTCCTGAATTGAATATGAAGTGAATTCAATGAGAGCTATGAGGATAGCACTTAGATCAAATATTGCAATTTGAGGGCTGTACATATTTGAAGCCTGATGCAGTGGTTTTCAAATTGTACAGCAGGCCTAATCTATAATACTTTTTTTCAGAAGTTCTCCTAAACTTCTAGTCTGATGCAAGGGTTTAATCAATAAAAAAAATGAGTACCTATGATGGGCTGCTAGAGTTCACCACTTCTTTGCCTGCATCTTGCCCTTGAAGCAGATCCCAATCTGCACCAACAAACTGCAACCAGCCTGAGGAGACCACACTAGAACCTCCACCTGTGGGAGAAGAAGGAGCAGGGGGGACATTCTCAGTATAATCTGCCTGATGGGAGGGAAGGAGCCCAACTGCAGTGCCACAAACAGAAGAGGGTGGAGTCATGGAGGACATAAAAAGTCTCAGAAAGAGCAAGAAGTGGAAGAAGCCCGGTGGAGATGCAGGGAAGAGGCCTCTTCATGGAGAGTGGGGAGACTTGGCCCTCACTACCCTGCAGAGGCCATTTTCAAGCTATCTCCTGAAGTCCCATTGTCATGCCCAGAAGACTAGGCCTGCTGAAAGACTTTGCTTATTGGTGGAATTAATCTGGGGAAAGGGCAGATTCTGGCATGTGAAGGAACATACTTGAAATAAAGCCTTACTTTCAGCAGATCTGATGTGAGTTGGTTCATTTTTGACCCCATAGTCTGGTCAGGTGTGGCCCATAGAAGGTTTGGAACACATCTCCTTTGATGTGGCTCTTCCCCTGGGGGTTCAGTACATTGCTATCCAAACTATTGGGTATGGCTTACTTGATCATTGGATATTTTAATAGAAAAGTGATACATAAAATTTTAAATCAAACATAATTTTATTTGCAGTAGATCGGGTGTGTGTGCATGCATGTATGCTTGCACACATATATATCCCTTTAATATATATACATTTATTATTTATTTATTTAAAATAACCTTTTGCCACACACGTGGAAGTGTTTTAGAAGACTAAAATCAAACATCTAGTTCGTTGTTTGCAGTTGGACATCTTCAGTCCTGGTCTGACAACTTCTGCAAAGCCTCCTAAGATATAGCAAGCTAAAAACCCAAGTAAGTAAAGAAAACTTGAGTTTGGAACTGAAAGTGTCCCAGTGGAATTGGCTAGGGATCCTCCTAGAATTTCAACAGAAAACATCTTGTTCACCTTAAATGTGCTGGAGAACCAAGTATGGTCTGTACAAATCACATTCTCTAAATCATAGTGTTCACATAATAGGAATATTGCACTGAAAGTGGTTTGGGGTGACTCTATTCATTTCAGTATCAAAGATCCTAGAAGTTTTTTGTTTTTGTTTTTTACTCAGAGCTATTAAATATAGATGCAGATATTTTAACTCAGAGATTCAACTATGAAAGAGTCCCAATATGACTCTGATGATGAACCACTTAGAAATGCTGAGGATTAAGCAGTATATAAATGCCTTAAATAAATGAAAAAATAAAAAATAAACATAAGAAAAGCCTTCTGGATGAGACCACTGACCCAGCTATGTCATCATCATGTTCTCTCAGTGGCCACCCAGATGCCTATGGAAAGTCCCCAGTGGTTGGCATCAAGGCTGGTAAGCTGAAAGAAAAGAATTAAGTTTGATAAAACACATTGGATTACATAATTTCATTTGAGGCTACAAACAAGGTGTATTTAGAATCATAGAATAGTAGAGTTGGAAGGGGCCTATAAGTCCAACCCCCTGTTCAATGCAGGAATCCAAATCAAAGCATTCCCGACAGATGGCTGTCCAGCTGCCTCCTGAATGCCTCCAGTGTCGGAGAGCACACTACCTCTCTAGGTAATTGGTTCCATTGTCGTATGGCTCTAACACTTAGGAAGTTTTTCCTGATGTCCAGTCGAAATCTGGCTTCCTGCAACTTGAGCCCATTATTCCATGTCCTGAACTCTGGGACGATTGAGAAGAGATCCCAGCCCTCCTCTGTGTGACAACCTTTCATGTACTTGAAGAGTGCTATCATATCTCCTCTCAGTCTTCTCTTCTTCAGGCTAAACATGCCCAGTTCTTTCAGTCTCTCCTCATAGGGCTTTGTTTCCAGTCCCCTGATCATCCTTGTTGCCCTCTTAACCTGTTCCAGTTTGTCCGCATCCTTCTTGAAGTGCGGAGACCAGAACTGGACCCAGTATTCAAGATGAGGCTTAACCAGTGCTGAATAGAGGGGAACCAATACTTCACACGATTTGTAAACTATACTTCTGTTAATGCAGCCTAAAATAGCATTTGTCTTTTTTGCAGCCACATCGCACTGTTGGCTCATATTCAGCTTGTGATCAAAGACGATTCCAAGATCCTTCTCACATGTATTGCTGAGCCAAATATCCCCCATCTTATAACTGTGCATTTGGTTTCTTTTTCTAAGTGTAGAACTTTGCATTTATCCCTGTTGAATTTCATTCTGTTGTTTTCAGCCCAATGCTCCAGACTATAAGAACATAAGAACATAAGAAGAGCCTGCTGGATCAGGCCAGTGGCCCATCTAGTCCAGCATCCTGTTCTCACAGTGGCCAACCAGGTGCCTGGGGGAAGCCCGCAAGCAGGACCCGAGTGCAAGAACACTCTCCCCTCCTGAGGCTTCCGGCAACTGGTTTTCAGAAGCATGCTGCCTCTGACTAGGGTGGCAGAGCACAGCCATCACGGCTAGTAGCCATTGATAGCCCTGTCCTCCATGAATTTGTCTAATCTTCTTTTAAAGCCATGCAAGCTGGTGGCCATTACTGCATCTTGTGGGAGCAAATTCCATAGTTTAACTATGCGCTGAGTAAAGAAGTACTTCCTTTTGTCTGTCCTGAATCTTCCAACATTCAGCTTCTTTGAATGTCCACGAGTTCTAGTATTATGAGAGAGGGAGAAGAACTTTTCTCTATCCACTTTCTCAATGCCATGCATAATTTTATACACTTCTATCATGTCTCCTCTGACCCGCCTTTTCTCTAAACTAAAAAGCCCCAAATGCTGCAACCTTTCCTTGTAAGGGAGTCGCTCCATCCCCTTGATCATTCTGGTTGCCCTCTTCTGAACCTTTTCCAACTCTATAATATCCTTTTTGACATGAGGCGACCAGAACTGTACACAGTATTCCAAATGAGGCCGCACCATAGATTTATTCAACAGCATTATGATATCGGCTGTTTTATTTTCAATACCTTTCCTAATTATCGCTAGCATGGAATTTGCCTTTTTCACAGCTGCCGCACACTGGGTCGACATTTTCATCGTGCTGTCCACTACAACCCCGAGGTCTCTCTCCTGGTCGGTCACCGCCAGTTCAGACCCCATGAGCGTATATGTGAAATTAAGATTTTTTGCTCCAATATGCATAATTTTACACTTGTTTATATTGAATTGCATTTGCCATTTTTCCGCCCATTCACTCAGTTTGGAGAGGGCTTTTTGGAGCTCTTCGCAATCCCTTTTTGTTTTAACAACCCTGAACAATTTAGTGTCGTCAGCAAACTTGGCCACTTCACTGCTCACTCCTAATTCTAGGTCATTAATGAACAAGTTGAAAAGTACAGGTCCCAATACCGATCCTTGAGGGACTCCACTTTCTACAGCCCTCCATTGGGAGAACTGTCCGTTTATTCCTACTCTCTGCTTTCTGCTTCTTAACCAATTCCCTATCCACAAGAGGACCTCTCCTCTTATTCCATGACTGCTAAGCTTCCTCAGAAGCCTTTGGTGAGGTACCTTGTCAAACGCTTTTTGAAAGTCTAAGTACACTATGTCCACTGGATCACCTTGTTGACACTCTCAAAGAATTCTAATAGGTTACTGAAACAGGACTTTCCCTTGCAGAAGCCATGCTGGCTCTACTTCAGCAAGTCTTGTTCTTCTATGTGCTTGGTTAATCTAGCTTTAATAATACTTTCTACCAGTTTTCCAGGGACAGAAGTTAAGCTAACTGGCCTGTAATTTCCGGGATCCCCTCTGGATCCCTTTTTGAAGATTGGTGTTACATTTGCCACTTTCCAGTCCTCAGGCACGGAGGAGGACCCGAGGGACAAGTTACATATTTTAGTTAGCAGATCAGCAATTTCACCTTTGAGTTCTTTGAGAACTCTCGGGTGGATGCCATCCGGGCCCGGTGATTTGTCAGTTTTTATCTGCCCTATATCTTCCACTGTGAAGACAGATGCAAAGAATTCATTTAGCTTCTCTGCAATCTCCTGATCGTTCTTTAGTACACCTTTGACTCCCTTATCATCCAAGGGTCCAATTGTCTCCCTAGATGGTCTCCTGCTTTGAATGTATTTATAGAATTTTTTGTTGTTGGTTTTTATGTTCTTAGCAATGTGCTCCTCAAATTCTTTTTTAGCATCCCTTATTGTCTGCTTGCATTTCTTTTGCCAGAGTTTGTGTTCTTTTTTATTTTCTTCATTCGGACAAGACTTCCATTTTCTGAAGGAAGACTTTTTGCCTCTAAGAGCTTCCTTGACTTTGCTCGTTAACCATGCTGGCATCTTCTTGGCCCTGGCGGTACCTTTTCTGATCTGCGGTATGCACTCCAGTTGAGCTTCTAATATAGTGTTTTTAAACAACTTCCAAGCATTTTCGAGTGATGTGACCCTCTGGACTTTGTTTTTCAGCTTTCTTTTTACCAATCCCCTCATTTTTGTGAAGTTTCCTCTTTTGAAGTCAAATATGACCGTGTTGGATTTTCTTGGCAATTGGCCAGTTACATGTATGTTTAATTTAATAGCACTGTGGTCACTGCTCCCAATCGGTTCAACAACACTTACATCTCGCACCAGGTCCCGGTCTCCACTGAGGATTAAGTCCAGGGTTGCCGTCCCTCTGGTCGGTTCCATGACCAACTGATCTAGGGAATAGTCATTTAGAATATCTAGAAACCTTGCTTCTTTGTCATGACTGGAACACATATGCAGCCAGTCTATGTCCGGGTAGTTGAAGTCACCCATTACTACCACATTTCCTAGTTTGGATGCTTCCTCAATTTCATATCTCATCTCAAGGTCTCCCTGAGCATTTTGATCAGGGGGATGATAGATCATTCCCAGTATTAAGTCCCTCCTGGGGCACGGTATCACCACCCACAACGATTCTGTGGAGGAGTCTGCCTCTTTTGGGGTTTCGAGCTTGCTGGATTCAATGCCTTCTTTCACGTATAGAGCGACTCCGCCACCAATACGTCCTTCCCTGTCCTTCCGATATAGTTTATATCCAGGGATAACCGTATCCCACTGGTTTTCTCCATTCCACCAGGTCTCGGTTATGCTCACTATATCAATGCTCTTCTCTAAGACCAAGCACTCCAGTTCTCCCATCTTGGTTCAGAGGCTCCTAGCATTAGCGTACAGGCACTTGTAAGCAGTGTCTCTCTTCAAGTGTCTTTGGCACTTGTGGTTAGGCCTGTGGTAATTTTGCTCTTCTGAATTTATATCCTGTGCCCCTGCTCTCACAATGCCTACTTCTAGGCCTACCCCTTTTAAAATTTCATCATTTCTTTGGTCTTTATCCCAGGGGGGAGGTTTATTCCGAACCGGACCTTTCTCAGCTCCTGTCGGGTTTCCCCCCTCAGTCAGTTTAAAAGCTACTCTGCTACCTTTTTAATTTTAAGTGCCAGCAGTCTGGTTCCATTCTGGTTCAAGTGGAGCCCGTCCCTTTTGTACAGGCCCGGCTTGTCCCAAAATGTTCCCCAGTGCCTAATAAATCCGAACCCTTCCACCCGACACCATCGTCTCATCCACGCATTGAGACTGCGAAGCTGGGCCTGTCTGGCTAGTCCTGCGCGTGGAACCGGTAGCATTTCAGAGAAAGCCACCTTGGAGGTCCTGGCTTTCAGCATCCTACCTAGCAACCTAAATTTTGCTTCCAGGACCTCACGGCTGCATTTCCCCATGTCATTGGTGCCAACGTGCACCACGACCACTGACTCCTTCCCAGCACTGTCTACCAAACTATCTAAACGACGGGCGATATCCGCAACCTTTGCACCAGGCAGGCAAAACACCTTGCGGTCTACACGCCCATCACACACCCCACTGTCTATGTTCCTAATGATCGAATCACCCACTACAAGGATCCCTCAACCCCCTGGAGATATATTCTCGGCACGAGAGGATAGCTGCTCATCCCCCAAGGAATGGGTCCCTTCTAAGGGATCGTTTCCCTCTTCCTCAGCTGGATGCTCTCCTTCCCCGAGACCATCGTTCTCCATGATAGCAGGAGAGCTATCATCGTTGGAGTGGGACACAGCTATAACATCCCTGAAGGCCTCCTCCACACACCTCTCTGCCTCTCTCAGCTTTTCCAGGTCCGCCACCTTGGCCTCAAGGAAATGAAGTCGTTCCCGGAGAGCCAGGAGCTCATTGCACCGAGAGCACACCCACGACTTCTGTCCAACAGGCAGATAGTCGTACATGCTGCAGGCAGTGCAAAACACTGGAAAGCCCCCACACCCCTGCTGGCTTCTTACTTGCATAGTTTTGTTTAAGGTTTATTACGTCAATGGGTTGGAGACTGCAGTTTAGTTGAGGTCAGGGAACAGACGGGCAGAGTGGGGGGCCCTGGCCTCCTTGCCCTGCTGCCGAACTCGCTCTGCTGCTTAACTCGCCTTGACGCTTCGTCAGCTGGGTCTCCCTCTAGCTCGTGAGTTTTGTTTCTGTTTTCCACAGTATTAGCTGTGCCCCCAACTTTGTATCATCTGCAGATTTGATAAGCATGCTCTGTACCTCCTCATCCAAGTCGTTAATAAAAATGTTGAAGAGCACTGGGCCCAGGACCGAGCCCTGTGGTACCCCACTCATTACTTCCACCCAGTTTGAGAAGGAACCATTGAGAAGCAGTACAATTCTGGAGCCAACTGTGGATCCACCTGATAGTTGTTCCATCCAGCCCACATTTAGCTAGCTTGCTAATCAGAATATCATGGGGCACTTTGTCAAAAGCTTTGCTGAAGTCGAGATATATTATGTCCACAGCATTCCCACAGTCTACAAGGGAGGTTACCCGATCAAAAAACGAAATAAGATTAGTCTAGCAGGATTTGTTCTTGATAAATCCATGTTGGCTTCTAGTAATCACTGCAGTTTTTCCAGGGATTGATGTCAGGCTGTCTGGTCTATAGTTCCCTGGTTCCTCCTTTTTTCCCTTTTTGAAGATAGGGCCAACATTAGCTCTCCTCCAGTCATCTGGCACTTCACCAGTCCTCCATGATTTTGCAAATATAATAGACAGTGGTTCTGAGACTTCTTCAGCCAGTTCCTTCAATACTCTAGAATGCAGTTTATCAGGCACTGCTGATTTGAACTCGTTCAAAGTGATTAGATATTCCTTGACCGTTTGTCTGTCAATCTCAAGCTCCAATCCTGCCCCTTCTACTTCATGTTTCCCTTGTTGGCAGTAAGCTTACTTGTTGGCAGTCACCCCTATTCTACTTCGTGGGATTTATTTCCAAGTAAGCATGGATAGAACTGGACTGTGTTTTCTATGTAGATGTTTGGAATCTGTGTGAAAAGGTTCTTCGGGTGCCCTGGAAGCACTGTTTACTGCTGACTAGTAGTATAGTCGCAAATTCAGAAGTGCAGGGTCCCTTCATATTAGTCACAGCCATGCTCCCCCTTATTTTGCTGCTGGATTGAGAATGAGATCCTTGTTGATGCCTTCTCCCACAACAGATATCCCTAGAAGCCAATAAGCATGAAATGGGAGAGTATTAGTTGCTGAGAAGAGTCTTCTCAATGGCTGACAAGCCTCCTTTCACTCTGATTGGCTGCAATCAGCAGGAAAGGAGAAGGAAGCATATTAGAAGGCTCTTCTCAGTGGCTAACACACTCCCTTTTCATGCTGATTGTCTCATAGGATGCTGAAGACATAGGGACCCTGCACCCCAAAAAGTAAAGGGTCTGAGACCCCCTGAGACCCTGGACGATGACACCTCTGCTGCAGATGCATCTGCTCAAGTGTAGGGGAGGATGGCAGAGAGAGGGGGGGAGACCAAGCACAGCGTGGTGATGGTGGGTGACCCTTGTCTGCCTGCCTGCCTAAGTGTACGGAGAGGAGAACTGTGCTCAAAGTTTTAGACTGCGCTATAGCAAGATGCTACATGAGAAAAGAAAAAAGGCAAGGCAGGCATCCCTGGGTGCATTTTGGAAGAAGCCTTCAAGTGGCCTGTGCACAAGGCTTACCTGACATTTCAGACATGTGCATTGTTAGTTTTGAATAAAATGTTTGCTGAAATATGTTGAACTGCTCTTCTTTTTTGTGGTGTAGGAACCTATCCCTGTTCTTTCTGTGTTATTCCTGCCTCTGGCACCAAAGTTTCTGTTAAAGAAGTAATGTCCAAGAACACATGTACTTGTTAACAGAGGTATTACTATCTGAGGCTATTGGAAAGTAAGCTGGTAAAGCAATATAAAAGTAGACTTGTGCATAATGAGAGCAGAAGGGGGGGGGTAAAACAATTGTGCTTCCAGATTTCCTGGCCAGGCTTTGCCATCCTGCTTTTTTTTTTTAATTCTGCTTTTGTTGTTGTTGTGTTTTGTTTTAATGAGGTGTTGAAAGAATGTCAAGGGAAATGGTACTTATTGTTATGACATTGGAGAGAATAAAGTGCTTGTTCCAGGGAGACAGGCCACATGATCTAGGCAAGGAGTTGGGTATAAAAGATGAAAACACTCAGAAAGACATATGGCAGGTGCATGCAGCATAGTGGGCAATTGTTTACATATGTGTCCAAGAGTCAGCAGTCTTGTTTTTCATGCTATTGCATATGGAGCTTGGGAAGGCACTGTGCTAACCAAAGTGTAGCAAAGAGGGTTTTTTGTTTGCTTGCTTGAATTGCTGCAAGTTGCCACTGAGATGCAGAGATGCATTGGGATGCAGAGATTCCATCAAAGGTGAAGAGGAGGTCAAGAAAAATGACCGCCAAGGCCACTTTATCTCTGTTATCCTCAGTTAAACTATAAATCCATTTTATTCCGTTGCAACTTAATGCTCTGGAGTTAGAGAAGCAGGTCCTTAACTGAAATAAAGGAAGACTATTGGAAGGGGGGTCCCTATCAAAATAAGGAACAACAGGGGCATAGGATGCTGCCTTATACTGAGTCAGAGCATTGGTGCCTCTAGCTCAGTATTGTCTACACTGACTGACAGTGGCTCTCTAGGATTTCAGACAGGGTTCTGTCCCAGACCTACCTGGAGATGCAGGGGATTCAACCTGGGACCTTCTGCAGGCAAAGCAAATGCTCCACCGTTGAGCTACAGCCCTTCCCCTATGACATAGAAACATAGAAAGCTACTGAGTCAGACCATTGGCCCGTCTTGCTCAGTATTGTCTCTACTGCCTAGAAGCAGGTCTCCAGGATTTCAAATAGGGGACATTCCCATTCCTGCCTGGAGATGCCAGTGATTGAACCTAGGGCCTTCTGCATGCAAAGCAGGTGCTCTACCTATGAGTTATGGCCCTTCTCATATGGCCACATGTCCTAACAGCCTTCAGTTGCAAGGAGACAAATATTGCACATTAGGGTAAGAACCTTCTCGACAGAAAAGATGAAGTGTTTCAGTTCAATCATTTCAAAATGCTGCCATCTGATCCCTTTTCTTGGATGACCAATCAGCCAAGCAGAAGAATTTGGATAAAGACAAGGGAGACAACAGTAGGCAGACTTCAATTGATAATGGATACCTGGCATCATTTTTGGAAGGCAATAGCAGATTGGGCAATATTATTGGTAACTCAGTCTTTATAGATGCTAGAACTCAATCCAATTTGAATGAAAGGAGAGACCCGGTGCCTTATGTGAGGCAAGGAAAAGAGGCCGGCAAAGACATCTCTTTTGCAACACTAGGAGCCCAGTCAGCAGCAGGAAAATGACAGAGGCCACAGTAGAGGTGATTCAGGAAGCTGGAATGATTTCGCATCATTAAATTGTTGAGTGGGGCACAGTCAAAGGATTCAAATAACCCAAAGGCCTCAGTTTTCAGTTCTATCCTGAGCTCCTGAAATATTTAACTGGTAGGTGACCATCTGGTAAGATAACATAGTTTTGACTAAGTACGTAGTGATGTAAGATAGCTGATAAGAAGCCCTCCCTGAAGTAGCTCTGCAAGAGGGAACCTGTACCCTCTCAAATCGAGGCCTGTCTTTTGACTGCTTAACACAACAGCTGCTTTATCAGTAGTGCTTGTCACCCAGTTGCTCCGAAGCGAAGGAAGAGGAAGGGAGTTTCTGGTCAGACTCTTAATTAGATTACCATGAAGTTGGGCTAGCCCACTGAGCAAATGGTTCATAGAGAGGATTTTACAGCCAGTGTTGCAAATAAAATATTCACTGGGGTTTGGCATGTTTATGTGTGCAGTTCTTCTGGGTTTTAAGTTTTAAGTAAGCTGACAGAAAGGAGGAAAACAATGGAAAAGTTGGAACCATATATCATACACGCACAGCAGTTGTATTGATTCACAAGAAAAAAATCCCCCAAATCCACAAGGTATTGCCCTACTGTGGATTTGTGGGGGGAGGTGTCCACACTATAGATAGAAAGCAATTGCAAATATATTTTAACTATCAGAGCTGCCCAGAAGGAGCAAAGCGTGGATGATGCCCAGCAGGTAGCACAGCTCAGATGTGTCACATCTGGATAGGAACCCTACAGTAAGGAACAGCAAAGAGTTATGCCTGAACTCGCATCTGGCTCTGTGCTGCTCCCTGATTCCTAGCTCAGAAGATTTGGAGCAAAACCACACCAAGGCACTGCTGGGCTGCATATGTATAGTCCTGCACACTAGATGGCAGTTTCTCATGCTTTTGACTGGACTTTGTGGCACATGTGCCAAAACAAAAAGGCTAGATACCACTAAACCTAGGAAAGTATTGTAGTTTTGTGAAGGGCTTCAGGACCTTCAACAGAATTCTCAACATCCTCGCCAAACTATAATTCCCAGGCTTCTGGGGGAGGCTGTGACTGTATAAACCAGATGTAGTGAAGATGTGCCCTTGTGTTCATTCATGAGTGATTCATTCAAGAGATGGCAAAACTACTGGCTGCCTGATTTAACATGGCCAGATCTTACTTGCCCTAGTGCAGCGGCAGCTCTCACTACTTATTACTGAAGAAAACAAAAAGGAAAAAGCACCAAACATGCGGTGGAGAATTAGTTCAAAAGTAAATCAATACAGATTTGTCCATTTGCTTCAGCTGGAAGCAGCATGCATACTTCTTCATCTGACAGTCATCCCATGCTAGAATGACTAATGCTACTGGGCCGAATTACTTCAGAAGTATTCACTCATTTATTCAAACGAGCCCACCCATGAGAGTGATGGCAAAGAGTGTGCTTCAACACTGTCAAGAAAAGGGTGCATCTCATTTGGGGCCCAAAATATGTTCTTGCTACTTTCCAGCTGTGAAGACGAACAAAACAAATATATTCAACAAGTATCTTTGGTTCTGTTCCTTATTTACTTTTGAAGCTCCCTATTGCCTCATACCCAAAAGCTAACGATAAATTTAAAAACTACGAAGTGAGCCATTTACAAGGAAAATAGTAGCTTAACCTCAGCTATCCAAAGCCAACAGACGGCAAAGCACTTCCAACACTTTCAGAAGATCTTCAGACATAGGATATGATTTGAAGTCTCGAGGGCAGGCATGGGGGATCTCTCAGATTCTGAGGTTCCTGGACTTACGCCTGCCATTATCCCTGGCCATTGGTCTTGCTGGCTGGGGCTGTTGTGATTTGGAGTCCAACAGCATCTGGAGGGCTACTGGTTTTCCATCTCTGCTCCAGGGGAGCATAAAGGATAGTTGAGGATACATTTCTCCATGTATTTTCAATCCTCAATGGGCAAACAAGTAGGAGTAACTATGACTCTTAGAGGTTATAGCCACTTATGGCCATTGTTACTGGGTAACTCGCCAAGAATGTCTCTGCCTCTGCATGGTCCTGCTGGAAACAAGTGCATCTTTTGATACATGGCCCACAAAAAATGAAGTTTTCTACCCAACAATAAACTAACCAAACCCTTTGATTGAATGTACTACTTGGCTAGGCAATCATCAGCCTTCCTTCAGTGGGTAAGGTCAGAATTACTGTAGTAACTAATGTGGGGAGTGACAAATAAATAAAAATACATTTCTCCATAAGCTACATATATAATTTGTGCCAGTGGGAATGCAAACTGCTGATCCCAGCACAATTACTGAGAAGTAAGCCAAATGTTTTGGATGAGACAATTTTATTTGATGATGACTACCCAAAGATTGGGAGTGTTATATCACATTTCCTATCAGCTGCAGAAAGGAACTCAGAGAAGGTGGCTCGTGATGATGTTGTTATATATATGCTTATTTTTAATTGTAATCTTGATTAATTTGTTTCTTTGTGGGCTTCTTTGAAAGCTGTTTGGCAGAAATAGTTTCTTTCCTGGACATTTTTTGTTCCTTAATAACGTACTTTGTTGGTTAGTTTGATTTTTGTGAATTGTATTGTTTTCACTGATGTATTTTTATACTTGTGTTTATTTTTCTTTGTAAGCCGCCTTGAGGGCCTTTGGCCAAAAGGCGGGGTATAAATAATTTTATAATAATAATAATAATAATAAATACTGGGCATAAGTATAAGTATAAATAAAAGTGCAGATTAAGAATATCTGCAGGAAGAGAGTTCTTTTGAAAGGGGCTTTCTCTGCACAAGCTACCGGAGGGATAGCCTGGAAAGATGAGTTAAAGATACAGGACACAGTCATTCTAGTTCCAAATGTCCGTTTTGGGAAAATTGTTTGGAAAGCCAAATGCATTGGTTGCACTTAGGGATGGATGAATCTGACAGTGTTGGTTTTTCTCAGTTTCTCAGTGTTCCACTCTTTCCATATCAATTTGCAAAAAAATAAAAATAAAAAAGTAAAACCCCTCATGAAAATTTATCAGCATTTTAGTGCAAATTTCTCCTAATATATTTGTATGCAATTTTGCCTAATAGAATACATTTTGTGTGCTATTTTCACTAATATGTGCATTTTTATGTACGCTTTACCCTAGTGTGCACATATTTGCAGGCATTACTGGGAAAGAGCAAATGAGGTAGATTCATCTTTCAGTGTGAACAGAAATTCTCTCCCATTCCTAGTTGCACATATGGTGGGGGTCCATAATGGGAAAGACTTTGTATTTTATCCTCATGCCAGCATTAAGGGCTGTTTTTGGCCCATCTTAGGACACGTTGCGACATTCATGCCCATCACCTGATGGCTTTCAATTCATAGTGCAAAGTAGAAAGTCTGCTCCATAAGATCCAGTGCATTCCCAGTTTCACAACTATCTGAAATGTGAACTGTAGTAAAAACAAAACAGGTTGTTTGCAGGCATTTTCTTTCTTTCTTTCTTTCTTTTTTCTTTCTTTCTTTCTTTCTTTCTTTCTTTCTTTCTTTCTTTCTTTCTTTCTTTTCCTGTACTCTAATTATGAAATGCCTAACCATTTTTCCTTGACTCCCAGATACTGGTTTAAAGCAGGAAGTGAGGGTGCCTATGAAAGCCAACTATTAATAATGTTGCAATTTGCATCAGCTGAAAAGTTGGGGAATGGTCTAGGCTTTTGGAAATATTCCAAGAGAACGTTTATTCTACCTACAGTTGATGGTTGGTTTTTGAAAATATGGAAAGCTGCTTTAGCAGAATAAATTGGCACAATGCAACAGACTCATTGAGGGGATGATTAAACAGGATTTATTTATGGAAACTTGGTTCCCTTTCCTGTCATATATAAATGTAGGGTCTGCTGAATAGCATCTTCCATGCACTCATTCATATTTTTGCAAGGGCATCCTGTCCTAAAGTAAGGAGAAAAATAGCAACTATATTTTAATTACTTACCACCTGTTGGAGAATGTTAGTGTAATACAGTGTATGTGATACTTTCATGTAGACCAGGTGTAGCCAACATGGTGCTCTCCAGATGTTGTTGAACTTCCATCAGCCCCAGCCAGTATTATGGGAGCTGTAGTCCAGCAACATCTGGAAGACACATTGGCTACCCTTGATATAGACTACAAAGTCTTGTTGTTGATCTTCATTTTCTGTCATTAAAATTTTTATGATGAAATTTAATAAATAAAAGAGTGCATCTGATGAAGTTTTCCCATTAGCACAAAGACTTCTGCCTGTACAATAGGACTTCTTCTCCTCTCTCCATACACCCCCTCAAATCTATTCCGGGGGTACCCTCAACCCTTCAGAACAGTTTTGAGGGGAGGGAGGAGAGGGAAAGGAAGTTCTGTTGTGCAGGTGGTAGTCCTTGTGCTAATGAGATGACTTCACTGGATACAACGCAATTTTTTTTAAAAAAAAATTGACATAGAATTGTTTTGCTATGATGTTGATGCCTCTGCTTTTGTGTGAAATCTTCACCAGCAGTAAGTTGTGATGATGAGTTTTTGCAAATCCTTGTATAATGGGGTAAAAATGCAGTTCAGTGGGAGTGGGGAACCTGTGGCCTTCCAGATGCTGTTGGACTATAACTCTGATCATCCCTGACCTTTGGCCATTCTGGCTGGGCCTGATGTGTTTGGGAGTCCAATAACATCTGGAAGATCACATGTTCCCCATCCCTGAAAATAGATTCAAACAGCATTTAATCCAGTTTACCCTGTTCTAAGGCAACTTGTTCCAGACACCATCCCACATTTCCACCATATATCCATTGGCAGCAATCCAACTTTGTAGAGCTGCAGAGTGTCTTGTGTCAAGGGCTGAATAGACTGAGTGGTCTTGGGGTAAAGAAGATGAATGCTAGGCAGGACTGGAGAGGCCCTAAAATCCAAATTGTAAACTACTTGAACAACTGTGGTAAATAACAGCACTATCCTCAGCAAGTTTACCTGGAAGAAGGTCCCGCTGAGTTGAGTGGACTTTGCATCACAGTGCAGCACAACCTTAAATGTTGATTGCATTCAGTGGGGCTTACTCTCAAGTAACAGTGTATAGGACTGCCGATTTTGAACATAAGTCAGTCATGTCTACTCAAATGTAAGTCCCACTGAGTTCAATGGGATGTACAGCCTTATCCATCACACAAATATAGCCTGTAAGCCGTGGACTTTTTTTCAGTGACATCTCCTCGGAATAGATTAGTTGAGCATATCTATAGCATTGTAGTGTACAAGCCATGGACATCAGCAGAAAGCCAACATTTGTTGGTTATAAGATAGATAAAGAAAAATGTTTCCTAACCAGAAAGAGATTCTACATTTAATGAAAGAAACCTCAGTCACTTTAGCTGAAATTGGGTGGATATCTCCCAGTGATCTCCTACTGATATAACTGGTCTAGTTCAGGGAATCTTCCTGTTCAAAGAACCTTGTGGTTCCTTTTTGAATGCCCCTAGGAGGAGTCGCTACAAGGAGAAATGACAGAGGGCCGTTTTCAGCTAACTGAGTGTGCTGGTGGAAGCCAGTGCAGGGATTTCCACTAGTACGAAGGGACTCCCCCCCCACCTCCCCAGCACACCCTCTGCACCCTCCCCAAATCTGCTTGGGAGGGTTGGGAGAACCCCCAGAACAGTGCTCAGGAGGGGAGGAGAAGGGAGAAACAGAAATGCTTGCGCTGATGGAATTGTCTCCTTAGAGCTACATTGAATACAATCCAGAGTTGGGCCTGTGCATCCATCTCCCTCTCTGGTTTAAGATACAGAGCAACAAAAACAACACTCTTGCACTACAAAGATAGTTTTCTTTGGACCTGTACAGCTATGTGTGCACACCCTACTCTCAACTGATGATTTCTTGCTCAAGGTCTCCCAAAATTCTGGTGCTAGCCATGAACAAGTTGTTCCTGGATCTAGGAAATGATCCTCTATAATATGTGGATCTTCTGAAAGGTCAGTCTGTAGACTACCACCACTACTATATGTAGCATTAATTTTTGCTGTTTTAGCTGTCAGCACCAACCGTTTACTCTTTCCTCAGTTGCCTATATGCAACCGGAAAGGGCTGTAGCTCACTGGTAGAGCATATGCTTTAAATGCAGAAGGTTACAGGTTCAATCCCCGATGGTAGAGCAGGTAGAGCTGGGAGAGAATCCTGCCTGAAGCCCTGGAGAGCTGCTGCCAGTCAGTGTAGACAATATTGAGTTAGATGGGCAGGGTAAGCCAGCTCCCTATGCGCCTATGTTCCTATGTCTGCGATTTTCTCTAAATATATTGTTTGTCTTTCTGTCACTTTTTTTATGAGAAGGCAAACAAGGTAGGAAACAGTGTACACAACCACAGAGAGCTGTTGTTAATGATTCCTCTTTGTGGGCGAGATGGCTAGCCATGCTTTTGCTCCCTTGTCATTTTGCATAATGAGTATTTACGTGAACTAGAAAAGGGCAGTTGATTTTAAGGTAAGTATATTTGGCTCCTCTAGGGAACATGCTTTAAACCTGAGGACCTATAAATCGAGCACATGTAATGTCCACAGGGGATATCTCATGTTGATATTTGGAATGTTTCTAATTATAATGAGTTAGAAATTATTTGGACATTGAGAGCCATGCCTTTGCAGTGGATGTGGTCAAGTGGGATTAACCATAATTGTTGCAGTTTACAGAGTTCCGACTGCAAAAAACAAAACAAAAACCAGTGCGCTCTCTGCCTTAAAACAATTATAGAGACCGCAAGTGTGTGTTCCCAAAAGTTCCAGAGGGCGCAAACATGAATTGAGCAACTACTGCCGAGAATCACCAACTATTCCTTTTTTTCTTAAGATATCATATAGATAAGATAGCAGTGGTGGTCTCTCCGCTGGTAAGGGAGGTGGGGAGGGAGGCAGAGGCCATGATCAGATCTTTGCACATCAAACCAAGTGCAACCCCCCCGACTCAGCCAGCAACCATAATCTCTCTCACTTAACCACCTCCCAGAGCCTGCCCTGCCCCCAAGGGACACTCACCCAAGCAAACATTTTCTCCTGAGATGCAAAAAAGTTAAAATACTGCAAATGCAGCACAGTAGCCAGAGAGGGTGGTGGAGGCCACTTTGTGTGCCAAGTGCAAACACAGTATTCATACACACATGCACACGCGCACGCACACACACACACGTTGTTATCGTTCACTTCCACAGTTCTTTATCTCCATTCTGCTGCTGCCTCCTCCTCCTTTATCCACGTTCTTGCCCTCCAGCTCCTTTTTCCCTCCACTGCATTCTTCGCCATTACCATCCATTTTTAAAAACAATTCTTTTCTCCACTCCACCCCATCTCACTCTCCACCTCCTCCCTTGTCGCCTCGTACCCACCCACAGAGCATGCTGCTCCTACCCACCCACTGCACAGACACCCAGTTTGAGGCACATGATTTTCATCCACAAATCAGAGGAGCAGAAGACTTCCCCTGCTTCTCCCCCCAAGGAATGCCCAAACGTAATGCTGGAAACATTACAATTACTCCACAAAAGTAATAAAATTACTCTTAGTTCTTTTACGATCAAACTGTAAAGGAATTACCCACTTGTTCCTCAAAAAAGTAATGAATTACAAGTACTTGAAACGAATTACTTCCAAGCTCTGCCACAGTGGGTTAAATAATAACCAAAAAAACACAAAATAAAATAGATGTATAAGCATCACATGTAGTTTGGCCCTGGAAAAAATCAGTAACAGTTAGACTAAGCATTACTACAAGTAGAGAAAAAGTTTCAAGAGGATACAGTTCTTTCAGTGGTAGATATCCCCAGCTCTCTTAGAGAAGTACTAAATTGACCATTTTAAAAAATCTTTTCATTATCCATATTCTCCATGCTATACATTATTATCTGTCCTGTCATCTCTTACTAGCCTTTTCTCTAAACTAAACAGCCCTAAATGCTCACTTTATATTTGTTTATATTGAATTTAATTTGCCATTTTACCACCTATTCACACAGTCTGGAGAGGTCCTTCTGGAGCTCTTTTCAATCCCTTTTTGTTTTAATGACCCTGAACAATTTAGTACCATCACTAAACTTGGCCAACTCACAGTTCATCCCTAACATTAGATCATTTATAACCAAGTTAAAAAGCACAAGTCGCAATACCGATCCTTGGAGGACTCCACTTTCTACAGCCCTCCAGTGGGAGAACTGTCCATTTATTCCTACTCTCTGCTTTCTGTTTCTCAGTCAGTTCATGATCCACAAGAGGACCTCTCCTCTTATTCCATGACTGCTAAGCTTTCTCAGGAGTCTTTGGTGGGGTACCTTGTTGAAAGCTTTTTGAAAGTCCAAGTACACTATGTCCATTGGATCAGCTCTACCAACATGCTTGTTGACACTCTCAAAGAGCTCTAATAGGTTAGTCAGAAGGACTTACCCTTGCAGAAGCCTTTCTGGTTCTGCTTCACCAAGGCTCACTCTTCTATATGTTTGGTTTTATCTTTTGGTTTAAATTTTATCTTTAACAGTGCTTTCTACCGGTTTTCCTGGGACAGATGTTAAGCTAACCAGCCTGAAATTCCTGGGATCTCCCCTGGATCTCTTTTTTAAATATTGGCCATTTTCCAGTCCTTGGGTATGGAGGCAAATCTGAAGTGATCAGCAATTTCACATCTGAGTTCTTTGAGAATTCTTGGGTGGATGCCATGCAGACCGGGTGATTTGTCAGTTTTTATTTTGTCTACTAAGTCTAGAACTTCATAACTCATCACCACTATTTGCCTCAGTTCTTCAGACTCCCTGCCTTCAAAAGTTAGTTCAATCAGAAGGATCTGCCGTATATCCTCCATTGTGAAGAGAGATGCAAAGAATGCATTTAGCTTCTCTGCAATCTCCTTATCCTGCTTTAGCACACCTTTGACTCCCTTGTTATCCAAGGGTCCAACCTCCTCCCTTGATGGTCTCCTGCTTTGAACATATTTAAAGATTTTTTGTTGGTTTTTATGAATTTAACAATGTGCTCCTCAAATTCTTTTTTTACCACTCCTTTTTGTATCATCAGCAAACTTGGTCACCTCACTGCTCACCCCTTCTTTCCAATTATCCTTATCCTCTTTTAGCACTCCTTTGACTCCTTTTATCATCCAAAGGGTCCAACTGCCTCCCTAGAAGGTCTCCTATTACTAATGTATTTAAAGATTTTCTGTTGGTGGTGGTCTTTATGTTGTTAGCAACATGCTCCTCAAATTCTTTTTTAACATTCCCTGTTGTCTTACATTTCTTTTGCCAAAGTTTGTGTTCCTTTTGTTCTCCTCATTCGGACAAGACTTCTATTTTTTTTGAGGGAAGCCTTCTTGCCTCTAACAGCTTCTTTGACTCTGCTTGTTAACCTTTCCTGCATCCTCTTGGGCCTGGTGTTACCTTTCCTGAACTGCAGTATGCACTCCAGTTGAGCTTTTAATATTATGTTTTTAAACAGCTCCCAAGCATTTTGGAATGATTTGACCCTCTTGACTTTGCCTTTCAACTTTCTTTTTACCATTCCCCTCATTTTTGGGGAAATTTCCTGCTTTGAAATCAGAAGTGACTGTGTTGGATTTTCTTGGCAATTGGCCATTTACATATATGTTTAATTTAACAGTGCTATGGTCACTACTCTTAATTGGTTCAACAACACTTACATCCCTCATCAGATCCTTGGCGCCACTTAAAATTAAATTCAGGTTCACCATCCCTCTGGTCAGTTCCATGGCCAACTGTTCAAGAGCACAATCATTTGGGGTATCTTTGTCATGGTTGGAACACCCATGTATCTAGTCTATGTCAGGGTAGTTGAAGTCAACCATTACTACAACATTTCCTAGTTTGGATACTTCCTTGATTTCATTTTTCATTCCAAGATCTACCTGAGCATTTTGATCAAGGGGATGATAAAACGTCCCTAGTACTAAGTTACTCTTGGAGTCTGGTATCACCATCCACAATGATTCTGTGGAAGAGTTTGCCTCTTTGGGGATAGCTTTCTGGATTCAGTGCCCTCTTTCATATATAGAGCGACTCCCACCTCTTTCCCTGTCCATCTGATGTAGTTTATATCCAGGGATAACCATGCCCCACTGTTTTTTTCTATTCTACCAGGTTAAGACCAAGCACTCCAGTTCTTCCCTTTTGGCTCAGAGGCTTCTAGCACAGAGCTTGGAAAAGTTACTTTTTTGAACTACAATTCCCATCAGCCCAATCCAGTGGCCATGCTGGCTGGGGCTGATGGGAGTTGTACTTTTAAAAAGTAACTTTTCCAAGCTCTGTTCTAGCATTAGTATAAACACTTGTATACAGTGACTCCCTTCAAGTGTCTTTGTCACTTTTCATTTGGCCTTTGGTACTTTTGCCTCTCTGAATTGTTACCCTGTGCCTCTGCACTCACAATGCCTAATTCTAGGCCTACCCCCAGTTAAATTCTCATCATTTTTTATGTCTTTATCCTACTATTACTTTTATCTCAGCCATCTTCACAACACCCGAGGACATACTGACTTGGCTAATGCAACCTAGGCAGTTATAAGATTAGGCAAGGATTGGAGCCCAGAACTACCTAATCTTTCAACTTTACCACACTAGTTCTATGGTTTACTGTGTTGCACTATAATCCAGATACTCCCTTGCACACAACAGGAAGCTCTTGTATGCACATAGATTGTTGAGAAGGAAACACCACATCAGTCCTCCATTACTAGAGGGTTTTGTGATTTTTTAAAAAAAATGGCATTCAAATTTGAAAACTGTTACGGTAGGGCCCTGCTTCTCAGCCCCCCACTTTTCAGTGTTCTGCTAATACAGCGCCAGCGGGGTGATCACCTGGATGGGGGCTGGAGCTCCCCACTCTCCAGCTGATTTCGCCGGAGGAGGGGAAGATCAGCTGTAGAGTGCTACAGCTGATCTCCTCTGCTTCTGGCACGATCAGACACCGGCGCTCAATCTGATCGCGCCGGAGGAGGGGAAGATCAGCTGTAGCAGCTGATCTTCTCCTTCTCTGGCGCGATCAGCGGGTTAGGTTCCAGACCCTCACGTGCTACAACTGATCCACTTTTCGGCGGTTCTTGCTTTTCGGAGGGGGGTCTGGAACCTACTGTATTACTCTTTGAGAGTTGACACCATGTGGACTCAGAAGCAACTGTGTCCATTGATCCATGTCACTTTTGCCAGCTGACCTAGAAATCCAGCATAGTATAGCAGAACCCAGTGTGCACCTTGCAGGCGTCAACCACAATCCAACACAGTTAATATCACATTGTGCTGAAATCCAAGTTTGGGGCTTGTGCTTGGAACAGAATGGGGTGGAGATCACTTAGAGTTGGAGTGTTAAGTTAAACAGGAGGGGAAATTCAGAGGGAGTGTGGAATGGTAGTTGGGGTGGTGGTGTGAATTTTGTGAGTGAACAGCTGGAAAAGGAAGACAGTAGAGGGTAGATGAGATTAGCTGTGTGAGGATGGGTTTAGGGCAAGAATGGAAAATCTGTGGTCCTTTAGATGTTGTTGGACTTCAGCTCCCATCAGCCCCAGCCAGCATGGCCAATGGTCAGTGATGATGGGAGCTGTAATTTAACAACATCTGGTGGGCCACAGGTTCTCCACACCTGGTTGAGAAGATGACTAGTTCTAATTGCATTCATCCCAGATTAGAGTTTACTGTGAATTTGTTTTCATTGTTCCTCAAAACTCTATTCTGGGGAATTGTTAGTGAACACAGTGCTTAAGGCAGCCTTTCCCAACCAGTGTGCCTCCAGATGTTGTTGGACCACAACTCCCATCTTCCTGACCATTGGCAATGCTGGCTGAGGCTGATGGGAGTTGTGGTCCAACAACATCTGGAGGCACACTGGTTGGGAAAGGCTGGCTTAAGGGATTGAACACTTTCCCTGATACCTATACCTAAATCTACACAGTGCTGTTGGTGCATCAAGACTGTGACAACACTATATCTGGTTTGATCTGAACAAGCATAATAGAATACATCCTAATTTCATTCCTGTGGCATACTGTGTAAATGTGATGAATTCACCTCAGATGAGCTTTTTCTAAATTTCCTGAATATGTATATGATGGATTAATGTGAGAATGTGACCAAATGTTACTAGAAAACTGTGTAGCATTATGATACATTGTACTAAACTGCATTGCATTGGCTAAACGACTGTATCAAAGCAAAATAGATGGTTGGATCATTCCGATCCTCAGCACTTGCCAGTTTCAGATTTAAACAATCTGCTGTCCAGCTCTACAGCACCCAAACATTTCACAAAACATCTTGCGCTGAAAAATGATACTTTATTGGTCAATACAACTGCAGTTTATTTTAATGTGTTGCAATCCTTACAAGTATAATATGATAAAAAAATAATTCAATTTTAAACCATGTGAGCATAAACTAATAAAATTCCCTGAAAATGGTAATTCAGCAAGGAATTAATCCAACCTGGCATTGCAACAGAAGCCACAACAAACATGTCCTTATGCAATAATAGCTTGTGTTCTTCCCCATCGCTGCCTAGCAAGGGAAGGACCAAAAGCATATCAATCACAAAAAGGAAAAGATGCCAACTGAAGTGGCAGTGGGTATTAAGTATGCCATCCTCACCCTGTGCAAAGGAAGCTGTATTGCATCAACTACAGCAGAGTGCAAATAATCAGGCTGGCCACTTTCTCCTCCTTGTTTAACAAAAATAGATTAAGATGGACAGGACTGTTTTCCTGTTCTTTTTGAGGCTGCCAGTACCATCAGCACTCTCCATGAGTCATATATCTAGTGGCACCAGTCTGTCTGTCAAGTGCTTAACATGTGATGGACTCCACAACCCATGATCATTGAACCACCACCATAAATGTAGGGTTTCCAACAAACAGTGGCTCTGGACTCCATTGTGCATTCGGTCTGTTCTGAAGAATGAGTTCCGTTTGGAAATGTTAGTGCTGATTGTATTTATTTTAGTTCTCACATTCCTATCCTGCCCTTCCTCCATGGAGCTCTGGGGGCTTGCACAGTTATCAGGCAAAAGAAAATATTCCTTCATGCAACACATAAGTAATTTGCTGAATTCGGAAGCTATGATGATGACCATTAGCTTAGATGGCTTGTAAGAGAGTTAGTCAGTGTCATAGCTGATAGGTCTGTCAATGGCTTAGAATCATGGAATAGTAGAGTTGGAAGGGGCCTATAAGGCCATCAAGTGCAACCCCCTGCTCAATGCAGGAATCCAAATCAAAGCATTCCCAACAGATGGCTGTCTAGCTGCCTCTTGAATGCCTCCAGTGTCAGAGAGCCCACTACCTCTCTAGGTTCCATTGTAATATGGCTCTAACGGTTAGGAAGTTTTTCCTGATGTCCTGTCGAAATCTGGCTTCCTGCAACTTCAGCCCATTATTCCGTGTCCTGCACTCTGGGACGATCGAGAAGAGATCCCGGCTCTCCTCTATGTGAAAACCTTTCATGTACTTATGGGGTCTCTGTGTTCAAAGGCAGCATGCCCCTGAATACTGGCAACGGTGAGAGAGGGCTATTGCCCTCCTGCCCTGCCTGTGCATTTCTCTGAGGCACTGTGGGAAACAAATGGATCTTTTGCCATAAAACATCAGGCCAAGACATCCATTGCTGTCCACTAACAACTAATGTTCAAGTAGTGAGCGCAAAAGCAATCTAATGAAGGTTCAGCAACAACAAACCAACAAGTCCCAGTATTATTATTTATTACTGCTACTACATTTATATCCCACCTTTCCAGCAAAGAACCCAAGGTGGCACCTATAGTTCTCCCACTCCTCATTTTATCCTCACATGATCCCTGTGAGGTAGGTTAAGCTGAGAGACTGGTCTAAGGACACCCAGTGAGTTTCATGGATGAATGTGAACCCTGATCTCCCAGGTCCTAGTCCAGCATTCTAACCATTACACCAGACTGTCTATCCTAGAAAACCCACTCTTCATCAGAAATAAATGAGAAGAGTTTCACATCTTGACTCTTCAGTTAGCTACTGTTTGCCATTTTCTGTAATGCTTTTGAGTGCCTTTGTTTATACCTGTTTATTGAAGACTTGTTGCATAGGTAAAGTGGAATCAGCTGTCTGTTCATTCTAGCTTTATCTCAGCCACCCTTGCAACACCCTTTCACTGTTACTCCCATTGTACAGCCTGTGGAACAGAGGCTAAGACATACTGACTTGACTAAATGTAACCTAGGGAGTTGTAAGACTAGGGGCAGTTTGCCCAGATCTCCCATGCTCATACCTAATCTTTCATCTTTACTGCATGGGTCCTGTGGCTTCCTTTGTTGCACCATCATCCAGATGCTACCTTGTACATCAGGAAGTTCTGGAATGTGCATGGATTGTAGCTGAAGCACTCTGGACACCTCCTTGAAAGTTCAGACTAAAACCCGGAGTGGATTTCACTGCCCCATTGATATGGAGCCACCAGCTGCCACTGGACTGTAATGTATATGAAAAGGAAACATCACATAGTTCCCCTATGAATCCTATTCACTGTAGTGTCAAGCTAAACTCTGTCTGTACAGTTTTAGTGCTACCCACAGGACTGGTTCCAACAGTGCAGGGGACCAGGGAAACCAACACAGGGAGCAACAAGCTCACATCAAGAGGCCAACAGAGTGCTTGATCAAGAGCTGTGTGTTTGCGTGCATGTGCACATTAGTTAGCTGGGTTGCTGAACGTGATGAGATGCCAAGCACAGTGCTGAATTCTCTGATCCTATAGGTAGAAGGGGAGAGAAAATGTTTTGGCTACGTTCATGTGACTCACATTAACTGCCTATGCCTGTAAGAAAGGATATTCTATTGTTTGAGGATAAAACTGAGTCTTTCTCACACACACTCACATCTGTTGTCATTGTGAAAGCTAGTTACTGAAAACAAAAAGTAATAGTCATTAAACTATTAAGCCATGAGTGGATGCTATAGAAAGGGTAGGTGGCACAATTAGGACCACTTTCTACATTCATGATTATAATTAGCAACTGTTACAGCATAGTATATATGTCTGGGATGGGGAACTTTTTTCAACTCAAGGGCCACATGTCCTTCTAGGAAATCTTCCAGGGGCCACATACCAGTGGTAAGCAGGGCCAGGGGCCCAAATGGGAGGAGCGATACATGCGAATGTTAACTTTGTAAAGTAGGCTAGTCTCTTCATACTCACACATCTCTCTATATCCTCCATCCAGGCAGTGGTGACTGGTGTCTCCATTGTCAGTGGGGCAGTGCAATCCACTCGGGGTTTTAGCCTAAGCTTTGAAGAAGTCGTCTAAAGTGCTGAGCACCTTAGATGACTCCTTCAGGCAGCCCAGCTACTCACATTCAGCTGCTGCCCCATGCAATATTAAATGCTGTGCACAACATCATCAATGATGCCACGTGTAGGTTAGTGATAAAGCATGAAACTTTAATTCTATAATGCAGGTAGCAGACCTGGTCCAAAACATTTTGCTTCCTGAAGCAAAGGAGAAGATAGCATGACCTCTTGATGTACAAAAGCTGACTGGGCTGGCAGTTCAGTCTTACTTCAACATTGACAATGGGGTCATATGTCATCCTCCGCCATGCCACAGGGCAGCAGTGTAGCTTAGGGGTGCAACACAGGCCACCTGCAACAGTTCCCAGGATTCTTTGGGGGAAGCCATGACTGCTTAAAGTGGTATGATACTGCTTTAGATGTATAGTGCAGATGGGGTCTTGATTACAAACAGACTGGAATATTTTTTTCTGTTATCTGAGAGAGCGAAACATCAGGGACATCAGGCTTAGACTAACTATATCCCAACACACCAAACACGCTTGCCAAAAATGAATGTACCGGTTTTATATGGCTGGGCTGGGAGATTTAGTTTTATTCAAATGTCCTATAAGGAATAAAGTGCTTACCACTGTTTCTGTGTATTGAGATGGATCTGCTATTCTATTGACATATGCTATAGATTTAATTTAATGTTGCGGTTCCAATGTCTCTTTTGATAAATTTCAGTGAAAATCTACACTAAGAAGAGTTGAGCTGTTTCAATATTTATGGAGTTTCAAATGCAGGGATAGGAAAGGAAACATGGTAATTGAAACAAGATTTGGGTATATCCTTGTTGTGAAAGTTTCTGAAGCGGGCTGATTGGTTGCTCTGGATATTAACGGGATTTGAGTGAGGTTTGAAACGATCAGTTTTTATTCTAGCTGTTTATCATATTTATCCAATACATCCTCTCTCTGTCTCTCTCTCTCGCTTTAATGATGAGATTCAAAGTCTCAGACCTGAGCTACTCTCATTTTCATTTTTTTCCTCTTGTATTCTAGGCATATTGGAGATAACATCAGTGGAAATTGGAGTTGTGGCAGTTAAATCCATTAACAGCAACTATTATCTTGCCATGAACAAGAGTGGGAAAGTCTATGGTTCTGTAAGTATATTCTTCTGCCTTTATTTATTTCATTAATGTATTATAAACTATTCCTAGACCTCCTTTCCAGGTAATATACTTTCAAGGTTGTTATTGTACTCAGTAAAAATTTTAAACACACGTTTAAGAAACTGGTTTGTAAGAAAGAGTCTGATTACTAATGTTCAGACTTTGCTTCTACCTGAAGTTTGCTAGTCCCCTCCCCAAGCTCACTTTTTTAGGATCATAAGATCTATCATTTTCTGACCAATTTCTCTTAAGATGTCTACCTAAGAAGATGCCATAAATAGATATTTATTACTTGTCTGGCCAGCACCCATAATTAGTTGAAATCCCCAACTGGTTCCTCCCACTTTTCTCTCATGCCCAACTGTAGCCATATTGTGTGTTTTTTAAATTATGAACCATGGCTAGGTTGCACCAGCTGCTAAGTGATTTATCATCATCATCATCATCATTTATTACCCACACTTCCCCTAGAGGTTCCAGGGCGAATTACAACAATTTTAAAATACAGCATTAAAAACAGTTTAAAACTACCTAAAATCCCAAAATAGGGTAATCCTAAAAATATACATAATGTAGGACTATAGCTCAGTGGTAGAGCATCTGCTTTGCTTGCAAAAGGTCCTAGGTTCAATCCCTGGCATCTCCAGGTGGGGATGGGAAAGACTCTGCCTAAAACTCTGGAGAGTCACTTACCATCAATGTAGACATTACTGAACTAGATGGACCAATGATCTGAGGCAGCTTCAGATGTTCAGCTGCTTTATATCATCAAATCACTGGCTTGTACAGCTCAGTATAATGGGTTGTACCCAGTGTTAATCATTCTCAGAGGAGATCTATCTAAATTAAGGACATGACTAACTTAGGCTCCATTAATTTCAATAGATCTACTCTGAGTAGAACTTATTTGGATACAGCCCAATGTCTATACTGATTCTCAGCCTTGGAGAGGGCAGGGATTGAAGCTGGAACTTTTTGTGTGCAAAGCATGTGCTCCACCATTGAGCAATGGCCCTTTCCCTAACTAGGAAACAACCTCCTACCAGGGCTAACTAATTGTCCATTTAGGCTGGTATTATCTACTCTGACTGACGGTACCTTTCCCTGGAGGTGCCAGGGATTGAACCTGGAAGGTTCTGCATGCAAAGCATGCACTCTACCATTGAGCTATTGTCCATCCCTTCCAGGTGCAACTCCCTCTTCCCCCTTGACAGGGGATGCCCCACTGGAGACTCAAACAAGCATCTAGATAATTCTCTCATTAGCTCATTTCACTTAGGAAGATGAAATGAATATTAATTATTTCCAGAAATGTTGATATTTGCTTTCTAGATTAAACAGCCAAAAAAATATCATGGTATTTAAACTTAATTGCTGCCTACAAAAATAAACACCTTTCATTCAGTAGCTACACAGTCTGGAAGACATATTATGAAATTTTGAATAAAGCTAAAGTGCAGCTACGTTATTAAAAATAATAATCAAAACCTTTTAAGTAATTTTCAGGTGCATGTTCAGTCCCTCTGCTGTTTTCTTTTTATCATTTTGGCCAAGCTTGCCTTGATTACAATAGTGTTTTAACATCACATATTGTGAAAGCAAGACTGCAGCAGTGAATTAGCGAAGTTGAATTTGAGGACAGCTTGCAAAGTTTGCAAAATTGAAGGTGAATATCAGCAACAACAAAAACAAAGACAAAAGGAAAGACGGAAATCAAAGCCACAATCTAACACTGTTTCCTCTCTGAGATGAATTGAGGGGTTGTTTGGTTCATATTAAGTGTTAAAATGACTGATGCAAGATTCGTTGATACACCCACAACCAATGGGTGGTAAGTCTAGTCCTACTTAGAATAGACTCATTGAAGTTAATGGACATGACTAACTTAGGTTCATTCATTTCAATGGATTTACTCTGAATAGGACTTAATGGAATACAACCCAGTGTTTTCATACAGTCAGAGGATTGTATCTAACAAAGCCATCCTGCTAACACATAGATTTCCATCAGCACAACAAGACTTCCTCTCCCTCTCCATCCCCCATGCCTCCTCCAGATCTGTTCTAGGGTTTTCCCCAACCCTCTGGACCAGATTGAAGTTGTGGCTTAAACTAGCATAAAGTGTAGTACAGAGTTGGTCCTTTGTATCAACTAACTGGAGCAACTAGAAGACTGAGTGGCTCAATTACTGAATTCTGTTTACCTTTGGAAATCTTACCATCTCCTGAATTACTGAACAAAGACAAAGAGCAAAGTCAAGGAAGCTCTTAGAGGCAAAAAGTCTTCCTTCAGAAAATGGAAGTCTTGTCCGAATGAAGAAAATAAAAAAGAACACAAACTCTGGCAAAAGAAATGCAAGAAGACAATAAGGGATGCTAAAAAAGAATTTGAGGAGCACATTGCTAAGAACATAAAAACCAACAACAAAAAATTCTATAAATACATTCAAAGCAGGAGACCATCTAGGGAGGCGATTGGACCCTTGGATGATAAGGGAGTCAAAGGTGTACTAAAGAACGATAAGGAGATTGCAGAGAAGCTAAATGAATTCTTTGCATCTGTCTTCACAGTGAAAGATATAGGGCAGATCCCTGAACCTGAACTAACATTTGCAGGAAGGGATTCTGAGGAACTGAGACAAATAGTGGTAACGAGAGAGGAAGTTCTAGGCTTAATGGACAATATAAAAACTGACAAATCACCGGGCCCGGATGGCATCCACCCGAGAGTTCTCAAAGAACTCAAAGGTGAAATTGCTGATCTGCTAACTAAAATATGTAACTTGTCCCTCGGGTCCTCCTCCATGCCTGAGGACTGGAAAGTGGCAAATGTAACGCCAATCTTCAAAAAGGGATCCAGAGGGGATCCCGGAAATTACAGGCCAGTTAGCTTAACTTCTGTCCCTGGAAAACTGGTAGAAAGTATTATTAAAGCTAGATTAACTAAGCACATAGAAGAACAAGCCTTGCTGAAGCAGAGCCAGCTTGGCTTCTGCAAGGGAAAGTCCTGTCTCAGTAACCTATTAGAATTCTTTGAGAGTGTCAACAAGCATATAGATAGAGGTGATCCAGTGGACATAGTGTACTTAGACTTTCAAAAAGCGTTTGACAAGGTATCTCACCAAAGACTTCTGAGGAAGCTTAGCAGTCATGGAATAAGAGGAGAGATCCTCTTGTGGATAAGGAATTGGTTAAGAAGCAGAAAGCAGAGAGTAGGAATAAACGGACAGTTCTCCCAATGGAGGGCTGTAGAAGGTGGAGTCCCTCAAGGATCGGTATTGGGACCTGTACTTTTCAACTTGTTCATTAATGACCTAGAATTAGGAGTGAGCAGTGAAGTGGCCAAGTTTGCTGACGACACTAAATTGTTCAGGGTTGTTAAAACAAAAAGGGATTGCAAAGAGCTCCAAAAAGACCTCTCCAAACTGAGTGAATGGGCGGAAAAATGGCAAATGCAATTCAATATAAACAAGTGTAAAATTATGCATATTGGAGCAAAAAATCTTAATTTCACATATACGCTCATGGGGTCTGGACTGGCAGTGACCGACCAGGAGAGAGACCTCGGGGTTGTAGTGGACAGCACGATGAAAATGTCGACCCAGTGTGCGGCAGCTGTGAAAAAGGCAAATTCCATGCTAGCGATAATTAGGAAAGGTATTGAAAATAAAACAGCCGATATCATAATGCCGTTGTATAAATCTATGGTGCGGCCGCATTTGGAATACTGTGTACAGTTCTGGTCGCCTCATCTCAAAAAGGATATTATAGAGTTGGAAAAGGTTCAGAAGAGGGCAACCAGAATGATCAAGGGGATGGAGCGACTCCCTTACGAGGAAAGGTTGCAGCATTTGGGGCTTTTTAGTTTAGAGAAAAGGCGGGTCAGAGGAGACATGATACAAGTGTATAAAATTATGCATGGCATTGAGAAAGTGGATAGAGAAAAGTTCTTCTCCCTCTCTCATAATACTAGAACTCGTGGACATTCAAAGAAGCTGAATGTTGGAAGATTCAGGACAGACAAAAGGAAGTACTTCTTTACTCAGCGCATAGTTAAACTATGGAATTTGCTCCCACAAGATGCAGTAATGGCCACCAGCTTGGACGGCTTTAAAAGAAGATTAGACAAATTCATGGAGGACAGGGCTATCAATGGCTACTAGCCGTGATGGCTGTGCTGTGCCACCCTAGTCAGAGGCAGCATGCTTCTGAAAACCAGTTGCCGGAAGCCTCAGGAGGGGAGAGTGTTCTTGCACTCGGGTCCTGCTTGCGGGCTTCCCCCAGGCACCTGGTTGGCCACTGTGAGAACAGGATGCTGGACTAGATGGGCCACTGGCCTGATCCAGCAGACTCTTCTTATGTTCTTATGTTCTTAAGAATAGCAAATTTATATGTTTTATAATACAAATCTCGACATTCCTGGGAGGATTGCTAAAAGACAAACCTCCTAGACCACATATGCTTGGGCATTTCCTGATGAAGTGATGGAAAGCAATGCTTTTCAAAAATATTAATTGATTAGTATACATTTGATTAGAGATTACAAAACTCAGAGGAATCAAACCTCCTCTGGATGTGACAAGATTTGATCTTTTTGGGATGTGCTAGGGCACATGGAAGATTTGCCCAAATTTGGATTGGGTCTTTTAATAAAAATCACATGGGGGCCTTAAATTTTTTTGTCTTTTTCCCCCTTCACCCACATATAGCTTTAGCAATGACCAAAGCAATGACCAAATGACAGCAGTCACATACTGCTAGAGTGCTTTACATATATTATCTCAGTAATCTTTATAATATCCTTGTAAATTACGAACATAGGAACCTGCATTAATACTGAGTTTGACCATTGATCTATCCAGCTCAGTATGGTCTACACTGACTGGCAATAACTCTCTGGGTTTCAGACAGGGGTCTCTCCCAGCCCTCTCTGGACATGCTGAGGATTGAATCAGAGACTTTCTGCATGCAAAGCAGATGGTCTACCACTGAGCTGTGGCCCTTTCCCAAGTTAAGTCAGTTTTATTTTTATCATAAAATCCACTTACTGAGTTCATGGTAAAGGCAGGATTTGATCTCATCAATTTTTAAGGGCACTACAGTACAGTAGCTCAAATTGTTAAAGACTATGGTACTAAGCAGATTGTTCTGTCATTGCAAAGATTTCTCCTTGTGCAACAAACAATCTTTCCCCCTCCTCTCCCTGCGCATCTTCTAAATCTGTTCTGGGGCTTTCCCAAACCTTCCAGCACAGAATTGGGATTGGCATGGGGCACAGGAAGGAAAAGGAGAAGGGAGGGAAATCCCCTTGCTCTAGCACTAATCCTTGTGCTAGCACAAAAATGTAGTTGAATACCACCCAGTGATTTTTCTTTCTGCATTTTACTGGATTTTTATTATGTCATCTAAAAATGTCCAAAGGTAATAAGGAGTGTGGCCTGATTAATCAAATGACTTATAATTGATAATTAAGCACTTACATATGCATACATTTGCATATAACTAAGGCATTCTTTATAAAAATGGTGGGTGTATATGTTGCAATAGGTTTCATCTTAGAAGAGGTGTTCCCTCTTGGTTTTTTTTTTTGTTTTTTTATAATTTTTATTCAAATTTTCAGAAGACAAACAAAACAAAATCAAACAACAAAAACATAATAATACAATAAAAAATCTTCTTGACTTCCGATTTGTCGCAGATCAGCTATAAGTATATAATATATATCAAACCTGTCCATTAATACATACAAGATCACTTTTCTCCATAGGCTATCTTAATTAATCGTCAAATCCCATTATCATCATTTCATTTTTATCTTTCAACAAAAAGTCTAAGAGAGGCTTCCAGAAGAGGTGTTCCCTCTTGTATGCAAGTGAATTTTATGGATGGGTGGGCATATCAATTCAATAATGAATTAATTGAACGATTAGTAATAGGATACCTCTTGTAAGGCAGTGCCTGTCACCTGCAGCATTTAAAAGTAGTACTATTTTAAACATAATTTAAAACATTGCCAATAAATCAGGTGTGTCTTTTGATTTATTAAAGTTAGATTTGATCTAACTGATTAGTCCTTCAAACTAGACACTGGTCCATAACAAATACTTATGTCCACCTTTTGACTCCCCATGTCGCAGTGCAATCCTAGCCATGTCTACTCAGAAGTAAGTCCTATTATTATAAATATGATATTATTTCATTTTCTATCTACTCTAAAAACATATTAAAACATCTTCAAAATAAAACGTCTTAAAAGCATTATTTTTTAAAACAAAGAAACAAAAACATTTAAAAACATCTTTAAAAGCAATTCCAAAACAGATGCAAACTGGGACAAGTTCTCTACCTAAAAGTATTGTTGAAATAAAAGCTTATTGAATTCAGTGAGGCTTACTCCCAGGTAACTGGGGTTAGGATTGCAAACATAGCTCTCAAAATATCTAACATTCACAAAATATCTAATGAACGCCCACCATTTATATAATAATAAATGTATCAGAGAGTCATCTTTCCTCTTCCCATAAGCCAAACAAGGAATGCCTGCTTACAAAATAGGTATTTAAAACTGTATGTTTTTCCAGATGCCGTCATATAGCCAGAACAATGGGACCCACATGCTCATGATCTAGCAGGGCTGTCTGAAACTGAGATCAAAATACCAATGTGTAGAGAGATAGAAATCCCCATTGGCTCTGGTATGCAGAACATTTTGTACCTTAGCACCAAACCCATGATTAACAGGTTATTTTATAAAGATTTCCAGAATGTTCTTGTTGCCGTTGTTATTCCCAACAAGATCTCCTGTGCTTGGACTCACACTGGTATGGTATAGCAGTTTGGCTTTTATAATCAGATGGATATGAAAAATAGCTTCAATAATTTTTTCCTAAGAAACATTCTAAAACATTTCTAGCATAGTTATTCAATAAGGTATGAGCCATGTGCTAGTCTGGAGTGAAGGCAAAATCAGTTCATTGAGATTCAGCTATTTTCATGCAGGGACGGGGCAGAAATTCAATTCAGTTCACATTGATAGGTAAACCTACCTAATTTGCACTTTTTGAAGCAATATGCAAAATGAAACACATCCTTCAAAATTTGTACTTCTTTGAATTTTGCAGTGCAGTTGTCTAGCCAAGTAATGTGTACACAAATGCATGTACTGGGGTAAAGTGTACATAAAAATGCATATATTAGTGAAAACCGCATACAAAAATGCATTATATAAGGGGAAATTGCTTTGCAAAAATTGTATGTTAGGCAAAATTGTATACAGATATGTGTATATCAGAAGAAATTCCATTAAATTTTCATGAGGATTGTTTTTTAAAGAATTGCAAACTGATGTGGAAATGTGGAAAACTGAACTTAAGAATGGAAAAATGAAAAATGGGGAGAAACCAAAATTGACACATTCGCCCTTCCCTATCCTCATGTATCAGTCCCATGAGTCAGTTGGGACTGAAGCATGGGAGAGAAAGCTGGAAAAAAGCAGGTCAATAGAGTTAGATTAAATTTACTTTGCTATGTCTCTTTCTTAAAAAAAACTTGTCAGAATTATGAATTTTCATACATTCCAATAAAACGTGATTGACTTTAGGAAACATAGGACTCTGCTTTATCCTGAGTCAGACCAGTGGTCAACCAAGCTCAGTATTGTCAACACTGGAGCTGGGGAACCTTTGGCTCTTCAGATGTTGCTGAACTACAATTCCCATCATCCTTGACCATTGGACATGTTTGCTGGGGCTGATGTGTGATGTAGTTCAGCAACTTCTGGAGGGGCAAAGGTTACCCTCACTTGGTCTACCCAAACTGGCAGTGGCTCTCCAGGGTTTTGGAGAAGGAGTTTCTCCCAGCCCTACCTGAAAATACCAGGGATTGAACCGAGGACCTTCTGTGTGCAAAGTATGTGTTGTACCACAGAGCTATGTACCCTGGCCTTTAGGAACTGTAACTAAGAATGGACCATTATGAGCTGAACACCAAGGCCAATGTGGCTTGTGAGAATTGGAACTACCAAGAGATTCCAAAACGTGTCTCAGGTAGATGGACTTGAATTTGCACTGGTATCCTAAGAGTTTGTCCTTGGTGGATGGGTACCACTTCCGCATTATCAGGCCCTATGCCACACTCTTAATATTTGAAATGGGAAGAAGTCATTGGGTAGAGTGCTGAATGAGTAATGCCATTACTTCCAACAAAGGCCCTGCGGGCCTGCAATGGTTTCCTTCCAAGCATTAATGATGCAGTGTGGGACATAACCCAGTGGAAGCAATCATGTAAAAAACAGCCCTAAAAAACGAGCACATGCAAGTTACCAATTCATTTTCTGTTAAAGTCCATGCATCTCTCTGCATTCTGACCTTGTCTTTCTCTCATTCCCCCTCTCTCTTATTATTTTTCCCTTCAAACAGAAAGAGTTTAACAATGACTGTAAACTAAAGGAGAGAATAGAAGAAAATGGATACAATACATATGCATCGTTCTTTTGGAAAAACAACGGAAGGCAAATGTTTGTGGCCTTGAATGGAAGAGGAGCCACAAGGAAAGGACAGAAAACCAGGAGGAAAAATACAACCGCTCATTTTCTCCCAATGGTAGTCGAGCCACAGATGAAGGGCCTGTTCTATTGATAGCAGTTGAACCAAAGATCATTTGTCAGGAATACTTGGTAATCCTCTTGAAGAGGAAAGGCAGAAACAGTGCAGACGTCTGCTTGATTGAAAAGAAGAGGGAAGCCTTTGAAGGTTTTGTGCTCTCTGCTGGCACATGAAGTACTTCTAATTAGTTCTGTGTCATATCTTATAATCAAGACACAAGCTGGATCAAATAGGATGGGAGCTCTTTCCTGTGTGAACAAATTATTATTATTATTATTTTATCTCTGTGATAGAACTTAAAGGACACAAGACAATGTATTGAATGATGTTCGGGGAAAGTTATTTATGGAATACTAACTCATATCAAAGACCTTCATTGCTCATTCAAGCCTAATGATCCAATGAAACAGGCACACAAGCATTTACTGGAAGCTCGTGGATCATATGCAGCAGTAAAGAAGATTCTGGAATGATCTTGTGAAAGAAATGAATAGGATTAAGAAATATAAGGACATTAGAGTAAAACTGTTCTAACAAAATAAATAGTATGGTTCTCCCCGCCCTTTGTATGCTAATGCCATGCTTTTGTATTTCTCCCTAAGTTATTTATTTAATAGGATGTTAAATATCTTTCTTCTCTTTTCTTTTTTTGTTTGAAGGATTTTCTCTGTTGCTTCCTGTTGTGTAATTGTTCTTTTCCTTCTCTCAGCATTTTATACAAGATTGACCAAGTCAGATGTCAAAAAGCTCATACAAGTGTCCAAAAGTGTCCAAATGGATAAGGCTTAAAGGAAAATCTAGGGTTGTGGTTTACGTTTAATCTTGTTTGTTTGTTTTTCCTCTTGAAACTGGGTTTCTTTTTTAAATTTTGCACTTAAAACAATAGGATCAGATATGCATGGGAACTTCAACATGACCTGGATGTTGTTTTGTCAGCATCGCTGATTCTCTTTTCCCCCACAGGAGCAAAATTTCCCATAATGTATCATCTGAAGAGTCTTGCTGCTATTTTGAAATGGGCAGAGTTGAACTGGTACTCAGATGTGCATTTATCTACCAACTTATTTCAGTTAGACACCTGATCCCAAAGATGTTGAAATTTCATCAGAGTTATTCAGCAGGTTCTGTGGAACAGACAGTAAATGCATCCAACTGCATGTTATGTTGGTTGAATTATATTTTTTCAGACTAAAGCTGAATTAAGTCTATGGAGCTGCTAACATCTGAGGGAGCAATTTGCCTTGTTCTCCTCCCCCATCCTGGAAAAAGTAAGACAAAAAAAGAGCCAAATATTACCATCTTGTGACTGCAATCAAACTCCTTCAGAATAGCCTTGATGTATGTGGTGTTGAAAATTGCAGCCTCAATCTGCATACCTTTCCCTTTCAACATGGGGCAGTTTCAGATGTTGCATAGGAGCTGAGGGAGAAGAAGTGGGAGTGAATGACTCTGCCAGAGAATACTGGATTAGATGTCAATTTTCTATCAGGTGAGTGCATTGAGCATCAAATGTATGCTCACGCTCCTCACACCCAGGGCTGGCACCAGAGGGCGGCCAGGTTGGGCCCTGGCTGAGGGCCCCTGAAGTGCTCCTCCTTAGGGTGGGAGGGTGGTGCTCCCATTCTGTGATCTGCGGCAGCATCAGGTCCTGCCACAGATCATGGAGAGGGAGCTCCACAGGCACCCCCTAATACAGACAGTGTGAGCTTCAATAAGCCTGCACGCATGCCCCACCTACCTCTCCTGTCAGTGTGAATGCCATGTGTGCTGTGTGAGTATGCCTACCATCACCCAAGAAGCAGGGGCTTCCCTAAGGGGCTGACACCCCCACTGCTATGTTGGTTGATGGCAGGCATGCACACTACATGCATATGTCATTCACATGACACAAGAGGTAGGTGGGATACGCAGGTGGATATGTTAGCCCTGCGCCGCCTGTATCAGGGGGTGTTGGGCTACAGTGCTCCAGGCCCGGGACAGGGTGGTGTCCAAGAGTCCATTCATGCCTGGTGTTAGTCCTGCTCACACCCCTTGCTTTAAAAAATGTGAGGAATAATGGTGTACAATGGCTAAAAGTGTAAGTGGTCAGATTTTCATGCAAAATGGACAATGGGCCCTACAAACACCTGGATTTTATCAACAAGACCCTAAAATACTGGTCTTCTAACTTGGGTCCCCAGATGCTGTTGGACTACACCTCCCATCATCCTGAGACATCTTGATCAATGGTCAAGGATAATTGAAGGTATAGTCCATTGACATCTGGGGATCAAAGGTTGAAGACCAGCCCCCTAAAAACCATCAGGATCTGATCAGCAAGACCAATTAGCTGTCTCTTGCTTCTCCTGTGCTGGTTGGGAGATGTAGGTTTACCTCAAAGACCAGAAGGGCAGGAGCATTCTATTGGCTTTATGCCATTTTAACTGCATTTCCTTCTTTGTTTTACTGGAAAGGACCGATGAGATATACAGCACCCCAAGCCAGCTTTACTTTACTCACCATTCACATGACAATGTGATTAGAGCTAGTGACAGGTCCTGTCTGTCTAACAGACTGGGACCTAACATGGAAGAACTGCAAAGTTCTTTCTCAACCATCCTGGAAAAATGACAACATCTGGAAACCTCTCCCCCAAAGTGGCTCTGAATCACTGATAGCTTATACAAACAGCAGACCATGTCACAAAGCTATTCCTGGACTGTGCCATTTCAGACTGTTGGGGTGGAGGGTGGGGGTCACATACATACATAATTTCTCTGTGTACAGAAATCTAGATGTCAGGGAGAGAGATCATAGTATAGCATTCTTCCTGTTGTTGTTTTAATGTGTAAGGACTTGTTTCATGGAAGAATATTCAGACATGCAATTCCCCATGCATAGTCTGAGGCAGTACAGTCCGGAAACAGTTTTACAATTTAATCTGCTGTCTGTGTAGACTAAGCATGAGGCTGGAGGGCTTCAAGCTGATGGGGATGTTCTAGCTCTGGATTTCCTGCATTGAGTAAGGGGCTTGGACTACATGGCATACAAGGCTGGGGCCGGTTCTATGATTCCAACTCTATGATTCCACCTCTGTTACCCAGGATTTCCTGCATCGAGCAGGGAGTTGGACTTCATGGTCTACATAGTTTTTTTCCAACTCTGCGATTCCAACTCTATTATTTCTCCCAGCTCTATGATTCTAAATAAAGCTGTTTGCCCTCTTGTGGCACAAGTTTTATAAACCCTCCCTGTCAAAGTGGATATTGATCACACTGACATTCTTGCCCACTCCAACAGTCTAGAATAATCACACTAAAGTGAACAGATGTACTCTGAAGTAAGTGACTTGAGGATTGCAACCACTATTATTCATACTTGTAAATAACTTTCGAGAGCCAACCTAAAGCAACATCTTCAGTGTTCTTCATTTATCACAATATATGCAATGGCTCTGAAATACAATATTGGGCACATTTTTTAAACTGAGTGCTCCTATTTTCACAGCTTACACTGAGTAAATGCAGTCTTCAGTTAAACATAAATATCAACTTTGTTCAATCTGAAAAAAAAACTATATGATTTTTTGTTTTACTTTTTTTCTTTAACGTTAGAGAGCTGTGGATAGTTCATCAATATAACCATAATGAGATTCATTGTGTTAGAGCAAGTTAAGTAGAAAACTGTACATCAAGCCATCATGTACCACTCTCTTCACATTGTATTCCACTAAATAAATGAATAAATGTGTATGTCTTCTTTGCAGTATCTGTAGTGGGAAACAGAAGTAGTCTTATGAATATTTTAATTGCATTTAAGGGACTATATTGATGCTGCAACTTTGATCTTTATTGTCACAGAAGAAATCAGTTCAGTTTTTAATTTTGTTTGGAAATATTATTTGGATACAGAGATTTGCAAATTGTGTCCCTTAAAAAAATACTAATGAATAACCTCTACAAAGGCAATTTTGGGATCTGTTAACTTGTCTGAGCTTCACAGGCTGGTGAAGAGGGGGGAAAACTGTAGGCACAATCCATCATAGTACACGGCTGGCTGCTATTCACCCTACCTTGGCGTATGTGCACTGCAGCACTTGGGCCATGTGATGTTGGTCCTGAGAGGTCTGTCCACATCTGCACCCATTATCCATCCTTCTCTCATTTCTGGGTGCAAGTTAACCAAGATCACTTGGGCAGAATGTTCTATTGAGCCCAACACCAACTCTTTTCTACTTGTCCCTGTATCTGCACTAGCATGGAATGTGCCTACAGATTTCTCCTCAAATTATGAAATGTTCTGGCTATACATTCTGACCTTTTTTAAAAAAAAAATCCCTTATACAAAAGGGGCACAATCTACTGCGAAGTTCTTCTTTGCAAGCCCCAGTGAAACAGTAAAGCTATCAATGGCTACCAGCCATGACAGCTGGGCTCTGCAGTATGCAATATGCTTCTGAACAGCAGTTGCTGGAAACCTCAAGAGGGGAGAGTGTTCCTGCACTCCGGTCCTGCTTGAGTGCTTCCCTTGAGCATCTGGTTGGCCACTGTGAGAACAGGATGTTGGACTAGATGGGCCACCGGCTCGATCCAGCAGGACTCTTGTTATGTTCACAAGCCCCAGTGAAAGACATGGAAGTGTGCCCTTTATTTCATTGGTGCTTGCCAGGGGGAAATCCCAGTCTAATGTGGCCTAAGTCAAGTTGACGGTTCAGATCATGGCATGTGGCTAATGCAGAAGTAGCCAATGCGGTGTCCTCCAGATGTTGCTGGACTACAACTCCCCCCATTATCCCTCACCACTGGCCTGCTGGTTGGAACTGATGAAGTCCAACAACATCTCATGGGCACTACATTGGCTACCCAGGGGCTAGCATAACGTTAATTTTGCTTGGGGAATGACCAAATTTTTTTAATTTTGGGGGGGGGGAAATGTGTCAAACTACCAGCAGTACGGTTTGGGGATGCTGGGAGATAAATATGGTAACTTGAGACAAAATAACAGAATGGTTGTTGTCATATGAGGAGAGAGCTTTCCTTGTGTTACATTTGTTTTTGTTTTGTTTTCAAAGTGATAATTGCATCTGACAGGGCATGATGGACCACCCACAACAAAAATTAAATGTTTGTTTGGCAAATAAAGGATTGGATGACCACTCTTCTTAGCATCTATGGGACAAACGAGGTTCTCATGTCACAGAACCATTAACATTGCTTTGGGGTCTGGAGGAGGGGAGGGGGATGTGTAAACATTCATAATTATAGGATTTCAAAATGCTTTAAAAAAAACTCCATGCAAAAAAAGTACAAAAATGACTGCAGCTTGCAGAGGCCAGGAAACAAAAAATCAAGCCCCCATCCCAGCATGTACAGAGACAGAATATGGGGGGGGGGATGACAGGTTTTTTTATAGCCTTATAAACACTTCTTTGTTTTACCCCTCCCACCTCAAAATCCCTCTGATGTTTCACCATTGCAGGAAACATCCATATTTGATTTTAATCATTCTTTCAGTGAAGTTGGGAGACAGTTCTAGGATGTGCAGAAAGTAAAACTCACTCCCTGACAAATTGCTATTCTTTTTGAAATTCTTTTGGGGTTGCCTTTGAAAATCCCCTGGTAGTGCTTCACTTGAGGAGCTATCAAATTAATTTTGCTTTAAGTGAAATTGAGGGGGCTTCTTGAAGTGGAAGCTTGTAGCCATTTTGTTGGTTCCTGAGGATTTTATTTTAAAAAGCTGCCAAAGGCCCTGCTCATACAGATGTGCTCTGGTACCCTCTGTAGCAGGACTGTGCTGCACTTGGGTTTCCCAGAGTAATACCATTCCACCAGAACACCAGCACAATCCACAAGGAACTTCTCATGCACAATTCTGATTGAAGTGATTTTGAGCTCCAGTGTGACTCTCATTCATTTCGAAGGGGGTTATGCCAGAAAAGTTCGCAGGTAGATGTGCCCTAAGTATTATTCTGGCTCCGTCATAAATATGAGACAAAATAAAACAAGGTTATTGTGTGGTGTTTTTTATTAAAAAAAAAGTTGAACAACATGTACAGTATATTTAAATAATAAATAATAAAATTCTGGAATAGAGAATTATTTTGTGTGTGTGTGTGTGTCTCCCTCTTTGTTTTGTTGTTGTTGTTATGTGCCTTCAAGTCAATTATGAATTATGGTGACCCTATGAATCAGCAGTCTCCAGTAGCATCTGTCACGAACCACCCTGTTCAGATCTTGTAAGTTCAGGTCTGTGGCTTCCTTTATGGAATCAATCCATCTCTTGTTTGGCCTTCCTCTTTTTCTACTCCCTTCTGTTTTTCCCAGCATTATTGTCTTGTCCAGTGAATCATGTCTTCTCATTATGTCTCCAAAGTATGATAACCTCAGTTTCATCATTTTAGCTTCTATTTGTTCAATTTGTTCTAACACCCAATTATTTGTCTTTTTCATAGTCCATGATATGCGCAAAGCTCTCCTCCAACACATTTCAAATGAGTGGATTTTTCTCTTATCCATTTTTTTCACTGTCCAACTTTCACATCCATACATAGAGATAGGGAATACCATGGTCTTTACTACTTTGAAAATAGACCCCTTCTGCCCTATATATTCCAAGATGTATTTTCCCACTTTAAACAGTCTTGGCTTTCCTCAAAGAATCCTGGGAAGTGTAGTTTTTATTCTATTCCCAGAGTGGTCTAACAACCAATCCCTCTTCCCAAAAGAACTCTGGGAATGGTAGCTCTGTGAGGGCAATACAGATCTCCTAACAATTCTAAGCACTTTTAACAAACTACCATTCCCAGGATTCTTTGGGATTAAATAGCCATGACTATTTAAAGTGGTATAATACTGCTTTAAATGTATAGTGCAGACATTGAATGATAAATGCAAAAAAAGGGGGCATTGTCTAGTGAAGAATGGGGTTTGACAGCCATCATATAAATACTGGAGGGGAGGATGGAATCAAAATAATATTTTCACCTAACAGTTCAAAACATTCATCTTGGCCAACTCCTTTACGTACCAAAAGAAGCAATTAGCTGAATCACATGGTGCAAGAAGTTCTATATCCATTGTTCCTGTTCTGCTACTGCAAGAGACTTGTATGAGTACAGCAGAACTTTTCCCTCTCCTGCAGCCCCATGCATACCCTCAAAGTTGTCTCCAGAGAGTTGGGGGACCCTCCAGAGATGATTTGGGGTGCACGGGGGTAGGGGAAGAAATGAAAGTGCTTCTGTGTCAGCAGAACTCTGTTAACACTGGCTTGGATACAACCCATGGTCTCATTGCCACTGATGAGAGAGTCCAAGCCATCAGCCCCACCTTCTGCACTTCTTCATGTGTGGGATGGACATGGAGTAAAGGCTCCCCTCAAGAAGGGTATGGGGCATTTTCATGCGGGAGGGCATTGTAGCCACACTCAAGAATGGAATTTGGAATAGGGCAACTTACTGGAGTAAGTTCTGTTGGCTTCCTATACTTATGATTGCTCTGTAAACCTATAAATACACATGTGCATTGTGCACACAGACAGTGTATCCAGGTCTTATCCCCTCATTAGCCATCTTCCTTCTAGACAGGCTTGTACTCCTGCTTTCCTAAACACCATCCATGGCTAGAATCCTCGGCTGCTAATGTGTTCATAAACGATTTACAGTCAGGGGCAAGAAGTGAGGTGGCCAAGTTTGGTGATGACATTAAATTGTTCAGGGTTGTTGAAATGAAAAGGAAGTGCAAAGAAGCTCTAAAAGATCTCTCCGAACTGAGTGAATGGTAAATGAAATTCAGTGTAAACAAGTGTAAAGTTATGCATATTGGAGGGAAAAAAATCTTAATTTCACATATATGCTCATGGGGCCTGAATTGGTGGTGACTAACCAGGAATGAGACCTTTGGGTTGTGGATAGCTCAATGAAGATGTTGATCCAGTGTGCAGCAGCTGTAACAAATTCCGTTCTAGGGATCATTAAGAAAGGTTATTGAAAATAAAACTCCTGATATCATAATGCAGCTGTATAAATCTATGGTGCAGCTGCATTTGGAATACTGTGTACAGTTCTGGTCGCCTCACCTCCAAAAGGATATTGTAGAATTGGGAAAAGTTCAGAAACGGACAACAAGAATGATCAAGGGGATGGAGCAACTCCCCTATGAGGAAGGTTTGCAACATTTGTGGCTTTTTAGCTTAGAGACAAGGCGGGTCAGAGGCAACATGATAGAAGTGCACAACATTATGCATGGAATGGAGAAAGTGGATAGAGAAAAACAAATTTCTCTCATAACCCTAGAACTCATGGACATTGAATGAAGCTGAATGTTGGAAGATTCAGAACAGACAAAAGAACATACGTCTTCACGCAGCACATAGTTGAATTATGGAATTCGCTCCCACAAGAGGCAGTGCTGGCCACCAACTTGGATAACTTTAAAAGATTAGAGAAATTCATGCAGGATAAGGCTACTAGCCATGAGGACTGTGCTCTGCCTCCATACTCAGAGGCAGTATACTTCTGAAAACCAGTTGCCGGAAGACGCAGGAGGGAAGAGTGCTCAGGACTCGGCTCCTGCTTGTGGGTTTCCCATGGGCATCTAGTTGGCCACTGTGAGAACAGGATGCTAGACTAGATGGGCCACTGGCCTGATCCAGCAGGCTCTTCTTATGTTCTTATGGCTGAGCCAGCCCAAACCTAGTAGAGGGAAAACAAACCTTTAAAATACAGTTTAACCCTTTCCCCCCATAGTAGATTCTGGCAGGTCACAGAACTGAGCTGAAAGATGTTTGGAATAGGTGTAAGTCTGTCCCTGACCTGCCACATCCCTGGAATGCTCCTTTTTAGGGACCAATTTAAGTTCTGCCAGCCTAAGCTCCATCAATATTCCTCCTGAATATTCACCAACATTTTAGTGCACTGCAAGACTCAAAGAAGTGCGAACTTTGAAGGATGGCTGTGTTTCAGTTCGCAAATTGTTTCGGAAAGCACAAATTAAATAGGTTCACCTTTAACGCAAACTGAATCCCCGAAAGCATGTCCTTTACCATCTAGCTATCATATGTTCTCTCAAGGTGGTCTGTATTCATCCAGAACCAGTCACCTAGTTGCTCATTCTAGTGAGCAAACCTGACCAAGAGGATGTTATTATCTGAGTTTCCTTAGTTTACTGATGGTGCAAGAAGGCTTCGTTGCCTAGTATGACTGGTCTCTCTGCTGTTTATCCTTTTGGCCAAAGTTGGGTAGTGGCGCACAGGCTGAATCCACCATCTGATATTCTTCAGGTTACCATTTCAAGTTCAAATCTTGACATGAGCCCAGTGTTGCCACACTTGGAGAGAGCCATAGACACCAATGCCATCAGTGCTATTGTTTTCATACAACTTTGTAGGGCTAATGATGGGCTGAGCGCTATGTTGACCCAGCTCAATGTCATCCTATGTACCCATTCATGCATATAAAGGCTGATATTACACTTGATCTTAGCCAAAGGTAGCCTGTTTTGTGGTAAAAGCTTCATGTTTTAGGAAAAGCTATTTGGAATCCATTTTAGACCACTGTGGTGAAGATTCTTCAGTGTGGGGGAGATTCTTGAGGATGTAAATTATTATTTATTATTTTTTAATTTTTTTATTACATTTATTAATCGCCTATCTGGCTGGCCATCAGCCACTCTAGGCGATGTACAAAGCAAAATGATACAGAAATGATACAGAATCTAAAAAACTAAACAATAAAATAATACCTAACCAGCATTAAGAATAACATAATACAACCAAACAAAACAATAAGAACAAGGAATCTTCCATGATCTTCTTCTGATCTTCTTCTCCAGGTGACCTCAAGGCAACTCCAAGTGCGCACTTAGCATCGCACTTAGCATCGCACTTTGCGCGACGCCAAGGCACGCACCAAGGCGCTGCCTCAGGCAACCCCTCTTCTTTATATACCTGGAGCAGGGAAGACACAGGATGGCAGAGTTGTGGAGTAACTGGAGCAAGTGGCCACAGCTGCAACAGCATACAGAGTCTCGCAAACAGCATTCTTCCACACACCCAGCTTCAGGCAGCCCCTCTTCTTTATATACCTGGAGCAGGGAAGACACAGGATGGCAGAGTAAATGCATTTGAACATGCACCTCCCCGTTTGACTTTTATTTTATTTCAATGTTTTTATGTCTAGCTGCTTGAGCAAAAATACATTTTGATTTATGTATACTTCTATGTGGAGTTTAAACGTGTTTTGTTTTGCTGTCTTTTGATGTTGTCTACAAACTAATTTTAAAAAATTCTATTCTGTTCTATATACAAGCTGATGTTACTTAAGAGGAAGCCTTTCTCATCAGCTATTTTGAGGATTTGCCTCTTAAGTTTTTCCTTCTGTGCTGCAAACCCATTTCCAAGAGTATCTTATCTCTTGAGTTCATTCAGACACCGCTATCCAGAGTATGCCTCTATTGTTACATCGGAAATGGGAGATTTACTACAAGTAGTAAAGGAGCACAATGTTACACATGTACATGTACATGTACATTTTCCAGTCATGACAAAGAAGCAAAGTTTCTAGATATTCTAATTGACTATTCCCTAGATCAGTTGGTCATGGAACCGACCAGAGGGACGGCAACCCTGGACTTAATCCTCAGTGGGGACCGGGACCTGGTGCGAGATGTAAGTGTTGTTGAACCGATTGGGAGCAGTGACCACAGTGCTATTAAATTAAACATACATGTAACTGGCCAATTGCCAAGAAAATCCAACACGGTCACATTTGACTTCAAAAGAGGAAACTTCACAAAAATGAGGGGATTGGTAAAAAGAAAGCTGAAAAACAAAGTCCAGAGGGTCTTACCATCTCCTGAATTACTGAACAAAGACAAAGAGCAAAGTCAAGGAAGCTCTTAGAGGCAAAAAGTCTTCCTTCAGAAAATGGAAGTCTTGTCCGAATGAAGAAAATAAAAAAGAACACAAACTCTGGCAAAAGAAATGCAAGAAGACAATAAGGGATGCTAAAAAAGAATTTGAGGAGCACATTGCTAAGAACATAAAAACCAACAACAAAAAATTCTATAAATACATTCAAAGCAGGAGACCATCTAGGGAGACAATTGGACCCTTGGATGATAAGGGAGTCAAAGGTGTACTAAAGAACGATCAGGAGATTGCAGAGAAGCTAAATGAATTCTTTGCATCTGTCTTCACAGTGGAAGATATAGGGCAGATCCCTGAACCTGAACTAACATTTGCAGGAAGGGATTCTGAGGAACTAAGACAAATAGTGGTAACGAGAGAGGAAGTTCTAAGCTTAATGGACAATATAAAAACTGACAAATCACCGGGCCCGGATGGCATCCACCCGAGAGTTCTCAAAGAACTCAAAGGTGAAATTGCTGATCTGCTAACTAAAATATGTAACTTGTCCCTCGGGTCCTCCTCCGTGCCTGAGGACTGGAAAGTGGCAAATGTAATGCCAATCTTCAAAAAGGGATCCAGAGGGGATCCCGGAAATTACAGGCCAGTTAGCTTAACTTTTGTCCCTGGAAAACTGGTAGAAAGTATTATTAAAGCTAGATTAACTAAGCACATAGAAGAACAAGCCTTGCTGAAGCAGAGCCAGCATGGCTTCTGCAAGGGAAAGTCCTGTCTCAGTAACCTATTAGAATTCTTTGAGAGTGTCAACAAGCATATAGATAGAGGTGATCCAGTGGACATAGTGTACTTAGACTTTCAAAAAGCGTTTGACAAGGTACCTCACCAAAGGCTTCTGAGGAAGCTTAGCAGTCATGGAATAAGAGGAGAGGTCCTCTTGTGGATAAGGAATTGGTTAAGAAGCAGAAAGCAGAGAGTAGGAATAAACGGACAGTTCTCCCAATGGAGGGCTGTAGAAAGTGGAGTCCCTCAAGGATCGGTATTGGGACCTGTACTTTTCAACTTGTTCATTAATGACCTAGAATTAGGAGTGAGCAGTGAGGTGGCCAAGTTTGCTGATGACACTAAATTGTTTAGGGTTGTTAAAACAAAAAGGGATTGTGAAGAGCTCCAAAAAGACCTCTCCAAACTGAGTGAATGGGCGGAAAAATGGCAAATGCGATTCAATATAAACAAGTGTAAAATTATGCATCTTGGAGCAAAAAATCTTAATTTCACATATACGCTCATGGGGTCTGAACTGGCGGTGACCGACCAGGAGAGAGACCTCGGGGTTGTAGTGGACAGCACGATGAAAATGTCGACCCAGTGTGCGGCAGCTGTGAAAAAGGCAAATTCCATGCTAGCGATAATTAGGAAAGGTATTGAAAATAAAACAGCCGATATCATAATGCCGTTGTATAAATCTATGGTGCGGCCGCATTTGGAATACTGTGTACAGTTCTGGTCGCCTCATCTCAAAAAGGATATTATAGAGTTGGAAAAGGTTCAGAAGAGGGCAACCAGAATGATCAAGGGGATGGAGCGACTCCCTTACGAGGAAAGGTTGCAGCATTTGGGGCTTTTTAGTTTAGAGAAAAGGCGGGTCAGAGGAGACATGATACAAGTGTATAAAATTATGCATGGCATTGAGAAAGTGGATAGAGAAAAGTTCTTCTCCTTCTCTCATAATACTAGAACTCGTGGACATTCAAAGAAGCTGAATGTTGGAAGATTCAGGACAGACAAAAGGAAGTACTTCTTTACTCAGCGCATAGTTAAACTATGGAATTTGCTCCCACAAGATGCAGTAATGGCCACCAGCTTGGATGGCTTTAAAAGAAGATTAGACAAATTCATGGAGGACAGGGCTATCAATGGCTACTAGCTGTGATGGCTGTGCTCTGCCACCCTAGTCAGAGGCAGCATGCTTCTGAAAACCAGTTGCCGGAAGCCTCAGGAGGGGAGAGTGTTCTTGCACTCGGGTCCTGCTTGCGGGCTTCCCCCAGGCACCTGGTTGGCCACTGTGAGAACCGGATGCTGGACTAGATGGGCCACTGGCCTGATCCAGCAGGCTCTTCTTATGTTCTTATGTTCTTACACGTGAAAATGTCACGCAGTAGGGTTGGATGCTATGACATATTAATGCAACCAGATGTTAGCGAAGAAAAACTTGTGCAGTCGAAGGTAGGCTGTTAAATCATTTCCTCTGCTTTCTCTTCCCACTGAGAGGAGGACTTTGGCATACCTATGGAGTATGACTCATATCTGAGAGCTCCTTTAAAAAAAAAAAGACAAATACAATTGTGAAAACACAAACCAATTCATTATTTCCAAACAGTGCCAATTTTCTGTGGTTTTTGTCATCCTTCAGCTCTTCTTGCTGATTTGGCTGGGGTTTTTTTCCAGGCTCTTAGGGCTTCTTTGGCATCCTTTGCCTTGAGATCAGCGTGTTTGATTGAACATAAAAGCACAGAGTCTTTGCCATTACAGCTTCTCAGATAGGAAGGAATTCTTCTGCAGTTCTCTTCACTGGCTTCCCTTTCAGTTCCAGCATGAACTTCTTCATCCATCCTCATTTTATTCGGCCTCTCTTGCCACAGCCTTCAGTCTTACAAAAAGGTACTTTGCTTCTTTTATACAAAGCTTGTGTTACAGGTCACATCCACACTATACATTTCAAGTACATGGCTTCCTCCATAGAATCCTTGAACTATAGTTTACCCCTATAGTAAGCAATGTAATAGTTTACATTGCTGCAATTCTCAGCACCCTTAACAAACTACAGTTCCTAGGATTCTTTGAGGGGACCCATGTGCTTGAAATGTACAGTATGGATGTAACCACAATCTTTACTATGATGCAGTGGGCACTCAGGGTATGAGGTGTGTATTCTTCTTCTTGCTGTTTTATGAAACAGACAGGGTGATTGGTGTTCCTTTTTAAGAGCATTGCACATTGGGATGGATGAAACAATCTTGAGCTTGTGCATGAGTCCCTTACACATGAGTCCATCAGCAAGTCTGTCCTGTCCCAAATTGGGACAGATTTTAAAAAGAAAAATCCTTTTTAAAACTTAAAAAAATTGGCATGCTTTCAAAAAACTTAATATAGTACTTACAAGGGCTTCCCTGTATGGAGAAACAGATGGCTTTCCATGTGTATAATGAAGGCAGCCATCTTTTTCCCCTGCAGTGTCCCTTGTAGACCTCGGTACAATTACTCAGGAAAGGATGGGATGTCATGACATACCACTGCTTCCAGGAGCTTTTTACACATGCAAATACAAACATGCAAACCAGCATGCAGAAAGGATATGTGGTGTAATCACAGAGGTAGCATTTGTGGGGTTATCAGCATTTCTGTTTTGCTTTTTGATCAATACAACATAGGACCATAGGAAGCTGTCATATACTGAGTCAGATCATTAGCTCAGTATTGCCTACACTGATTGACAATGGCTGTCCAGAGTTTCAGGCAAGAATATCTCCCAGCCCTACATTGAGATGCTCAGGATTGAACCTGGGGCCTTCTGCATGCAGAGCAGATGCTCTACCACTGAGTTATGGCCCTTACTCAAACTTTGGGGGGGTCATAGTGGGCCACTGAATGGATGAATGATATGTGGGTACTTCAGATTCCATTCTCATTTAGCCCTCAGTTTCTATTAAGATGACTTGTCAATTTCAATGGTCGTGTCTGTTCTGTGATGTAATGTAGGTTTTCCTGTCCACAGGGAACAAGACGGAGACCACCAGGCATGTGCTCCCATGTAAAAACACTACACAGCCATTACTGGTAATAGTTTTCCATCATTAGCAACCTGAGGTCAAACTGAAGGCAGCAGCTTAGAAAGGAAGTGCACCATATCCCATTACAAATCCCCTGAGCCATCCAGTCTCCCATAATTAAGTGTACAAGTGTGCTTAAAGTGCTGAGCAGTCTGGGAAACATAAGCAGTTAAAACTTTAGCAACTTAAAAGAAATGGAAGGCCCTTCAAACCAACCCCAGTTTATTTTAAGGTTGGTTTGTTTTTTTGCTGAGCAAGAGGTAAAACACACACACACACACACAACCTGATTCAGTTTGAAAGCAACAAGACCAACCTTGTTATGGCAGGTAAAGCATGGCTAGCAGCTATGCCTAGCCCACCAATACTTTTCGTCCAGACCTATCCTGAGCATTGTTGACAAACATGAGATGATTTACCCATGGGATGGTTGATCCAGGAACAAACTGATCTATTTCCATATCAGTTTATCATTAAAAGAAAAGACTGCAGAATAATGCACATTTCTCCTACGATGCACACGTTTGTATATAATTTTACCTATGCATTTTTGCCAGCATATTTCTTATTGTAATGCATTTTACATTTCACAAATATATGCATTTTGTGTATATTTCCCTCTAATATAAGCATTTATGTGTGCATTTTTGTTTTGGGTTGGTCTTTTTGCTTGGAGAACTGCATCACAAAATTCAGAGATGGGTGGATTTCAAAGGCTAGCTGCATTTCATTTTTCAAATATCGATCAAATCAGTTCCTCCAACATCTCTATATTCACCAAACGTTTCACCCAGCACTTGGTTTGCGGCAAAGTTTGTACTGCTGTTTGATTTGGGCTTTTAGAGGGAAAGTTCTACTAATGTCAACTTGACATGCATTTTAAAATGTAATTTTATTTTATAATGTGTATTGTAATACTGCTGGTTTTGTCTTGGAAAAAATAGACTAACTTGGTTGATTTTATCAGTAATTTTAATATAAACTGCTTAGAGATTTTGATGGCTAAATGGAATACACAACTTATTAAATAAAAAATAAAAGTTTTATGTTTTCATTGTTTTACTGATTTTATTGTTATATGGTCATTGTATCTTATATTATGATTGTATCTTATGTTATGACTTGGACTCCCTTTCTGGGCTGAAATGTGGGGTACAAATGTCTTTCAGAACAAGAACATAAGAACAGCCTGCTGGATCAGGACAATGGCCCATCTAGTCCAGCATCCTGTTCTCACACTGGCAATTTAGTATCATCAGCAAACTTGACCACCTCACCCCTTGGTCTCTCATCACCACTATCTTTGACTCCTTTGTCATCCGAAAAGTACAACTACCTCCCTAGACAGTCTCCTGCTACTAATGTTTTAAAAATGTTTTTGTTGTTGTTGGTCTTTATTTTTTAGCAACATGCTCCTCAAATTCTTTTTTAGCATCCCCTATTGTCTTGCATTTCTTTTGCCAAAGTTTCTGTTCCTTTTTGTTCTCCTCACTTGAACAAGACCTCCATTTTTTGAAGGAAGCTTTCTTGTCACTAATGGCAACTTAGACTATAATCATTAACCATGATAGCATCCTCTTGGCCCTGACTGTACCTTTCCCAATCTCCAGCATACATACCAGTTGAGCTTCTAATAGTGTGTTTTCAAACAAATCTCAAGAATTTTGAAGTGATTTAACCCTCTCAACCTTGCCTTTCCCCTCCTTTTCAATAAGTTTCCTCTTTTGAAGTCAAATGTGATCATGTTGAATTTTCTTGGCAATTAGCCATTTACATGTATGCTTAATTTAATGGCACTGTGGTCACTGTGCCCAATTGATTTGACAACATTTACATCTCGCACCAGGTCCTGGGTGCCTCTTAAAATTAAATCCAGGGTTGCTGTCCCTCTGGTTGGTTCCATGACCAACTGTTCCAGGGCACAGTCATTTAGGATATCCTCTTTTTGTGACTGGACCACATACATAGTCAGTCTACATGATGGTTGTTGAAGTCACCTATTACTACAACATTTCCACTTTTGAATGTTGCCTTGATTTTGTTTTTCATCTCAAGATCTCCTTGGGCATTTTGATCAGCAGGGCAATAGCACATCCCCAGTACTAAATTACTCTTGGGGCCTATTACTATCTCTATAAACAAACAAAATAAACCAACTGAAATATACCTTCTCTCCCACTGAGATATGTTCCACAGATATTCAATTACAGCTGTACATCAGGGGCGGGGAACCTTCTTGGCTCCATGGGCCAAATTTGACAGTCACTTACCAATCACATGGTGTCATCATGACATCACATGATTGGCAGATGGGTAGGGGTGCCCACCTGTCAAAATCCTTTGCGCTTTCTAGAACTTTCCTGCATCATTGTCACATACATCACCTCAAACCCACCTTCCAAGGGAGGCCATGTCACACCTGCCATTTCACACCAGCAGTGTGTACTCACACATGTGGGAACTACCGTAGTGTGATAGAAGAGAGGGGGGGAAACTCCTTTTAAACTCTTTCCCAGCCAACCTTTTCTTTCAATTTCTGCCCCTTCCCCCGCTCTCAGGACTTTCACATGCAGCCTTGCCCCTGCATAGCTGCGTTTGCAATTTTCACTCGCAGCTGGGCAGAGGGGAGGAGGAGGAAGCAGATGATGATGATTACCCACCCTTCACCCAGAGGTCCCAGGGCAGGTTACAACAATTGTAAATCACATAATTAAAACTGTTATTTATTTATTCATTTATCATTTAATTTATATCCCGCCCTTCCTCCGAGTAGGAGCCCAGGGCGGCAACAACCTAAAACAACCTAAACAACATCACAGAAAATAAGGTGGGTCCTAAAAATATACATCTCTGGTATCAAAGGCCAGAGTAAAGAGGTGCATTTTCAGCATTCACCATAAATTGTACAATGAAGTTTCCAGATGCATCTCTGCAATCTGGGATTTAAAGGGGGAGGGGGAGACTTGGAAAAGCCTCTTCCAATTTCCCCCCTACCCCTTTAACTTCCTGATTGCAGAGACATAAGAGTGAGACTTGGAAAGGCACCAGCACTCTGTCATGTTTGAGCAAACAGGAGCACAGGAGCTGTCTTAAAGCTTTTACCAAAGCATCTTTGAAGTAGTGTGCATGTGCATGCAAGCTGCTTCAAAGGGCCCTTTTGCACAGAGCTTTAATCCCTAATCAGCTGGTGAGTGGAAATTAAATCCTGCTGCTTTGCTTAAGTGATCTTGTTTCCTGCTGGGAACAGGATTGCACAGCCAAGGCAGGATTAAACCCTGTCCTTCTGCTCATCTGCTGACATCACTAGTGAAATCAGCGGGTGGGCAGATAGAAATGATTTGGGGGAAATGACCTCGGAGACAAATGGGACCCACTGACCAGCCATGATTGGCTCACAGGCCAGAGTTTCTCTACCTCTGCTCTATATGCTTAAATCTCTCCCACTGAAATCTTCCATTGAGATAGTATATAGCCATCACGAGTAGTAGCCACTGAAAGCCTTATCCTCCATGATTTTTTCTAATCCCCTTTTAAAGTTATCAGAGTTTGCAGTCATCGCATTTTGTGGTAGCAAATTCCATATTGTAATAGTGTGTGACGGTGGAGGGGGTCACCATTGGTGTGAATAGTTATTGCACATAAAGAAGAACATCCATATGTATTTGCAAAATATAAGAGGATATAAAAATGATTTATTTTGACTGGATGATGATCCCAATATTTTTTTTATTTTTTATTTTTTATTTTTTTTATACCCCGCCCTTCCTTCCAGCAGGAGCCCAGGGCGGCAAACAGAAACACTAAAAACACTTTAAAACATCATTAAAAGACCATAAAATACATTAAAACAAAACGTTAAAAATATTTTTTAAAAACTTTAAAAACATCTTTTAAAAAGGGTTAAAGATATTAAAAGACATACTGTATTAAAAGCAATTCTAACACAGACGCAGACTAGGATAGGTCTCAACTTAAAAGGCTTGTTGGAAGAGGAAAGTCTTCAAAAGGCGCCGAAAAGATAGCAGAGATGAATATCTCTTTTCACTGACCCCCTCTCTGCCACTCGCTGTATCCTTGAAGTTTAGTGTGTGTGGTTTGTAATGTTGGGACCTGTCCCCATAGGATCATAAAGTTGGAAGGGACTTCAAAAGTCATCAAGTTCAATCATCTCCCCATGCAGTAAATTGTCTACTACAGCCTTTCCCAACTAGTGGGCCACCAGATGTTGTTGGACCACAACTCCCATCAGCCTCAGCCAGCATTGCCAATGGTCAGGAAAGATGGGAATTGTGGTCGAACAACATCTGGTGGCCCACTAGTTGGGAAAGGCTGGTCTACTACAACATCACTGGGAGGTGGCCTTCCAGCCTCTGCTTAAAAACTTCCAATGAAGGAGAGTCCATCACCTTCTGAGGCAGTCTATTCCATTGTTAAATAGCTTTTACCACCAGCAAGTTTTTCCTAATGCTTAGTCAAAATCCCCTTTCTTGCCATGACTTCTGCTCTCTGCCACGACTTCTTCAACCTGGTGTCCTCCTTTTGGACTACAACTCACATCATCCCTGACTATATGCCATGCTGGCTGGGGCTGATGGGAGTATAGTTCAAAACATCTGGAGGGCACTAGCTTGGGAAAGGCTGCTTTGGAGCAACAGACAATAAATTTGCTTCATCATCTATGTGACAGCCCTTCAAATATTTGAATACCATATCACCTCTTCTCCATCCCGATGGAGTCTGATAACAAACCCTTTTCTTCCATGTTTGTGAAGGATGCCATTTGCCCCTAAGAAGGGAAAAGCACAATATCTCAATTTGCATCAAAGTCAAGTTCACTTCCCATTCTGAGATTTTATTTCTAGGTACTCTTTGGAGGAAATTGCAGTCTGACTACAGTTACAACTCCAGTTAATAAAATGTTAACAAGGCATTCCCAAAAGGCAAACATTGGGACAAATTAGGGACAGTTATTTATCAGGGACTTTGACCAAGGAAAAAAAAAAGATGGCCCCGTAGTAAATAGGGATAATTGGCGTTTACAAACCACCACAAACAGTAGGCTGATCCCTACACACACACACAGAGCTCCCCAAACTCTTGGCTGAAACATAGGGCTGTGAGAGAGCAGAAAAGGCAATTAAGAGTTAAGTTTCCCATTGCTTAAATATCCCACGCCATATCTTTTTAAGGTTCAGCAAAGTTTCAGAATGGACCAAAACAGCATTTTATCCAAACAGCTTCTCTTATCCGCAACATGCAGCAACTTTTTGGTTTCAATTATTGATGTTGTCTTTGTTTGTTTGAGGCCTTCCCAGTTTCTCTATGTTGTTAACATTTCTCCAGTAACATTGCTGTGCTTCATGTAAATACAAAGAATTTTCTTAAGTTGAGCCAGATCGCGTTTAATACTTCACCATATAACTAGTGCAGCCCTAATTAAATAGAGGACAGATGGCGGTCCTCGTGTAATACATAGAAATCTTGTGAGGTTTGCTTTTTTTTTTTTTATTGAGCATGAAATACATAACAGATTTCTTGCCACCTAGGTAGAAGTGAATGAAATACAACTTTCCTCCTCCCTTTCACGTCTGTATGAATGTGTAGAGTCTTTTGGAAACCCACTGGGCAAAAACGAAAAAAGGTTTTTGCTTTTTCAAGGCTTTTTGAGCAAACATTCAGAAAGTCTGGGTTCTTAGGAGCCATGATCAAAGAAAACAGAAAATCAAGGTATTTGGGGAGCATAAAGCTTCTCCTTTGCTCTTTGGAGAAAAATGTCCATTGGATCCCATTCATAAGGGATCCATTCTCCATCTGAACAATACATTTAAAGCACGATGATAGACGTATGATGCCACTCTAAACAACCATGGTTTCCCCCAAAGAATCCTGGGAAGTGTTGTTTGTTAAAGGTGCTGAGAGTTGTGAGGACCCCTATCCCCACACCCAGGTATAATTCTTAGAGTTCCTTGGGAAGGGAGATTGGTTGTTAAACCACTCTGGAAATTGTAGCTCTGTAAGAGGAATAGGGGTCTCCTAAAAAAATCATTATTTGGGGGAAGTCTCGGCCGTTTAAAGTCATAGAATCACAGAATAGTAGAGTTGGAAGGGACCTATGAGGCCAATGAGTTCAACCCCTGGTCAATGCAGGAATCCAAGTTAATAATACTGCTTTAAACGTATAATACTGTTTTAAATGTATAGTGCAGATATGGCCTCCAGTAGCCTATATTTTGCTGCCACAGGCAAAAGACACAATGGCGCTCCCACCCAGTCTGCATACAGAAGCCAGCCAGGCTGGCAGTTGAACCTTACTTCAGCACTAGCACCAAAGGGCAGCAAGATAGTCTGGTGGGCACAATGGCACGCTGCATGGCACACACAGCTCCTGAAATGGACTGGAAGCCAATGCAGATGGCATAAGAACTTAAGAAGAGCCCTGCTGGATCAGGCCAATGGCCAATGGTCTATCTAGTCCAGCATCCTGTCCTCACAGTGGCCAACTAGATTCCTATGGGAAACCCACAAGCAAGACCTGAGCACAACATGCTCCCCACTTGTGATTTTCAGAAACTAGCATTCAGAGGCATACAGCCTCCAACAGTGAAGGCAGAGCATAACCATCAAGGCCAGTAGCTATTGATAGCCTTATCTTCCATGGATGTGTCTGGTCCTCTTTTAAAGCCATCCAACAAATGATATGATTTAATCGCCCACTCCCATTTAACAGTCCTTCAGCTCTGTTCTGAACTAACAAAAGATTCCAAGCAACTTTTAAAGGCAGACCCACATACAAACCATTGCAACAATCCAAACAACCAGCTCTCTGTTGCTCTGGCAATGAAGCATGATCCCATGGACCAAATGTTATATTGTTAGGGACTGCAAATAACTGCCTTAGATGTCTTCAGTAATGACCCTTTCCTGATAATTACCCACAAATATTACACAAGCTAAAGAGAGGGGAGGTTTTAATGTCTGTAAAAGTTATGCGCAGCTGGTTAACACCGTTCAGAACCAGGAGAGCTTGTAAACTATTGCTCTTTTCTTCTTTTTCCTTCAGTGCATTAGGAGAGGGATGACTTAAATGCAGCTGTTCTCACATTTTAACAGAAGTGTTGCTTGATATGCAGAAGCTCCCAGGAAATCATTTTCATTGAATAAATTCAGATCAATGAATGAACAATACCAGACTGTTGGAATTTTCATGCGTTGAACGCTATTGTCACTTTGTGCTATTTATTGAGCAAACTGTGAATGGCCACCTCAATTAACCAGCCACTTCAGGATGTCACAAGGCAAACCATTGGTGCAGGGAAGTCATCTTAGACTTAATGGCCATAAATGGGGTGCCCTGTTTAGATTATTACTGCACTTTCTTCACAAGGTGGTAAGCCAGCCCTTCTGCATTTGGGGCCCCTCCTGCTTATTCTGGGGAGTGAGGTCCTGGAATCTGCCGCAAAGTCCTGCCCTGATGGCACCACTAAGAACCATCAACATCTTTCTCTGCTCTGTGGAAGCCAAACTAGTTGTGAAGTGCAGGACATGGGAAATGTCTCTCAAAATATTTCTAAAGTAAATGCAGCTGTGATCTGGAGAGGAGGCTGATGGATCCTACAGGTAGTGGCAGCTGGTGGCTCCATGTCAGTGGAGCAGAGTAATCTGCTCTGGATTTTACTCCAAACTTTCAAGGATCTGTCTGAGGCACCTTAGACAACTCCTTGAAAGTTTGGACTAAAACCTGAAGCAGATTCCACTGCCCCACTGACATGAAGTCACCAGATGCCATTGCCTACAGGTGTAGCTCATATCACACCTACTTTGGTCCAGAGACCCTTTAACTGGAGATACAGGGGAATGAACAGAAGACCTTATCAGTTCCAGGTATGTGTTCTACTGTTGATCGATGGCCTGTCCCTGAAGTCTAACCTTCTGCCTTCCTCTCATGCCTGAATGTAAAGGAGTGACCTTCTCAACTGGAGCCAATAACCCAATCCATCACCATTATCCCATGTTTTGCACATGAAAGTAGTGACACTGCTGTATCCTTGTAAAACTCCTACCAAGAATATCTGCCTGATCTCACACCAAGAATCACTGCCTGATCTCTCCCCCACCCTCAATAAATGCTGGATGCTGCCCACCGCCACATGTACTCATTTACTCTGCAATAATCTATCCTGCATTGGTGTGCTGGTAAAGAAACCATAACACTTTCCATTTCTTTAATGTTTAATACAGTGCTCAATTTTACCATGGCTCCAATTGTACTTACAGAACAGCAGTGACCCCAACACTTTTTATTTATTTCTTTTTTTACATGTTTACTATCTGGATGAGTAGTTATGTTGGGATGGAGGGACATAGCCCATGAGCATATTATATGTAGCCAATGAAGAAAAACTTGGCTTGGCTACAGCCTCTAGGTACAAATTGTCCCACAATTTGTTGGTTTAACAGTTTCAAATGAGCCTCATTGGCTACAGTGTGTGAAGTGGCAGGTTGGGCATGCAGGGTAACCACTTATGAATCATTGAAAATGAGGTCAAAAAAGGACACTGATTTGCAAAAGAATGTGCATGTGCTAATTTATGCAAATAGATGCATATCCAAAAATAACAATTTAAATAGAAATAGAATACATTGCAGCATAGTGGGGAAGATGCGGCCAGGTGATTGGTGGATTTCCTCATTCTGCTCACTGGGCACTGCTAACACTTGATGGACAACTTCAAGACCCCTCCTGTTCTCCCTTCTTAGAGTACCTTATCTTTAAATCAGACTTGGACTGGACTGGTGTACAAAGCCCTGTACTGCTTGGGGCCAGGATACCTGAAAGACCATCTTACCCGTCTTACTTGAAATGTAAGCCTCAGAAGTAAAACAATTTATGTGTATGCCTTTAAGTAACTCTCCTGATGTTTGTACTATGTGTGAAGATTATTAATATGGGAATGAATGTGGAAAAGAGTAATTGGTGTTGGTATTATTGATTGAATGTTCATGTTATTTTTAAAATACGGTTTTGATTTATCTATTGTAAGCATTGTATTTTTACTGTATATTTCTTATGTAATTTTTTTTGTAATGTGTTTTATAATATGTTGTTCACCACTTTGGGGGCCTTTTGGCCAAAAAGTGGTATATAAATAAACTATTATTTATAAACTAGTATAAACTTTATATAAACTTTATATAAATAAACTAGTAGTAGTAGTAGTAGTAGTAGTAGTAGTAGTAGTAGTAGTAGTAGTAGGTCTGGACACGAACTCTTCCAGCTCACCTATCAATTTCTGAGCAGTCATAGTTGAGCCTTATCCTCAAAAGCTAGAATTTTACTCTCTGTCTTTGTTCCTCCTTTCACTCTGAGCAATTACAGGAAAGTTGGTGGCTGCAGAACAGTTTATTGCTGGGTCCCGTCCCCCCCTCTTCATGAAGGGAGGATCAAGTTCTTTGTTTTGCTTCCCAGTAGTTCACTGCACCTGTGCTGTGCTGGATAGATCACATCTGTACTATGAGCAAAAGCCTTTGTAGTTACTTGTATTGGTACATGTTTTATGGGAACTAAATGGGATTGTGAGGGGGGGGAACCCCAAGAAGTTATACTATATTTGCAACCGTTGCTTCTTCCTCTTTTAAACTTGATTAAGTCACTGCATTTCCACTGCTTTGTTAAAAATTAAACAAAATGTTTCAAAATGAGGCTTTGCTTGGTCATAGGAATAGGAGCAGCATGGGAAACTCTAGGATGGCTATGTATTTAATGCAGAGGATGAGCCAAAGCATGTTTACTCATATGTAAGGCCCCTTAATTCAGTGGGACTTACTCTCTTGTAATAGTGTTTAGGATTACAGGCTTAATTCCAATTAGAAAAACAATAATAAGAGCCCCCCTCTCACTCACTCTCTGTATACTGGTGCATATGGCATGTATCATCACTTATGAAATGCCTTGTGTCTGTTGAAAGGTCACCATCAATGACATCATTTCTTGGATGCTGCTGTGTCTCATTGTTCCCACAGACTCAGAACCAGCATGCACAAGTTACATAACACTAGCGCTTCTTCGAAACTGGCCTTGAAGCACTGGTACAGCCATACTTACCTTTCTTTTCTAGGAGAGGTTGCCTCTCCAGATGATATCGTCAGGCCTTAAAAAGTATTCTGAAGGAAAAGGCCACACGGAGGATATACAACAACAAGAACTTTACTATCACTGAAGATATGAAGAGAACAAGGACCACAGCATGGTGCTGCTCATAAGCCAAACTGCAACTCAGAACTGCAACAAAACTGCCACAGCCCTGAGCAGACTCAGCAGTTTCTTGTATGGCAAGCCTGGAGGGCCAATACACAACACCCCTCCCTCCTAGTTCTCATAGTCCTGAAGATACTTAGGACGAGCCTTAATGCTGGTCGATTGGCGACCGTTTTGCATTGAAGCTGATAGTGCATCACCTAGTTCCCTGTTTGGCTCTGGTTCATGCAGGTCCACTTCAGGGTCCGGGCGTAACTGCTCTTATCCGGCATCAGGAGCAGCCACTGGCTCATTTTCTCTTCCCACTTGAGTATTTCCAGCACCCTCAGAGAGAACTGATGGAGCTGGGCTTCATCCTCTCATCTGGTCCACGTGTCGATGTAACTCATGACCGTCTGGTGTTTGAGCCTGTAGGACAATGGCCCTGAGGCTTCGGTCACAGTGGCAGGAATCCACGTTGCACCAGTTGAATCTGAAACTGCAGTTTGATAGGAAATCATTTTCTTCTGTTTTTATTTCTGTATGTGAAGTACAGCAACACTTTGCAAAATTTACACTTAAAAAAACCTCCAAAAATAATTGTGGAATAACTGCACTGACTTCTGCAGAATAGTCTCCAGTGGACCTCAGGAGTGTCTCAGTTTGCACAAGATAAAACAGTGGGAGGTGAAATATATTCTAGCAAAATTCTAGGTGTGCTGTATGTTATTAATTGACCGTGCCCACCTTGCCTTAAATAATGTGGTTTAAACATAGCAGGCTCAAAATATGCATCCTCTTTTTTTCCCACAGCTAAGGGTCATTGCTGAAGTAGCCACATATTGTAATCAGTCTGATTTTACATCAAACTGCAGTTTCAGATTCAACTGTTAATGCACCCAAAATAGAAATAGAACATAACCTCCAATTTGAAACACAAAAGGCTGTCTTCATCATCATATGACATTGACCAATAAAAAGGCTTTGAAATTAATAAAAATAAATTTGACACAGATTTCTAGGATGAATAATGAGGGAAATAAAATTTTCTAGATTAGATTCTCTGTAGAAACATTAGTAACACAGGAAAGAAATAAAGTAACACCACCAACAAACATACAAAAATATAATTCTCCATCTTTGGAGGTGACAGATGTTGCCACCACTCACTATATGCTCAGAGGCACATTACCAACTTCTTCCAAGCTCCACAGGAAGTGGATTGGACTGTGAAAGACCAACCCAAATGGTGTTCGCATTTTGACAAATTTGTCAAATATCTCAGAGAGAAGGTCAGGTCTCCTGCTCTCCTGGTGCATTCACTATAGCTGCCCAATTTCCCTGCTTTTTAAAGTTTGATAAAAATATCTGTGGGCTATAGGTACATTCTTAAACTGCAAGGTTTTTTGCCTATTAGTGAATTTCTCTGCTTTTTAATCTGGGCGGTAAGAAATGGGATCCTGTGTAAGTTTGCTGAGAATGGATTGATCATTTGCATGCTTATTGAGTTCAGTGGGATTTACTCTCCTGTAATTATGCTTAGGATATGTGAAACTGACCACAAGGGACGGGGAAGGGAGGAGAAGGGGGAAGGGAGGAGAAGGAGGGCGGGAGGGCAGGCAGAGGGGAGGAGGGATGGTAGCAGGCAGGAGGGGGAGGAGAAGAGAAGGACAGGTTTGGGATTTACTCCTGTACAATCATGCTTAGGAGAGGTAAAACTGACCGGGGAGGGAGGGACAGCTGGAGTGGGCAGGGGAGGAGGAAGAAAGAAGAGTGGAGGGGAGAAGGAAGGGAGAGGAGAGGGGAAGGAGGGGAAAGGCAGGTCATCATTTGCATGCATATTGAGTTCAATCAATGGGATTTACTCCAGTGCAATCATGATTAGGATAGGTAAAACTGACCATGGGGAGGAGGAAGGAGAGGGGGAGAAGGGGGCAGGGGCAGGAGGGGAATAGAAGAGGATGAGGATGGGGAAGGAGGGACAAAGGAAGGGGGAGGGAAGGGACAAGAGGGAGGGGATAGGAGAGAGAAGGGAGGGTGCCGTTGATCGTTTGCATACTTTTTGAGTTCAATGGAGTTTATTTCTGTGCAATCATGTTTGAAAATGGAAATGGACTGCGTTCAAGTTGATCCCGACTTACGGCAACCCTATGAAAAGGGTTTTCATGGTAAACAGTATTCACAGATGGTTTACCATTGCCTTCCTCTGAGGGTGAGAAGCAGTGACTGGCCCAAGTGAGCTTCATGGCTGTGTGGGGATTTGAATCCTGGTCTCCCAGGGTGTTGTCCAACCCTGACCTGGGGGAGGGGCAGGGAGGGGAAGGGGAGGAGATTGGGTGGGTGGGCACTGGGCAGAAGGGAAGCCCCTTTCCTTTCCAAAAGGAAAACATTGTGAACAGTATCATTGCTTTTCAGCGTTTCCCCCACCGTTTTATTCTACAGCAAGCACATGTAGTCTCCCACCCAAATTTAAACCAAAGCTGTCCCTGGCCACATCCACACCAGACCTTTGTTTCACTTTGGAGAGTCATGGCTTCTCTCAAAGAATCATGGGAAGTGTATTTAGTGAAGGGTGATGAGAGTTGCTAGGATGTACCCTGTTCCCCTCTCAGACCTTCAATCAGAGTGGCTGACTATTAAACCAGTCTGGCCGCTGGAGCTCTGTCAGTAGAAGAGGAGTCTCCTCTCAGCACCCTTCACAAACTAGTTTCCAGGATTCTTTGAGGGAAGCCATAACTGTTTCACGTGATATCAAACTCTGGTGTGGGTGTGGCCCCCTGATTAGGCAAGCCCAGCCCCTGTGAGTCTGGCTTTTAGAACACTGAGAGTTGGTTCTTACTGAGCATGCCCGACATTATCATTCAGTTCAATGCAGAATTTCTTAAATTAATTAAAAATCAGCCAGGCATTTTTTTTAATTTTTAAACTGCAGAAGATGAAGATCTTGGGGCAAGGTCAAGAATAGGATTACAGGTACTCTGTGAACATGGCTGATTTTTAATGAATTTCAACATACTATGAGAACTCTGAGAGAAAAAAGTCCAAAAGGGGTCTGTGTTTTCTCTATCTCTTTAGACTTTGAACTCTCTATTCTCTCTGACTGTTTTGTTTTTCACCATGAAAACTGAGAGGGTTGTTAAGCAAGCGTTTCTGAGTTCAGGACTATAAGTTTTGTAAGGGTTTGAAATGAGCTTATGGGAAGCATCAGAATGGCATGGGGGGTATTTTTAATTTAACATTGTGGAATGCAAAAAATCCTAAATCAAATTGTATGCAGTTGTTTTTGTGTGTATGGCAACAACAAATGCCCATTTTGGTTGCTAGAATTTGTCTTCATAAAGAACTGGGTCATTAGAATGAGTACCCTTAACAAGTTTTTTTAAGTAGAATTCTCATCCTCAACCCTACCCCATCCCTAAAGAAATCTATCTTTTAATCTTCAGGTTTTGTTCCAATCATTCAAAGACCTTATTGTGGTTTCCTGAACAAAATTACATCCTGAAGTTTAATATTTACTACAGACAGAGGATCATAAAAAATAAAAAGCCAACTACAGGGGGCAATATGTTTTATATGTTCATTTAACAAGACAAAACTGGAAAATATTGGCAAGTGGCACTTAATTATAGCACTCTTGGTTTTCATCCACATTTTCAAGAAGACAAACTGATCTATGGCTTATTTCTTGAGGTGCTTTTAGAAGCTGGATGTCCAGGTTTCAAGAAACTGCCCCTTCTTGCCTTGCCAGTCTATGGATTAGCGTAAGACACAGCCACTCAGTCTGTTTCCAGACAGAGGGCAAAAATTTGCAAACAGGTTGTTGAGATATAACAAATGGGTCACTGGCTACAGTCTTTTGTTAACAATCACCCAATTTTCCTTGGAAAGGGTAAATCTGAATTAAATTTGAAGGCAGGGGGAGGAAATATGGGCTGGCATGTTGATGCTGATGATGTGCTGTGGACCCTATGAAAAATGTGCAAGCATGAGGCACAACAATCCCATAATACAGTGGTTCCCAAACCTTTTTCCCCACAGGCCACTGAATGATTTTTCTGCCTGTTGTAGCAATTGTAATCAGGGATGTAGTCGAGCAGGGTCTCGGGGTAGGTCTTAGACCCCTTACTTTCTTGGGAGCAGGGTCCCGATGTCTCCAGGGTTCTACAAGCCAATCAGCATGAAAGTGTGTTAGCCACTGAGAAGAGTCATCTAGCATGCTTTTATCCTTTCCTGCTGATTGGAGCCAATCAGTGAAAAGAGTTGAGTCAGCCACAGAGATGACTTTTCTCAGCAGCTAACACACTCCCTTTTCATGCTGATTGGCTCCTAGGGACGTCTGTTGTTGTGAGAGAAGGCGTGCACAGGAAGGACTGAGGATTATGGTCATGACGATGGATAGCAAGCAAGCGTATGAGGGGGCGTGGCTGTGAGGAGGCATGGCATGACTATCATGAAGAGACCCTGCACTTCTGAATTTGCCACTTCACTACTGATAGTAATGCAACTATGCTAGATGCTATATAATTTTTTAATTTTATTTTATTGCTTCTTTTGTTCCTTATATTGTGTTCAATTGTATTACAGTTTGCATTCCATAGAATTCAAACGGTAATACCATGAAATACAACATGAGCAATAAAAGAAGCAATAAGAATACAATTAAAAATTAATATGACTATTTAATGTGGACATGCTGTGGACCATCTGAATGAAGCTCATGGATCACTGGTGGTCCAACAGACCACAGTTTGGGAACCTCTGCCATAATAATCATCCTTCTGGAAGCTCTCCTAATCCCGGAGGAGCAGAACAAAGACAGGGATGAGAGGAAAGGACTGGCATGCTAGCTGCAAAGGGAACTCATGGAAGAATACATAAAGGAACACAGAGGTAGGGATAGGGGAAAAATTGATTCAGTTTGCATTTAAAGGCGAATCTTCCTAATTTGCATTTTCTTAAACAATACATTAGTCGAAATGCAGACATGCAGTATTTCAAAATTTGCACTCCCCTGAAATTTGCACTGCACTTTCCTAGCCAAGTAATGAGTACAAAAATGCATATACTAGAGTAAAATGTGCATAAAGTGCTTGTATTAGTGGAAATAGCATACAAAAATGCACTACGTAAGGGGAAAATGCTTTGCAGCATTGGGTATATTAAGCAAAATTGCACACAAAAATATGTAAATGAGGAGAAATTCACACTAAAATGATGATGAATTTTCATAAGGACTTTTTTTTAATTGCAAACTGATGTCACAATGTGCAGAACTGAACCTTAACACTGGAAAAATAAGAAACCAAAATCACCAGATTTGCCCATTCCTACATAGGAGCTTCTATAGTTGAGGAGAAGAAGAAAATTTGGCAAAGCAGCTTGGCATGCAGGCTTGAGGAAAACTAAAGCAGCTCAAATGGTTTCTTCATCATAATTACTAAAGGTAAAGGAGCTCCATGCCGCTTTGCATCTGGTGACTCGAAAAGATGCTGCTCTGGGATCACTGATACATATGCTACTTTATCTGAGTGAATCCCTGGAGGATCTTCTCTGTGGATAGCTGGTGACAGAACCCAAGTAGAGGTACTCCACTTTTAGGTTAATTTGCCGGGAATCTGCGCTCCCCTTTAAAGAGCAGCAAACATTGTCCATGATGTTCTGCGTGAACCCAGAACGATCAGGTCTGCAGGCTACAAAGGCGGCATCCTCTAGCTGCAACCAGAACCCTTCCTAGTTGGTACACCTGCTGCAGCCCTTTGCAGATCTGCTGTCTGGAGGGAGCTTTGTTCCAAGAGGCAAAAGGCTTGTCCCTCTCACCACCTCCACCACCACCTATCAGTACATTAAAAGAACTACATCAGATCTGCTGGCTGAGGTTGGGGTCAATTTCATGACAGGGGCTTGAGCCCATTCCAGCCACCTAAATAACTTATGAGTCACCAGTCCAGGCTTGGCTGGGAGGTTTCAGCTGCTACTCTTCAAGGGCACAAACTCTGCATAAATAAAGCAGAGTAGCAAGCCAGGAGAAGGGGGCACTAAGAGAGAAAACTTGTCGCTCTTCCCTTCAAAAAGAATTGGGGGGGTGCATGCAGAGTTCTTGCCCAATTTTTACAACAGAAAAGAAAAATGTAGTTGCCAGGAACATTCTGCAGCTCATACGGTGTTCTTAGCTTATTTGTCTGCAGAAGAGGAGATGCAGAATGGCACCAACTCAACATTGATAGACGCAGCATGCACCAACGTAAGTTCCCGCAGAGTCAGAAAGGGTGTAGCTGAATGGTTGAGCAACTGCATTACGTGCAGAAGGACCCATGTTCAATCCACAGCAACTGCAGGTAGGGCTGGGAGAAACTCTTGTCAGAAGCTCAGGAGAGCTGCTGCCCATCAGTGTAGACAACACTAAGATGGATGGACTAAGAGTATAACTGGGTAGAGCTTAGTGGTAGAGCATCTGCTTTGCATGCAGAAGGTCTGAGGTCCAGTCCCTGGCAACTCCCAGTAGGGCTGGGAAGGTCGCCTGCTTAGCACCCAACAGAGCAACTGCCAGTCAGTGCAGACAATACTGAGACAGATAGACTAATGATCTCACTCAGTACAAGGCAGCTCCCTACATTCCTGTTCCTAAGGCAGCTTCCTCTGTAACCATAAATATCCAGATACGCTATGAACACATGAAGCTGCCTTATACAAGTCAGACCACTGATATTGTCTAGTCTGACTGGCAGCAACTCTCCAAGCTTTCAGAAAGGGGTTTTTCTGATCCCTCTCTGGGAATGCCAGGAATTGAAGCTGGGATCTTCTGTGTACAAAACATGCCCTGCCGCTTACAGTATAATCTCCTCAGCATTTACAGTACGGTGACGTGCTCACTCCTAAATTTTGATGGATTCCAACTCCCATTATCCCTGACAGTTGACCATGCTGGCTGGGACTGATAGGAGTTGAAGTCCATCAACATCGCCATCCCTGCAGTAAGGCAGCCTTTCCCAACCAGTGTGCCTCCAGATGTTGTTGGACTACAATCCTCATCTTTCCTGACCATTGGCAATGCTGGCTGAGGCTGATGGGAGTTGTGGTCCAACAACATCTGGAGGCACACTGGTTGGGAAAGGCTGCAGTAAGGACATTATCAGAAAACCTTGATGCGTTTTGGACCATGTAGCACTAGGGCTGGGCTAGGGTCATCATAGTTCTGGAATCCAGGGAGAAGCTGACTCCCTCCTCCCCAAGATCCCAAGTCCTCCTCTCAAGTTTGTATTTAGTGATCACTAATAGAATTATCCTTCCTTGTTTATCTTCTCTATATGCATTCTGTCATGTCATGTCATGGTATGTTATGGTTTATTTCTATGCCGTCTTTTAGCCAAAAAGTCTTCAAGGCAGCTCACAAAAAATAAACACAAATACAAAATACACATCAGAAAAGAACAATACAGTGTACAAAAATTTAAATAACAAAATATTAATATTGTCAAAAAGCAACAGCAGCATCTTTCAATAACAATATAATAACAATCAGCACGTTCCTAATGTTTTGACAATGTCTACTAGTTCTTACATCAATGCGTTACATTAACTCAATGCTCTTACATCAATGCATTACATTAACTCATCTGCAATTATTGATTGTATTGAAAAGTAGTTTCATGTGTGAGACACATGGGAAAAAATACTAAAATTCCAAACAGATGTAATTCCAGTTTATGTACCTTGTTGGTTTTGGGCTTCTAAGTTTTAAACAACACCATAATTGGAGAAATTCCTGCTGGACAGAAGAACATCGAGATCAGAAAACAAAAACAGTTCTGGGAAGGAGCCATAGCAGGATGGAAATGAAACTGCAGCGTTGTTGACAATAAGGCGTTTTCTCTAAAGGCAGAATGGCCTGAGTGAAACATGTCTTAGAATGCTACAAGGCTCAATTCTTTTCCTCTGTAGAGCCAGGGGTGGTTAAAGTTATTGGCTTGAGGGCCACATTTCTGCTTGGACAATCTTCTGGGGGCCACATGCCAGTAGTGGGTGTAGGGGCCCCCTTCTCCTTCTCTCTCTCTCTCACACACACACACACTTGAATGTACCACACAGCCCTCTCCCCCTCCTCAGCTGATCCGTGCCTCCTTTCAGCTCATTAGATGATCAACCTCATGATCAGCAGAGGGGCAATTTACTTCCCCCCCATCAGTGTAGTGGGTTGCATAGAGAGGGTTAAACCATTGTGCCCCCCACCCCCTTTCTTTTCTTTTTCCCTATCACTGCCAAAATTGATGGTGTGTTAGGGAATGAGCAGAAACATTTGCTTGGGAGGCCAGACCAGGCCTTTAGGGCAGGGTTTAGCCACTCCTGATCTGGATTTGAACTCACACAGTAATATATCCCACCTTTCTGTTTTTTTCATTTTGCACCAGCAAACACGGGGGAAACCCACTAAGAACTTTTTCCTGCACATGTTTGGGCTGCTCTGTGTGTAACGGCAAGAAAGCAAAGTTGCTTTGAGAAAAATACCTTTTCATTCCAGATCTAGGCTGTGAGCACACTCATTGCCTACAGCAAAGCTAATACAATCTGATACTTTTATTGAACTTGGTGGTCCTTAGAGCATTTGTAAATCAGGAGGAGTGAACTAGAAGACCCTTGGATGCTCACCTTCCCTGGGGGCCCAGTTTGACTCAGCAGCAGTGAGCTGTGATTATGAGGCCTTTCTAACACAGGCACTATGGCAAATCAGGGAGGTGTCAGGGAGGAGGAGCTGCTTCAAAAAAAGCCCCATTTGGTAGTTTTAGTCTATACCAGTGGTTCTCAAACTTTTTTGGTTCACGGCGCACTGTAAAAATTTTCTGGCGCACTTCATGTACAAAATTAAAAATATATTAATATATTTTAAACTATGAATAAAAATAACTTAAACTATAGAAAACTATTACCCTATACAAATGGGTTTCTTCTCATTTTTAATATACTCTCATAATATTTGAGGCACACCTAGCCACCTCTTAGGGCGCACCAGTGTGCCTGGGCGCACCGTTTGAGAATCACTGGTCTATACAGTATCAGAATCATACATTAGTTCTGAGCATGCTCAGATCTGTGAGAGTAAAACACGGGACATAGTGCGGCTCTCAGGCTTGCCTTTCTGTAATAAATATGAGTTATTTTATGTGCATTTATTTTGGGGGATGGATGAGGAAACACTTGAGAGAAGAAATGTCTGTCTGCCTTCGTTTGGGCACACTTTGCTGCAACTGCTTGTTTTGCATACAGGACTGCGGTGGGGAGCGAGTGAGGGTTCTTTTAGTTAACATTTATTAACAGAGAGCAAAAGTGGACAATGTAAGTCTCTTTCTATACTAAAGATTTATCTATTTTTTTACTTCTTAAGTAATTTGCATTTATTTTTGTGAAAGGGCTGGGGGATTCTATAGGAGGATTGGGAGAAATGGTGGCCTGTGATCTGTGTCTGTGCACTTGATGAACTGTTGGGAGGGGGGTAGGTGGTGAAGGTGAGTTATTTTTCCATTTCCCTGCATGCTTACCCTCCATGTGCTTGGCAGTTGTCCTCTTCTTGCAAGTGTGTATACTCCCAAAGGCTTTTGGAAAGTTGAGAGCAGGAGATTGCAGTAATTCTCTACTCTCCTAATGTCCCACCCACTTTTCTATTCTCTAAAGCCAAGAGATTGCCGTCAGAAAGTTGATAGGAGGTGGTGGATCAATGCTCCAATCCAGTTTTTGCTCCCTTGCTAAAGTTGCAATCTGAAGTCCACTAATATGGAAGTAAGCCCCACTGAATTCAATAGAACATAGTTCCAAGTAGGCGTGGTTAGGATTTCGCTGTATCGTGGTGACTTGCTCAATTAAAGACTCTTCTGTAAGCTTGTTTGCTCACAAAGGCTTTTGGAAATTTAGGTGGAGGTTGCAGTAAGTACATATCCTGAAGTCCCATCCGGACTCCTCTTTCTGCAACTTTGTTTGTTCACAGGGGCTTTTAGTAAATTGAAAGGGGGAGGATATTGTGGTCATAAATCTCTGCTCTCCTATATCCCATCACTTTCCGTTCTGCAAGTTTGTTTGCCCATGACTTTCTTTTGGGGGGGGGGGCTGCCTTCCTCCCCTGGAAAGTTGGGAGGAGGTGGTGACTCATTGTTTCAGTCCATTTTTTGTTCCTCTTGATAAGGCTGCAATCCTAATCCCATTTCCCTGGGAGAAAGTCCCTTTGGACATACCTCTGAGTATATGTGGTTAGGATTACGCCATAAACTGGTGCCTTGACCAATTAAAAAGTGTGGGTTTTTTTTTTCAGATCTCTGACTGCATGTAAAGTCTGCAGTGCAGTCCTATATATAAAAAATAGGTCTGGGAGTCAGTAACTGGCCCAAGGAAGGAAGTGAGCGAAAACAATGAGTTCAGTGAGCTTAAAATGTTAGAGCGCAAATGCTCAAAGTACCTTTTGTAGCCCATGAAGCTTATGCCATAATACATTTGTAAGTCTTGAAGATATACAAGACTTATTTTGTGGTACCTTATTTCATGTCTTTCTTTCTAGTAGAAGGGGGCACTATTTTGGAAACTGCACCAGGGCTTATTGTTTAGGTTGGGATTTTTCATGATTCCAAACCTGCACCCACACTCCAGTTCAAAATCAGGAACAAGAAGGCTGGAAGTAGATTTTTAAAATTGTAATTATTCCTTATTTGTTTGTATATCCACTCCGCTTTTCTTCCAGTGAGCTCAAGGTAGCATTTATAGGTCTCCTTTTCTCCATGTTATCCTCACAACAACCTTAGTAGATAGGTTAGGCTGAGAGACAGTGATTGGCCTTAGGGTCACACAGTGAGTTTCATAGCTTGAGTGCTGATTTTAACTCTGGTCTCCCAGGTCCTAGTCCACGTAATTTCCCTGCATTTTATTACACATTCTGGAAAGATGTAGAAATAGATAGGGGTGGGCAGCATAATGTATGACGTCCCTTAATAACAGTCTTGTGTGGCACTTTTCAGACTAAGTAATTCAGGATGTAATTCTGTATATACTTACCAGGGAGCAATCCTCATGGAATTCAATGGGGGCTGACCTCTGAGTAATGGCCAGTTATTGTGGCATGAATTCACACTAGAAATTGTGACAGCAGGGACCCCTTCTCAGCTAAGATAACACACTTAGGTGCTAAATATTAATAAAACTGCAATGTTCAAGTCTCCACTGTTTCTTTGCAGAGGAGGATAGGAGAAAGCCAGAACAGGTGGAGGCCACCCAACGTTCTTTGCAGCAGAGAAGCAACTATGACAGCAGCAACCACCCTGGCAGACTGTGGGAATGCTGTGAACATAATATATCTTGACTTCAGCAAAGCTTTTGAGAAAGTGCCCCACAATATTCTGATTAGCAGGCTAGTTAAATGTGGGCTTGATGGAACAACTATCAAGTGGATCCACAGTTGGCTACAGAATTGTACTAAAAGAATGCTTTTCAATGATTTCCTCTCAAGGTTTGGGGAGGTAATGAGCAGGGTACCACAGGGCTCAGTCCTGGACACAGTACACATTTTTGTTGGATGAGAAGGTGCAGGGAATGTTTATCAAATCTGCAGGTGATACAAAATTGGAAGGCGTAGGAAATACCCTGGAAGACAGAAACTAAATTCAAAGTTATCTTGATAGCCCAGAGCCTTGGGCTGAAAACAGTAGAATGAAATTTTAGAGGGATAAGTGCAAAGTACTAAGCCTAGGGGAAAAACCCAAATGCACATTTACAAGATGGGGGATACTTGGCTCAGCAATACTACGTGCAAGAAGGATCTTGGAATTGTGGTTGATCACAAGCTGCATATGAGCCAACAGTGAGATGTGGCTGCAAAAAAAGCAAATGCTATTTTAGGCTTCATTAGCAGAAGTATAGCTTCCAAATCATGTGAAGTACCAGTTCCCCTCTATTTGGCATAGGTTAAGCCTCATCTTGAGTACAGTGTCCAGTTCTGGACATTGCACTTTAAGAAGGATGCAGACAAACTGGAACAGGTTCAGAGGAGGGCAACAAGGATGGTCAAGGGACTGGAAACAAAGCCCTATGAGGAGAGACTGAAAGAACTGGGCATGTTTAGCCTTGAAAAGAGAAGAGTGAGAGGAGATATGATAGCATTCTTCAAGTTCTTGAAAGATTGCCACAGAGGAGAGCTAGGATCTCTTCTCGATCATCCCAGAGTATAGGACATGGAATAGTGGAAATTATTCCAAAGTGCAGGAAGCCAGATTTCAACTGAACATCAGGAAAAACCTCCTTACTGTTAGAGCAGAACGACAATGGAACCAATTCTCTAGGGAGGTGGTGGGCTCTCCAACACTGGAGGCATTCAAGAGGCAGCTGGACAGCCATCTGTCAGGTATGCTTTAATTTGGATTCCTGCATTGAGCAGGGGATTGGACTCAGTGGCCTCAAAGGCCCCTTCCAACTCTAGTGTTCTATGATTCTAAGTTGCCAAAGGGACTATTGGGAACTGACCACTATACAAATACATTTATGTATTTTTTTCTATAAAATTGAATGCAGAAAAATGGATAGCATTTTATAGCCATGTAGCAAACTCATTTCTTGGCATTTGGGAACAATATCGTATTCCATCCAGCACTCTTAGGCTTGGCTGGATGAAAAGATGGAGGATTAGGTATAATAATTGCTTTTTATTACCAACCAGTTTTCAGATCTTTACCAGAAAGTTTCAGTAAACACTATTCAATTGACAGGGATTTGAGTTTGCCACCTAAGGTTGAAAATAGCTGAAATTTGCAGTGTTGAAAGACTACCATTCCCGACATTTTTAGTGTGTTTATTTTCTTAATACAATACAATCTCTTACAATAACTCTGCTTTATTCTTAGCAGCAATATAAATGGAACTGGGGAAAACAGCCAGATTCATAGCCAATATAAACTGCCAGTTCAACCAACAAACCAGCTGAGTTCAGATAGCTGACTTAAGGTGATTTATGGAGCAGTACTGTGAGTGGTTATGATCACAGGAGGTGGGGTAGGGATTAAGGGGGAAGGGAAGGCTCCATTCCATCAGGCTGCAGAAGAAGGAGAGGATGGAAAGCAAGGAAGTCCATCTGCTTTGTTGAGAAATTAGCTGTCCTTGGTTCCTCCTCTGCCTTGGGGTCATGGTAGCTCAATGAAGATGTTGACTTAGTGTGCAGCAGCTGTGAAAAAGTCAAAATCCATGCTAGCAATCATTAGTAAAGGAATTGAAAAGAAGATTGCCAATATCATAACACCATTATATATCGTGAGGCTGCATTTGGAAAACTGCACACAGTTCTGGTCGCCTCCCATAAAAAAAGATGTTGTAGGGCTGGAAAAGGTTCAGAAAATGGCAACCAGACCAATCAAGGGGATGGAGTGACTCCCCTGTGAGGAAAGATTGCAGCATTTGGGGGTTTGTAGTTTAGAAAAAAGGTGAGTAAGAGGTGAAATGCTAGAAGTGTATAAAATACTAGCAGATAGAGAAAAGTTTTTCGCCTTCTCATATTACTCTAGAACTCAATTACATCCAATGAAGCTGAATGCTAGAAGATTCAGGACAGGCAAAAGACACAGTGCCTAGTTAAGCTATGGAATTCACTCCCCGCAAGAGGCAATGATATTCACCAACTTGGATGGCTTTAAAAAAGGATTAGACAAATTCATGAAGGATAAGGTTATCAGAGGCTACTACCTCATCTGCCTCAGGAGGGGAGAGTGTTCTTGCACTCGGGTCCTGCTTGCGGGCTTCCCCCAGGCACCTGGTTGGCCACTGTGAGAACAGGATGCTGGACTAGATGGGCCACTGGCCTGATCCAGCAGGCTCTTCTTATGTTCTTATGTACCATGTTGGCCATACTTGTCCTCCGTGATCGGAAGCAACACGCTTCTGAATACAAGGTGCTGGAAACCACAGGAGGGAAGAATGCTCTTTTACTCAAGTCCTGTTTGTGGGCCTCCCATAGGCACCTAGTTGGCTACTGTGTGAACAGGATGCTGGACTTGATGAGCCACTGGCCTGATCCAGGACTGTTCTTATGCTCTTAGTTGTAAATATTGAAGTGCAGGAGCACATGACATCTGCCATAGCCATGCCTGAGGAGAATCCAAAAATGCAAACTGCTGGGTTGATCAATCTCACGTGAAAGAGCAGCAGTATGAAGCATAATACCTAATTGATTAGGATCAGTGTGACTGAAATTCAGTGCATAGTTTCCTGGGGCTGAGCACCATTGAACTCAATGGTGCTTACTTCTGACTGCACATGTTCAATTTCTAAAGCCCATTGAGCTTTCATAAAAAAAATCTGAAATGCAACCTTGAGCATTTAATTAGAAATGCAAACAATCTTGCAAAGAAGTGTCACTGTTTAAGCTGCTGGTTTAAACCTTAACAGGGCAGTAGGAACCCTGTTAAAGAAAATGAAAAAGGTAAAGGGAGGAAAGGCAGGATATATATAAAATAAATAAATATTTATGCTGTAGCTTAATTGTTTTCCTCATTCTGTCTTTCTCTGTGCTCATCTGTCATAAACCAACTTGAATGTCTCATGATTGCTTCATTTGCAGGCCACAGCAAGAAAGGTCTGCCAATGACCCTGGCACCTCTCTGATGACATCGCTCCTGCTCTGGAAAAAAGTCCCCACCTTCATTACACCACCCCGTCACTTAGCAGCAGCCAATCCCATCTGCTCTGCCAAGAAAGCAGCTCCTTTTCACTCTTCCAGAATTGCTCCCATTAGCTGGCCATGATAAGAACTTGATAAATTTTAAGAACTGGTGCTCTTGCAACATTTGGAGAAAGGCCATAGCTCGGTGGTAGAGCATCTGCCTTACATGCAGAAGGTCCCAGGTGCAATCCCTGGCATCTCCAGGTAGGGTTGGGAGAGGACCCTGCCTGAAACCCTGGAGAGCCATTGCCAGTCAGTGTAGGCAATACTAAGCGTGACGGACCAATGGTCTGACTCTGTACAAGGCAGCTTCTGACATTCCATTAATGTCCAAGAGGAAGAGAATCGGCACCTGAGTTTGTTTTCCCCTCCTTTCTTCCTTTTGTAACATCTCTTTTAGACTGTATGCCTGAAGGTGGGGAGCTATCTTGATTTTTTATTGATCTGTAAGCTGTTCTGGAAGGCTTTTAAGCTGAAGAGTAAGGGTTAAAATGCTTCAAATAAATAAGAAAATAATATAGTGAAGGGGGGAGTGTGACCAGAGGTGTTTTGAGGATTGCTGTGGCTGCGTTGAAGGTAGGGATGGGGGAGAAACCTAATTCAGTTTGCATTTAAAGCTGAATCTTTCAAATCTACACTTTCCTAAACAATATGAGAACCGAAACACAGCCATCCTTCCAAATTCGTACGTACCTGAATTTTGCAATACAGCTCTCCAACCAGCCAGTGATTACCAAAATGTATAGATTAGGGGAAATGTGTAAAATTAATATCTTAGTGAAATTAACATAGAAAAGTGCATCATGTTGGGAGAAATTGCTTCTAAAAACATGTACATTCATTAAACCTGTGTACAAAAATGTGTTTATTAGGAGAAATTCATAAAACGCTGAAGAATTTTGATTAGGATTTCTTTTAAATCGCTGCAGAAATGTGGAGAACTGATTTTAAGATTGGAAAAATGAGAGACCAAGGGAAATGACACTGACAGATCCTTCCATCCCTAGTTGGAGGGAGGAGAAACAGTTTAGATTACTTCAGAGCTAATCTGATTTAGAATGGGAAAATCTTACCATGTCTATAAATCACGCACTTAGGAGTCCCAGGTCTGGAACAAAGGTATGTTCTTCAGTTTTGTGCATCTGCATAAAATAACAAGAAAATGTTTGCTGATAGTGGTTCCTTGTCCTTGAGGAGTGTCCTTACAACTGTTGCCACTGTGCAACCATTCTTCTTCCTGAGTCACTCTTTACCCAAGGTGGATAAGAAATTGTATTTAAGGTGTTTTTGTCAAACAGCCTTGTCTCTGCACAAACTGTGCTATGAGAAATCTGCTGAACGTATTTTAAAACTATCATAAGCACATAAGATGGAAGGTAGATCACAGAGCTCAATAATGCCGTTCCCACCTTCAACGGAGGTGCTTTTGCCTCCACCCCTCCTTTCTCAAGGAAGACTTGGGTGGTTTGGCTTGAGGGAGGTCATGAGTGCCCCTGGATCCTATGGGGCAGGGTCTGGGAGCAAGGCTTATAACCTTGCTCCTCCCCCAGCTCTCCCTCTTCTGCTTTTTGCTGCACCTGCCCTCATGCCATTTCAGTATGAGCTCGCCTAGTTGCTCCTTAGGGGCTGAATAGGAATTTGGGGGGGGGCATGCTTAGCCTCCCCTTTTGCTGGCTTACTCTATACTGCAGGGCTTAATTCAATTGTCTTTTAGGAGTGTTGGGGCTGCTTGCCGGCTGGTATGGAGTTCAAGCAGGTGATGAGGTTAGAGGGTTAGCATGAGGTATATTGAGGCAGTTATGGGATTAAGGGCACCCTTTGGGGAACTCCCAGTGCTTTATGCCTGGGGTGCACTTGGGGGATGCCCCTGTGCCATATCTTGTGCATTCTAGTGAATGCCGGCATGGCAGAACCTGGATGTACAGGGTGGATGACCACCCAAAGCTCACCTAGCAAGTAGGAATGATTTCTCCACATCCTTGAGCGGTGGGGGGCACAGACTATGGCTGTTGACATGCCCAGGGGTCTGGGGGGGAATGTTTCCCCACCAGAGGTAGATTGAACTTCACCTGCCTGAACAGGTTTTAATTTGGTTTATTTGGTCTCCAGGTTCTCCAAATTCATTATTATATTTTAATACATTTAACATTTTCCCAATCTCTTTGTGTCATTCTTGGTGGTGTGGGGGCTATCGGCTCTCTCATTCTATTCTACCAAAAACATCATGAATGTGTGAAATTCCCTTCTGAGACAAAAAGATAGCTGACTCAGTTCAGAGTTTTAAGACAGCATTTTTCATTACTTTTAATGGAAAGGTTATATTGTGATAAGATATTCCTGCAGGTGTGCTGCTGAATTTTATTAACTGGCTGTTTTATTTGAATTTGAATTGTACGTTTTAATTGTTTGTTATTCAAGAAATGGTGCATTTGTTAATAATGTATATTTAGTGTTAATAGAACTCATATTGGGAATGCTACAGCATTGAAAGGCAGATTAGAAATATCAGAGATTAATTCTGATGTTAATCCACTGAAGTCCATTGCTTCAGAGTGCAAATATACTACCACATTGGCACACATCTGCTGTTTTCTATCTGCGACTGGTTCTTTTCCCCATGGCATCCCATCAAGAAATTCCCAAAAGGTCTATCTATGGCAATATTTATTTATTTATCCTTTCTGGAGAAAGAATGGAGGTTAGGCTACTGCATAGTATTTCAGAGGAATATTGATTGAAATAGTCCATTTTTACAACAGCTCCCTTCAAAATGTGATGTCATAAGCCCCACAATTCCAACTGGATCTGAACTGGAATGGCAATGTTTGGTAGACGAGGCAGAGGGGACAAGTGAGCTGGAGTCAACTGAAGGGAGAAGATGAGGACCCAGCTCCTTTGCCTCAGGTTGCTTGGTATGGGGCAACGGAGGTGTCAGCTTTCATCCCCACCCTGTACCCAGAGCAGGACATGTCACTGGGTACCAAGAGAGCTGCACACTTGGCAGGAACAATGGCAGGAGGAGGCACCCAAGGGGCAGGTCACTGTTTTGTCACTGAGGACTCAGCACCACCTCCACTGGCACAAGCAGTTACGGCCTCCTCTTCGCTGAAATGTCCACCTCCATGTACAGTCTTCCCATGCAGGACAAGAATCCCTCAAGTAAGCTCATCATGCCTTGCTCTGTTAAAGCTAGGTGGGAAGGGTGAGAAGACTTGTTGGGACATCTTCATTGCAACCATCCAATCTTGCACTCCAGATCCTGCCCTTACTCCGGATATGCAACGCCAGTAAACTGAACCTTCCACTAAACTTGTATTGAGCTTTCCTGAATAAATCTCTCTGGGACTTGAAGGAGAAGCCTTTATGTGGTGTTTCAGGATGGGAGCTAGGACACATACAAATAACACGTATAAAAAAAAGAAGGTGGTCAGCACTAAGCACGTTTTTCTTTTTTTTAAAAAAAAGTGCCTTAAGGTACCAAGCAGTTTGACCCTTAGGCACTCCTCCTAAGAGCAAACTCCGGTGGTGAGTGCTGAAAGAACCGGAGGGAAACAATCCAATGAGGACAGAGCATGTTCAGTAGCCATGGAATGTTGAGTATCAATTGGTTGTGAAGGGCTGGGAATAGAATATCTTGCTTGGAGGGAATGGCCAAGTGGAATAGCTCACCTGTTAGGAGACAGGATGCACTGGTCCCATTTGTTGAGACTAAATTGAAATGATCTGTTCAGCAGTCTCTATGGTACTGGAAAACCTTGCCCACACGCATTGCATTTTTCGGCACTTCATATGCACTTATATGACCCACAAAACTGCATTGCATGTCCAATCAAAAAGACATGTTGACATTGGATTTCATGAGATTGTGTGTCAGTGCAATTACCTGACCACCTGTACTCAGAGTAAGTTTAGAACAATATGTCATAAAGTGGTTGTGTAGTTATTCCCTCAGGCCAAATGGTTTATGAATTAACCCTAACATCTACTGGTATTTTTTTTTAACAATGAATTGTAGCCGCCAAACATTCATTGGCCTCCTGAAACAATCAGAATATGCTGAGTAAGGAATTTAACTATAGTTGTGGTTGAGATGAATCTTACATTTCTTGACTTTGTGGGTTTAAAATAATTTTAAAGGCATTCATGTTTTCCAGCTTTGTCTAAAGAGACCAATACTTTCTCAGCAGATTTAAAGGGGTGTTTTTTAAAGAGGGGGGGATTGAAAGCAATAACAAGGATTTTACACATCCAAGAAATAATTATTCTTCCTTTGTGGGTCTTTCATTAAAACAGGGTGGAACTGTACCTTCTGACTCATGGATACAGTGCATATGTATTTTATTATGTGTGAGAGATTGCATATTATACACCTTTTTAAAGTGAGAACCTTACACCAGGAAGAATAAAACAACTCTTTGAGGATATCTACACTACAAACATATATCATTTTAATACCAGTTTAATTCTCATGACTATTTAACCTATATTTATTTACCACTTTTGACACTAATTCACTTCTGCTGGTTTCCAGTTTAAAACAATAGGTTACAGAATCTAATAGACACACATGGGACCAGCAACAAAATATTGCAGTATGAAGGGCTCCTGTCCACTGTTTCATTCAGTCATAAGAACATAAGAAGAACCTGCTGGATCAGGCCAAAGGGTCCATCTAGTCTAGCATCCTGTTCTCACAGTGGCCAACCAGATGCCTTTGGGAAGCCCTCAAGCAGGAGCTGAGTGCAACAGCACTCTCCCCACTTGTGATTCCCTGCAATTGGCATGCATAGGCTTACTGCCTCTGACAATGGAGGTAGAACACAAAGCCATTGGGTAGCCATTGATATCCTTAGTCAGCCAGGCCCTATCCTAGGATATGCCATTCCATTTCCCCTCCCACCCAGTTTTCCCTTCTTAATGGTCAGTCAGAATTCCATGGTCACTCAGCACGCTCAGTCCTCATTTGGTTTATTTTGGGGTCCCTCCCCCAATTTTTTTCTAAAGATTTTTTTTGGTATGTCTGCAAAACGTCCTCTTGTGTAGATGGTGCTGTTTTGACTACATATAGATCCACGCTCACCTCTGAACTTCAGAACCAAACGGAATCCTGATGCAAAAGGGGCGAAAAGGAGAGGAGGAAGCAGGCAAGCTCAGGTATCAACTATTGCAGAATAGTCAGGTGGGAAAACTGCGAATGAAGACAATTCTGGAAGGAGAAGAGCCAAATGACAGCTGGGAAGTGTAGTTTGGGAAATCCTGGGAAGTGTAGTCTGTGAAGGGTGCTGAGAGTTCCTAGTCCAGTCTATCTCAGGTGGATGTGTATTCAAAGGAGATTGGTAAAAATTACCATCTGTATCAGCAGATGGTAAAGACATCTCTCCAACTGAAATGGGATGTAAGGATGAAGTGGCTGAAGGAGCAACTCGTTTAATGTTTCCAGCTGGAGAAAATGCTATTAAGGGTGCTGAGAGTTGTTAGGAGACCCCCTATTCCCCTCATAGAGCAACAATTCCCAGAATTTTCTGGCAAAACTGTAGCTCCATGATGAGAACAGGGGTCTCCTAACAATTCTCAGCATTCTTCACAAATTACACTTCCCATGATTCTTTGGGGAAAGCTATGATTATTTAAAGTGGAATAATAGTGGAATAAGTGTCTGGTGTGAATGTGGCCCATGTGGGGAAGATGTATTCCAATACTTCTACCTATCAGAGCAGCCATAAGAGGGACAAAAAGATAAAAGAAACCACCTCCGTTTCCTCCAGCCAGCATCATGTTATCCAACATGATTTAATGATGAGAAGATGCACACTGAACCTCAATGTACCTCCAAAGCAGACTCTTCAAACTCAGGAGTTATGGGCCTTCTTTGCTCTTGAGTTCAAACATTGTTCTAGGACTCTAATCTGTGCTCTCTATTGTTCTCCAACCCTGTAGTGAAAACTAGGGAAGCAGTAGAATTCTGCCCAATTGGATTTGCTACCAAATTTTCCATTGATATTCTCTATCGTTCCGGATTTGATTTTTATGGAGCGATTTTCTGCAGCTATTTTCAAAAATTGTATTGTTTTGTTTTTTTAAAAAAAACCCTTTCTTTAAAATATTGCTACTAAGAACAAAATTTCTTTTGATATTTCCTTTAATTTATCAATACTTCCTTTGAAAATATTGATATTTCCTTTAAAAACATCAATATTAATATCAGTATTTTTTGCAAAGGGAAAAATGGATCGGTAAAAGCAGCAGGTAGTGGACAAAGAACAAACTCCAGTTGATACTGGCTTGTTAGGTTGAGAGAATGCTTTCAAACCACCACCAGCCAATGGATCCCATACGTAATGCAAACATCATGACATGGTACTGTGCAGTACGAGGGGGAGGGGAAACAAACGGGAAATTACTACCTCTAATCTCGTCATGACAAGTTGATCTAAGTGAACCTTGCACTACAAAATCTCTTCCCCAACTGAGAGGTAACCTGCCTCTCTCACTAGGGTGGCCATGTATCCTACTTTGCAGAGGGCAGCCCTCTATTTGAAGAATTGCCACGGGACAGTCCTCTATTTGAAGGAGTCCTCTGTTTGAAGGGCTGGGCAGTCCAAGTCTTGTATAAAGATAAGAAGGGGTAGTAGGGACTTCTTCATCCAAGCAAATGGGTGAAGTCAGCAGAAAGGTGAGTAAGTATTCAAGGGAGGTTTTGATGGTGGTGATGTTATCCTGAACCCAGACATCAAACACTCTTTGCCACATCAGTATCAGGATGATGGTGTACATCTCTCTAATAAGGGGGATTCATTCCATTATTATTTATTTATTACATTTATATCCCATCTATTCATAGAACCCAAGGCAGCATACATGTGGTACCCAGACAATCTCCCATCCAGGCACTGACCAAACCCAGGCCTGCTTAGCTTCTCATTTGCCTTCACACCATGCCCTGGGTAGAATCACAGAGTAGTAGATTTGGAAGGGGCCTACTAGGCCATTGACTCCAGCCCTCTGCTCAGTGCAGGAATCAAAGGATGTGGGCACACTAGTCGCTTCAAAAGCAGCAAAAATGATTTTTCTGGCTGCATTTTGAAGTGACTCTGCCCTCGGCTGGACACACCTCCCTTCCCCACTGCTGACTTCAGATTTTTCAGGACCATCTACAGCAAAGTGCTGGGCTTGAGCCCTGTCTCTGCCTGAGCTACAGCAAACCATTTCCATTAGCCACACATTGATCTACCAATCAGTTGCAAAATCTGTCTGAAGCTGATTAAAAAAAAAAAACACTTGAGCTGATCCAGCCAGGTTTTAGAGTAAAAAGGGGCAGAGTTGGACTAGCATCATGTGTCCCCATTTTCAGAAAAGAGGTAGAGGTACACAGGAATCAGCACAACAGTAAGCATGTCTCTCACACAAGTTAAAACATACCAGACAGGTGGCTGTCCAGCTGCCTCTTGAATGCCTCCAGTGCTGGGGAGCCCACCTTCTCCCTAGATAATTATACAGCCACGAGAGTGGCTGTATATTATAGCCAGCATGGATTTTTTGCATTCCGCCATGTTAAAGTGAGAATACACCCCATGCCATTCTGCTGCTTCCCATAAGCTCATTTCAAAACAAAATCTTACAAAATTTATAGTCCGGAACTCAGAAATGCTTGCTTAACAACTCTCTAAGTTTTCATGGCAATACACAAAACACTCAGAGAGAATCTAGAGTTAAAAATGTAAAACGAGAAAAAATTCAGACCCCTGATGGACTTTTTTCTGTCAGTGGTCTCATAATTTTTTAACATTAATTAAAAATCAGCCATGTTCACATCCTATTACTAGTAATCCTATTACTGAACCTTGTCCCATACTCTGACCTTCATGTTCTGCAGTTTAAAAGTTAAAGAAATGCCTGGCTGATTTTTATTTAAGAAATTTAATACTGGAGTCTATGATAGCGCAGGTATGCTCAGTAAGAACCAACTGTCAGTGTTCTAAAAGCCAGACTCACAGCTGTTTGGCTTGAGGAGGGAGGGGATTGGGAGGGCAGGTTTGATACTTTGCTTGCTTACTGAGTTCAGTGGGATTTACTCATGTGTAATAACGCTTAGGATATATGAAACTGACCTGGGGGAGGGGCAGAGAGGGGAGGATGGGGGAGGGGAGAAGATTGAGTGAGTGGGTGGGTGGGTGGGCTCCTTTCCTTTCCAAAAGAAAAACATTGTTAACATTATCGTTATTTTTGGGTGTTTCCGCCACTGTTTTATTCTACAGCAGACACATGTAGTCTCCCACCCAAATATAAACCAAAGCTGCCCCTGGCCACATCCACACCAGACGTTTATTCCACTTTAAACAGTCATGGCTTCCCCCAAAGAATCCAGGGAAGTGTAGTTTTTGAAAGGTGCTGAGAGTTGCTAGGAGACCCCTATTCTCCTCACAGGGCTACAGAATTCTCTGGAAAGAGCAGCTGGCTGTTAAACCACTCTGGCCACTGGAGCTCTCTCAGGCCAAGTTTGTTTTTACCAACAGCTAGAGTCATTGCTTAAGTAACAACATATTGTAATCAGTCTGATTTTACATCAAACTGCAGCTTCAGATTCAACTGTTAATGCAGCCAAAACAGAAATAGAACATAACCTCCAGTTTGAAACACAAAAGGCTGTCTTCACCATCATATGACATTGACCAATCAAAAGGATATGAAATTAATAAAAATAAATTTGACACAGATTTCTACGATGGAGTAATGAAATAAATATAATTTTCTAAGTTAGATTCTCTGTAAAAACAATAGTAACACAGGAAAGAAGCAAAGTAAAAAGAACAACAAACATACAAAAATGTAATTCTCCATCTTTGGAGATGGCAGCTGTTGCCATCACTCACCATATGCTCAGAGGCACATGTTACCAAATTCTTCCAAGCTACACAGGAAGTGGATTGGACTGTGAAAGACCAACCCAAATTGTGTTTGTATTTTGACAAATTTGTAGGGCAGTACAATATCTCAGAGAGGAGGTCAGGTTTCCTGCTCTCCTGGTGCATTCACTATAGCTGCCTAATTTCCCTGCTTTTTAAAGTTTGATAGAAATATCTGTTGGCTATAGTTATGTTCTTAAACTGCAAGGGTTTTATGCCTATCAGTTTTGTTCCAATGTCATACCGCTCTAAGAGTTTTTCCTGATGTTCAGTTGAAATCTGGCTTCCTGTAAGTTGAGCCCATTATTCCGTGTCCTGCACTCTGGGATGACTGAGAAGAGATCCTGGCCCTCCTCTGTCTGGCAACCTTTCAAGTACTTGAGGAGTGCTAACATTTCTCCCCTCAGGGCTTATCCACATGGGAGCATTACTTTGTACTAAAGATGCTGTTTTTACCTCCGTTTTCTATTTGCACTGTCCACAGTAAGGGCTCAATGCCAGCTGTAAACACAGTGTTTCTATTCACACTGAGCAAAAGGATCCATCACAAAGTTTCCTAATGACCACACCCTCTAATTTAACATCTCCACTCCCTCTGGTTGCTTGGCAGCCAAGCATGCTGCAGTTGGTTCTTTTTTAAAAAAAACCCAGAAGTGAGAATATCTGAGTTTTCCCTGGAAGGATACCGCGGGGGGGAGGGGAGGGGGGGAGAAATAAAGGCACCATTTGCAGCAGCATAAAAATGCTAGTAGAATGGGGCAGAGCAGCTTGAAGTTGCTTTTCAGCCTACAGGAAATAAAATGAACAAAGGGAGGAAGAGGGAGTGGGTGTGGAGATGGGAATGGTTGACACACCCATGTAAAAGCATTGGAGCAAAGCATCTGCAAGCACTAGAGATACAGAGTGAAGATGTTTTGTCCTTCCCTTTTTGTATTATCAGAGGGTTGGGTTGGGTTAGTATGGATGTGTCATAGCTTCTGTTTCCTGATAACGTCATGTGAACCATGTGAATTAAAAGGATGTGTGAGTAGCACTAAACACACAGTGTAGATGAGCCCTCAGTCTTCTTTTCTGAAGGCTAAACATGCCCAGTTCTTTCAGTCTCTCCTCATAGGGCTTTGTTTCCAGTCCCCTGATCATCCTTGTTGCCCTCCTCTGAACCTGTTCCAGTTTGTCTGCATCCTTCTTAATCTGCACTGTTAGAACTGGACGCAGTACTCAAGATGAGGCCTAGCCAGTGTCAAATAGAGGGGAACTAGTACTTCACATGATTTGGAAACTATACTTCTATCAATGGAGCCTAAAATAGCATTTCCGTTTTTTGCAGCCACATCACACTGTTAGCTCATATGCAGCTTGTGATCAACCACAATTCCAAGTTCCTTCTTGCATGTAGTATTGCTGAGTCAAGTATTTTATAACTGTGCATTTGGTTTCTTTTTCCTAGATGCCCTTTCCGGCACTGTGGAGCCTGGTTTGCACCTTGGTACACCAGTGAGCTAAGGGCAATGAAACAGGCTGGATGACGGCTAGAGCACAAGTGGTGAAAGACGTGCTATAAGGCTGATAGCGCACGAGTAAACTATTATAACTGTGCCTACTGTGTGGTAGTGAGGGCAGCAAAGAAGGCCCACTTCTCTGCCTCCATCGCATCCTGCAGTAGCCATCCAGTGGAGCTTTTCTGTATTGTCAGGGGTCTGTTGACATCAACTCCAGGAAATGGAGTCTTAGACCCTGCGGAGGCCCACTGTGAATTGTTTGCAAGGCACTTTGAAGGTAAAGTTGCTCATCTCTGTTGCAGTCTTGATGCCCCATCCACATCTACCATAGTCCCCAATGAGGTGTCCAGTGCAACGTCTGCTGCAACTTCTTGGGAACAGTTTCAGTTCATACAGTCTGATGACGTAGACAAGGTGCTTGGAATGATGCAGCCAGCAACATGTCCTCTCGACCCTTGCACTTCTTGGCTTATTAAAGCTTGCCGAGGGGGGTTGACCATGTGGATCCAAGGTGTGGTCAGCACATCATTGCAGGAGGGAGTGGTTCCAGCCACCCTGAAAGAGGTGGTGATCCGACCACTCCTGAAAAAGCCCACCCTGGACCCATTGCTCTGCGACAATTACCGACTGGTTGCAAATACCCCCTTTTTAGGGAAAGTGTTTGAGAGGGTTGTGGTGCAGCAATTGCAAGTACTCTTGGATGAAACAGATTATCTTGACCCATTCTAGTCTGGGTTCAGGCCTGCTTATGGGACTGAATCGGCCTTTGTCACCCTGATGAATGACCTTTATCGGGAGAAGGACAGGGGGAGTGTGACTCTGTTACTCTTGCTTGATCTCTCAGTGGCTTTTGATACCATTGACCATGGTATCCTTCTGGGCCGACTTGGTGAGATGGGTATCAGAGGCACTGTTTTACAGTTCTGATCCTATCTCCAGGGTCATTTTCAGAGAATTGCATTTGGTGATTGTCTTTTGGCCCCCTGGCAGTTGTGCTGTGGGGTGCTGCAGGGTATCATCTTGTCCCCCATGCTGCTTATCATCCATATGAAGCCCTTGGGAGTGGTCATCAGGAGATTTGGGGCAAGGTGTCAGCAGTACACTAATGATGCCCAGCTCTATTTCTCCATAACATCTGAATCAGGAGAGGCTGTGCAAGCCCTGGACCTCTGCCTGGACTCGGTGGTGGGCTGGATGAGGGCCAATAAATTGAGTCTGAATCCTAGCAAGACAGAGGCACTGTGGGTTGGTGGTTCCCGAGTTCAGATAATTAGTCAGTTGCCTGCTTTGGATGGGGTTGTACTCCCTCTGAAAGAGCAGGTCCGTAGTCTGGGGGTGCTCCTAGATCCATCTTTGTTGCTAGAGGCCCAGGTGACCTCAATGGCTAGGAGTGCCTTTCACCAGCTTCGGCTGGTAAGACAATATTTTGTTTTTATCTCTTCAAAGCTTTTTAAAAAATGTTTTTAAAGTTGCTTTGTTTTGGTGTATTTTAGGGTCTGTCTTTATGATATTTTAGAGTGTTTTTAGTGCTGTTGTTTGCCACCCTGGGCTCCTGCTAGGAGGAAGGGTGGGATATAAATCAAATAAATAAATAAATATTGTTTTGCTATTCAGTGATGTGAGCTAAGCAAAGGATAATCCCCGTCTGCGACAGATACAGTGCATAGTAAGAGGGAAGGGGGGGGGAATGGTGAGCGCCTTGAGGCACTTTCAAGGAGATGAAGGGGTGTTTCCTCATATGTACCTACCACCAATCAGAGCCACAAGTTTTGAGAGGTGTGTGAGAGACAGGAGCTCTCCTTGAGGCCTGCCACACTCACCCACTTAAGGCCTCAAGGCTAGAGTGGGGGGTGAAGCAGACAGAATTCCCTCAGCACATTTAGGATCTTAGGAAGCTGCCTTATACTGAGTCTACACCAGCTGAAAGCAGCTCTCCAGGGTTTCAGACAGGGATCATTCACAGCCCTCCCATGAGACGTTGGGGGTTGAACCTGGGACCTTGTGCATGCAAAAGCACATACTTTTAGGTCTAAACAAATTTGTGGCTATTTTAGTCCCAAAAACCTGCTCTCATGACTCCTTTTTACAGTGTGTCTATGTTTATGCAATATACCAGTTGAGCATGGGGAAGCAGGCAGACTAGTCTGTACAGCCATGTCCGTACTCTCAAAAGGAAACAGCATTTACTTGAAGTCACCCCAGCTGTCTCACCCAAGGCTGTGTCTTCCAACCAGCTGCAGATCTTCAGATCTCTGTGTCTTTTTGGCTACCTTGCATCTCCAAAACTGTTTTGTTGTTGTTACAGACACACACACACAGAGGCACTTATTATTCCCCACCCCACCCCACCCCACCCCACCCTACCCCACCCTGGCTGGGAAGTGTGTCCTTGTTGTAAGTAACTTCAATTTTAATAGGCCATCTAAGTAGGCATCTTCCAGATGCCCGTTGAAGAAACATCCACTGATTGTCAGCAAGCAATCAAGTGCAAAAATTGGTCACTTCATGGCAGTTTTCCACAAATATACTCAGCTATTGTGGATGTTTATTTCTCAAAAGTACCAGTCTACAAGCTTCATGTTATGAAAAAGGGTGTCTGCAAAATTTCAGTAAGAGGAAACAAAGCAATGTTTGAGTTATAGAAGTGTGGAGGAACATCTGCAAGTAGTAACTTCCTCTACCCCCAACCCCTTACCAATTTTGTTTGCTTTCTTGCACTCCTGTAATTAAAAATAGACACACAAGCATACAACTAAATGGGTTCCTCTTCTCAAACATTTATGAAAATAAATATGCTGTCAGGGCAAATGCTTCTGTTCATAACGTCAGCCTTGGACTGCATTTTTACAAGTGTGTCACCCATTTTATCCCCTCCGAGTAGATGGATGTTGTAGCAACTCCATACTGACTTGTCCAACTCAAAAAATAAGGAACACATTTTATTTTTGATACATAGGTATGTCCATAACTTTGTATCCGGAATAAGAGCCTTGGGTCACATATGTCAAGGGAAGACATTTCCAGGGGGATTCAGTGTAAGGGAGGACATGCCAAGGGAGATTAATCTTAAAAGCTCCACACTAAATAAATGCTCTTCCACCATCTCACCCTTTTCCCTTTGCACACAATTCTGTGTAATCCTATGGTAGGATCGCTATTTGCTCCATCATCGAAAACCTTCATTTGCCAACATTTTCTAAAATATGTTAAACTGTGATATTACTGTGTGCTGGTGTGTATGTAAAGTAACTTCTCCACATCAAAGGGACATAGAAAAGGTGTGTGTGTGTTTTGTGGTATTTTCCCCACATATCACAGAAAGCTTAGACTGCAATCAATATAGGATTAACCCTTCCATTTTGGTTTCAATCAAGGTACCAGCAAATATGGCTCTGATGCTCAAATGACTTACTCCTAAGTAACCCAACAGACTTCACTATAACTACTCCACATTAGTGTCTTGAGGACACCCAATAAAATTTTTACTTAGAAATAAATTCTTCTGATTTCAGTGGGACTTACATTCTGACAACTGTGTTTACAACTGTGGCCAGAGACACTGAGTACCTAGGTCTCACTAGAATTTAGCTGAAACATCATTTCCTGCCACATTGCACCAGTTTCATCTGGAATACTTGGGTTCTCTGGCACTTGTTTTCTTGTAATATATTTGGGACTGTGGAACTTATTCCTGCAAGTTTTTTATTTAAATAACACTCTGTATAGAGTGGGATCGGGGACCAGTTTTGATGATGATGATGATAAATATTGTGTAGGGAGCCTTGCAAAGTAACAAGGACGGGAAGATCTTATAATATTTTTGCTGAGTGAAAACAACAGGGAAAGAAAGAAGATGAAGGGAAAGATAAACAGAAGAATATATATATTTTCAGTTCAGACACACTTGCACCTGGTGAAAAATGCTACAGCTAAACTGTTAATGGGGACAATCACCAGTCCATAATTCTGGTGCTTAAGAGCTTGCACTGGCTACCCATATGTTACCAGGCCAAATTTAAAGTTCTTGTATTAATTTACAAGGCCCTTAACAACTTGGGTGAAGGATATCTTAAGGACCGCCTGACGCCCTTTTAACCTGTCTCAATCACTGAGATCTTTGGGGGAGGCTCTATTGGTGGTTCCCCTTCACTCAGATGCACAGCTTGTAACTGCTAGAAACATTTAGTGTTGTGGGCCCAAGCCTGTGGAACTTCCGTGGGCCTGGCAACCAAGAGGTCTTCTGTATCTTTAAAAGTTGTGCAGGGAGAAGGGAGAATTTCACCTTGTGGTTGTTCCCATTATAGTGTTGCAAGAACACCTGCACTTGGCTGACTTTCTCTTCTCCTAAAGATACAGGATCAGTCTCAGGCTCTGAACCTGGCAACCCTACTCCCAATTAAGATTCGACAGGCATACTCCTTGCTGAACTTCAGGTGTATGATTAAGACTTTCTTGTTCCGGCAGGCATTTTAAGGTAGTGTTAGGTTTTATGATAAATTAGTATTTTTTAAATTTTCCATATGGTTTATTTTTATATACTCTGCTTAGATATGCTTATGATTAAGTGGTATATAAATGTCTTAAATAAATAAAACAAACAAATAAAAGATACTTAGAACCTTTCTGCATGTGATATTAATAATATGATTAGCAATCACATAATCATTTTTTAACAATTAAATACCAGGTGTGCCAGGAAGGTGATGAGCATCCTCAGGAATTCAGTGTGCATGGTGAGGATGTTTAAGCCTCCATTCTCTTGCTGAAACCTCAATAAAGAAAAATCCCCATGTGGATAAAAGCTCCCATTTTTGTTCTTAATGCTAATTACCATGTGTGTGTGAGGAGGGGGTGATTTCTTATCATAATTATAGTTGGGGAGGATGGTTTAAACAGTAATGTTTTTACTGACATTTTTATTGTTGTTTTTATTGTCTTATGCACTGTATACCGCCTTGCTGTATTTTTTATGAAAGTGCAGCCTATAAATAGTTTGATAAATAAATGCTGCATTCCACACAGCAATCACCCCCAGGACATCTGGTATTTAGTTTTTAAATACCCAACAGTGTGGTTGCTAATCGCATCTGATCACTAACATCATGAGTAATTAGGCTCTTAGGATTGGTTTTAGCTGAGGATGAGAGAGTAAGGGGCTGTGCCAAAAGCTTCACAAGACTGGAAGAGAGGGAGAAGTGGCAGCATGAACGTATTGAGAGAGAGCCTTCTAGGCATAAGGGGCAACAAGAGGGGAAAAGGTGGAGCTGTTTAATGGAGGAGGACACTGTTGAGCAGATGAGTGTGGTGTTACCTGGATAAGCATAGCTCATGGGAAGAGATGCATCAGGATAAGGGAACAGAGAGGGGGGGGAGACAAAACCACAGAAGGCTTTGAAGGTAAGGATAATGACCCAGTGCCTGCAGGAGGAAAGGAAACACAACCATCCCTTCCAGGGAAAGAGAGCCGTTTGCTGCTGCCTGCCTGCCTGCTTGCTGCTGCTCGGCTACCACCACCACCACCCTTTCCTGGTTGGACTTCTGCTCTGCGGGGGTCATGCCTTGCAGGACCAGGCCCCAGGTACTCAGCCAGCTGTGGCTGATTTTTTCCACCTGTTGCTTCTCTGGAGGGGATACATAAGCTGGCTGGCTGAGGTGGCTTGGGAGACCCAGTGCCTGCAGGAGGAAGGGGAACACCACCATCCAGGGAAAGAGAGCCATTTGCTGCTGCTGGTGGTGGTGCTGCCGCCTGCCTGCCTGCCTGCCTGCCTGCCTGCCTGCCTGCTTGCTTGCTTGCTTGCTGCTGCTGCTGGTGGTGCTGCTCAGCTACCACCACCCTTTCCTGGTTGGGCTTCTGCTCTGCGGGGATCACACCTTGCAGGACCAGACCTCAGGTACTCAGCCAGCTGTGACTGTTTTTTTCCACCTGTCCCTTCTCTGGAGGAGACACATAAGCCGGCTGGCTGAGGTGGTTCCTGCTTTGTCTGCCTTTTTCTGGGTCTTCAGTTATGTGCCTGGGAGAGAGGACTCAGAGCCAACTGGAGAGATCTGAGGGGCCCCCAATTAGTGTAGTGATGGGTAGAGGGAGATATGGCGTTGTGAGGAGGACTTGCCAGGTAAGGGGAACATGGCCCAGGCAGTTAATGGCTGTGCCTTGTTCCGGACCTCCCCACACCCGCAGGTTTGTTGGTTGTCCTATCAGCCAGCTCTCAGGCCTCCGGATGCTGCTGCTAAATGCCAGATCGGTGCATAATAAGATCTCCCTCATTCACGATTTAATTGTGGATGAGACAGCCGATCTGGCATGTATAACCGAGACCTGGGTGGGTGAGCAGGGGGGAGTCAGTCTCTCCCACCTATGTCCACCAGGGTACCTGGTCCAGCATCAAGGTAGACCTGAGGGTCGGAGAGGGGGGGTTGCTGTGGTCTATAGAAGCTCCATCTTCCTCTGCAAGCACCCTGTCCATGTGACTACTGGTCTGGAGTGTTTGCACCTTATGTTGGGTCAGCGGAACAGACTGGGGATTCTGGTGCTGTACTGCCCACCCTGCTGCCCAACAGACTCCCTAGCTGAGCTGATGGAGGTGGTCTCGGGTGTACGGTTGAGATCCCCCAGACTGCTGGTTCTGGGGGATGTCAACATCCATGCCGAGGCCACCTTATCCGGGGCAGCTCAGGATTTCATGGTCTCCATGACAACGTTGGGACTGTCCCAATATGCCATTGGCCCAACACATGCAGCAGGGCATACTCTAGATTTGGTTTTTACATCTGGACATGGAGTTGGTGATCTGAATGTGGGGGGCCTTACATCAGTCCCTCTGTCATGGACAGATCACTGCTTGCTGAAGTTTAGACTCACAGCAGCTTTTCCCCTCTGCAAGGGTGGGGGACCTATTTAGTTGGTCCGCCCCCAGAGACTAATGGATCCGGATGGTTTCCAAAGGGCTCTGGGGAGTTTTCCGGCTGATAGGGCTGGCGCTCCTGTCAAAACCCTGGTTGAACTGTGGAATACAGAAATGACCCAGGCGGTTCACATGATTGCTTCTGAGTGCCCTCTCCTGTGCAGAGCTCGTATGGCTCCATGGTATACCCCAGAGTTGAGAGTGATGAAACAATATCGGAGACGGCTTGAGTGCAGATGGAGACGAACTCCTAGTGGATGCAATTATACACTGGTAAGTGCCTATTGTAAGCTGTATTTAGGGGCAGTGAGGGCAGCAAAAAAAAAAATTTTGCTGCCACTATCAAATCATCAATCTGCCACCCAGCGGAGTTCTTCAGAATTGTCCGGGGGCTATTACACTCTGGCCCCAGGGACATCTGAGGCCCGCTGTAATGAATTTGCTAGGCACTTCCAGGATAAAATCTTTAGCATCCACCAGGACTTAGACTCCAGTGTTATACCAGGTGAATTAAGCGAGGTATCCAGAGCACAGCCTTGTCCTGATTTCTTAGATGAGTTTCAGTTGGTGCAGCTTGAGGACGTTGACAAGGTGCTTGGACAGGTTCGTGCAACCACTTCTGTGCTGGATCCTTGCCCTTCTTGGCTAATAAAATCTTAATAACTATAGGCCGGTAGCAAATGTTCCATTCCTGGGCAAGGTCCTGGAACGAGTGGTTGCAGGCCAGCTCCAGACACTCTTGGATGAGACCGATTATCCGGATCCATTTCAGTCGGGTTTCAGACCTGGTTTGACACAGAAACAGCCTTCTACCAACTTTGGTTGGTGGCCCAACTACGTCGCTATCTGGACAGGGATAACCTGGCTTCAGTTGTCCATGCTCTGGTAACCTCCAAATTAGATTACTGCAATGCACTCTATGTGGGGCTGCCTTTGAAGATGGTTTGGAAACTGCAGCTTGTGCGAAATGCAGCGGCCAGATTGGTAACAGGGACCAGACAGTCCGAACATATAAAACCGATTCTGGCCCACTTGCATTGGCTGCCTGTATGTTTCTGAACTCAATTCAAGGTGCTGGTTTTGACCTATAAAGCCTTACACGGCTTGGGACCACAATACCTGATGGAACGCCTCTCCCAATACAAACCCACCCGTACACTACATTCAAGATCAAAGGTCCTCCTCCGGGTGCCTACTCCAAGGGAACAAGGCAACAAGGAAGAGGGCCTTCTCAGTGGTGGCCCCCACATTATGGAATGATGTACCTGACGAGGCGCACCTGGCGCCAATACTGTTGTCTTTTCGGCGCCAGGTCAAGACTTTCCTCTTCTCCCAGGCATTTTAGCATGTGTTTTAAATTGTTTTTATATTGTTTTAAATTTTAAAATATGTGTTTTAAATTGTATATTTGTTTTAATGTTTTTGATTGCTGTAAACCACCCAGAGGGCTTCGGCTATGGGGTGGTATACAAGTGCAATAAATAAATAAATAAATAATGATGAGTTTATGCTGAATCTGGAAGGAGTTAGGAAACCAGTGCAGGGATTTATTGAATGAAGTGAGGTGGGTTGCCACCAGGGACAGGGCCTTTTTGGTTGTGGCATACAAGTTATGGAACACCCTTTCCAAGGATTCTTGCCTATGCCAACTTTGTGCTACCATAGGAATCAAGTGAAGAGCCAGGCCTCCTAAATAACAAACATAACTGGGCCTCTCTGTTTTTAAATCTGTGTTTTAATCTTGGAGGTGTTGTGCGCTCTCTTTTTTATTAATTCAGTTTTGATTTGATGGTTTTATATTTTATTTACTTTGTTTTTGTTTTTTATTGTAAACTGTCCTGGCCCCTGTGGGTTAAGGGGTGGCATTATAGATGCAAAAAATGTAAAATAAATAAGGAGGGGCATCATAAATTCAGTGCAATGAAAAAAGTGAGTGATTCTGGTAGCAAAGCTTAAATACTTTACTCCAGTGTAGGGCAGGATGAATCTGTCAAATTCAGTCTCTCTCAGCTTCTCATTTTCCCAGCTTAAGTTCAATTTGCCACATTTTTTTTAAAAAAAAGTTGTCATGAAAATTCATCAGTATTTTAGTGTACATTTCTCTTAATATACACCATTTCATATGCAGTTTGGCCTAATATACACATTTTGCAAGCAATTTTCCCTAATATACTTTATATCAACAAGCATATAGATAGAGGTGATCCAGTGGACATAGTGTACTTAGACTTTCAAAAAGCGTTTGACAAGGTACCTCACCAAAGGCTTCTGAGGAAGCTTAGCAGTCATGGAATAAGAGGAGAGGTCCTCTTGTGGATAAGGAATTGGTTAAGAAGCAGAAAGCAGAGAGTAGGAATAAATGGACAGTTCTCCCAATGGAGGGCTGTAGAAAGTGGAGTCCCTCAAGGATTGGTATTGGGACCTGTACTTTTCAACTTGTTCATTAATGACCTAGAATTAGGAGTGAGCAGTGAAGTGGCCAAGTTTGCTGACGACACTAAATTGTTCAGGGTTGTTAAAACAAAAAGGGATTGCGAAGAGCTCCAAAAAGACCTCTCCAAACTGAGTGAATGGGCGGAAAAATGGCAAATGCAATTCAATATAAAGAAGTGTAAAATTATGCATATTGGAGCAAAAAATCTTAATTTCACATATACGCTCATGGGGTCTGAACTGGCGGTGACCAACCAGGAGAGAGACCTCGGGGTTGTAGTGGACAGCACGATGAAAATGTCGACCCAGTGTGCGGCAGCTGTGAAAAAGGCAAATTCCATGCTAGGGATAATTAGGAAAGGTATTGAAAATAAAACAGCCGATATCATAATGCCGTTGTATAAATCTATGGTGCGGCCGCATTTGGAATACTGTGTACAGTTCTGGTCGCCTCATGTCAAAAAGGATATTATAGAGTTGGAAAAGGTTCAGAAGAGGGCAACCAGAATGATCAAGGGGATGGAGCGACTCCCTTACGAGGAAAGGTTGCAGCATTTGGGGCTTTTTAGTTTAGAGAAAAGGCGGGTCAGAGGAGACATGATAGAAGTGTATAAAATTATGCATGGCATTGAGAAAGTGGATAGAGAAAAGTTCTTCTCCCTCTCTCATAATACTAGAACTCGTGGACATTCAAAGAAGCTGAATGTTGGAAGATTCAGGACAGACAAAAGGAAGTACTTCTTTACTCAGCGCATAGTTAAACTATGGAATTTGCTCCCACAAGATGCAGTAATGGCCACCAGCTTGGATGGCTTTAAAAGAAGATTAGACAAATTCATGGAGGACAGGGCTATCAATGGCTACTAGCTGTGATGGCTGTGCTCTGCCACCCTAGTCAGAGGCAGCATGCTTCTGAAAACCAGTTGCCGGAAGCCTCAGGAGGGGAGAGTGTTCTTGCACTTGGGTCCTGCTTGCGGGCTTCCCCCAGGCACCTGGTTGACCACTGTGAGAACAGTATGCTGGACTAGATGGGCCACTGGCCTGATCCAGCAGGCTCTTCTTATGTTCTTATGTTATTTTGGCACGCTTTCCCCTGATATACACATTTTTGTATATATTTTGTAAAATTGCAAAATTTGCAAAACATTGCAAAATTCAGAGGAGTGTGAATTTTGAAGGATAGTTTTGTTTTAGTGTGTTTATTGTTTCTGGAAGTATGAATTAGGTAGGGTCACATTAAAATACCAACAGATCCAAATTTGTCCCGTCCCTACTCCAGCATACCTCCAACTGAAGCTATCACAGTTTTGTAAAATTTCAACAAACTGTGTTGAGTATTTGCCTTCATCATGCAGACTTTTCTCAAGCATTAGGACTTTTCAGTGGTCACTGAATAGTGCCTGTCTCTAGATGGAATAATGGTTACCTTACTTTGTTTACCCTGTATATTTTTTCCATCATTCCTGCGGGCAAAGTTAGATGTCATTTTTTTTGTCTTTTTCAAATTGGTTCCCTATTTTCTGTCTGTGGTTCTTTGTTTTCTGGGAGATAGGAAGCACAGTAATAGAAGCAAATCCTTAATTAGAGATTATAACTAATGATGCTTTTGGTGGAAAAAAAATATCTCCCACAAAGGCAGGAGAGGGACTGTAGATGCAATGAGTGTTGGCTTTCACATATGCTAATAGTTTCTTATTAAATTAAGCCTTAAATACCAGATATTTGTTTCTTGGAAACTTGAAAATAATTTCTGGCTTTAATGTTAGATTTTTCTGGGTAAGCTGATGACCTGCTAAAGCCATTTACTGACACAAAGTTTTTAATTTAGCCCAATCTGTGGCATTAAATGATTGAGTGTGATTTAAGCCCAGAAAGAATCAACCTGCAATTTGACAAAGGCCACGGCCAATCACTCAAACATTTAAACAGGACAAGAGTACCAATTAACCCCATCGATACTGTGCCATTGAGCAACATTTTAACCTCAGGGAGACATCTTGAAACTATCAAAGTACAGAACACTTCATTTCTCATCCAGGCCTCTTCTCAAGAAGCAATAATATTTGCAGAGTTCATGGTCTGTTCTATGGTGGGCTCTTAAGTCCCTTTCAAAGTCGGTTTAGCAAAGCTGACCTGTTAACTGAGTAAAAGCTACACATCTGCAGTATAAACAATAACTTCTATTAATGTCAACAGTAAAATCCTATACATATCTAGTCAAAAGTGAGTTCCATTGAGTTCACGAGGGTTTACTCCCAGGTAAATGGGTATAGGATTGCAGTTTAAGATGTGTAAACAAGCAAAGGAATCAAAACATCCAGATACAAGTTGTGTTTGCATGAAAAAGGAGTTTCCATCCCCTACATTACCATCCAACCCATGTATTAGGACCAACAGAAAATATCCTGTGTATAGTCCTGTCCACTGAAGTGGCTAGTAGAATAGTGACCCAAGACAGGGCATTCCTGGTGGTTGTATCCAACTTATGGAACTACCTCCCAGGTCGGGATGTTAGAAGGCAACAATTTCTGTTCCAACCTATATTGTCACAATCAGCACTGTTTCTGTTCTGCTGCAGTTTGGTTTCTGTCAAATACATTTGTCTCACTGTCTGCTATTTAATGTAAGTGACATAACCTACATAGCTATTTACATACATTCACTTCAATGTAAAGGAAACAGCAAAACAATGTTTACAAAGTCATTCATTACTTATAACTTGCAGACTGAACCCCCCCCCAACAATAATGTGAATGAATACCAGTCATATTTGCTTGGCTGATTTCTATTCCTGACTACCAAAGAATATGGAAACTGCAGCAATTTCCACTTCCTTTTCAGTTTTTATGGCATTCTCAGATTTTTATTGGGGTGGTATTACAATGTTTGTCACTTATGATCTGATTATTTTAGTTTTGTATTTATTATTTTGTGCTCTGATTTTAGTTAGGCTGGGCTGTTGTGCTCCTGGTTGAAGGAAGGGTGGGATATAAAAACAAGCAAGCAAACAATTAAGTAGAAGTAGATTTCTATATGATGATTTTCTTCCTTGGTTGGGCTGCGTGCAGAATGATCCCTACTTTTTAAATGCTCTAGTGTTAAAAATAATAAATTTTAAATAACTAACATCTTTCTGCCATTTTATGGCATGTAAAATCAGCTGGCTGAAGCAGTCACCTCACTCTCCCTAATGGCAGGGCCAGCCCTGAAGAGAAAGTATGCTATTGCACTCATGTCCTGCTTGCAGGCTTCCCATAGGCATCTGTGGGAACAGAATGCTGGATGAGATGGTCCTTTGATCTGAACTAGCAGAGCTCTTCTGTTTCTGCAGAGTTTGGGGGGCTCTATCATATCAGACCAAAGGAATAGGATAGCATGTTTGAATGGTTCACTACATCAGAGTATTCCTGCCCAATGAAAGGTAGCATATCAGGGAGATAGTAAGCTTACTTTTGGTGTACAGGAATAATTCAGATGTGTATTCTTAAAACCTGCAGTCTGATATGGTATAGTTCTATGTGAACCATGGTACCACCATCTGCATGAATAAATCAGCTGTTTGACAGTGTAGAACATCTGCTTGGTTATATGGGAGAATCTAAATCCTCCTTTTCTATAACAGATGATTGACAGCTGATAGCATAAACTATTTGTTGTATGTATGCACAACAACAAGCGCAGAACTTTGCTGTAGGCCTGGATCTATTTTTCAGGGCCAATTGGTCAATATGTTAGAGTAATGTAATTAAGGTAAGGTTGTGCTGTCAGCTTTCTGAACTAACACAGCAGAACACCTACCTTAGATAATAGCCTAGTAATCATCACTCACTTAAGGTCACTGAGTTTGGGAGAGAACTCAAACCTATACATAGGGATGGTGGAGAATTTGGTTCTATTTGCATTTAAAGGTGAACCTACACAATTTACACTTTCTGAAACAATACAAGAATCAAAACACAGCCATTCTTAGAAATTTGTATGTCTTAGAATTTTGCAATATAGTGCTCCAGCCAAGTAATGTGTACAAAATTATATATCCTTGGTTACAGTGTGCATGCAAATGTATATATTAGTGAAAATAACATAAAAAAATGCATTATTTTAGGGAAAAGTGCATACAAAAATATGTATACTAGAAGAAATTCACACTAAAATGCGGATGAATTTTCATGAGGACTTTAAAAATAATTGCAGACCAATGTGGAGAGCTGAACATTGTAAAAATGAGAAACAGACAAAATTGACAGATATGCTCATCCTTATATACAATAACTCTAATTTAAAAATTGGATTATCTATATGAATATCTGTCTTTTGGTCACAATACAGTGACTCTTTCTTTGTTATGTAAAAATGTTGTGTGATATTGGATAAAACCTTTTTTAAAACCCACCTTAACTTAAATGAGACCCTCCGTGGCGCAGAGTGGTAAGCGGCGGTAACACAGCCGAAGCTCTGCTCACGGCTGGAGTTTGATTCCAACAGAAGGAGGAAGTCGAATCTCCGGTAAAAGGGGTCGAGGTCCACTCAGCCTTCCATCCATGCATGGTCGGTAAAATGAGTACCCGGCATATGCTGGGGGGTAAAGAAAGGCCGGGGAAGGAACTGGCAATCCCACCCCATATATACAGTCTGCCTAGTAGACGTCACAAGACGTCACCCTAAGAGTCGGAAACGACTTGCACTATAAGTGCGGGGACACCTTTACCTTTACTTTTAACTTAAATATTTTATATCTTTTCTATCTTCAAAGAAAAGAGTATTAAGTACTCTGAGAACCTTTTGCAAAAGTTTAAGGTAGCTCTGCTTAGTGCTGGTATCATTTTGAAATGTGCCTTTTAGGTTTTTCATCACTGAGCTGAACTCACAGGGAGCTAATTGCTCTCATTTATTATTGGAGACTAAGTACAGTAAATCTTTTGCTGCATGCTCATGTAAACATGTAAGCATAAATACACTTTTGGAGTCCCCTATGCTATCATAGATACATTAACCCAAGTCCATTTAGAGAGTGTCATGACAAAATCCTAGGGGCATTTTCCCTATAGATTAAAGAGAAAATAGAAGCAAGATGAGAGAGAAAAGTAAGCAAAACAAAGCCATTAAGTAAATCAGAGTTAGAAGGAAAAATTCCATGTGTAACCAATTTAGCAATGTCAACACATCTGGCAGGCAGGGTCTTTTCTCATGTATTCACATGATAAATATTTTTTATATGTAAACTGTACATTATCAAGTATGAGTCAATTTTGTTGAAACAACAGTTGGAGTAATTATATATCATCAGGCAATACAGAACTACCCTGTTATCTGAACACCTTGCAAGATGGGGATTGTGTCTATAACACACAATGTCTGGAGGACCAAGGAATATGTTTTGTAAAATGGTTAGTTAAGGCTTATTGGTGGCTTATCTCTAAACAGCAAATTAGTGGCCACATGAATGTTGTCATGCTTCTTCCCCAAGCTCTGCCAACATCATTGGCTCCTACTCCACTATTTCTAGGCCCAATTCAAAGTGATGATTGTGATCTTTGAAGCAGTTTCACAACTTAGGAACAGGTTACTGCAAGTCTTGCCTGTCTCCATGCCTACCCATACATTTAAGATCTTCCATGGAGGGCCTTCTTCAGGTGGGTGGCTTCCAAGAGAGGGCCAATTATGGAACACTCTCCTCAGACAGATTTGCCCAGCACTAGGGATGGAGGAGAAATTCAATTCAGTTTGCATTTTAATGCGAACCTGCCTAATCCGCACCTCCCAAAACCATACCCAAACCGAAAGGCAGCTATCCTTTGAATTTTCTCTGAAGTTTGCGATGCAGTTCTCCAACCAAAAATTCACCAGAGGGCTTCTCTTTTAACCCTTAAATGTTTTCTGAAAACCTTTCCACACTGCCAGGCTTATGCAGACAATGAAGAAAACATCTTCTGCAATAGGCAGCTGAAGATATGTGATTCTACATTTTTATGTGGCTGTGCACGCAAACACGTACAGATAAGGAGAAATTCATACTAAAATCCTGGTAAATATTTGTGAGTACTTATTTTTAAAAATCATGAACTGATATGGAAATGCAGAGAACTGTGTTTAAGACTGGAAAAATAAGAAGCTGAAATTGAAATCGCCCATCCCTACCTGGCCTCTTAATTTATTGTCCTTTGATACCTGGGAAAGACTTGTTTAACTTTCCCAAGCTTCTTAGATACAATTTGGATTCTGCTGACTGTTGTATGCTGTTTTTAAAAATAATAATTTTGTGGCTTTTGTTTATTTATTTTTGCATTTACACATTTGTTTTGGTTTTCACCAAGTTTTATTTTTTGTTATTTTTGAACAAAAATATTTCCAAAATAATTTTTTCTAGGAAAAAAATACAAGTACCAGAATTACTTCAACAAACAATAACGAAACCACAAAAATGACATATTAACTATGGGTAGTATCCATGGCTGCATCTCCCCCCCACCCAAATTGCTCCAGAGAGTTGGGGGTACCAAAGTGTTGAATGAAAGGATGATTAATGGGAAGACATATAAACACCTGTCAAGCAAACCAGAATGAATGCAGGATGAATATTCATTGTCATATAACCTCCCCACAATGAAATCAGAACACATGCTCAGTAAAGACCATATATGTAACCTTTCCATAAGCTTTGTGCAAGCAAATCAGGATAAATGCTTAATGAATACAAAATCTGGAGAAGCCGTTAGTGGCCATCATGGCCTGTTACATAGAATACAATGAAGATAGTTTCCTCCCTCAGAATCTTAAAATTTTACAAAGTTGAAGAGTGGAAATGTGACCCAATAAAAATTAGGACTATTTAAGCCTCATTTATTTCAAGGAGGACTTCTAATAAGAAAACAATGAAGAAATGTAAGCAAATTCTCAATTTGCCTTATACTGATATTAGAAAGATGTTATACCAGCATGATAAGTGAATACATTCATATAGATGTTCTGGTTCGGGGGTACCAAAAGCTGTACTGAGATTTTTAGATTTTTAAAAAATATATGGCTTCTTCAATTAATGTCTACAACACTTTTTCCTGAGAGATTCAAGATTAATTTAACTTATCTAGGATGTTACATCCTAGCTTTAAGCAGTTCCTTCCTGAGATTTTTTTTCTCTCTCCCAAATTTGATTGATGGCTAATATGTGTGTGAGAGAGAGTGTTTTCAACTTGGCTTGAAAGTTTAAAAGGGAGTTTTCCTGTGAGGCCCAAATGGGAATCAGTGATAATCTTTTTTAAGAAACACCAAAAGAGAAGAAAGAAAAGATGAAAGGGGCAGGAAGAGGTAGTGACAATTTATGGTGCAGGATCATGCTTTTGTCCTTTCCTGCTTGAGAGCTACAGCTATAAATATTCACCTCTTTTAATGACTTACTTTATTTGTTGGCAAGATGCATGCATAAGACAAAGACAGAAAAGAGAGAGAGATGGCTCAAAAAATAAAATAAAAGAAATAATTCTAACTGTATCCATTGTCTCAGATGAAATGTAGTTATAGTATGGTCAAAGTGGTAAAAACCATCAGAAGAAACAAGAAGTTCTAACATGTGGCACAGGTACCTGGAATTTGTGGCATATATTCTGCATGGGAGGAGGAGGGACATGAAATCAGCAATGGTTGACAGGTCTACACTTCCACCTACTTCTCCAGCACTCTGCTGCTGTTGTGTGAGCCTTGCCTTGCTCCCCAGGCTGAATCAGATTGGTTCAGGTGCTCTCTCAACTGGTGTTTTCTTGTGGTGCATCGTGTCATTGACACAATAATAGTGCATGAGTGTGGATTTATACTGAACCATCTAGCAGGGATAGGGGGAAAATGTGATTCAGTCTGTATTTAAAGCTGAATTTATCAAATTCGCACTTTCCAAAACAATATGAGAGTCAAAACACAGCCATTGTTCTAAATCTGCACTTATCCAAATTTGGCAATGAAGTTCTCCAACCAAGCAATAATATTTACAAAAGTGCATATATTAGGGGAAAGTGTGCACAAAATGAATAAACTAATGAAAATAACATAGAAAATGTATTATATTAGGATAAACTGCTTGCAAAAATGCATACATGAGACAAAATTACATACACAAATATATTTATTAGGAGAGATTTGTACTAAAATGGTAAAGAATTTTCAGGCGGACTTTTTAATTTTAAAAATGCAGATTGCTGCAGAAATGGGGAGAACTAAATCTGAGACTGGAAAAATGAGAAATGGAGAGAAATGACATGGACAGATCCTTCCATCCCTACCATCTGCACTTCATTCCACTTATCAATTGTTCTGCAGTGCTTCCCCAATGTTACCACATTTTTGATGGCTGAAAGGACACAATTGCACTACAGAACAACAAAAGCAGGACAAAAAACAGAACATCTGTGGCATAAAAAGTCACCGGATTTCAGCAGGGAGCCACAGGATATGCATCAGCTGGAAACAAAGAAGTATGTCTGCCCCACAACTTTTGCAGGTGCAGTTACTGAAAGCAGTATTGCATATAACTGCCATGATTCCATCATGAGTACAAATCATCATGAACGCATGATACAAAGGTTAACACCTACACACACACACACCCTTATTTTGAATGATTTCTAAGTCCAGGCCCAAACCTTCCTCACCATTGCAACAGAACAGCCATTGGGAGGACAACAAGCCTCAAGTGCCACTGCACTGTGATAGAGAGGAGGGGAGGGACAGTTATCCTTTCTTCCCTTTCCTCACACCGCTGCTAGCCAGGAAAGTAATGAAAAGGGGAAATTGTAGAGTTGGAGAGAGCTGGAGTTGGAGGGGGTCATTTTCTGAGACTCCGATTGGCTCAGAAAATAATCTTGAGTCTTTCCCATTTTGGGGAAAGGACTTGGATCATTTCCACATCAATCTGAGGCAAAATGGAGAAAGCTCTCCCACCTCTAAATATAATTTTCAATAGGTAAACTGCTTCCTATTGTAAATTTAGATTTGTGTACTACATCATAATTGGACTATAAGCCCCTTGTGGACGGTTCACCGGTACAAGGATGTAACTCATTCCCCTTTCTCCTGGTTTATGGATGCTGTCAAATACCAAAATTACATGCCCTTCAGATGTTTTAGATTACAGTTTCAATCAGATGGCTGGGCCTGATAGGGAGTTGTAGTCCAAAACATCTGGAGGGCCCCAGGTTGGAGAAGGCTGTCCTAAGCAATAAAGTTCATGGTACAGAAGACAGCTTGGCAGTCATGCCCTCTGCTCATTTATAGTTTAACAATTCACTGGAAAACATCATTTCTGGACCCAGCAGTGTCAATCTTTCACTTTTCACCCCAGATGCTTACAAAGACAAGTCAATATTTCAACACCAACAACCTCAAATCCCTACCATATATTTCGTAAGTGTTGAAAAGCAAACTCATGCTGATGACATTTAAGTTGTATGATCGCTCAATCAAAAAAAGAGGAAAAGCATTTGGAGTGAGTATTTAAATTAAAATGACATATTGCAAGCATGTGGGCACGGGTGGCTCGCCAAGTGGGACGGAGCAATTATGGTAGGCTCCCAGACACCAGTAGAACACTGTCACTTACTGGGAGGTGGTCGATATGGTGCAAACACACTGGCAGAAGTAATGCATTGGTTCTGCCAGTGCACATTTGCACCATGCTAACCTCATCACCTCTCCCTCCTCTCCCCGGTAAGCAACTGCTGCCCACGTGCCGGGAACTTAGCTCAGCAGCTCTGCCTCATCTGGTGAGCTGCTTCTGCATGTGGGAGATATCAAAATATGGTGCAAGCTGTCATTGAGCAAATCTGTATGCAAGGTGAAGCTGATTCATGCCATAAGCTGTAGAGTAGAATGGAAGAAAACTTTGTTCAAGAAACTCTGGCTTATGACTGAAGTAGGCCAGAATGCCTGTTTTGAGGGCAGAAATGTTGACAAGGCAAGCTAAGATAACGCACCAGTGTGGTGAAGGTACAAGATCCTTTACTCCATGCAGTTGGCAGCATTGGGTGACTTTCATGAGTCGCCATATACCTCGATAAGACTTGGGATCATGTCAACCCCTAAAACAATTGAAAACTGTTTGTCCCATGACCTGTCATTTACCAATTAAAAAATGAATGTTTTGTGAGAGAAAGTGAGGTGAGAGAAAAGGACAAATCAGAATGCAGAACGTTTGGGCTGTCCTTGCGGGATCAAAAAGAGAACGCATTGAGTGCTAGAGCTGACTTCTTCTTTGCTTTATTTTATTTTTGATGAGCTCCAAGTTTTTCTAATAGATTTTTGCTTGTTCTGATGCCTTTGGGGCCCAGTTTGCCTTTTGCCTTGTGGGATTTCTTGCTTTTAACATGCTCCTTCTTCACTTCTGAAGCTGTTTGTAGCCATTCTTCCTTAAACCATTCTTCTCTAAACCAGTTCTTTAGGGCTGAGGCTTTGGCCCATAAACAACTTCGAACTTCTTTTGATTTTTGCTTGTGCCTAGGTGAGACTTTTTCCACCCTTTCCCTGGATGCCTCTGGACCCTGCCCATCGGATCCTGCATTCATATCTCTGCTCTTCTCTAAACCCACAGACACTGGTTCCTTGGAATTCCTCCATGCGTAGGAAGTTATCATAGTCTTTCTTTCATATTTTCTTAATATTTAGGAGAAGTTATTATATAGCTGGAACATAGCTAAGCTTTTAACTAGTTTGGACTGGTGATGTTTTAAGGGGCAATAAAAGTAGAGTGGCATACTAGTTTAAAAAACAGTTTTGCATACCATCATTATGGTTTGTAAATCTTAAATTTTATATTATTCCTCTGAATAGAGTTAATTAATTAAGTTAATTAATTAATAATTAATTTGCATATTCATATTTATTGTGTTTTTCCATGCAATCAGTATTGGTTCCGTATTTCTCCCTTGCCTAAGATTCACCTATGTGTAATGTGTTATTGATTTCTCTTTCATATTATACAGCCTTGTGAGTGGCTGTAGACTATACCCAGTGTGGATTTTTCACATTCCACAGTGTTAAATTGAAAATACCCCCCATGCCATTCTGATGCTTCCCAAAAGCTCATTTCAAAACAAACCCTTACAAAACTTATAGTCCTGAACTCAGAAATGCTTGCTTAACAACCCTCTCAATTTTCATGGTGAAAAACAAAACAGTCAGAGAGAATAGAGAGTTCAAAGTCTAAAGAGAGAGAGAAAACACAGACCCCTTTTGGACTTTTTTCTCTCAGAGTTCTCATAATATGTTGAAATTCATTAAAAAATCTGCCATGTTCACAGAGTACCTGTAGTCCTGTTACTGCCCTTGCCCCATACTCTGACCTTCATCTTCTGCAGTTTAAAAGTTAAAAAAATGCCTGGCTGATTTTTAATTAATTTAATAAATTTTGCATAGAACGGAATGATAATCTCAGGCATGCTCATTAAGAACCAACTGTCAGTGTTCTAAAAGCCAGACTCACAGCTGCTGGGCTTGGCTAATCAGGGGGCCACACCAAACCAGACTTTGATTTCAGGTGAGACAGTCATGGCTTCCCTCAGAGAACCCTGGGAAGTGTAGTTTGTGAAGGGTGCTGAGAGGAGACTCCTATTCCTCTACAGCAGCCTTTCCCAACCAGTGTGCCTCCAGATGTTGTTGGACCACAACTCCCATCAGCCCCATTGGCAATGGTGGCATAGGCTGATGGGAGTTGTGGTCCAACAACATCTGGAGGCACACTGGTTGGGAAAGGCTGCTCTACAGAGAGCTCCAGTGGCCAGAGTGGTTTAACTGTCAGCTGCTCTGATTGAAGGTCTGTGAGGGGAACAGGGCATATCCTAGCAACTCTCAGCACCCTTCACTAACTACACTTCCCAGGATTCTTTGAGAGAAGCCATGGCTGTCCAAAGTGAACTAAAGGCCTGGTGTGGATGTGGCCAGGGACAGTTTTGTTTTAAATTTGGGTGGGAGGCTACATGTGCCTGCTATAGAATAAAATGGTGGGGGAAACCCTGAAAAGCAATGATACTGTTCACGTTTTCCTTTTGGAAAGGAAAGGGGCTTCCCCTCTGCCCAGTGCCCATCCATCCAATCTCCTCCCCTCCCCCTCTTCCTACCCTTCCTGCCCCTCCCCCAGGTCAGTGTTGGACTACGACCTGGGAGACCAGGGTTTGAATCCCCACACAACCATGAAGCTTACTGGGTGACCTTGGGCCAGTCACTGCCTCTCAGCCTCAGAGGAAGGCAATGGTAAAACCACCTCTGAATACCGCTTACCTTGAAAACCCTATTCATAGAGTTGCCATAAGTCAGGATCGACTTGAAGGCAGTCCATTTCCATTTTCAGACATGATAGCACAGAAATAAATCCCATTGAATGCAAAAAGTATGCAATTGATCAAATCCACCCACCTTTCTCCTCCCTCATATCCCCTCCCCCTCCCCTTCCAATCCTCTCCTTCCCCCTCCCCTCCTCCTCCCCATGGTCAGTTTTACCTATCTTAAGCATGATTGCACAGGAGTAAATACCATTGAACTCAATAAGCATGCAAATGACCAAACCTGCCCTGCCCTGCCCCTCCTTTGCTCCTCCTCCTCCAATCCCTTCCCCCTCCTTCCACTCCCATCTCCCCTCCCTTTCTCCTTCCCTCTCCCTGGTCCTCCCCCATGGTCAGTTTTACCTATCCTATGATTACATAAAATCCCACTGAACTCAATAAGCATGCAAATGATCAGACCTGGCTTTCCCGTCTCCTCCCCCTTCCTCCTCCACTCTTCCTTCTTCCTCCTTCCCTGCCCACTCCATCCCTCCCTCCCTCCCCCCGGTCAGTTTTATATATCCTAAACATGATTGCATGGGAGTAAATCCCACTGAACTCAATAAACATGCAAATGATCAAACCTGTCCTTCTCTTCTCCTCCTTCTCCTTCCTGTTCCCCTCCCTCCTCCCCTCTGTCCTTCATCCCCTCCCTCCTCCTCCTCCTCCGCTCCCCATCCCCCATGGTCAGTTTCACCTATCCTAAGCATGATTGCATGGGAGTAAATCCTCCTGAACTCAATAAGCATGCAAATGATCAATCCATTCTCAGCAAACTTGCACAGGATCCCATTTCTTACCTCCCAGATTAAAAAGCAAAGAAATTCACTAATAGGCAAAAAACCTTGCGGTTTAAGAACGTACCTATAGCCCACAGGTATTTCTATCAAACTTTTAAAAGCAGGAAAATTGGGCAGCTATAGTGAATGCTCCAGGGGAGCAGGAGACCTGACCTCCTCTCTGAGATATTGTACTGCCCTACAAATTTGTCAAAATGCAAACATAATTTAGGTTGGTCTTTCATAGTCCAATCCCCTTCCTGTGTAACTTGGAAGAATTTGGTAACATGTGCCTCTGAGCATATGGTGAGTGATGGCAACATCTGCAATCAGCCCAAATAATAGAAACAAGACATGTGCTGTGCTGATCTTGTTTTAGCAGGGAGGAAGCAACATTATTAAGACAGTTGACATAGTTCAGATAATCACTTTAAATATTTCTGATTTACTTTGCAATTTTAGTGAAGTTTCCTATAGGAAATCATTTTCTTTTGTTTCTATTTCTGTGAATATGTGAAGTACAGCAACGCTTTAAAAATTTACACTAAAAAAAACTCCAAAAATAATTGTGGAATAATGGCACTGACTATTCTGCAAAATAGTCTCCAGTGGATATCAGGAGTGTCTCAGTTTGCACAAAATAAAACATTGGAAGGTGAAATATATTCTAGCAAAATTCTAGGTGTGCTCTATATTTTTAATTGACTGTGCCCACCTTGCCTTAAATGAAGTGGTTTAAACATAGCAGGCTGAAAACATGCATCTTGGGCAGGCCAAGTTTGTTTTTTTCCAACAGGTAGAGTCCTTGCTGAAGTAGCAACGTATTGTAATCAGTCTGATTTTACATCAAACTGCAGTTTCAGATTCAACTGTTAATGCACCCAAAATAGAAATAGAACATAATCTCTAATTTGAAACACAAAAGGCTGTCTTCACCATCATATGACATTGACCAATAAAAAGGCTTTGAAATTAATAAAAATAAATTTGACACAGGTTTCTAGGATGAATAATGAGGGAAATAAAATTTTCTAGTTTAGATTCTCTGTAGAAACAATAGTAACACAGGAATGAAGCAAAGTAAGAACACCAACAAATATACAAAAATGTAATTCTCCATCTTTGGAGATGGCAGGTATTGCCACCACTCACCATATGCTCAGAGGCATATGTTAGCAAATTCTTCCAAGCTCTGCAGGATGTGGATTAGATTGTGAAAGACCAACCTGTGGGCTATAGGTGTGTTCTTAAACCGCAAGGTTTTTTGCCTATTAGTGAATTGTTATGCTCATAGCTATTATAAATGGAAATGTATTCCCTGGTCTTCTCCTGGTGTATTGAAAATAAATGCTTTCTAAACGGGTCCTGAGGCATTGCTCATTGAGGTAAGTAAGAACTTTATTTCCACAGGTCAGTAGAACATTACTGATACCGATGCATGTATACCTCAGTGAAGATTTGATAGGCTGTTTTACCTTTAATGAAGATAAAATAATGAAGACAAAATAATGAAAAATAGATGTCGCAATAAATATTTTTCAGATGATTTTTCTTTCCCCTGGAAATGTATTGACATCAAAAGTTTCCAAGGTTTGGCTGTGATAACCATCCAAGCTTTTAGGTGTTTGTTAAGCTTTATCCAATCCATTTAAAACATTTTAGAGTGTCTAGTACTAGGCCAGAAACACAGTAACAACAGTTTGCCTTGCAGGATTTTGGCCTCCTAGCTACCCTCCTCTGCCAGAACCAGGGAAAGCAAAGGCACGCAAACACTAACTTTGTTATTGCTTTTTTAGCTTAGACTTGTTTCCCACCCCCTAACCTGAACAAAACGTTTCAGCTCTGGTTCCATGTAAGTTTCAGTCAAAAGTCTGCATTGGTTTTAATTCTATCACAATTTATTATCTCATCCCTCATTTTCAAAATCCTACATACTTTTGCTCATCTTCTGAGTAGAAACAGATGTTGAGAGCCTTGCAAATCGGCTTTAGAGAAGAAATTGGTGATTAGATATTGACTCAGATCTCCTTCACATGGAGGGCACTTGAGATTGTAGCTGTGTGGAGAGTTCTACTGTCCTTCTTACATTTTCATCATTCATTGGCTTTTAAGGATCAGTGCATGTCTTCTGAATGTACGTCGCCTTAGATCAGCACTGCCACACCATCTCTCTCTGTGCTGTTGCAAAACATTTCAGCCAGTGATTTGTAATGGCATGGAGAAAACTGCAAGGGAGTGGCAGGCAGCCACATCATGTGGTGAGCTGCTGCACACAAACAGCTCAATAGGTGTAGAATCTCCTGTGCCAACCTTCCTCCAACCTGGTGCCCTCCAGATGCCTTGGACTACAGCTCCCACCAGCCCCTACCAGCATAGTCCAAAACATCTGGAGGGCACCAGTTTGGGGAAGGCTGCCCTATGGAGATGCAAATTACAAGCAGCTTCTACGGGGCAGCCATTTTGTGAGTAGTTGGCTTTAGGGTACAGCCAGTTTGGCTCATTTATACAGTCTTTTACCATTTCACTTTGGAGGCTCTCATTTGGGTCCCAAGGCCATCTGAGATAACGTGGGTGGGTACATGGAAGAGGGCTTTTTCAATTGTAGCACCTTGGATAGGAAATGGCCTCCAAAAGAGTTATATTTGATTCTGTCACTGCCTGGTTTTTAGTGAAGTTTGATTCAATTAAACTGGCTTTTGTAGAATCTTAGTTTCACAATATACTAGCAGCCTCGTATTCAGAGTTGTTTGGGAATTCCAAGAAACCAAAAGTCAATGCAGTTTTGAATTCAATTAAAACCAATTGCATCCAGAAAAAAAGAGATGAAAATCTGCTCCTTGATCTCAGAAACAGTCATGCAACATTTGGTTAAAATCAGTGCAGATCTGAAAGGTTCAGTCCACCATCTTGTTTCAAAAGGGCACCCAATTGAATCCAAACATAGATGAAAACCTGTTCCTTTATCTCAGGAGCCATCATGAGAACATTGGTTACGATATCTTAAGAGGTGTCCATATGTAAACAGACAGTCTGTCCACAGACAAACTCTCAAAAAATATATAGTAGATTCTGTGGTTGCTAAAAACTTGTTAACCTCAGGTTTTCAGTTGTATTTATTACTTATACTGCTTTTACGTAATCTGCCTTGTGTACTTTTTATAGAAAGGGTGTGGTATAAATTAATAAATATTAAATAATTACCACTTAAGTAGATGGTTAAGATAATGTGGGCTGAGGCAGCCCAGTCCAATTTCACTTCAGTCATGAACTCACTGCTGATTTCCCATACTTCACTCTCACCTCAGCTCTCCATATTAATAAGATAATAGTACTGGCCTACATTGCAAGGATGATGTTACAGTTACAATGCGAAGATTACTAAGTATTAGTAAAGATGACTAAGGTGATGCATGTGAAGCCTTTTGAGAAGTTAGGAAAAACACTGTAGAGATACTATGTACTGCGATTCTGCTCCCCATCCATCAGTGGGACCGTCAAGGCAGGACTTTGGGGCAGAAGACTGGGAACCCACTCAGCTGAATAAGTTGGAGGGCCCCAAAATGCAGCAGGGGAAATTTTCCACATTTTTAAGTACAGTAGGGCCCCACTCATATGGCGGGTTACGTTCCAGACCCCCACCGAAAAGCGAAAACCGCTGTCAAGCAGAACTCATTGAATAGAATGGTGCGCGATGCCCGAAAACCGCCGTAAAAGCAGAACAAGCGCCGTATGAGTGGGGCTTTAGTCTAATTGTGTCTAATTGAGACTGCCACATTAGCGAAGTGCCATAAAACGAAGCGCTGTAAAGCAGGGCCCTACTGTAAGTGAAAATGAAACTTGGACTGAACCTGAGACACATTAATACATGTTGTCACCTAAAGAGGAGGGGTTCTTTAAATCCAGAGGCTTATATTTTCTTAAATTACCATGGCCTCCTCTCAGGTTGGAGAAAAAGCTCCAGTCTCTGTCCCCTACTTCACAGTGGTGAGATTGGTGGTTATTCAAACCAGGGTTTTCTTGATAGTGCCCCCGACTCCTTGTAACGCCTGACCCACTTTACAACATCCTCATATTATTTCCACCATTTGCTTGAAACGTGACTGTTTGGAAGAGCTTTCTTTGGAGCTGGTAAGCTGGTTTTGTTTTCGTATTTTTCTTGTTTTCTGTGTCGACTTATGCTGTGTGTGTGTTTTTAGTATCTGGACTGCTGCTTTTATCTTTTGACTTTTTCAAATTGTACAGCATTTCATGTATTTTTGATAGAAAACTCATTTCTAAATGTTAAGGATGAATTATCATTATTGTTCCCACTGATCCATGGAGCAGTGTCCGCAATTGCTCTGTGGCTGAAGAGCCTCATTCTTCCTTTGGCAAATTACTTCCCTTCCACTTCCTGTCCTGCAATTAACCTGCAGGTTCCTGGTTCAAGGGCAATCACAGAGCTTGAAGTCAAGGAATACAGAAAACAGCAGCGTGCTGCAGGATCTACAGAGATGATCAGAGAAAGGGGAGGTAAAATGCTATCTGAATTAGGGATGGGCAAATATGCCAGTATGGTTTCTCTTAGTCTCTTATATTTCCAGTCTTAATTTCAGTTCCCCACATTTCCACATGCATTTGTGATTATTTTTAAAGTCCTCATAAACATTTGTCTGCATTTTAGTGCAAATTTATCCTAATAACACATTGTATGCATTTTTACCTAATATACAGACTTTTGCCAAGCCATTTTCCCTAATGTAATGCATTTTATAAGTTATATGCAAACTGAAGCATAGCCATCCTACAAAAGTCAAACTTTTCCAAATTTTGCAATGCTGTTCTCCAGCCAAGTAATGTGTATAAAAATGCATATATAAGGGTAAAGTGTGCATATAATTGCATGTATTAGTGGAAATAATGTACAAAAATGCACAATATTAGGGGAAATTGCTTTTCCCTACACAAAACAAAAATTAAACAAAAAATGTGCATATTAAGAAAATTTGCAGTGAAATGCTGATGGAATATTCATGTGAACTGATTTTAAAAAACTAAAAATTGCAAACTGATGTTGCAATGTGGAGAACTGAACTAAAGTTTGGAAAATGAGAAGCTAGGAGAAGCTGCAACTGACATATTTACCCATCCCTAGCTGGTAACTACATTTGGTTACACCACTGAATTGTCATCAGTACTTAATATATAAAACCAACGTTATCAAGGCTCCAAGCCCACTGATCTCCTAAATCCTTCCTATGTGTGGAACAAGATGTGGAAACATCAAAGTGAAGGAAGACACTCAAAAGTTATTCCCTTCTTTCATATTGCGTCACATGCGCCAGGGATTCATGCTCTGGCATTGAAAACAGGTGCTGTGGCTAAGCCTCATAAGCCCTGTCTCAAGTTAAGATATGCTTGTGTAAAACAGCATGGTGTCAGGGATGGGCACATGCTTTGTATTCGAAAGATCCCAGATACAGTCCCTACATCTCCACTTTAAAAAAAAATGCAAAGCCTAAAAAAGACCCCAGCCTGAGAGTTTGGAGAACAGCTGCTAGCCAGAGTCAATTTCTGGACTGGAAGGGCAAATTGTTCATTTAGTATTAAGCAGCTTCCCATTTCTTTCTTCGATAGATGTTTTACATCCGAGTCTTCTCCCCCACAGTTCTCCCCACAATTGCCAAAGGGCACAAATACACATTCTTGGTTATAATAATAAATCTAATTTAGTCCTTAAAATGCACACTAGGACTGTTCCATAATTGGTCTTTCACCCAGCAATTGAATTGTGTGACAGCTCAGCAACCAGCTGAATGAATCAAAAACACAGAACTACAGTGTGCGGTAGAGGCTGGCTTCAGAAGCGGGAGATATTTGCCTGTGACCATTCTGGCAAGCGCACAGCTGGAAAGACAAATGTTGTCGTAACCTCCACCCGCTGGAATCTGGTTGTCGGTTTAGTTAACATATCCCCTGGCTATTTGAACTGGTCATTTAAGAAGTCAACAGCAAGTCAAGCTGTCGTACATTCCTTTTTTTTAGTCATCTCCCCCCCCCCCGGCAACAGCTGGTTTCCCTGCATTTGTGTTTATGAATTAAACTGAAATCCGTTTTGAACATATATTCTATGGAAGAATCAACTGAAGATGACCAGCAAGTAGATAACTTAGATCAGACATTTTCTGCCTTTGTAAAACCCTGCCCATATCAGTTTTTCTCCAAGGAACCTCTGCATATGTTGGAGAAGCGTTCTTGAACTTTTTTTTAGAGAGCATGGTCATTTCATGCAAGGTGCTGCAGGCCACTCTTGTTTTCTCCTGCATAAACTGAGAATGATCTCTGGTGTGCATCTAACACTCCCCTATGACTGTATGACACATAGGAAGTTCAGTAGGGTGGTCACTTTGCATTGCCAAAAAATAGGGAAAGCATTACACACACACACACACACACACACAAAAGAACATAGATGCCCATCAAATTTGCCTGTGCTAATGTGGAAATAATTAGTACATATTTAAATAGAAAAACAATAAATCTCACCATGGAAAGGTGAGACAATGAGCAGATGACCTGTTCAGCAGGGCTTGGCAGAGACCCCCCCTTCCTGCCCTGTGGCTCCAGTCCAGAGGGGGGAAGGTCAACCCACCCTTGGTTAACCCAGAGACCACCCAACCCAGCTTGGAACCACTCCTGAATAAGTTCACAGGACTCATTTTTAAGTAGGGTTTTAGAAAGCCGCAATTAAACATATGGTTAGGAGGTGGCAGGAGAAGGAGACGTTGTGTCTCCTTCCCTCCCCGCCTCGACTGAGAGTGGAGTCAATTTATCCCATGCAATGCTGTTTTGCAAAGGGCTTTCCCGCGAGAAAGCGCCTTACAAAGCAGCATCTGCACTCCCAGAGGATTGCTGCCTCTTCTCATCAAGCAAAAAGGAGAGGTGTGATTGCCTCTTCATCCTGCCCGATGCCCCGCCTCCTGACAGCCCTGGGTCACTCTGGGTGATCTAATCTAACCTATAGCAAAACATGGCTGTCAGAACCCCATTTGCCTGAGGCTGAATCCAGTTGATCTGCTGTCTATGTGATCATAGTTGATGGGCAACCTCAAGGCTCCTTCTATGTTTCCTTGCCTATCTTTGAAGGGATGGCCCTTCAAATAGAGGACTCTTTCAAATAAAGAAGTGTCTTCTGTAAATTAGGACACATGACCACCCTAGTGTCATGCAAGCTGTCTTTCAGGGAAGCTTGTCTGTCATTGCTGTTCTTCTCAATGAGAAACCTCTAAAAAACTTCCTGCCTGAAGGAGAACCCCATGTAAGACTGGAAGAGTCCATGTAAGCGGCTCTCCATGGTTTCAAGCAGGGGTGTCTTTCTCATCCTTCCATGGAGATGCTGGGGACTCAACCTGGGATCTTCTGTAGGCAAAGCAGATGCTCTACGACTGAGCTATGACCTTTCTGTTATTCCCTCGTTTCCTTTACAAGTAAAAAAAAATGGTCTGCAAAAGCAATTGGAGAAAGAGAGAGAGGGAATCCTTGTGCACACTGGAAAGGAGTTGGGATAGGTTGCATAAGAGCTCCAAAGAGAGTTCAATTCCAGAATAGGTGTCCAAGACAGATGCGTACTTCCACTAAGTCTGGTACTTTGGGGATAGTATTCGTTTTCCATCACAGCCACCCTCATCACAAGAACATAAGAAGAGCTTTGGTAGATCAGATCAGATCAGATCAAAAGTTTGTCCTGTCTAATGTCGTGCCTCCCACAGAGTGACCTAACAGACGCCTTCAAGAAGTCCACAAGCACAGCAAGAAGACAATAGGCAATTGAAGGCATCATTGGGGAAAGACCTTAGTGAAGTGGTAGAGCACTTTCCTTATATTAGTGGTTCCCAACCTTTATAAGTATGGGACCTCCTTTATAAGCTCAAAAAAAATTGTGACACCCCCCCCACTAATTGAAAAAATGGTGCATGGCAAAATCACACCTCCAAAACTCCCTTTCTAGAAAAAGCTGTCTGCAGACAGGGAGGTGTTGCTTTCTTTTCATAACACAAAGGTTTATCAAATTGGTATCCCCTCCGCCCCACACACACACAGTCTGAAGATGTACAGTCATGTATTGCAACACCAATGGTTACAGTGTTGGACTAAGCTCCAGGTTCAAATCCCCATCCAGCCATGAAGCCCACTGCATGACCTTGGGCCAGACACAACCTGACCTATCTCACAGGGTATGTGTAAGAATAAAATGGAAAGCGGGGGGAACCATGTGCACTACTTTGAGCAACTTGGAGGAAATGTGGAATATAAATGCAATAATAATTAAATAAATAAATATATTTCAGCTGCAGAATGTTGACCCCAGTCTCAGCCAACCTGCTGAGATTATCATCATCATCATCATCATCATCAACAACAACATCAACAAGCAATGTGATTGTAATGGGGATGCTAGATTGTGAAGACAAAAGGGTGGATAGATTGAATACGGGGTTGCTGCTTTTAGGCCTTGGGATGATCATTAGAACTGATGACTTAGTTAGCATGCACTTGGGGAATGAGAGTGGAGCAGAAGACAGATCAGTGCATACACACACACAAACACACCTGCCCCTCCTGGAAGCATCTGTAGGCATGGATGCATTTGGGCACATGGGAGGGGGGAAGCCCTCAACTGCAGCAGCATCTTGGAGAGAGAGATTGGGGGCATAGGGTAGGTGATAGGGGGATGCTGGCACACACACTTAGCCTCAGAGATGGGGGGGCAAGCAAGTCCTGAGCTTCCTCACTGCTCCTTGGCTCCTTCTGGGCTGAAGGCAAGATCTGGGTGGCATCCCTAATAAGAATAATTTTCAAAAGGAGATGGCAGTGAGTCAGGAGCCAAGAAAGGCAGGCAGGCTGGCTACCAGGAAGGAAGGGGAAAAGCAGCCTTTCCTTGCTGCCTTGCCTCTTTCTGCTTCACAAAAATACCTCTTCTCTCATTCTGAGTAAGGATGTCATCAGCAGCGGCAGTCGGTTGGAGTCAGTGATAGTAATCCCCCGTTCTTCCGAGTAGCTCCACCCTCAGCCTCCTTTGGCATATGCCATGTGTTTTATAGGCAGAAGCCTGCCGTCAGTGTGCCTGATCGATGCTCTGGCACTTCAGCAAAAGTCCTCCCCTCACATTTGGAGCAGGGGGAAAGTGTCATCTGCAGTGGCAATGGGGAGCAGATAGTGTCCAGGTAACGAAGACTTTAAAAAAATAAAAAATAAAATAATCCATTCCTTTACTGTTTGCGGCCCCTTTGGATTACTTCGCAGGCCCCCTGGGGATCATGGCCTCCAGGTCGGGAAACCACTGCCTTACATGAAAGGCCCCAGGTTCATCCCCAGCACATCCAGATGGAGCTGCTGCCAGTCAGATTAGATGATATTGAGACAGATGAACCTATGGTCTGTTGTGGTATAAGGCAGCTTCCTATGTTCCTATGGTAGATTCTACTGTACTGCAGAAACCATGTGAATTTTATTGAGCTAATATAAACATCACAACTCAAATAAGTGCTAACGTTGTAAATCTGAATTGATTCTTCCTGCATACCCCTGCTTAGCCTCAAACTTGAGAACTTACAACAATGTCTCATGTTGTACTTGGTCACTTTACAATTTTATAATTGTTGCCTCAGGCCAGATCAGGTCTTAGAACAATATATGTCGGCTTTCAATAGAGCTGGGTTTTTGTTTATGTGTGTGTGTTTAAAAAAGTAAGCTTGGATGATTTGACTGTGACAGTGCCTAAGCATCTTGCAACATTTAGGACTTAGAAATGCTTTCTGTTATCCAGATCTAGGACTCCAGAAAGGTGAAGAGGATTTTTGCCAATCTCCACAGTTCCTAGCTTTTACTGGCCTTTTACAAACCAGATCTGAAAATTCTATATTTAGACCTATTGTTCTCCTATTAGATGCACAGTCTGTGGTTTGTGAATACAGTTGCATAGGCTATAATAAAAGAGAATTGTCTTGTGGGCTTTTGTCCAAGTCTGCCGGCTTTCATTATCTACTAAGCTGTGGTTCTAGACTTAACATTTTGTTCCTCATAATGTGCTTTTTTTAAAAAAAAAAAACCTACTGGGCACCTTCTAAACCAGGAAGAGGCAAAAGATCATAGAATCATAGAGGTGGAAGGGGCTTATAAGACCAATGAGTCCAACCCCTTGCTCAATGCAGGAATCCAAATTAAAGCATACCCAACAGATAGATCTCTGAATCTACTGGTAGATCTCTGGGTGATTTGCACTAGATTCACAAGGGCTTATGGCTCTCAATTGTTTTCTCATTAGCAATAACAAAAGAACCTCCCCCTTCCCCACCATCTTTAGGCTGCTTAAATGAGACATCTTGGGGGCGGGGGGCTAGGAGTGGATTTCTGTTTGAAAGGACTGTGAGCTCAGCTCTTGTACTGAAGCAAAGGTTTAGGTTGAGTATGCATTCAGATGTGCTGATTTTTAAGCCTGTTTGCCACCCTGAATTGCTACTTTGTACTTGGCCCCTGTTGTCCTTATCCTAACCAAATTATCTGCTGCAGTAGTCATCCATACTGCCCGCTTCACCAGCAATATTAACCTGGCATCTTGCTTCTCTCACATTTGCGCACAAGTGGGCAATGGGCACTCACTGTTAAGCAGATGAGGCACATGTTTCAATGGTGTGCAGCTTCCCACAGAGCCGCATGATCAATTATGTTGTATACCAGGCACGGAGAACCTTTAGTCCTCCTGATATTCCTGAACTACAACTCACAAAATCCCTGGCCATTGGCCATGCTCACTGAGCTGATAGGAGTTGTAATTCAGCAACATCTGGAGGGCCAAATGTTCCCCACACCTGTTGTATGGGTAGGATGGGACTTTAGCTATGTTCATGTGAATCTTGTGTTTTGGCTAGGTTGCTCATAATAATTACAAAAATTGATGGACCTGCCTTTGTAGCAATACTAGGTTATGGCGAACAGCAGCAGCAGTCCACCAGGACGTTCTGCAAGCTTTGCTGGCAAGTTTCAGCACAAAACTAGTCTATTTTCTGTTAGTCCTCTACTGGCTTATAATATTGGTCTATCCATGCTGATGGTGCCATTTGTCTGTGCGTTATTTTACAGTCCCTTAGGAATTGTAACTACCAGCACCAGTTATGTCAGAGAGCTACTTGAGAACTCCTCCACTGCCACACCCTCCCCAGAATAAAGGATACCCAAGAACAAGAGGATTTTAGATGAGAGAATAACAACCACACTATCCATTTGCAAGAAACAACTGAGAAAACTGACCAGATCAAGAGGATATGAAACAAAAGAGAAGAATGGTTAAGATGGTTAGATGATGGAGCAAATTTGTTGCTCCAGAGAGTAAGACTTTAATCAATGGATTCAAATTACAAGAAATAGGATTTAGGTTATATGTTGGGAAAAACATCCTGACAGTGGGCCATATTCAACTAACTCGTTGTGCTGGTGGAAGCCAGCCCAAGGATTTCCAGTAGTGCAATGGGACTTCCCCCCAATCTTCCCCCTGCATGACCCTGCACCCTCCCCAAATCTACTCTGGGGGGTTAGGAGAACCCCCAGAACAAGGAAGAGAGAGGAGATTGTTCCATTGGGCAAACAGAAATGCTTGCACTGACAGAACTATCACTTTAGCACTACATTGAATAAAAACCAGTACAAACTGTTCGACATAGAACAGGTGCCTCATAAGGCAGTGACCTCTACTTTGTTAGAGGTTTTTAAGTAGAGGCTGGATGGTCACCTATCAGGGATGCTGTACCAGTGGATTTCCTACATCGGTAAGGTGTTGGCTCTAAATGATCTGTAATGTCCCTTCCATCTCTGTGATTCTATGAAAGGTTGCTTACTTGGGTAGTCTGGTAAGAGAGTGCACTGCAAGTAATGGAAGTTTTGTCAAGACTAGGAGTAACTATGAGAGAATATTGCAGTTTCACAGCAAAGTGTACTTTAACAAAAACAGCAGTGGGGGATGGACACGTCAGTTTATTTCTGGTCCATATCAGTTTTGCATAGTCTCATTCATTCCATCCTGTTTCCACATTAATCTTCACATTTTCTTTTTAAAACCACGTACAAATTCACATTATTTTGAAACTGTTTTTCATGGAATATGCATTCTGTGTGCATTTTACCCTCAAATACATATTTTGGTACTGGTTTTATCCTAAAGTATGCATTTTGAATGCATTTTATTCTAAAATACGCATTTTGTATGCCTTTTGGTACTTTTTTCTGAATGAAGAAGTGTATGCAGAGAAGTGTGAAAAGTGACAGGGAGCTGCATTCTGATCTGCATATTAGTCTGAGAAGTGTGAATGAGGCCAGTTCACTTAAAAATATGGAGTGAACAAAATCTATGAGCATCCCTACTAACAGTTTTAACATTATTTTATTTTATTTATTAAATTGGTATGGCCATCCCTCAATAAATATTTCCTGAGTGGCTTAAAACAAGCCAGTTTTAAAAATACAGTACACAGTAATTAAAAACAATCTACTATACATTTTGAAAAGTTGTTTGCCTCCTTGTGAGCCTCTCTTAAGATATTGTAACCAAATTTTGCATGATAGTTCCTGAGATCAAGGAACAGGGCTTCATCTATGTTTTTATACAATTGGGTGCCATTTCGAATGAAGATGGAGGACTGGACCTTTCAAAACTGCATTGATTTTAACCAAATATTGATTATAATTCCTGAGATCAAGAAGCAGTTTTTTTGTCTATCTTTGGATGCAACTGGAGACCATTTTGAATCAAGATGGTGGACTGAACTTTTCAAAACTGCACTGATTTCTTTGGTTTATTCAAATTCCCAAGCAATGGTGGGGAAGGAACTTCTCCTGGGAGAAAACGTGGGATATAAATCTAATAAATAAATAATAAAAGACAGCAGCAACAACAAGCTTTCATTAGAGTATATACAGTCTACAGATCAGTTAAACAGTCTATAGCTCCAATTAAAACCACATTAAGCTACAATATTCATTCCCAATATATGTTTAAAGCATTATTTAAAAGCCTGGGTAAATAAAAATGTATTCAGTTGGTGTCCAAGAGACAACAGAGAGCATGCCATGTGAGCCTCTCTGGGCAGGCTACTTTGTGATCTGGATAAAATGGGCCTTACCTTGGTAGCTACCTGAGTTATGTCACCTGGCAGGGGCACCTGGAACAGGATTTCAGATGATGATCTGAAGGGTTAGGTAGGCATACACGGGGTGAGGCAATATTTCAGGTAACCTGGTCTTAAACTGTTTAGGGCTTTATAACAGGGGTGGGATACCTGTGACCCTTCAGAATTTTTTTTTACTCAAACTCCCACCAGTCCCAGCTAGGATGGCTAATGTTCAGGGATTATGGGTATTGTACCACAACAATATTTAGAGGGCCACAGATTCCCCACCTCTGCTTCATAGGTTAAAACGCAGCAGCACTTTAAATTGGGCTTGGAAATGGTCTGGGTGCTAGGGTCGTTGGGAAGGTACTGGCATAATATGATCAATATTATAATCACAGTAAATAACATTTCTTATACAGTTTGTACATATACCTAATAAAATGTTGCCTGTTGTGGGATTAATGTAGTTTCACAGTAATAGTGAGATGCTTCAGTGAGAGTAAGGAGAAAGAACATGCTCAATGATGACTGTGCATGCAGACAATCCCATTATACTTTTTGGGATGCATTAAAACTGTGGGAGAGAATGGTGCACAATTCATAATACTGCTGAACATCCCAGGAAATTTTGAACTTCGGCAGCATCACAATGACTAACTGCTCTAGGCTTGCCTCCTTCCAACCAGCAATTTCCTACTTTCTGCCTGCCCAGAACTGTGACTCACAATGCAATCCTATACATGTGTATACTCAAAAACCAGCCCCACTGAGTTCAATCAGACTAACTTGCAGGTATGTGTGAGGGGTTGGCTCTAGTGAGGGCAGGTAGGCCTTATTCTCATATGCTCCAAAAATGAACTTTTGGGCTTCTACAAACAAAGTGTGCCTTCAGTTTTAATTCTGGAAAAAAGAGGTCTTTCAGTTTAAGAAGTATCATCATAAATAAATTTTAAAAAATTATATTTATATAGTAGCTCCCCATTGTTGTTGTTGTTGTTGTTAATAATAATAATAATAATGTTATTATTATTATATCCTGCACCTTCCTCCAAAAGAGAAAGAATACACAAGATACTCCAAAGGATACACAAGATCTAAGGCTCTGCAGACTCTATTAGTCATTTGCCCTTTGGTTCATGGTATGTGTAAGCTCCTTTCCAGTAACTAAGCTGCCTGAGTCAGTGGGCTGGTTTTGCCTAGCAAATGAAACCCACAATGAGAGGTGATGAAAGATACAGCTTCTAAATTTTGTTTGTGAGAGCATCTATCCCGCCTTCTATATCTGCTTTCCATTAAAGGAAAGGGCAGCTATGAGAGAACTAGAAAAGGTCCTCAAATGCAAAGATGTATCACTGAACACTAAAGTCAGGATCATTCAGACCATGGTATTCCCAATATCTATCTATGGATGTGAAAGTTAGACAGTGAAAAAAGCAGGTAAGAGAAAAATGAACTCATTTGAAATGTGGTGTTGGAGGAGAGCTTTGTGCATACCATGGACTGCGAAAAGACCAATAAATAAATGGGTGTTAGAACAAATTAAACCAGAACTATCATTAGAAGCTAAAATGATGAAACTGAGGTTATCCTACTTTGGACACATCATGAGAAGACATGATTCACTAGAAAATACAATAATGCTGGGAAAAACAGAAGGGAGTAGAAAAAGAGGAGGACCAAACAGGAGATGGATTGATTCCATAAAGGAAGCCACAGACCTGAACTTACAAGATCTGAACAGGGTGGTTCATGACAGATGCTCTTGGAGTTTGCTGACTGATAGGGTCGCCATAAGTCTTAATCGACTTGAGGGCACATAACAAAAGCACATTGGAAATCTAAAAATCTAATGGAGCAGCATTAAAAACAAAACAATATAAAACAACGTTATCAGCCAAGTTATTTTGCCAGATAGCTCCAGCACCATCTAGCAATAAGGAATTTCACACACTGCTTCTCATCTACATATGCTAAGCAGAATATGTCTTCAATTCTGAATTCCTCAGAATATTTTTAAAATGCTGTACGCTGGTGTGATTGAGACATTGGTATAACTGAGACAACTTATGTTAGTGCAATTTTATGTCTATATTGTTGTTTGCCATCTTAGGAGGACTTTCCATATTTAAATAAAGAAATAAACATATTTTTTCATTCTGGAGCAGGGAAATAGTATGCATATTTTATCAAAAGGAAAAGGTCCAATTTCCCAAAGAGTCCAATTTCAGTCTAAGGCCCATGGTCCTGAAAATTCTCAAATACACAGTGAACTTGAGATGGCCTTGGTCTAGTCAACATAAGCACTACCATTTTGTTTATGGCCTGATTATGCAATCTTGGTCATGTCCAAGATGGCAGTTTCCATAGAAAACAAGAAAACCCTGCTGGATCAGACCAAAGGTCCATTTAGTTCATCATTCTATTTCCCACAGTGTCCAACCAGATAAGAACACACTGATCCTAATAAGAACATAAGAACATAAGAACATAAGAAGAGCCTGCTGGATCAGGCCAGTGGCCCATCTAGTCCAGCGGCCCATCTAGTCCAGCATCCTGTTCTCACAGTGGCCAACCAGGTGCCTGGGGGAAGCCCGCAAGCAGGACCCGAGTGCAAGAACACTCTCCCCTCCTCAGGCTTCCAGCAACTGGTTTTCAGAAGCATGCTGCCTCTGACTAGGGTGGCAGAGCACAGCCATCACAGCTAGTAGCCATTGATAGCCCTGTCCTCCATGAATTTGTCTAATCTTCTTTTAAAGCCATCCAAGCTGGTGGCCATTACTGGATGTTGTGGGAGCAAATTCCATAGTTTAACTATGCGCTGAGTAAAGAAGTACTTCCTTTTGTCTGTCCTGAATCTTCCAACATTCAGCTTCTTTGAATGTCCATGAGTTCTAGTATTATGAGAGAGGGAGAAGAACTTTTCTCTATCCACTTTCTCAATGCCATGCATAATTTGATACACTTCTATCATGTTTCCTCTGACCCGCCTTTTCTCTAAACTAAAAAGCCCCAAATGCTGCAACCTTTCCTCGTAAGGGAGTCGCTCCATTCCCTTGATCATTCTGGTTGCCCTCTTCTGAACCTTTTCCAACTCTATAATATCCTTTTTGAGATGAGGCGACCAGAACTGTACACAGTATTCCAAATGCGGCCGCACCATAGATTTATACAACGGCATTATGATATCGGCTGTTTTAGTAAATCAGGTGTTATTATATGTACTGCTGCCCTTTTGTGTGAGATGGATCGACATGGCAATTCGGATTCTCCTTATGGCATGGCTGTGGGGGCTGACATGATGAGCTCCCGCACTCCAGTCTTTACCACTAAGAACATAAGAAAATGAGACTAGTCCTGCTGGATCAGACCAGTGGCCAATCTAGTCCAGTATCCTGTTCTCACAGTGGCCAACTACATGCCTCTGGGAAGCCCGCAAGCAGGACCTCAGTGCAACTGCATTCCCCCACTTGTGAATCCCACCAATAGGCATCCCTCCAACAGTGGAGTTAAAACATAGCCATCATGGCTCGTAGCCATTGATAGCCTTATTCTCCATGAACTTGTCTAATCCTCAGTTAAACCTAAGATGCCTGTGGAAAGTCTGCAGGCAGGATATGGGCCAGTTGTTATTTCCTCAGCAACTGGTTTTCTATGTCATTCTGCCTTTGAAGCTAGAAGTTTCATATATCCACCCTGGGCTCCTGCTGGGAGGAAGAGTGGGATATCAATCAATCAATCAAATATCCATCATGGCTAATAGGCTTTGAGAGACCAATACTTCATGAATTTGTCATATCTCCTTTAAAACCAAATTGCCTAGTGACTTTCCCTTTGCAGCAGCGAATTCCATAAATTAATAATATATAGTGTGCAAAGAACTCCTTTCTTGTTTCTCTCTGGAACCTGACAAAATTTGTCACCACCTTGAATGAAGCCTTGTATATGTGTTTTACAGCCACTGTGTAAATCAGCCTTCTTTCCACATATGTTGGACTACAGCTCTCATCAGACCCATTCTGGCTGGGGCTGATGGGAATTGTGGTTCAAATCAGAGCTTGGAAAACTTACTTTTTTAAACTACAACTCCCATCAGACCCAGCCAGAATGGCCACTGGATTGGGCTGATGGGAGTTGTAGTTCAAAAAAGTAACTTTTCCAAGCTCTGGTTCAAATAATCTTGAAGGTACCAGGTTGGCATAGGGTGATGTGAGCTCAGCCATAAATAGAACTGTGCACTGCATTTCTACAGATCACAAACCAAATTGGGCCAATTTGGCCTGAATTATATCCTGTCCAGATTGACTAGCTACATATCTCTGCAAAGTGGATCAGCTAATCTCAAATTTATTTGTAAAGATATGTACAGATCTTTAGCTCAAAACAGGCTCTGATGAGCCCAGACAGGGTGTCTCTGAAATGGAGCAATTACAGTGCCATATAAAGAGAACACCAGGGTGGAGAGAGAAGGAGGAAGACTAGAATGTTATCACTCCACCCAACACTCTGCAATCACAGTTCTTGGAAGGAGTGAACCCTTAAAATCCAGAAAGCTTTTGTAAATCCTGTCTCTTAGAAATGTTTGGTGGGTGTTTGATGGCATTTATTCACCTTCTGTATGCCTTATGTTCTTTCCTAATCAATCCGTCTCATCCTTATTTACATTTTTTTAAATAATTGTCTTTTTAAAATTCTAATTGCTAATGATTATTATTAAACTTTGTGAGCATATTTAACTGCAGAAGAATTCAGTATTATTAGTATTAGTATTAATTTTCCAATTGCTACCCACAAACAATAAGTAGCAGCCAGCTTGTGTGGTTACACATTGTTGTTGTTGTTGTTCATAGAATCATAGAATAGTAGAGTAGGAAGGGACCTATAAGGCCATCAAGTCCAACCCCTGCTCAATGCAGGAATCCAAATCAAAGCATTCCCGACAGATGGCTGTCCAGCTGCCTCTTGAAGGCCTCCAGTGTTGGAGAGCCCACTACCTCTCTAGGTAATTGGTTCCATTGTCGTATGGCTCTAACAGTTAGGAAGCTTTTCCTGATGTCCAGTCGAAATCTGGCTTCCTGCAACTTGAGCCCATTTTTCTGTGTCCTGCACTCTGGGATGATCGAGAAGAGATCCCGGCCCTCCTCTGTGTGACAACCTTTCATGTACTTGAATAGTGCTATCACATCTCCCCTCAGTCTTCTCTTCTCCAGGCTAAACATGCCCAGTTCTTTCAGCCTGTCCTCATAGGGCTTGGTTTCTAGTCCCCTGATCATCCTTGTTGCCCTCCTCTGAACCTGTTCCAGTTTGTCTGCATCCTTCTTGAAGTGCGGAGACCAGAACTGGACCCAGTATTCAAGATGAGGCCTAACCAGTGCTGAAAAGAGGGGAGCCAATACTTCATGCGATTTGAAAACTATACTTGCATTTGGTTTCTTTTTCCTAAGTGTAGAACTTTGCATTTATCCCTGTTGAATTTCATTCTGTTGTTTTCAGCCCAATGCTCCAGCCTGTCAATGTCCCTTTCAATTTTCTTTCTGTCTTCCATGGTATTAGCTATGCCCCCAATGTAGTATCATCTGCAAATTTGATAAGCATGCTCTGTACCTCCTCATCCAAGTCGTTAATAAAAATATTGAAGAGCACTGGGCCCAGGACCAAGCCCTGTGGTACCCCACTCGTTACTTCCGCCCAGTTTGAGAAGAAACCATTGATAAGCACTCTTTGAGTATGATTCTGGAGCCAACTGTGGATCCACCTGATAGTTATTCCATCCAGCCCACATTTAGCTAGCTTTCTAATCAGAATATCATGGGGCACTTTGTCAAAAGCTTTGCTGAAGTTGAGATATATTATGTCCACAGCATTCCCACAGTCTACAAGGGAGGTTACCCGATCAAAAAAGGAGATAAGATTAGTTTGGCAGGATTTGTTCTTCATAAATCCATGTTGGCTCCTAGTAGTCACTGCATTGTTTTCAAGGTGCTTACAGATTGACTGCTTTATAATGTGCTCCAGAATTTTTCCAGGGATTGATGTTAGGCTGACTGGTCTGTAGTTCCCCAGTTCCTCCTTTTTGCCCTTTTTGAAGATAGGGACAAGATTAGCCTTCCTCCAGTCATCTGGCACTTCACCAGTCCTCCACGATTTCGCAAAGATAATAGACAGCAGTTCTGAGAGTTCTTCAGCCAGTTCCTTCAATACTCTAGGATGCAGTTTATTGGGCCCTGCCAATTTGAACTCATTCAAAGTTATTAGGTATTCCTTGACTGTTTGTCTGTCAAGCTCAAGCTCCAATCCTGCCCCTTCCACTTCATGTTTCCTGGGAGGGTCATAGACCCTGTTTTGGGAGAAGACTGAGCCAAAGTAGGAATTGAGCACTTCTGCCTTTTCTTTGTCATCTGTTATCATTTTGCCTGCCTCATTGAGTAGCTGTGCCACCATTTCTTTTCTCTGTTTTTTACAATGGATGTATCTGAAGAAAGCTTTTTTGTTGCTTTTAGCATCCCTCGCTAACCTCAGCTCATTCTCAACTTTAGCCTTCCTGACACCATCCCTGCAATTCCGTGATACCTGCCTCTACTCTTCCTTTGTGGGCTGGCCTTTCCACTTCCTGTATGTGTCTTTTTTTTGTTTTCAGATCACCTCTAAGCTTTTTGTGAAGCCACATTGGCTTCTTCTGCTGTTTCCTCCCTTTTTTCCTTGTTAGAATTGCTTGCCATTGCACTCTTAGAATTTCCTTTTTTAGAAACTCCCACCCATCTTGGACTTCTTTTCTCATTAGGGTTGCTTGCCATGGAACCATACTTACAATTGTTCTGAGTTTATTGAAATCAGCTTTCCTGAAGTCCAGAGGGCGCGTATGGCTAACCTCAGCTTTTGCTTCTGTTAAAATCAAGAATTCAAGTATGGTGCGGTCACTTTTCCCCAGAGTTCCCATAACTGCCACTTCATCCACCAAATCATCTCTATTGGTTAGAATCAAGTCCAGGATAGCTGATCCTCTGGTTGCTTCCTCCACTTTCTGTAGGAGAAAGTTATCTCTAACACAAGTCAGAAATTTCTTGGAGGGGCCGTGTTTGGCAGAATTTGTCTCCCAACAGATATCAGGATAATTGAAGTTCCCCATTACTACTACATCATGACTCCTCAAAACACTGGCAATTTGCTTTTCAAAAGTTACATTCTCGTCTTCTCCTTGATTGGGTGGTCGGTAGTAGACTCCAAGCACCGCATTCCTTTTATTACTTGCCCCATTAATTTTAATCCAGATACTCTCGGTGGAGCTACTAAGCTCATCTTCCTGAATTTCTGTGCAGGGATATATATTTTTAACATACACTGCGACTCCACCTCCCTTTTTATTCCTTCTGTTCTTTTTGAACAAGTTACATCCTTCAATTGCTGTATTCCAGTCATGGGAGTCATCCCACCAAGTTTCAGTTATACCTATCACGTCGTAATTGCCCTCATGTATTAAGAGTTCAAGTTCGTCCTGTTTGTTTCCCATGCTGTTCACATTAGTATACAGACATCGAAGACCATGTGATTAATGGCTTGGCTTCCTTACTACTTTTTTTCTGAGGACTGTTACTGGGCCCTATTAGAGCCGATCTCTCTGTTCCCGTTACTGTGCACAAGCCTTCATCAGTCATTACCGCAAAGTTTACTTCTCCCTCCCCCTTAGGATTCAGTTTAAAGCCCTCCTGATGAACTTCTCCATGCTGTGGCCAAACACATTCTTCTCAGTCCTTGTGAGATGCAACCCATCACTTGCCAGCAGTCCATCTTCCAGGAAGTATAGCCCGTGGTCCCAGAATCCAAATCTCTCACATTGGCACCACCTTCATAGCCATTCATTCACACGGAGTATTTTCCTATCCCTTTCTACTCCTCTTCTAAGTACTGGAAGGAAGGATGAAAAAACTATCTGGGCCCCAAAGTCCTTGAGTTTCCTTCCCAGAGTTTCAAAGTCTGATGTGATTTCTTCATAGCTCCATTTGGCAGTATCATTTGTTCCCACACGGATGAGGAGAAAGGGATACCTGTCGGTGGGCTTGATGAGTGATGGCAACCTTTCCGTCACATCTCTAATCCGTCCTCCTGGTAGACAGCATACCTGGAGAGTCCACAGATGTTCTCAGCATACTTGGGTTTCGATCTCTCACAGTAAGGAGTCTCCCACTACTAGTACTCTTCTCTTCTTGTTGTGGGCCATGGTTTCATTGCCCCTGCTTGATTGAGCTTCAGCCTCTCGCTCATTGTCACACGGGGTCTCCTGTAATTCTTCCACCACAGGTTGTCCTCCAGTCTCCTCCTCGAGTGGTTGAAAGCGGTTCCATAGTTTGTTTATTTATTTATTTATTTATTTATTTATTGCACTTGTATACCGCCCCATAGCCGAAGCTCTCTGGGCGGTTTACAGCAATCAAAAACATTAAAACAAATATACAATTTAAAACACATATTTTAAAAACAATTTAAAACACAATTTTAAAATTTAAAACAATATAAAAACAATTTAAAACACATGCTAAAATGCCTGGGAGAAAAGTCTTGACCTGGCACCGAAAAGATAACAGTGTTGGCACCAGGTGCACCTCATCAGGGAGATCATCCCATAATTTGGGGGCCACCACTGAGAAGGCCCTCTCCCTTGTTGCCACCCTCCGAGCTTCCCTTGGAGTAGTCACCCGGAGGAGGGCCTTTGATCTTGAAAGTAGTGTACAGGTGGGTTCGTATCGGGAGAGGTGTTCCATCAGGTATTGTGGTCCCAAGCCGTGTAAGGCTTTATAGGTCAAAACCAGCACCTTGAATTGAGCTCAGAAACATACAGGCAGCCAACGCAAGTGGGCCAGAATCGGTTTTATATGTTCAGACCATCTGGTCCCTGTTACCAATCTGGCTGCTGCATTTTGCACAAGCTGCAGTTTCCGAACCGTCTTCAAAGGCAGCCCCAGGTTGAGTGCATTGCAGTAATCTATGCCCTCCCTATACAGCAGAAAACATGAAAACAGTCAAGCCAAGGTTTTTATCTTGCCTGACTGACTTTGGAAAAAAACACACCCTTAATTACTGATTGCAACAGCAAAAATAAAAGCTAAACCTAAAAGAAGAGGCTGCTAGTACAAAACACTAGCAAAGGATCTCTCAAAACAGGATTCGTGATTTCCAGAACCTTGAATTACTGTCAACTCATTTTGTCTGATAGACCAGCATAAGGCTATGCTTTGAGTGTTCCACAATGCCTTACATGGAGATGACACATCCAACTTTTTTCTCCTCCAAATACACCAGCTAGCAGCTGCTCATTTGGTGTACTCATGGAATATCACACACTTGCTCCATGCTTCACATTTGTTTACACAGTTCTGTACAATATTACACAAATCTATGCCCAGGTAGCTTGTTGTAGCCCATGTTTCATAAACTTAAGGCAGCTTCATAAATGGAGTTGAACTAGAACATTAGAGGCATACCACTGCATTCCACTGGTGAAGGGTGTCTTCTAGCTCTTCTGCTCCTAACTGTCACCCTTTCCCACGGAGTTTCCTCCACTTCATTGCTCCTCTCCAAAGTAGTCTCCTCTTCTACTACTACATGCTGTTGCTCTTGCACCTCCACTTCTCTTTGCTGCTGTTGTTCCAGCATTCTGTCTAAGAACTCCTCATCTTCTCTTATAGACATCAGTGTGGCCACCTGCCGTTCCAGGCATCTCACTTTTTCTTCTAACAATGCCACGAGTTTGCACTTCTTGCACGTGTATGCCATGTTGTTCTCAGGCAAGAAAATGAACATGGCACACACCTTGCAGGTCACAACCACTGGAGCATCCTTTCCATTCATTCTCTCTTCTACCTTTTGTTTCTTTCTAACTACTTGTTTTGGAGTGGCCTGTGCTTTGTCCTGTCCTACTTCAGGATAAACTTGAGAGTCCCACTGGTATGTGCTGCACTGTACAAGAGGAATTCGTAATTTTTCTTTTCTTTCTTTTTTTTTAGGGACCTCCCCCTTGACCTCCCCTGTCGAACTCCTTTGTCAAACTCCTGTTTGCTTTGCCTGTTTGCTCGCCTTCTGAAAGCTGGCTTGCTTATATCTCCCCACCTGCAGACCAACTGAGACAGCTCCCTCTGCTCTGCTCTGCTCTGCTCTGTTAGGAGTCAGGAAACAGAATGAAAGTCCCAGCACACACAGCTGCTGCTTGTTGCCCTCAGCAGTTCTCAGGCAACTCAGCCAATAGCTATCAGGCCACACCCCTTCCAATCAAGCTGCTATGGAGCCCTTCAGAGCACACACGGCTTCAGAGCCCTCTTGGCTTTTTTCCTTTCCTCGCTACAGCTGCTTTGTCAAACTCCTGTTTGCTCTGCCTGTTTGCTCGCGCTCTGAAAGCTGGCTTGCTTATATCTCCTCATCTGCAGACCAACTGAGACAGCTCCCTCTGCTCTGCTCTGCTCTGCTCTGTTAGGAGTCAGGAGACATAATGTTGTTGTTGTTGTTGTTGTTAAAGCCAGCCAAACCTTGTAAGCATATTAGCCAGCATCCTGAGTTAAGAATCATCATCATCATCCCAACTGCTAACCAATTAGGAATAATATTAAACAGTATTTTTATTTTTCCCTGCTGTTGTCAATCTGCCCCCTATATGTTAGGATCTTTTTAAAAAAATCTTTCTTGGAAGAAGCAAATTTTAAGGTGTCTAGCATGAAAACCCCTGGAGCTACCCACTTGAAATTTGGCAGGCTTAACCCCCTCTATAGGGGCCATGTTGTCCTCAAATTTCATGTCCCCATGTGCATATTATCTCCATGGTGCTGCTGCCCTGTGCTTGTCTGATGCTACCTACATGTGTCTAGTATTGCAAACCTAATTTTTTAAAACCCTCTTTTATTTTTTCAAAATCTTGAAGGAAGGAATGGGGAAACACAAGAGAATGGCATGACTGAGCACTCACAGTCTTACTTTATTTTATTTTGGAAAAGCAAATTTTAACATTTATTAGCATGAAATCTCCTGGAGCTAACCACCTGAAATTTGGCAGGGTTAATCCCCTCTATATAAGGTACCATGCCCTTAAATGTCATGTCCCTATGTGCATATTACCTCCATAGTACTTCCAGCCTATGCCTGCCAAATGCTACCTACTCATGTTTTAGTATCACAAACCTAAGTTTTAAAACAAAAACTCTCTTTTTTCTCAAAAACTTGAAGAAAGGAACAAGGGAAACACAAGAATTGGCATGACTGAACACTGACAGTCTTTTTTTATTTAAATAAAGGTGGCAAGTATGAAAACCCCTGGAGCTACCCTCCTGCAACTTGGCAGGTTTAATCCCTTGTATAGCGGCTACCATGTCTCTAAATTCCAAACTTGTAGATCAAAAAAGAAGAACGTTATAGTCATTTAGGTTTTGCAATGTAAGTCAATGGGGTTTGTAATATCCAGATTGTGATCCTGATCGGGTCAGATTGGGTCTGAACCAGATTCAGCCTGATCTGTATTACAAACTGGAGCCACAAATCAGATTGGGGGGTCCGTGCAGAGCCATAGCCATAAACATGTTAGGGACACTCATGCCAACATGGCTGAATCCACTTCATTGAGGTTCCAGATCTTCTTCACTAAAATTCTGTAGCGGACTCCGGCAGGGAGAGTGGCATACTAACTGTGAATGTCACCCTGCTCTCTCCACCTGTCCTTAGAGAGAACTAGAAACCAGATTTCTCAAGTATTATGGATCACAAACAAAACTGGATTAATAAGCATGTTATCTTCTGAAAGTTTCTTGTGGGCAAAATAGCTATCATTTTCTGGAAGGCAGCCTAACTCTACTCTAATAAAAACTGACTCCAATTGAATGAGAAAGAACTGGAGGCTGGAAATTATGAAAACAAACAGCTGACCACATTTCAATTTTGTGGTGCAGGAAGTGATGAAGAGACGTAAAATTAAAACAAAATCTTGCAATGTCTTCCGGGGATCTGTTGATTCTTTTTTTAAAAAATTAAAAAGCAGAAAATACATCAGATCCATTTGCCTTCTGGTGCCATTACCGAACAGTAGACTTCATTTATATGAATTATATACATTTATATAGTCAAGCACCTTGGGGAAAATATTCAACAAAAGGTTCTAATGACATGGTGTGCTCCATCTTGGGATTCTTGACTGACATAACTCCTTACAAAGACAAATTGCTTTCTAGCACCTACATTTTGTACAGTCAGTGAATTTCTGCTCCACTCATGTCCCTATCTGTTGCCATTTTCCTTGCCTGTTCCAAAACTGGGTAATTATTAGCTCTTTTCTAACTGGGACCATATTTTGAAGGGTCTGCAACACTAGTTGGGCCTGCTGACTATCCTACACAAGCCAAAAACCAAGAACCCAAGAAAGGGATTTTTTTTCCTTCAGTGTGAACAAAAGCAGAGGCTTTGAAAGAGTGCTCCATTTATACATCTCAGCTACTCATTTGCTCACACATAAGAGCGATCAACTGTGCTTAGGGTTGCTGCCATTTAATCTGAAAAATGATAGACAATTGTTGCATCAGTGGTCTGAACAAGTGGCACACCCAATGGCTTACTACAGCCACATATTGTAAGACTGTGTAGCTGCACAGGAAAGGGCTCATGGTGTCGGCGAGTAGCTTAACAGTCCTAGCAAAGCTGCCACCTACCTTCCTTTTTTAAATGGAGATTGGCTGATTGATTGCTCTCAGTAGCTGGCCCTCTGAATAGCTGGGAAATACCTGTCCCTCCACCCCAGCTAAGGATGATGTGATCTGTGCATTTAAGAGGGGAAACTGCAATTTGGAATAGGAGATGAAGAATGAGAAAGACACAGAGAATATGATAAAGATGCAGTGCTACATTTGGGCTCTGTAAGCATCTAAGACAGCATCTTAGGCTACCTCTGGAGGTCTGCTGGAAAGCAGTAGACTTCTATCCACTGCTTCTGCATTTAAGGAGTGCCATCATCTCTGTTCAACCTGTATATTAAACTATATTAAAGGAAATCACCTGTCAGAGAAGTGGGGTCAGCATAACAGTATAACATTTTTTATCTTCTCCTTTTTCCAAAGGCATCAGGCTGAGAGATAGTGACTGGCCTAATGTCTTTGGGCCAATGACTATGTTGGGGGCCTCACTGGGCTCCTGGGCTGCTAGATGCTAATCCTTAGAAGAAAGCATAAGAGAAATATTCTGTCTAGATAAACTAATTTAGGGCATTTTCACCTTAACAAAAGACATTAAATTTAACTTAGAAGAAGAATACATTCACTGAATCTTATGATGAGTTGACTTCATGGAACATCTTACTTTTAATCTTCATGGCCCATCACGTATGAGGCCTTGGACTGTTAGAAAAATAAAACTATGTAATTATTTTGTATTTCTTTCTTATTTATATCCTCCCCCCTTTTTTTGTAATACATATTACAATTTTGTAATATATATTACAGATGGAACTCACCATATAATTAAAACAAAAAAACTTTTAAGCGCCCAAACTTAAAGTCTGAATGAAAAAATGATGTGATTAAAGTGTCTAAACATTCACAATGATCTGCTGAAATGCATGCTCAGATGAATTTTTAGGGCATGATGCAAACATGCCAGAAACACTGTGTATTGTGGATCAACTCTGGAGCAGCTAATCATCTTATCAATATTTGCCACTAAAGAAGACCATATGGTCAAAATATGTTTGGCAACTCAAAGTGTTGCTTATCCACTTCAGGTTGTTCAGTTATACTCTTCTGTTTTACAGTATATATTCTTACAAAACCACACGGTATAAAAACAAAAAAAAAGCATCTATATATCACACAGATAATATATATTTGTACATTTTAAAAAAACTATCTCACATCCCTACTTATCTTGCTTTGACTTAAATACTACACCCAATACTTATCCTTATTTATATTCTAACAGGAAGCTCTGATACTATTTGTTAGTATTTCTTTCCAGTTCTTCTACATCAATATGTAGTCCACACAACTTCCTGAAATTCTCAACTACCTATGTCACTTACTAAATCCCACTTAATTATTAAATCATTGAATCTTGATATTTATCATTATCCCAACTTTTTATAATATTCATTTCTGTACAATATCCTGGCCATTGTTAGAATGCAAACGACCTGGGTCCAGTACAATGTTGCAGTATTCCCCTTCACATAATTTAATAGACCAAAAAGCGGGTCCATGGGGATTTGTACATGAAATATTGCATGTATTACTTTCTTTACCACTATATCACATGTCCACCATTAATGGAGAAAATCTCAGTTATCTTCTCCACACAATGTTAACATTTACCATTCTCTACATTCCCAATCTTTTTAGCTTTCTAGGGAGTCCAGTACCACTGTATGGCCATCTTAAAACAATTCTCCCTGTAGCTTGGAACTACTGAATAGGTTGATCCTCTGCTAACCAGAAATGCCCATACATGCTCTGGAATATGATGCTGCAAATTGTGGCTCTGTTTAAATTCTATAAATCTTTACCAATATTTTATTTTCTCCTCTTAACTGTAGCTCTTCAAAATCTGACTTTTCTGTACTTACTATCTGCTCACATTGAAGCCTCCAAAGAAATGTCCTGATTTGGATGAATTGAAACTTTGGTGGTATTTTGTTTTATTATTGCGCTCAAAAGTTTTAAATTTCATTCGTGTACAACAGGGTGGAGAGCCTGAGGGCCATATTCTCTTCTATGCAACCTTTCAGAGGCCACATGCCAGCAGTGGGCAGGGCCAGAAGCAATGTGGGTGGAGCAATGAATGTTAATTTTACCTTTGTTGAGTAGTCTACGTCCTACACACCAACACAAGCAAGAGACATCAGAGTTCAAGTACACATTTCAGCTAGGCAAAAACACTCAAGATGTGAGGGATGTGGCCTGGGAAGAAGTGGTTGTGGCAGGGGAGGGATGGTCTGGGGAGACTTCTGAGGGCCAGACAGAGGGCCTGGACCTCCACATTTGCCCTGCTCAGGCCGGAGGTTCCCTATCCCTAATGTACAACAATAAATTGAGTAAACTTTGCAATTCTTTTGTTAGCTTTACATTGTGTTTCAGTGCTGAGTGCTCAGGAATGATTTCCCCTTTTTTATTCTGCTTCCACATCCTACCCACATCTGAGCATAGATCTCCATAGGGCAAAGTGTGGCTTCAGGGGGCAGCTCAAGATCCCTTATGCCTCTTTGTAGAAAGCAGCTTTGTCTGCCAGTCCTTTGCTGAGTGGCTCTCAGCAAGCCTTTCTCTTGCCATTTTGTATGAAATAAATAAAATCCCAAATGTCATTTGCACTCAAAAATCAAAAGGTTTCAGTACCAGACTCACCGTGAATGCTAGCAGGAGGGGCGGGGAACCCCTGAAAAATTCAGAGAGAGAAAAACTGTGTGTGACATCCAGTTGCGTGTGTTTTGAATTACTGTGCATTAATCAAATGTTTTGTGAACCATTTTAAGTAAGTGGAAGAGACTAGTGGAATGAAACAATATAATCCAGTACAGTGAAAACATGCATGCCCTAAGGCAGGAAAACGTGTAGTTTTCTTTGCTATAACATAGCCAAAAGGGGGGGGTTGTTGATTTTTATGTGTGCATTCATGCGATTGACTAAGGGGCATTTGAGAAAGCAGAGAGTTGGGCAGAAAATGTTAGGATAACAGACAGATTTTTTCAATACTGGAAAAAAATATAATCAATATGGCATAAATAATTGGGCTGGGGGTTGTGAACACTTACAGATATGGAATGATCATGACTCTTAATGTTGTTAGATCCATTTGTTGTTTGGTTTTTGCATACAACAGGGAAGGGGATCCTGTGGCCCTCCAGATGTTGTTGCACTGCAACTCCTGTTATTCCTAAGCATTGGCCACGCTGACTGGGGCAGATGGGAGTTGGAATTCAGCAACATCTGGAGGGCCAAAGGTTTCATGCCCCTAGTATACAAGAATGAAATATACAAGAATGAAATATGTGACAATTAGTAAATATGCATAGATATGTTTGTCTTGTTTTCGATTTTTGATAATTTTTTTTAAGAGAACGGCGAGAGACAAATAAAGTTTTTGAGAAGCTGGAAAATGTTCTCTGCAGGAGCCAGGGATGTAGTTGTCCAGGGTCTCAGGGGTTCTTATACCCTTTACTTTTTTGGGAGCACAGTCCCAGCAGGATCCCTATGTCTCTACCATCCTACGAGCCAATTAGCATGAAAGGGGTGTGTATTAGCCACTGAAAAGAGTCTTCTAACATGCTTCCTTGTTCTTTCTTGCTGATTGGAGCCAATCAGAATGAAAGGAGGTGAGTCAATTACTGAGAAGACTCATCTCAATGGCTAATACACTCCCCTTTCATGCTGATTGGCTCCTTCTGAATTTGCCACTATGCTACTGACAACAGCACAAAATGGCACAACTAGCTGCATATTACAAAGTCTACTGCAGTTAAACTCTCCCCCAAAACCAACCATTTCACAGATGGAAATAGGGGCATACTCACAATAGCCCTGTTCCCATAGTCTCTCACTAAAGCTTTAAAACCCTTAATAATCTGGTTACCTTTCAGGAAATCAAAATGAGATTCTGGAAATAAGGACAATTTTAGAAGGCTATCCAACTATGAAGTGCAAAATGCCCAGATTTTCAAGATTTTCTATTTATTATCTTTTCCTAGACTCCTTTGAGGCAACAGTCATTTCTTAGCCAATGATTCTACCAGTTTTTGAGATCCGAAAGGGTAACTACAGAAAATCATTGGTCGGGGGCTGGGGGGGAACCACTTGTAAACTTAGCAAAGGATGCCTCCAACAACAATGTGGGAAATAGTTTTTCAATAGCATCCAGATCACAATAAGGTGAATTTTACTGCATTCTTTCTAATCTACAATAGGGACGGTTAAGGAATTAAATGTTTGCCTATTTTTATGCACACTGACCTGAACCATACCTCCTGGACTAGTTATCCACCGGCTTTCACACTTCTCCAATTTTTGATGCAATTCTCAGCTCAAAAAAGTATCAACATACAGTTTACATGTACAGCACATACAATATTTTTATGTCTCAGTTTTGTCAATGTCTTTTAATGTGGATTTTTTTAAAAAAAATGTGTAGATTAATGCAGAATGGATTTTTTATGAACTCATGTGATAGCGACATGAACCAGAAGTTAAACCACTCTGAGAGTTGTAGAGCTGTGAGAGGATTAAGGGGTCTCCTAACAACTCTCACCACCCTTAACATCTACAGTTCCCAGGATTCTTTGGGGGAAGTCATGACTGTTTAAAGTGGTATAATAGTGCTTTAAATGTTTGGTGCAGATGTGGCCAAAGTCTGTTCTATCCATTTCCACATTTAATGTGCAGGGTTTGTTTGTTGCTTTGTTTTTAAAAGTTCACATGAAATTAAGATTACTTAGAAGGTGGTCTGAGTACGGGCTGCCTTTATTTTATTTTTCCTTAAACAAACAAAATCAAAAAAATTATTATATGGACACAGACCCGGTAAAAACAAATGAAAACACCAAAATCTTACAATTTCTAACACACACAGAGTTAAAATATATTATACTTATATAAACCAAGGACAGAAACAAAACAAGATACAATTAAGTTGACAAAATCTTTTTTAATATCTTTGCAACAGAAACAAGAAATCTAGGAATTGTTTCCATTCTTATTTAGTTCATGTCAGCTATAGTAGAAGGTATGTAAAGGGTTAAAAGGAGATTGGCCGCAACCATTGTCCCTCTTGTGTTTTGTGTGTGCATTTCAGCCCTCTTGCAGTTCAGTTCTGTGGTAAACTGGCCTCAGAGCTAGTGCTGTTTATCACCTGTTTAATAAAGCAACTGTTCTACTGGAATCTGCTATGGTGCATGGTCAACAGGAACGTGTTCAACTACAGATGCACGAGGGACCCACTTAAGAATATTGCATCAGCCAATAAGTAAGCCTAACATCATTCAAAAGTCTTTCCTGGGTATTTTACTAGGATTGGAGTAGATAATCTGTTTCGCTCTTCTCTGTAATAGTTGTGTAGATAAAGAAGACATATTAAAGTTTCTATTGCTCTATTCCTACAGGGGCAGTGCAGATCATTGCCTCTGGGGGCAGCTGGAAAGTAGACAGTGGCACCTGTGTGCAATAAAAACAAGGTCACATATGCCTTCTGGAATTGACTCCCAGATCATACACTCCTCTGCTCACATGCTGGCACTGCTGCTGCATTACTGCATTTGTTTAAGCAGGTGCCAGAAAAAGCCATGAACAAGCAGCAGAGAGGTGCTGGAAGAAAGGGCTGTGTGCAACATGGCCTGCCCTGTGCCTCCTAAGTGAGCCTGCCATGCTCAGGTGCACTGAAGGATGCTGCCCCATTAGCAGTGTTGCTGTAAGTAAGATTCAACTGCTTAACCAGTCACCTTCTGAAAGTGGGTTGGGGTGCTATCTTGTCATTTGCCTCAGACAGCAAAATCTAGTTATTTTATTTAACAAAATTTATATACCGCTTGAATATAAAGACTTCTAAGCAGTTTACAAGAAAAAACGTCTGGGCTCGGCTCTTATCCTCTGAGTTTCAGCCTACAGAAACTCTAAAGGGCAAACTTTCTAGACACAAACAGTGAGCAGATACAATTAGGATACAACAGGTATTATCCCACTTTCTGAAGTAGCAAAGCAGTGGGGAGATCATGATTGCTATGTTAATGCCTTTGCTCTCCATGAAAATATGTAGCACTTTCCCTGTTTCCTTGAGCCATCTCACACATCAGTCTTTTCTGTCTTAAAGGCAGAGTTATCTTTGATCGACCGCAGCCCTGCCTTTCTCAGCTGTGTATATTTTTAGGACCGTATGGAAAGAAGCCATTTCTACATGCAGGGCTTTTGTGTGTTGATCATTATCCTGTCAAGTCAGCCTGGCTTATTCCTCTCTCCCCCCCCCCCATTAAAGAGGAACACACTGTTCACGTACACACTCTCCTTCCTCTCTTGTGTTTGTCTTGTAAAGTCCAGTTTTCTCTAACTGCATCTTGCCACGCATTGTAATCGACATTTGTGTCCCATTTAAACACTGAAACCACAATGGATTCAGAAGAACAAAAGGAACCACACACCCTGCCTTTTTGACAACACTCCCACACATGAATAATTAGAAGCACATAAAAACACCACACACACATCAAAAGAACTAGACAGCTGCTTTGCCTCGTGCTGTCTGTCTCAACCTCTTCCACTTTCAATTCCACCAAAAGTCACCTGGAACAGTAAACAGGGCAGGAGAAACTTAATACAAACAATCTGTGACACAACAGGAATAAATATCCTAATAAAGATTTCTTGACAAGTGTATGCAGTCAGGAGGGTTCAGGAAGACTTTGTTTTAATTAGCCAATGTTCACAGCGCACTTGTCGGCATATTTAGGAGGGTGTACTTCACTTTCTCTCCTCATGTCACACAAATGGATAGCTGAACCCTGGTTTAGTGGCCATGCAGGTGAGTCGTACACATAAACAGAACAACAGGTCTTTGTTAGCTGCATCTAAACCTCTGAGCTAGGTTTGCTGTCCTTTCCATGGGAATGCTGCTTAGTGTTTCCATATGCCCCAAATTGGCTTGGGTAGTACAGGAATGAAGTGTCTTGTCCAATGTCCAGAACTGCTCTCTTTGTGGATGGATCTGCGACTGATGAAATAGGGAGTGGCTGTAACAGAAAAGATGCATCGTGTGGACCAGTCTCAAAACAGCAGTGCATGTCATTTGAATGTATCCAGGGCAAATCACAAAAAAGACTGCTCTTTTCTGGCAAGAATTCGTAAAGTGATAGTAAACAATGGCATTCCAGGTTGGTCCACCACAAAATTGGAGCAGCTGACTAGGCAGTTCTAGAAACCATTGGACAAATCCTAAACTCTATCATGGATACCCTGCTGTTTTCTCTTTTGTTGACCCCCACATTTTGGTCAGTTCCATGGATGAATACAGACTATGGCTGTGCACAAATGACCTCTCAAAATCCTCCATTTTGGGAGCAAAGAAACTGGGGAAACCATTTGTTTCCAAATTCTCCATGTTTCTCGGGTGTGGGGCTCACCATTAGCAGTGGCAATAGCACAGCTTCTTCTTCCCTGATTTTTTTATTGTTGTTGTTGCCTCTGCAAATGGCAACAACAATTTTATTGGCAACCTGGTCACCATTTTGCATGCCACGCATCAAACTGGTGCATTGTACGGTGAGGGAAATGGTGGCCACCACAACACTGATGGAGATTTTTTGGAGAAAATTCTACAAAGTGGTCTTTTTCTAGCAGGGAGAGAAAAATAAAAATTTCAAACAAATTCTAAGAAAAAAAATGTTCTCTAAGAAATTCAGCTCAGTTATACTATTTACCACACATTTTACCATATATCCCCACCTAATAGGTGATAAGATTCTCCTCACAGCTTTGTACAATCTGCTTATCAAATAGTTACATGAACATTGTGGTAATTTAAAACTTGGAAAAAGTTGTGTTGACTGGTGATAAATGAACTGAATGCGTCTTCTCTTTACTCTCTTTACCCTCACTTCCATCTGCCTTTCTACTCTGTGACCCTCAGCCATCCCGAGTGTCCTGCTATGTAGCTTTGTGGCCTCATAGAATCATAGAATAGTAGAGTTGGAAGGGGCCTATAAGGCCATTGAATCCAACCCCCTGCCCAATGCAGGAATCCAAATCAAAGCATTCCCAACAGATGACTGTCCAGCTGCCTCTTGAATGCCTCCAGTGTCGCAGAGCCCACTACCTCTCTAGATAATTGGTTCCATTGTCGTATGGCTCTAACAGTTAGGAAGTTTTTCCTGATGTCCAGTCGAAATCTGGCTTCCTGCAACTTGAGCCCATTATTCTGTTTCCTGCACTCTGGGATGATCGAGAAGAGATCCTAGCCCTCCTCTATGTGACAACCTTTCATGTACTTGAAGAGTGCTATCACATCTCCCCTCAGTCTTCTCTTCTCCAGGCTAAACATGCCCAGTTCTTTCAGTCTCTCCTCATAGGGCTTGGTTTCCACAGAGCTTGGAAGATTACTTTTAAAAAGTAATAAATTACCAGAGCTTGGAAGATTACTTTTAAAAAGTAATAAATTACAGTTACGATTACTTGGCCAAAAAAGTAGTAATTACAGTTACAATTACAATTGCTCTGAAAGTAACTGATTGCTTTACTTTTTCTCAAAAGTAATCACTACAATTACATTTCAGTTACTTTTTAAAAAAAATGACTACAAGGTGCTGGCCTTGGCTGCTTCACATCTAAGTAGCCTAAAACAATATTAAAACTAAACACACACACACAGGGGGTAGTAGAAGGGTTCGAATCCCCACATAGCCATGAAGCTCACTGGGTGACCTTGGGCCAGTCACTGCCTCTCATGAAAACCCTATTCATAGGGTCACCATAAGTCAGAATCAACTTGAAGGCAGTACATTTTTTTATTTTGAAGAAGATGATTATGATAATGCAGCATTTCAAATTAATTCTGTATGAGAAGCATTCCATGCCAAGCTTGGAAAACCAAGGAGGAGGTATAAAATGTAGGCAAAAATACTTTTGACAAAATGCCGTTTATCTTTTATATTTTATATATATGAGCCTGGGTAGGGAACATTTAATCTAGCCAACTTGCTTTCAGCAAGAAGGGTTAAGTGCCTTCAGGCTAGGGCAGTCACCAGAAGGCCACAGCAGAGACAAAGGAGCCTAGTGTTGTGGAGATGTTAGATGGGAGCTTTGGGGAGTAAAGATGGAGGCTCCTGAAGGCTGCAATTCTAAACACACTTACTAAGGGATTAAGCCCCATAGAACTCAACAGGACTGACTTCTAAGTAGATATAGTTTGGACTGTGCTCTTGGTAAACCTTGACTAGGGTTCTTCTGCAAAGACATCCATATCCAAGCAGGGTTGGCAACCCCCTGCCTGGAATACCCTGCCCTTATCTTTTAATGTGGCTGCTCCAAATGTTTTTACAGATTTGACCCTTTACTTCAGAAAGAGGTCTGAAAAATGAGTAAGAGTAAGAAGTATCTTTTAAAATTGTTCTTTTCAATTCACTCTTGAATGAACATCATACCTAGGGCAGATCCACACCATTCCTTTAAAGCACATTCAACACCCATTTGAAGCACATGAATCCCACCACAGAATCATGGGAACTGCAGTTTGTTAAGAGTGGTGAGAACTATAACTGTGAGGGGGAAATGACACTTCCCAGAATTCTTCAGGGGAAGTCATGCGCTTTAAATGCGAGTTGGATGTGCTTTACACATATTGTGTGAATCCGCTTAATAAATTTTGCCTGCATGTAAATTGTTTTAATTAATTTTTCAAAATGGAAATAAGCTATAAAGTGTAGTGGGTGACCATGGGCTACTCACCATTTCTCAGCCTATCTGCCCCTCAGGATGAAAACAATGGAGAACCATGACTACCCCAAGGCATACTTAAAATGTAAAGGAAGTATTGTACAACCATAGTATGCAATTGGATACTTATAGGGACACAGCATGACAAAACTGGGTGGAAGTAATGAGTGGGGTACCACAGGGCTCGGTCCTGGGCCCAGTGCTCTTCAACATTTTTATTAACGACTTGGATGAGGAGGTACAAAGCATGCTTATCAAATTTGCAGATGATACAAAATTGGGGGGCATAGCTAATACCATGGAAGACAGAAAGAAAATTGAAAGGGACCTTGATAGGCTGGAGCATTGGGCTGAAAACAACAGAATGAAATTCAACAGGGATAAATGCAAAGTTCTACACTTAGGAAAAAGAAACCAAATGCACAGTTATAAGATGGGGGATACTTGGCTCAGCAGTACGACATGCAAGAAGGATCTTGGAATTGTTGTTGATCACAAGCTGAATATGAGCCAACAGTGTGATGTGGCTGCAAAAAAGGCAAATGCTATATCAGGCTGCATTAACAGAAGTATAGTTTCCAAATCATGTGAAGTATTAGTTCCCCTCTATTCAGCACTGGTTAGGCCTCATCTTGAGTGCTGTGTCCAGTTCTGGTCTCTGCACTTCAAGAAGGATGCAGACAAACTGGAACAGGTTCAAAAGAGGGCAACAAGGATGATCAGGGGACTGGAAACAACGCCCTATGAGGAGAGACTGAAGGAACTGGGCATATTTAACCTGGAGAAGAGAAGACTGAGGGGAGATATGATAGCACTCTTCAAGTACTTGAAAGGTTGCCACACAGGGGAGGGCCGGGATCTCTTCTCGATGATCCCAGAGTGCAGGACACAGAATAATGGGCTCAAGTTGCAAGAAGCCAGATTTCGACTGGACATCAGGAAAAGCTTCCTAACTGTTAGAGCCATACAACAATGGAACTAATTACTAGAGAGGTAGTGGGATCTCCGACACTGGAGGCATTCAAGAGGCAGCTGGACAGCCATCTGTCGGGAATGCTTTGATTTGGATTCCTGCATTGAGCAGGGGGTTGGACTTAATGGCCTTATAGGCCCCTTCCAACTCTACTATTCTATGATTCTATGAAAATATTTATATAAGCATGACTATCAAATATGTTTATTTATATAACCCGTAAAGATATTTATAGTGCAATCCTATGTTTGTTTACTCAGAAGCAAGTCCCAATGTATTCAATGGGGCTTACTCAACGAGGGAAAACTGCAGCCTCAAGTGATAAGGAACTTGTTCTTTTAACAAGTCCTTTAAGTTGAGACCTTATCCCAGTCTGCGTCTGTGTTGAAATTGCTTTTTAATATGTTTTTAAACTTTTTCTTAAAAAAAATGTTTTTAAAGCTTTTAAAAATGTTTTTAAAGATGTTTTGTTTTAATATATTTTAAAGTCTGTTTTTATTATTTTTAAAGTGTTTTTAGTGCTTTTGTTTGCCGCCCGGGAGTCCTACTGGGAGGAAGGGCAGGATATAAATCAAATAATAAATAAATAAAAATAAATAAATAAACTTCATTCATTTTTTTAAAAAAACACAAGTCTGCGCTATGTTTACTCACAAGTCCCATTAATTTACAGCACAATCCTAACCATGTCTACTCAAAAGCAAGTCCTAATGGAGTTCAATGGGGTTTACTCCAGGTACATGCTTTACTCCCAGAAATGGCTTTACTCCCAGAAAAGCAGATATTGGATTAAATACTTTCATATTTCATAGCCCAGGGTCTGACTCTTGGACAGAAGAGGAAAAAAAACATTAAGCCATATTACTTACGCAAACTGCAAAAAACTCAAACCCACCATATCCTGACGTTCAGCCTAGGCATGCCTGGATCAACAAGTCACAACTCTGGCGTCATTGGCTACAATCATGAAAGGGCGGGGTTACAGCCAGAGCTTTGAAAAGTTACTTTTTTAAACTACAACTCCCATCAGCCCCAGCCAGCATGGCCACTGGATTCGGCTGATGGGAGTTGTAGCTAGAGCATGGATCTGTTTAAAAAAAAGTTGTGCGGGGGGGGCGGTTGACGTTTTGGTGTATATCTCGGGAATTAGACCACCTAGAAACTTACTTTTTTTTAATTGAAGCTGAGAGTCCAGAGAGTAAGGGGTGGTAGCCAGAGAGCCGGAGCCCCCCCCAAACCAGAGACTCCAGCCGAAAACACACACACCGGGGCACACACACACACACACACACACACACACACAAATCATCGTCACTCACCTCTAAAGCTCTTCTCCAGTCTGCTGCTGCCTTCCTTGCCCTGGCTTTTTCTTCCAGCGTCCATTTTTTCCTCTCAGAGTCAGACGCTAGCAGGCCCTGCCTATTCACCTCTTCCCTCGTGCCTCCTAACACAGATCATGAGGGAAGAGAGAGTCTGCGCAGAGGTCCAATCAGTGTGAGGCACATGTCTTGTGTTAACCAATCACAGCCAGGAGCTGACTTCCCCTTGTTCCCACCCCCAAGTAACGTCCAACCTAACATGGAAACGTTAAAGTTGCAGCTGAAAAGTAGGGAAATTACTAGTCGTTCCATTACTTGCCAAATGTAATGGAATTACCCACTCGTTATCTAAAATTGTAACTAATTACAAGTAATTCGTTAAAAATAACGAGTTACTTCCAAGCTCTGTAAATTACAGTTACAATTACTTGGCCCAAAAAAGTAATAATTACCGTTACAGTTACAATTGCTCTGAAAGTAACTGATTACTTTACTTTTCCTCAAAAGTAATCACTACAATTACATTTCAGTTACTTTTAAAAAAAAACTCCTACAAGGTGCTGGCCTTGGCTGCTGCACATCTAAGTGTTGGCGTGTGTGCGTTGTTGCGTGAAACAGCATACATTACGTTGGAGTTAAGTTGAGCAAGAAACTTCTTCAGAGCATTAGAGCATGTTAAGAGTCTTTATTCAAAGACATTAAGGCTTTTCAGCAGTTTCCTTCCCCCCCTCTAGCTCTACAGCACATTTCTCTTCAAAAGCAAAAGTAAGACAGCCTCTCAGGTCAGAGGCATGATGAAGGAGAACAACAACTCACAGACTCTGTTAGAACTTTCCCAGTCTATATCTTGATGGTTACCATAACAACGGCCTTCACTGTCCGTTCCCAGACTGGCAAAGACATAACTCCTCTTTACTTTCAAAACTTTCAGACTTGATGGAAAACTACTAGGCCTCATGCCAACACTAAGAAGCCTAAAACAATATTAAAAATAAACACACACACAGAGGGGGTAGTAGAATAAAAAAAATTATCTGTAAGATTAACATAATAGCATAACAGAATCTCACATCCCCCCAAGCAATGAAGATACCCCAACACTTGAATATTAACATAATGGCATAACAGAATCTCACATCCCCCCAAGCAATGATGATACCCCAACTCTTGAAATCAAATTTTACACTTGAAATGCTTTTATAATATGTTTCTGTTATGTCTCAAAAGAACAAGATGCTCAAAGAGCATGTCAGACAAGGAATGTCTTTTGACAGTCATTACGTTGCCACCAGTACTGAACAGGCGTTCTAGTGCGGCGCTTGAAGGCATGCCTGTGTTGTGCTGCAAAAAACACCGCAGCACACGTGGAAAGCCATGGAGTGATGACACTTCCCTGCTGGGAGACCTCAGGTACCTCACCAGTTCCTCCTCAGCAGTATCCACTGCTGACTTCTTGCCCTGGGGCAGAAAGTTAAAGAAGTCATCTTCTAAGTCATCTCCTTCCTGGTCTTTATCTGAAGACTGATCACTGTCCTCATTAAGTACACCCATCTTTATTTCGGCTTTCAGCAAGGCTTCCATTGTGTATCTAAGAAAGAGAGAGGATATGTTAACACATATATGTTAGGAAACCATCATCTGCTCTTCATTTCCTGATGCTTGTCATGTCCCCTGGTTCAGGGTCCAGCCTGAGCCTGTGGATGATGACATGGAAGGTAGGAAGGTGACCAAGTCACCACACTCATGGGGCAGCACAGCAGACCCTTAAGGATTACCTGCAGCAACCCAAGGTTGTGATGAGGAGCCCCAGGAAGAAAAGGACCAGCCCCTGCCTACCACCTTAAGCCCTCTGATGCCTCCCTTGAGACAACATTTCCCTTGGAGTAATCCACCCAAAGGGCTTCCCTAATGTTCTTACTTGTTGGTATGGGTGGTGGCCTGACACGATTCCAGCCAATCTAGTTTGAAGCGAGGGTGTAGGCAGGCTGCCAGAAGAAGCCTCTTGTCCTCCCAGATAGCTGCAAACCGCTTTCTTAGGGCTTCGCGCACACCTCTCAGCAGCTGAAAACAGTATGTGTACCTCTCAGGTTTGTTTTCCAGTCCTTCTAACTTGCGGTCCAGATTGCAGAGCGTTGGTAGCAAATACCCCATGAACATGCCGTTCTCCCATTGCAGGATATCAAGGGACTGGGCTAGTGGCTCCATAATCTCTGTGTATTCCTGTACCACTTCAATCTCAGCAGCTGTGATCCTGGACAAGGAGCAGCGGTCCATTATGGCATGCATTTTTAGTGGCACAGTTGACAGGAGCACATGTAGTTGCTTCAATGCATCAAAGGTGGAATTCCACCTGGTCTTATTCGGTACCTTCAGATACACACCACATTGCGCATGGATATACTCAGCAATCTGGGCTGACTGGTTCTGCTTGGACCACAACTTGCTGCACTTTCCCATCAAGGAACGAAACTGTTTCTTGAAAGGACCAAGAAGACTACTTTTGGAGGAGTCAGAAAGCATGGCCTCTATGTCTTGTGTTGCCACAAGGTTGAGGGTGTGGCTAGCACATCTCTGGTGTGGTGGTAAAACAAAATCCTCTCCTGAGTCTGCAGCTTCTTCCTCTGCCTCAGGTCCTGTGTCCAGGATCTCACAGATAGGCACAAACTCCACCTCAGCCTCCTCCTCCTCCTGGTTATCACCATCATCGTCACTGGTGCCTGCAGCTTCCACTGGTTCTTTGGCCATGAAAACTCTGAACGCTTTCACAAAGTTGGAGCCATTGTCTGTAGTAGTGCACATAACTTTGTTGTGGATCCTGTACTGCACATGTACATCATGCAGTGCTTTTGAAAGGACATTGTATGTATGGCGCCCCTTGAGACGCTTACAAGCCAAGGCCCCGACCTCACGTTTCAGGGTAGTTGGGTTGATCTAGTGGGCTGTTACCCCAAAGTAACTCTTCTTGCCATTGGTCCAACAATCTGCAGTGGTTGCTATATATGCCACAGCACCCATTCGGTTTGCAACAGATTCTCTCATGTGGCATGCTCTCTTCTCAATTCTGTCTCTCAGAGTCTTGGCACATATGATGGTGAGATCTTTGGGGAGTCCAATGCGAACCAGATTAATGAATGATGGTTTGTCCACAGTCTGAAGTGGTAATGTCTCCTCTACAATGAAATCAATGATTCTTCTGTCGAGATTGCTCTAGGTGACAGGCTCCCTGCCAGGTCCCCACCTCTCAAGGGTTGTCTGCTGCTGCTTCAGCATTTTGGGAGGAGGGGTCTCATGCATTGGTTCAGGAAGGCCACGTCTCCTTGCCTTTATTGCTTCTTCAATTGCTCTCAGCTTCTCAGGGTGTGCCCTCTGAGGAAGAAGAACAAAGCATGAATCCAAGAAAAAATGGAAGAGGAACTTCACAATTTAAACATCAATAGACAATGGACACTCTTTGAGGACCAGCATGACAAAGGCTTACCTCAAAATGTTTCTTCACATTGGATGAGGAGGAAACAGCTGATCTCAGATTTTTGATCCTTGGAAGGCAGTAATTGCATCGTACAACAACATTTTTCCCACTCTGGCTCACAAATGTACAAGCTTTCTCAAAGCCAAACCATGGTACTTGCTGTTCTGCAGATGCGGCTGTGGGCAACTGGCACTGCTTCATGCCCTCCTCCTCCTCATGCACAGGGCCTCCTTTCTGAACCTCACTTTCTAGTTTTGCCTCCTCAGGATCAACAAGCTGTGACTCAAGTGGCCGCACTAACTGCCTGCTGCTCTCAGCAGCAAAACCTGCAACAGGCGTCTCTGTAATAAACAAGAGATAATGCTCCTATATGGGTGAACTTCAGCTGTGATGTGCCCCCATTTCTTCCCCATGCTGCAAGATCCCCCAGTCAGAGTGGAAGTAAGCAGGTCGATAGCACAATTAAAAGAGATCCTATTTGCATCATTTTTGCTCACTGAATAACCCTGCCTGGGCCAGTCTAACCTACTATCTCACAGGGTTGTTGTGAGAACAAAATGAGACTAGGGTTCAAATCCCCACATAGCCATGAAGCTCACTAAGGGACCTTGGGCCAGTCACTGCCTCTCAGCCTCATGAAAACCCTATTCATAGGGTCACCATAAGTTGGAATCAACTTGAAGGTGGTACATATATTTTTTATTTTGAATATGATTATGATAATAAATATGCAGCATTTCAAATTAATTCTGTATGAGAAGCATTCCATGCCAAGCTTGGAAAACCAAGGATGAGGTATAAAATGTAGACAAAAATACTTTTGACAAAATGCCGTTTATCTTTTATATCTATATCTATAATTAGCAATACAGCTGAATGATGTATGTAAAGTATTTTTTCTTTCCCTTTTCTTTTTTATTAATATTTTAGTACTACTGCTAAAGTTCTGATGAAAGAATAACGCATTCATTAGCCAAATTCAAATGATTAGAACACATCACATAAATTCCACTGAAGTTGGAGTTTTTGCCATAGAAAATGAAAAAAACATAACCTATGATAGCCCAATAGACAATCAGAACTAATATAAAACTCTATTGCTTCTCATTTGCAAATCTTGCAAGATCTAAGGTAACTCTAGATCATGTGAGTTCAGGTGATGCATGTTATGTACATTTGTATAGATATTAGCAGAGATTGTCAACAGTCTATGATGCTTGTGTGTGCCAATGTGTGCGTTTGTGGCAGGCTTTTACTCTGCACTGAGATCACTGAGACTTAAGACTTAGTAAAATAAGAAAAGCTATTTCATTTATAGAAATACATCGTAGATAGGAAAGGCATACCTAGTTCTAAGTAACTAACTTGGAGGCGCAACACCCAGGTTTGGGAGTTGCCCTCACTGCCCCTTCTTCATGTGTACTGGAGAGTGACAGAATAGGGCTAGAAGCAAATAGAAAGCAAAAATGGAAAGTAGGGTAACATCTAAAGAAATACTCCCCTTTACATCTCTCCTTTCTTTCTTTCTGTATATATATATATATTTATTTATATTTATATATATCCCGCCCTTCCTCGCAGTAGGAACCCAGGACAGCACTGACAGTGGTTGACCTTCACTTCCTAAAAAGCAGTAATGATGAGACCCCTCAACATTGCCTATTGCAGCCTGTGCAGCTTTGGCACAGTTCATCTTATTGAAGCTTACTTGAGCTTCTGCTTTTTGCACCTGCACATTCTTTTCTAGGCAGCAATTGTGTTGCAGCAACTGCACCACACAGCCTGAGACTTCTCTCCTCCTTGCTTTGGTCATCACATGGCAATGTCATCAAGAAAGGGCTTGCACATAAATACACAAGCCTGGGCTGTGATGAGAACAGATTAATCTCAACTCTGAAATTCACTGTATGCGAACTGAACGGTACTTGTCTTCCTGGTCAAATGATTTTTTTTTAAAAAAACCCAACTCTAGGGCTACAAGCTTTAATTTTCAGCAGATTAATTAACTAAAAGGAGAGTTGATTAATCAGTGGGGCCTATTTTTATTGGTAAGAATGAGTTTTAATATGAGACACTTGTTTATTGTTTTAAGAGTAATTTTGTGTGTTACTGTACTGGGGAATGCATGAAACAGTAACAAAGATCAGCCTTGATTTTTTTAACTGTGTGCCCTAGAGCTTCTGTATTGAATTCTTCATTGTCTTGCACTCCTTTTAATTATTATATTCTGGAAATTCTCATAGATTTGAAGTCTTGGTGATAAGCAAATCAATTGAAATGTAATTGATCAATTTATTGAAAGGGAGAGGATTAATCAGTTAAACATTTTAATTTTACATTGCCCAGATATTCAGCTGCAATAAATGGATTTTTTTCAACAAGAGGTGATCTTCACAGGTACCCCGCCTGGGGATGCTGTTGGAGAGAATGGGATTTACAGGAGTTGTCTCTCTCTGGGACTGGGAATCTCTCTCTTTCTCACAGAACATGAGTTTGAGAGCTGGGGGACTGAGAGGAGGAGCTGCGAGGACCCTACTTCTCACCTCATCTCTGCCAAGAACAAAAAAATCAGCCTTAAGCCATTTATTATACGCCTAATGATTTTTTATTATTATTATTATTACTGAGACAGTTTTTGTCCCACGTACAATTCAGTCTTGTGATTAAACAGGACAAAAATACAAATAAAAAGAAAGATGGAGTTCAAATAAATATACAATAGAAAGCTAGCCGGCATTTTAAAAGGCAGGAGTGCTCTGTCTGAATAAATACAGCACACAGGTATGCATGGGAACAAGGGGGAGAGTTCAAAAAGGGGGGGAAGGAAGAGAAGTAGGCCGAAGTTTCAGAAGTGCCTTGTGATTGATGGAGAGGGTGGCAAATGTCCTATCTGATACGCTTGTGAGAGTCAGAGAGAGAACACATCTTTAAAAAGAGTGTTGTTTCTCTTTTGGGACATGCAACTAACTCTCACCCAGAGCTAAGAAAAACCTCGGTTAAAAGTTAGTGAGCCCAGCTTCATCCCGTCACTCTGGCAGTGCAGGTGGCATGATGTGAGCAATGCCTGGCCCTGCATAGCATAACCATTTTTGTCTTGTCCTGGATCCAGATCAAAGCTTTAGAAAGTGGTTTCAAATTCAGAGGCTGGGAAAGGGAGGGGTTTGCTTGCCAGAGCAGGGCAGCTCTATTTCTTCACAGTTGGAGTGGAGGGGTCAGGAAGGCCCCCCAACCCCTGGGCAGAGGGGGCACCCTGCTGCTGTGGCTGCTGCTGCCCCTTGCAGGCCCCTTTCTTGGGGGACTCGGCAGGGGGGGACAGCCCACTGTCCTCATGGCCTTCCACTTGGCTGCTCCTTTCAGCTGGGCCCCGGCTGGCGAGGAGTGGGCCACGGGGTGCAGCTGCATTGTCAGTTCACCCAGCTTGGTGAAGGCAGCGCCAGTGGCAGAGAAGATCTCCCCCACCTGGGAAGGCGCGCCAAGAAATGGGTTAGGGGTGCTGGGGAGAAGTGGCAGGCACCTGCAACTCCTGTCACCCCCCACGACAGTGAACGGGCAGCAAAGGGGGTGCGGAGGAGCGGGAGGGAAACAGCCCCTCCCCCAAAGTCACTGAGGAAATGGGGAGGGGGGCACCCCCCACCCAAACTCTGTGGGAGCCAAGCAGGATGAAGCCATGCCAAAGTGCCTCTGAGCCTGTGCAGAGGACTTCACCCCTCCCCAGCCTGTAGGCAGGGCAAATGACAGGCAAGTTCATGGGGGGTCAGGAGGTGTGGTGGCCGTGGCAGCGAGGCAAGGTGAGGCAGTGGGGGCCAGAAGGTGCCGCGGCGGCAGCAGCGAGGCAAGGAGAGGCAGTGGGCGGGCAGAAGGTGCCCCAGCGGTGGCAGCGAGGTAAGGAGAGGCAGTGGGGGGGCAGAAGGTGCTGCAGGGGGCAGAAGGTGCCGTGGCAGCAGCAGCGAGGCAAGGAGAGGCAGTGGGGGGGCAGAAGGTGCCACGGAGGCGGCAGCGAGGCAAGGAGAGGCAGCGGGGGGGCAGAAGGTGCCGCAGGGGGCAGAAGGTGCCACGGAGGTGGCAGCGAGGCAAGGAGAGGCAGTGGGGGGGCAGAAGGTACCACAGAGGCGGCAGCGAGGTAAGGAGAAGCAGTGGGGGGCAGGAGGGGCGGCGGCGAGGAAACAAGAGGCAGGGTGGTGGGGCAGGAGGTGATGGTACAACAGCGGTGGCGGGGGAACAAGAAGTGGGGTGGGGGCAGCAGGAGGTGCATTGGCAGCAGCGGGGGGAATGAGAGGTGGGGTGGGGGGCAGCGGGTGCAGCAGAACTGTTCAGAAAATGCTGTGGGGACGGCAGGGGGCACAAGCAGCGGTGGGGGGGCAGGACATGCAAGGAGGATGGCAGGATGCGCAAGGGAGAGCGCACGCACACACACACACAAATAATCATCACTCACCTCCACAGCACTTCACCATTCTGCTGCTGCCTTCTCCTCTGTCGTCCTTGCCCTGGCTTTTTCCTCCAGCATCCATTTTTTCTCTCTCAGACGCTAGTGCTCCACAATCCCCTGCCTATTCACCTCTTCCCTTGTGCCTCCTAACACAGATCACGAGGGAAGAGAGAATCTGCGCAGAGGTCCAGTGTGAGGCACATGTCTTGTGTTCACCAATCACAGCCAGGAGCTGAAGACTTCCCCTTGTTCCCAACCCCAAGTAACGTCCAACCTAACGTGGAAACGTTAAAGTCGCAGCTGAAAAGTAGGGAAATTACTAGTCGTTCCGTTACTTGCCAAATGTAATGGAATTACCCACTCGTTATTTAAAATTGTAATGAATTACAAGTAACTCGTTATTTTTAACGAGTTACTTCCAAGCTCTGGGTTTCCAGTCCCCTGATCATCTTTGTTGCCCTCCTCTGAACCCGTTCCAGTTTGTCTGCATCCTTCTTGAAGTGCGGAGACCAGAACTGGACGCAGTATTCAAGATGAGGCCTAACCAGTGCTGAATAGAGGGGAACTAGTACTTCACGCGATTTGGAAACTATATTTCTGTTAATGCAGCCTAATATAGCATTTGCCTTTTTTGCAGCCACATCACACTGTTGGCTCATATTCAGCTTGTGATCAACGACAATTCCAAGATCCTTCTCACATGTCGTACTGCTGAGCCAAGTATCTCCCATCTTTTAACTGTGCATTTGGTTTCTTTTTCCTGAGCGTAGAACTTTGCATTTATCCCTGTTGAATTTCATTCTGTTGTTTTCAGCCCAATGCTCCAGCCTATCAAGGTCCCTTTCAATTTTCTTTCTGTCTTCCACGGTATTAGCTATGCCCCCCAACTTTGTATCATCTGCAAATTTGATAAGCATGCTTTGTACCTCCTCATCCAAGTCGTTAATAAAAATGTTAAAGAGCACTGGGGCAAGGACCAAGCCCTGTGGTACCCCACTCGTTACTTCTGCCCAGTTTGAGAAGGAACCATTGATAAGCACTCTTTGAGTACGATTCTGGAGCCAACTGTGGATCCATTTGATAGTTGTTCCATCCATCCCACATTTAGCTAGCTTTCTAATCAGAATATCATGGGGCACTTTCTCAAAAGCTTTGCTGAAGTCGAGATATATTATGCCTCACCAGCAGCTCAGCCAGGCAGAGTTTTTCTAGAGAAGATGGTCATCCAGTTTATGAACACAACAGATGTTTTATTTGTCATCTGCTCAACACACAGTGGTAGGTCTTTTTCTAGCTCTTCTCTAGGCCTTCACTCCAGGAAAACTCTTTCTAAACCTTTTCCTTGTCCCCATACACGTAGGACATCAGGCCTTCAGAACTCTCTCTGGCCTTTAGGGCCTGCCTCTCCACACACCCTTCCTACAGGAGCTGACTTTTGAGATGTGTAAGGCATACATTGACTGTATGTTACAGTCTTCTGCTCCCTAAAATGACTTCACCCTTTCTCTCTTGTTATGCCTTACGGCTGAAACTCCCTCAAGAATATGTAATGCATATCATAAGCTTCAGCCACAGGCATGCCGAAAGAGAATGAGAGAGAACAGGAAAAAATTAATGAATATCAGGATGATTGGAAGGTAGGGGTGAGAGCTGGCCTTATCATTAAGCAGACTGAGGCGGCTGCCTCAGGGAGCAGATGCTGTGGGCAGTGAGTGGCAGCAAATTGTGGGAGGATAGAGCTATGTGCCACATGGTCTATTCTTTACCCACTAAGTTAGCCTGTCACCCTTAGGTGGAGTGGAAGCCACTGCCCCATCATCACGGTTGAAGTATGATTAAACTGTCAGCCCAGTCAGCTTCAAACCATGAAAAGGGGGCACTTAGGGGGAAGCGCCATAGCTCAGGCAGAGCATCTGATTCTCATGCAGAAAATCCCAAGTTCAACCCCCAGCACCTCCAGTTGGGTCAGGGAGATACTCCTGCCTGAAACCCTGGAGAGCCGCTGCCAGTCAGTGTAGACAATACTGAGCTAGATGGATCAATGGTCTGACTCAGTCAGCCCTACTGGGAGGAAGGGTGGGGTATAATTCAAACAAATAAATAATAGGCAACTTCCTATGTTCCTAAGGGGTGGAAGCAGGGCCGGTTCTAAAGGGTGGCCAGGTGGGGCACTGGCCCGACAGCCCCTGGAGCTACAGGGGGCCCCTCAGCTGCCCCTCTGCTCCCCTTCCGTGATCCCCGGGGGGCCCCAAAACCCCACCCACCTGTCTGCTGTCTTTTACCATTGCCCTTAATGAAGATAGCGGCCGCGGCTTCACTAAGGTACTGAAGCCCCTGCCGCCATCTTAGTTGATGGCAGAGATGCGTGTGCATAGCACGCACATGTGCCATCAACAAAGATGGTGGCGGAGGCGTCATCCCCTTAGGGAAACCACGGCCGCCATCTTCGTTAAGGGCAATGGTAAAAGACAGCACACAGGTAGGTAAGGCGTGCGCATGCGTGCATGCGCACACGCACACACGCTGGGGCCCAGGGCAAGCTGATGCTCAAGGGCCCTGGTATTCCTGGAGCCGGCCCTGGGTGGAAGCACCCTGTTGTTCTTTGCCTCAGACAGACTTGAGCTGACCCTGGTAACGGTTTTATCCAGGACAGAGGTCTGAATAACGTAGCTAAAACTAACTAGTTGTAGGATATGACACCATTGATGGCTAGTGCCAGTGGGACTGGTGGGGCGGAAGTCAGGGAGTCCAACAGTAGTCAGAGACTGAGCCAATGGCAGGGAGAGCCAACTAATTCTAGTTTTGTCCCCATCCTCCTCCCTACTGAGTTCTAGAAAGGCAACCCTGAGACTGAGGAGGAGGAGGAGGAGGAAGCTGACAGCCAGTGCCACCCCCCTAGACTGCCTGTAAGTAAGGAGGAAGGGTGCTGGCTGAGGGCAAGCTGAGCTTGGTGGAGCAGGGCCCCGCACCCTAATGGGACCAGCCTCCACTGTATGATCTGTGCTTTGATGTAGCAGGCCCAACTCTGTGCAACTCCTTCCCAGCTGAGATTAGACAGGCACCCTCCTTGTAGAATTTCAGGCACATGACTAAAACTTCCTTGTTCCAAGCAGGTATTTTAAGGTAGTGCTTGATTTTTATGATTATTTTATTGCTTTATTATTCTCATTTTATATATGGCTTGTTTTTACGTACACCACTTAGAAATGCAAATGATTAAGTGGTATATAATGTCTTAAATGAAGTGTCTGGATTTTCTGGGCCTGTGTGCTAGGCTTGACCTACATTTGCCCAGTTGCCAAAACATTGCTGTGGAAGACAGGAGGCATTTATGTTGGTGGCTTCCTCTTTTCTTTGTTGCTACTAAAAAAAAATAATCAAAAGCTTTAAAAAACAAATGTATTATTGTTGTTGTTATTGTTATTATTTACTTTTAACTCTGTAAGAACTGGTGCCTATCCCAGAGTATCAGCTAACTAAGAGCTTGACTTTCTGAAATAGGGTTGCCAGGTCGGAACCATTCAGAAACCTGAGAAAATGGGGGTGGACCCTAGTGACATCACGGGGCGGGCCCTAGTGACATCATGGGGTGGGCCCTAGTGATGTCATTAAACATGATACATTGTATCAACCACAGTTGCTTGGAGCATACCATTAAAAAAATTCTCTGGAGATTAAAATAGAAATCTTACCTAAAATAGGGTGTTCCTAGGTCCATCTGAAGTGACAAGGTCATTCTTTCTCACAAGCTTAGGGTGATGCAAAATGGAAATGGACTGCCTTCAAGTTGATCCCAGATAGGGTCTTCATGGTAAGCAGTATTCAGACAGAGGTGGTTTACTATTGCCTTCCTCTGAGTCTGAGAGGCAGTGACTGGCCCAAGGTCACCCAGTGAGCTTCATGGCTGTGTGGGGATTCAAACCCTGGTCTCCCAGGTCACAGTTCAACACGTTTAGGGAACATTTAATATAGCTTACTTGCTTCTGGCAAGAAGGGTTTACGTGCCCTCAGGCCAGGCCATTTCTGGAAGAAAGGAGCTCAGTGTTGCAGAGATGTTAGATGGGAGCACAGATGGATGACCCTGAAGGCAGCAACTGTAAACATGCTTATTAAGGAACTAAGCCCCATAGAACTCAATAGGAGTTATTTCTGAGTAGATATGGTTGCAGCCATGTTAAATTAAACCAGAACTATCACTAGCTAGCCAGTACAGAGCAACAATCAAGTAGGTGAAATCTGGTTTTCCTGTTCAAAACCCATGCTTGCATAGAACTCTGTCCCAAGTTCACTAAGTTATTTAGTGGTACAGGTTGCGGAGGCAAGGTGCCTCTCATTTTTCCTGTCCTGCACCTGACTTTCATAACACTATCTGGCCACTGAGAAGGTGGGAAATGGACTGGATCCAAGTGTCCCCTTTTCCAAGCTTCCATCTGTTTACATGGCTACTTCTCTGGAACAGGCCCAGCTGAATGCTTCTTATTTGTACTCACCTGTTAGTAAAAAGTACCAATTTATACATGTTTGTGTTTTTTATCCATGACATAGAATCTTGTTGGTACAAAACTTTTAGTGCAGTTTCATACCTTTTTAAATGTTTTCTACTGAGGTTTTTAGTATTGTTATATTGGTTTTAAGATGCTGTGAAACACCTAGAGTACACATTTGGGAAGAAGTATAAAAGTATAGCTAATAACTGATTTAACAATAAATATTGCAACTGGAAATCTGATCATCAATAACTCTGCATGCTTCTGGGGGCAGCTTTTAGATCCAAGCCTGCAGGATCTAGAACCCAAGAGCTCCAAACTGGGCTAACTTGGTTTAAATGGAGCAAACAGGATTCTTTGATGTTTTTTGTTATCATCTGTCCCCCTCGATAACCACTTTGCTTTGGCAGGGGAAAGGCTCAGGATGCACCTCAGCAAAGATGTTGATGCTAGGCCCTTAAAAGATGCAGCCCTTTGCTGTGGGCTGCAGCCTGGCAATTCTGGCACCAGATGCTTATTCTCTAGACAAGCACGTAAACTTTTGTCTATAACTAAGTGACAAGTGGGACTATAACAAAATGTTGCAGTATATCCTCAATTCATAGCAGGAGTACTTCTGTTGAGGTATCCAACCGTTCAGCCATGCCCTCTTCTGGGATGCTAGAAGCAGTAAGATACTCAAGTAGCCAATCACCTTCCTTTTGGAGGAAGGGTGGGATACAAATTTTATAAATAATAATAAATAATTTTCTAACTTCCTCTATGTACTTCTCAAGGGATAAGAAAGGCAACCACCCTCATTTCATGACCAAGTGGGGAGTAAGGGGGGAAGGGTCTCAATGACTTTGTGGGCACCAGTGGAGGACCTCAAGGCACAGTTGTACCCACAGGCACCACAGTGGTGACCCTTGCCTTAGATCATGCACCCCAAATGTAACATTTGGAAGTGTGGGGAAATATTTATTTGCTCCTCTTTAATGGTGTGGCTAAAGCATGCCAAGGGGTAAGCAACCCCCTGGGCCAGGTGACATGCTCAGCAGAACCCAAGTGATAGTCCTGTAACACTTCGGACTGCAGGTAGGTTGGTGGGGGCTTTTAAAAAAATCTTGCCTACATTTATACCCCATTTCCCAGCCTCCAAGAAAGAGGCATCTTAACAGTAAAAAAGATAACATACATAGAAAGCCAGAAATAAATAAAGAGAAGAGCTGCAAGGTCTAATTGGTTAGTCAGCTACATTTTTATCAATGAAAAGGGTGCCACAATTCATTGCAAAGTGCTTCTGATGCCACATGTACCATTTTAAACGATGCCTAATCTCCTCCACCACCACCTTTTTATCTCGGGAGGGAACAGCTCTTCCCTCCTGCCCAGCTGTTTCTAGTATGCAACCTTTTAAAATATATATATATATATATATATATATATATCAAGTGATTAATCAGGTGAGACTGAGAGCCCTAATAAAAAGGGATAAAACAGCCACAGACGGCCAGTTCCACTAAAGACAGGTTGCAAACACCTTCCTGAAAGAGAAAGATCTCTTGACCAGAGTACCATGTAGGCGGAAGGGAGGTTTGACTCAGAATGCTCTCTCGCTTTCAAAACACAGTAAAATAAACACAGAAGAATCGCGGCACAAAGAAAAGGCGCATGTTGGCGGAGGGGGTAACAGCGTTGAGAAGGCTGCCCCCCAGGTCCCACCTCCGGTCTCCAACCGCCCTTCCAGGGAGGGCTGGGAGGCACCCCCGGCCTGCCAGTGCAGCCAACGCTGAGCTAGACGGAGCAGGCGCCCAGCTGGGTCCAAGGGTGGTTCCGATGCTCCAGAAGGCACGGAAACACCCCGATGTGCGCGTGCTTCATGGCCCGTCTCCACAGGGCCTTCCGTCCCTCACCCCGACGGCAGTGGCAGGTGCAGGCAGCCGAGGGAGAGCCTGGTCGTGGCGCCGCGCGGCCCGAGCCTGCGCTGCCCTTGCGGCTCTGCCCGCCTCGCCAGCCGCCCATGCCCACGCTGCCCTTGCAGCTCTGCCTGCCTCGCCAGCCACCCGCGCACCAGGCACCACCCGTGAAAGCGGCTTCCGTGGCAGCGCGCCCGCGGGAGCCCAGAGCAGGTCCGCCGCACCGGCACTGGCACAGCCCCCCTGCCTGCGGCCTTCCACTCAATGCAACGGAAGCTGTGCTGCACGAAGAAAGCCAGCTGCAGGCGGGGAAGGCAGAGGGGCGCCCCTCCCCCTGCCTTTATTCCTACCGAATGGGGGAGGTGTCCCCAGCCACCTACCCAAGAGGACAGCAGGACTCACGGGCAGGGGGTGTCTCCACCTTCCCTCCGTGACCCTGGTCCGTCTGCACACCGAAAACCAACGTCTCCCCTCGTCCCCCCCGCCCGACACATGCAAAGGAGGCAGGAGCCCAACGGCACCTCCACGCTGCAGGCCAGCCACACACACACCCCGAGCAGCCCTGCGGGGTTGCGCCCGGCCTCCCCCTTCGCACCTACCTTCTTTGACTCCCGGCAGCTTGGACTGGTCGATGGCATGCTGATTTCAGCCATGTTGGCTGCCCAGCTGGCTGGCTCCCTCCGGCTCTCTGTGCACCAGGACGAGGAGGAGGAAGGGGGTGAGCCCCCCGCCCGGCCCCTCCTTTCCCTGCCTCCGAGGAGCTGGCGTGGCAAGAGTTTCTATGGGGTCCCCCAGGCAGAGATGCTGCGGCCACCACTGCTGAGCTCCATTGTGGCCACTCCTGCCCAGCACCTGCGCCTCACTGGGAAAAGGCAGGCGGGCGGGAAGACACTGCTTCCTCCTCCTGCGCCTGCGCCTGCCAGGGAAAAGGCGGGTGGGCGGGAAGAGCCTTCAGCAGCATACGCATGCATGAATCACGCATGCGTGGCTGGGGGAGGTGCTTCAAAACCGGAGATCTCCCTATTTAGCGTAAATATGGCCGGAGGCCGGAGACGGCCCCCTTTTGCCGGAGACTCCGGCAGAAAATCGGAGACCTGGCAACCCTATTCTGAAACTAATTGTATAAAGGACTCAAGATAAGCAGTGTAAATGGGGAGGGAACAAGAAGCCCTTACATAAGAGAAACACCCTCAACATAAATCTCAGTGTCTGTTAGGAATTTTGAGAACTCATCCCCAACATTTGGTTGTTGTTTTTTGTCTCCAACTGAAAACTCGCCTTTCCAAAGAAAATATCCAGGCCACAGCCTACAGAAAGAGTACAAGAACCTCCCCCCCTGGGTCATTTTGATCCTTTACAAAAGCATGTGTTCTCCAAATTCTAAAGAATTGTCTTGAGGTGTTAGATTCTGCAACATGCAAATCATGAAAAGAAGCACCTTTCTCCTTGCTTAGACTAAATGGTTTCACTGGGTATCAGGATCTGACTCTCGCTGAACGCAAGGACTTTCAGTACATCATATCCATCTTGTATGTTTGAATAGGCAGACAAGAGGGTTGGGGGAATCCAGAAGGAATCTCGTTGGATTTAAAAAGACTCAGTTAGTTGCCAGATTCAAGTGGTTTGACAGCAAGATGAAACTTAATGAGCTCGAGCTGCTGTGTTTTCATTTGCTTGTGAAACAGTTCCTCACAACTTAGGGCAAATACCTTTCCCCACCAAACCCCTTATCATGCAAACCTCCTTGGCTGTGAGTCTGAGTGTGCTTATTAGCCCTCTGTAAAACAAAGCAGCTTAATGAAGCACTGTGGCATCGTACCCTTGAGCAATTCAAATGGCTCCTTGTTCAGAAGTAAAAGGAGCTAGTAAACCTTTAAGGAAATGTGTTTTTCTTGTTGTTGTTGTTTAAACGGGGAGTAAATGCTGATTATATAGACCAAATCTGAAGATATTTGGAAATATGCTCTTCAGGATTATATATATATATATATATATATATATCCCAAGAAGCAGGTGGGAGCTTCGGCCCGCCAACCCTTCATGTGATGTGAAGGGTCTGATGCAAATTGCTTGCTTTAAAGAAAACCAGGGAGAAAAGGCGTAAGAAGACAAGCTCTACTTTTTCCAACAGTCGCCAGCCAAATTACTCCAGGAAGCGATCAGCAGAGCCTGAAGGAAATAGCCAAAAGGCTGGTCCTAAGAGACTATTCCCTTCCGCCCTTATAGATCTGCAGATCACCTCAAGGTTGTCTCCATTTAGGATGAGGGCCAAACAGCTTTTTATTTCACATTGAGAAAGCAGCTTAGAAGGACATGTTCTTGTAGTGGACAAGAGAGTTTGATGTCTGTAGCCAGTGGAAAATGATCAAATAAAAAAGTCTTGGATGATGCAGGTTTTTGCAGCAACTTTCTTTTTAATGATCATTGCCAAAAAAAGAGTGAAGACATAATAGACATAACAGATAGACGGTGCAACAAATAGCCACAGCATTTCTTAAGCTCCATCTATGGAGACAGAGATGGACTGTGTGCAGCACCTCCCCTCCCCTTCCCTCCCCCCCCAACCTTCCCATGTTGAGAGGAAGTTCTGGCGGCAGAATGAAACCTTGTTCAGTTGAACAGGCTTACAATCCCCTTTTAGATCTGGATGGATGGCGTGATGGAGGGGGCAGATCTGGCATGAGCTAGTGTGGTGTAGTGGCTAGAGTGCTCCAGTATGTACAACTTCACACTTACTTGGCCATGAAGCTCAGTGTGTGACCTCGGGCCAGTCACTGTCTCTCAGCCTAGCCCACCTCAAAGTGTTCTTGTGAAGAAGAAAGGAGGAGGAGGAGAACCATGTACGCCACCTTGAGCTCCTTGGAGGAAAGGTGGGATATACATGTAGTAAGAAATAAATAAATGAGCAGCCCTGCCACTTCTCCAAGGATAGAGCTTAAGAAGAGCTGAAGAGGGAGTGTACGAAGGGAGCAGGTGTTTGGAATGCCAAACACTATACAATACACAGTGTCTGGAATGTGAGCTGCATCTGCAGTTTCTCAGGGAGCACTAACTTTGGAAGGATTTTGGTATATAATGGAGGCTATCCCAAATTGTTTGATGAAAATGTGAACTTTCACCTGCATATACGTCGCTCGTCTGATTATCTGTGAAGGCCTACTTTATTTCCCCCAACAGAGAATATAAGTGTTTGAAGTAAGCAAATAACGGTGTTGGAGTTCATAAATAGGAGGTGGAGAAATGTGTCATAAAGCTGAGCTTTATATTTGGCCGAGCACTGCAAAATCTATTTTGAAAGATTTACTGTACAGTTATATACTTACTATCTTGTGTTATATTTTTTCTCCTAAGGAATCGCAGCAGTATAATCATAGAGCTGGTGTCGGAAGGCAGAGCTGGGGTCCCAATCCCGGGGAGCTGGATCCCAGAGAGTTGGGAGAAGAGTATTTGGATGGATGGCAGAGGGAAGGGGGAGGAACTTCCCCCCTTTGGAGCGAAGATGAAACCGAGGAACTGCCAGTGATAAGGTCGCTTAGCAACGGGGAGCCTGAGCCCTCCCTGGACATTCTCACGCCTCCCCCTCTTTCAGGCTCAGAGCAAGAGGGGGAAGAGGGAGGGCTGCTCACAGCCGAAAAGCGGGGAGGCAGTTTACCATCAGCCCCTCCCCTATCCCCCATCCTGGAATCGGAAACTTCAGAAGAGGGGGGGTGATGCTTCCCCCCTCACCGCACACACGCAGACAGCTGAAAAGACAGGAGAGAAGGGGGAGAAGGCGGGCAGTACCTGAGGGGCAGTTAAGGAGGAGCGAAAGATTGCGCGCCCGTTTGGCCCCTTCTTAAAGAACAGGCGGAAAAAAGTCCCTTGCTCTGTCAACTTTCTCCCAACGCCGCAGGACCTGTATCCCTGTATTGATTCATGAGAAAACGCAGTCTTTGTTTGGACATTACCCTAATAAAACACGAATTAACTACAACCGCTGGTCTGGTTCCTCAGTCACATCCTGGGCCGGACAGCTTGACAGAGCCACCTACATCACCCTCAACGCTCTCTTCACTTGACTGGGACAAGATGTCAAAGGGAGCAGCGGGGGGGACGAACCCCACTTCTGAGACGGAAGAAGTGAAACTCTTGAGGACTAAGGTAGCTGATTTGCAGACGGATGTTCAAGCCCTGCTAGCAGCAGTCAAGGTGCTGAAGACGGATAATCAAACCTTGAAGGCCACGATAGACCAGATGCAAACAGCCCCTCCAGCTGCCGTAGTAAAGGTTCCCATTGGATTGCCCCCCAAATACGTGGGACAAAGTGATCAGTTGGCAACTTTCGTGGCTCAATGTGAGTTATATCTGGATGTCAGGCACACGGAATTTCCAGACGATGGGGCTAAATTGGCCTTCGTGATTAGCCTCCTGGAGGAAGAAGCTGCAAAATGGGTGACTCCGTATCTCGTGAGAAAGGATACTGTCTTAGGAAGGTACAGAGGATTTATACAGGAGATGACCGAGATGTTCCAAGACCCGCAAAGAGCTGAAACAGTAGCGCGGCAACTAGGCGCTCTGAAGCAAGCTAAAGGGACTGTTTCCGAGTACACTAACGCTTTTAAAATTCTGTCCCAGGAAACTGGTTACAATGACGCCGCCCTGATGTTTATGTACCGGAGTGGATTAAATGCTGAAATCCTGGATGAGTTGGCCAGGACATCCCCCCCCGCTGACCTACCAGGGCTCATCCGGCTATGCCTACAGATAGATCACCGGATGGAAGGAAGGCGCCTGGAAAGGAAGCAGGAGGTCCAGAGATACTCAGCCTCGGCATCCCGCAGCAAGACCCTTCCCTCTGCAGGGATGGCAGGTAATGCAACTGAGGGACAGGGAGGGGCTAGGCCAAGATTGTCAGAAGAAGAAAAGGAAAGACGACGTCGACAACGTTTATGCTTTTATTGTTCAAAGCCGGGCCACGTGGCCAGAGACTGTGGACTGAAAGGGGGGAAAGCTGAGCCGTCGGGAAACTAGAACACCCAGTCCACGTGCAGGCCGGTGGACTGGGGGCAGCGTTGTATAAAGGCCCCCCAACGATCCAACCTCCCTCAAAGGGGGTGTTGGTCTTGCCTATTCGGATTACAACTTCCAGAGGAGTGGTGTTTAATTCCACTGCCTTAATTGACAGTGGAGCCTCCACAAATTTTATTGATGCAAAGTTAGTCAAGCGTCATGGAATTTCCCAGTGGAAACTGGACGCTCCCCTAGCTGTGGAGACTATCGATGGGAGACCCCTGAAGTCAGGAGGGGTGACACAAGCCACAGAGGAAGTGAAACTTCAAATCCCTGGGCACGAAGAGTTCATTTCGCTATACGTGTCAGATCTCTCGAACTTTGAGGTGATTCTGGGAATGCCCTGGCTAGCAAAGCATGAACCCAAAATAAGTTGGAAGGAGGCGGTGGTGTGGTTCACCTCACAGTATTGCCAGGAGAACTGTCAACCTGAAGGAATCAAGAACACCTTAGCGGGGGCAGTGCAAGAGATCGAGCAAGTGACCCTGCCGCCAAAGTATGAAGAATTCAAAGATGTGTTTGATGAAAAAGAGGCAGAGACTTTACCCCCCCACCGCCCTTACGACTGTGCGATTGATCTAGTGCCAGGAGCCAGCATCCCATCAGGGAGAATCTACTCTCTCACAGAGAATGAGAGGGAGGCCCTGAAGGAATTCCTGGATAAAAACCTGAGGCAAGGATTCATACGCCCCTCACAATCCCCTGCTGGAGCGCCACTATTGTTTGTGAAAAAGAAGGGGGGGGGAACTCAGACCCTGTAACGACTATCGCGCATTGAACCAGATCACCATCCCCAACAGCTACCCGCTGCCGCTGATCTCAGAGTTGCTGGACCGACTGCGCTCTGCAAAAATCTTCACGAAGTTGGATTTGAGAGGAGCATACAATCTGATCAGAATGAAGGAGGGAGATGAATGGAAAACAGGATTCTTGACCGCTTACGGACAGTATGAATACCTGGTCATGGCGTTCGGGCTTTGTGGAAGTCCAGGAATTTTTCAAAAATTCATGAACGACGTGTTTAGAGACTTGTTGGACACGTATGTAATCTGTTACTTAGATGATATCCTGGTGTTCTCAAAGAACCAGGAAGACCACGACCAGGATGTGAAGACGGTGTTGAAGAGACTGAGAGAAAATCACCTGTATGCTAAATTAGAGAAATGTGGATTTGACCTCAAGTCTCTAGACTTCCTTGGATATCGAATCTCAGCGGAAGGCGTGGAGATGGACCCAGGGAAAGTAAGCTGCATATTGGACTGGGGCCAACCTGTCACCAAAAAGGATGTACAACGGTTTTGGGGGTTTGCCAATTATTACAGAAAGTTCATTCCAGGGTTTTTCAAATTAACAGCTCCTCTGACTGACTGTTTAAGGGGGAAGAAGAAGTTTCAATGGACAGAGAACACCACCGAGGCCTTTGAGGAGCTGAAGATAAGGTTTGCTACTGAGCCCATTCTGTGCTTTGCTGATCCGAACCGCCCTTTCGTAGTGGAAGCAGATGCTTCAGATTTTGCCATCGGGGGGGTCCTGCTACAATTAGACCAAGAAGGGAAGGAGCTGCACCCCTGTGCGTACTTCTCTCGGAAGTTAAAGCCTGCAGAGAAGAACTACACAGTTTGGGAGAAGGAGCTGCTGGCCATCAAGGACTCTTTTGAAAACTGGAGACAATACCTAGAGGGGACCTCTCATCGAATTGAAGTGCGCTCCGACCACAAGAATCTTGAAAGCCTCCAAACAGCCAGAAAGCTGAACCAGAGACAGATAAGATGGTCCCAGTTCTTCACTAGGTTTAACTTCCAGATTACTGGAATACAAATACAAATACACAATACAAAGAAAGTGAATCCGAGGACCAGCCTCAGTACGTAATCCCGCCAGAGAAATTAACGTTGGGAGTATGCCAGCCTTCATGGGAAGAGGAACTCAAAAAGGCACAACAAGAAGATGCAGACATGCTAAAATATCAGCAGGAGACGGGACAAGGTCAAGACTCAGAAGTAACCTTTCACTGGAGAAATGGACTGTTATGGTTCAAAACCACCAGATATGTGCCAGAAGGGGAATTAAGGCTCAGAATCCTACGCCAGTGTCATGATTCCATCACAGCGGGACACTTTGGGATTTACAAGACCATTCAGAACGTGGCCAAGGACTTCTGGTGGCCTAAAATGCGTCGGGATATTGAGAGTTATGTAAAGTCCTGCTCTGTCTGTCTGCGGACAAAAACACAAACAGGGACACCAGCAGGACTGTTACAACCGTTGCCTGTCTCACACGAACCCTGGAAGGACCTCTCCATGGATTTTATAACTGATCTACCCAAGTCCCAAGGAATGACAGCCATCTTAGTAGTGGTGGATCTACTTACCAAAATGGCACACTTTCTTCCTTGTGCAGGGGCCTTAGAGGCTAAAGAAACGGCCAAGTTATTCATAAAAGAAGTCTACCGGCTGCATGGATTGCCAAACAGCGTAGTCTCAGACCGAGGAACTCAGTTCACAGCCAAATTTTGGAGAGCAATGTGGAAACAGTTGCAGACGGAATTAAAACTCTCCTCCGCCCATCACCCCCAGACAGATGGGCAGACGGAACGCTTGAACGCCGTTTTGGAAAGATATTTGCGAAGTTATGTGTCCTATCAACAGACTGACTGGGTATCATATTTGCATTTTGCAGAGTTCGCCTACAACAATTCTCTGCACTCCAGCACTCAACAAACCCCGTTCTTCGCTAATTATGGATTCCATCCTAAAGTCTTTCCAAGCAGCTCAGAAGGAATGCTGGTACCGGCAGCTGAGAACTTCCTTAAGGAATTGCAAGCGGCACAACAGACACTGAAACAGCAGTTAAACGAAGCCAAAACGGAGTACAAGCGAGTTGCTGACCTGCACAGGAAGGAGGGCCCCCCCCTTCAACCAGGAGACCAGGTATGGCTGTCCACCCGCTTCCTCCAGATGCCGGGCAAATGTAGAAAATTACAAGACAAGAGGGTGGGTCCTTTCGAAATAGAAACTCAAATCAATCCCGTGGCGTACCGACTGAAGCTGCCTGACACGTTTAAAATACATCCTGTGTTCCATCGATCCCTCTTAACAAAAACCGCCCCTCCCAGTGAGTTACGGCCGGAGGAACCTCCCGGAGCTCCACTCCTGGTAAATGAGCAGCTTGAGTTTGAAGTTGAGGAGATCTTAGATTCCAGGATCAGACGCCACAAGCTGCAGTACTTGATTCACTGGAAAGGCTATGGGGTGGCTGACAGATCATGGGAAGATGCAGCTGATGTGCATGCTCCAGAATTGGTAAAACTTTGCCATCAACATTTTCCCCACCGTCCCAAGCCAGACAAGGGGAGGGGGGCACAGCCTGCGAGGGGGGATGGTGTCGGAAGGCAGAGCTGGGGTCCCAATCCTGGGGAGCTGGATCCCGGAGAGTTGGGAGAAGAGTATTCGGATGGATGGCAGAGGGAAGGGGGAGGAACTTCCCCCCTTTGGAGCGAAGACGAAACAGAGGAACTGCCAGTGATAAGGTCGCTTAGCAACGGGGAGCCTGAGCCCTCCCTGGACATTCTCACGCCTCCCCCTCTTTCAGGCTCAGAGCAAGAGGGGGAAGAGGGAGGGCTGCTCACAGCCGAAAAGCGGGGAGGCAGTTTACCATCAGCTCCTCCCCTATCCCCCATCCTGGAATCGGAAACTTCAGAAGAGGAGGGGGTGATGCTTCCCCCCTCACCGTGCACACGCAGACAGCAGAAAAGACAGGAGAGAAGGGGGGGAAGGCAGGCAGTACCTGAGGGGCAGTCAAGGAGGAGCGAAAGATTGCACGCCTGTTTGGCCCCTTCTTAAAGAACATGCGGGAAGAAGTCCCTTGCTCTGTCAACTTTCTCCCAATGCCGCAGGACCTGTATCCCTGTATTGCTTCATGAGAAAACGCAGTCTTTGTTTGGACATTACCCTAATAAAACACGAATTAACTACAATCGTTGGTCTGCCAGCCTCAATACAGGGATACAGGTCCTGCGGCATTGGGAGAAAGTTGACAGAGCAAGGGACTTCTTCCCACCTGTTCTTTAAGAAGGGGCCAAACGGGCGCGCAATCTTTCGCTCCTCCTTAACTGCCCCTCAGGTACTGCCCGCCTTCCCCCCCTTCTCTCCTGTCTTTTCAGCTGTCTGCGTGTGCGCGGTGAGGGGGGAAGCATCACCCCCTCCTCTTCTGAAGTTTCCGATTCCAGGATGGGGGATAGGGGAGGGGCTGATGGTAAACTGCCTCCCCGCTTTTCGGCTGTGAGCAGCCCTCCCTCTTCCCCCTCTTGCTCTGAGCCTGAAAGAGGGGGAGGCGTGAGAATGTCCAGGGAGGGCTCAGGCTCCCCGTTGCTAAGCCACCTTATCACTGGCAGTTCCTCTGTTTCATCTTCGCTCCAAAGGGGGGAAGTTCCTCCCCCTTCCCTCTGCCATCCATCCGAATACTCTTCTCCCAACTCTCCGGGATCCAGCTCCCCAGGATTGGGACCCCAGCTCTGCCTTCCGACACCATCCCCCCTCGCAGGCTGTGCCCCCCTCCCCTTGTCTGGCTTGGGACGGTGGGGAAAATGTTGATGGCAAAGTTTTACCAATTCTGGAGCATGCACATCAGCTGCATCTTCCCATGATCTGTCAGCCACCCCATAGCCTTTCCAGTGAATCAAGTACTGCAGCTTGTGGCGTCTGATCCTGGAATCTAAGATCTCCTCAACTTCAAACTCAAGCTGCTCATTTACCAGGAGTGGAGCTCCGGGAGGTTCCTCCGGCCGTAACTCACTGGGAGGGGCGGCTTTTGTTAAGAGGGATCGATGGAACACAGGATGTATTTTAAACGTGTCAGGCAGCTTCAGTCGGTACGCCACGGGATTGATTTGAGTTTCTATTTCGAAAGGACCCACCCTCTTGTCTTGTAATTTTCTACATTTGCCCGGCATCTGGAGGAAGCGGGTGGACAGCCATACCTGGTCTCCCGGTTGAAGGGGGGGGCCCTCCTTCCTGTGCAGGTCAGCAACTCGCTTGTACTCCGTTTTGGCTTCGTTTAACTGCTGTTTCAGTGTCTGTTGTGCCGCTTGCAATTCCTTAAGGAAGTTCTCAGCTGCCGGTACCAGCATTCCTTCTGAGCTGCTTGGAAAGACTTTAGGATGGAATCCATAATTAGCGAAGAACGGGGTTTGTTGAGTGCTGGAGTGCAGAGAATTGTTGTAGGCGAACTCTGCAAAATGCAAATATGATACCCAGTCAGTCTGTTGATAGGACACATAACTTCATAAATATCTTTCCAAAACGGCGTTCAAGCGTTCCGTCTGCCCATCTGTCTGGGGGTGATGGGCGGAGGAGAGTTTTAATTCCGTCTGCAACTGTTTCCACATTGCTCTCCAAAATTTGGCTGTGAACTGAGTTCCTCGGTCTGAGACTACGCTGTTTGGCAATCCATGCAGCCGGTAGACTTCTTTTATGAACAACTTGGCCGTTTCTTTAGCCTCTAAGGCCCCTGCACAAGGAAGAAAGTGTGCCATTTTGGTAAGTAGATCCACCACTACTAAGATGGCTGTCATTCCTTGGGACTTGGGTAGATCAGTTATAAAATCCATGGAGAGGTCCTTCCAGGGTTCGTGTGGGACAGGCAACGGTTGTAACAGTCCTGCTGGTGTCCCTGTTTGTGTTTTTGTCCGCAGACAGACAGAGCAGGACTTTACATAACTCTCAATATCCCGACGCATTTTAGGCCACCAGAAGTCCTTGGCCACGTTCTGAATGGTCTTGTAAATCCCAAAGTGTCCCGCTGTGATGGAATCATGACACTGGCATAGGATTCTGAGCCTTAATTCCCCTTCTGGCACATATCTGGCGGTTTTGAACCATAACAGTCCATTTCTCCAGTGAAAGGTTACTTCTGAGTCTTGACCTTGTCCCGTCTCCTGCTGATATTTTAGCATGTCTGCATCTTCTTGTTGTGCCTTTTTGAGTTCCTCTTCCCATGAAGGCTGGCATACTCCCAACGTTAATTTCTCTGGCGGGATTACGTACTGAGGCTGGTCCTCGGATTCACTTTCTTTGTATTGTGGCTGTCTGGATAAGGCATCCGCTCTCTGGTTTTTGGCTTGGGCATGGTAAGTAATCTGGAAGTTAAACCTAGTGAAGAACTGGGACCATCTTATCTGTCTCTGGTTCAGCTTTCTGGCTGTTTGGAGGCTTTCAAGATTCTTGTGGTCGGAGCGCACTTCAATTCGATGAGAGGCCCCCTCTAGGTATTGTCTCCAGTTTTCAAAAGAGTCCTTGATGGCCAGCAGCTCCTTCTCCCAAACTGTGTAGTTCTTCTCTGCAGGCTTTAACTTCCGAGAGAAGTACGCACAGGGGTGCAGCTCCTTCCCTTCTTGGTCTAATTGTAGCAGGACCCCCCCGATGGCAAAATCTGAAGCATCTGCTTCCACTACGAAAGGGCGGTTCGGATCAGCAAAGCGCAGAATGGGCTCAGTAGCAAACCTTCTCTTCAGCTCCTCAAAGGCCTCGGTGGCGTTCTCTGTCCATTGAAACTTCTTCTTCCCCCTTAAACAGTCAGTCAGAGGAGCTGTTAATTTGGAAAACCCTGGAATGAACTTTCTGTAATAATTGGCAAACCCCCAAAACCGTTGTACATCCTTTTTGGTGACAGGTTGGCCCCAGTCCAATATGCAGCTTACTTTCCCTGGGTCCATCTCCACGCCTTCCGCTGAGATTTGATATCCAAGGAAATCTAGAGACTTGAGGTCAAATCCACATTTCTCTAATTTAGCATACAGGTGATTTTCTCTCAGTCTCTTCAACACCGTCTTCACATGCTGGTCGTGGTCTTCCTGGTTCTTTGAGAACACCAGGATATCATCTAAGTAACAGATTACATACGTGTCCAACAAGTCTCTAAACACGTCGTTCATGAATTTTTGAAAAATTCCTGGACTTCCACAAAGCCCGAACGCCATGACCAGGTATTCATACTGTCCGTAAGCGGTCAAGAATCCTGTTTTCCATTCATCTCCCTCCTTCATTCTGATCAGATTGTATGCTCCTCTCAAATCCAACTTCGTGAAGATTTTTGCAGAGCGCAGTCGGTCCAGCAACTCTGAGATCAGGGGCAGCGGGTAGCTGTTGGGGATGGTGATCTGGTTCAATGCGCGATAGTCATTACAGGGTCTGAGTTCCCCCCCCTTCTTTTTCACAAACAATAGTGGCGCTCCAGCAGGGGATTGTGAGGGGCGTATGAATCCTCGCCTCAGGTTTTTATCCAGGAATTCCTTCAGGGCCTCCCTCTCATTCTCTGTGAGAGAGTAGATTCTCCCTGATGGGATGCTGGCTCCTGGCACTAGATCAATCGCACAGTCGTAAGGGCGGTGGGGGGGTAAAGTCTCTGCCTCTTTTTCATCAAACACATCTTTGAATTCTTCATACTTTGGCGGCAGGGTCACTTGCTCGATCTCTTGCACTGCCCCCGCTAAGGTGTTCTTGATTCCTTCAGGTTGACAGTTCTCCTGGCAATACTGTGAGGTGAACCACACCACCGCCTCCTTCCAACTTATTTTGGGTTCATGCTTTGCTAGCCAAGGCATTCCCAGAATCACCTCAAAGTTCGAGAGATCTGACACGTATAGCGAAATGAACTCTTCGTGCCCAGGGATTTGAAGTTTCACTTCCTCCATGGCTTGTGTCACCCCTCCTGACTTCAGGGGTCTCCCATCGATAGTCTCCACAGCTAGGGGAGCGTCCAGTTTCCACTGGGAAATTCCATGACGCTTGACTAACTTTGCATCAATAAAATTTGTGGAGGCTCCACTGTCAATTAAGGCAGTGGAATTAAACACCACTCCTCTGGAAGTTGTAATCCGAATAGGCAAGACCAACACCCCCTTTGAGGGAGGTTGGATCGTTGGGGGGCCTTTATACAACGCTGCCCCCAGTCCACCGGCCTGCACATGGACTGGGTGTTCTAGTTTCCCGACGGCTCGGCTTTCCCCCCTTTCAGTCCACAGTCTCTGGCCACGTGGCCCGGCTTTGAACAATAAAAGCATAAACGTTCTCGACGTCGTCTTTCCTTTTCTTCTTCTGACAATCTTGGCCTAGCCCCTCCCTGTCCCTCAGTTGCATTACCTGCCATCCCTGCAGAGGGAAGGGTCTTGCTGCGGGATGCCAAGGCTGAGTATCTCGGGACCTCCTGCTTCCTTTCCAGGCGCCTTCCTTCCATCCGGTGATCTATCTGTAGGCATAGCCGGATGAGCCCTGGTAGGTCAGCGGGGGGGGAGGTCCTGGCCAACTCATCCAGGATTTCAGCATTTAATCCACTCCGGTACATAAACATCAGGGCGGCGTCATTGTAACCAGTTTCCTGGGACAGAATTTTAAAAGCGTTAGTGTACTCGGAAACAGTCCCTTTAGCTTGCTTCAGAGCGCCTAGTTGCCGCGCTACTGTTTCAGCTCTTTGCGGGTCTTGGAACATCTCGGTCATCTCCTGTATAAATCCTCTGTACCTTCCTAAGACAGTATCCTTTCTCACGAGATACGGAGTCACCCATTTTGCAGCTTCTTCCTCCAGGAGGCTAATCACGAAGGCCACTTTAGCCCCATCGTCTGGAAATTCCGTGTGCCTGACATCCAGATATAACTCACATTGAGCCACGAAAGTTGCCAACTGATCACTTTGTCCCGCATATTTGGGGGGCAATCCAATGGGAACCTTTACTACGGCAGCTGGAGGGGCTGTTTGCATCTGGTCTATCGTGGCCTTCAAGGTTTGATTATCCGTCTTCAGCGCCTTGACTGCTGCTAGCAGGGCTTGAACATCCGTCTGCAAATCAGCTACCTTAGTCCTCAAGAGTTTCACTTCTTCCGTCTCAGAAGTGGGGTTCGTCCCCCCCGCTGCTCCCTTTGACATCTTGTCCCAGTCAAGTGAAAAGAGCGTTGAGGGTGATTTAGGTGGCTCTGTCAAGCTGTCAGGCCCAGGATGTGACTCAGGAACCAGACCAGCGGTTGTAGTTAATTCGTGTTTTATTAGGGTAATGTCCAAACAAAGACTGTGTTTTCTCATGAATCAATACAGGGATACAGGTCCTGCGGCATTGGGAGAAAGTTGACAGAGCAAGGGACTTCTTCCCGCCTGTTCTTTAAGAAGGGGCCAAACGGGCGCGCAATCTTTCGCTCCTCCTTAACTGCCCCTCAGGTACTGCCTGCCTTCCCCCCCTTCTCTCCTGTCTTTTCAGCTGTCTGCGTGTGCGCGGTGAGGGGGGAAGCATCACCCCCCCTCTTCTGAAGTTTCCGATTCCAGGATGGGGGATAGGGGAGGGGCTGATGGTAAACTGCCTCCCCGCTTTTCGGCTGTGAGCAGCCCTCCCTCTTCCCCCTCTTGCTCTGAGCCTGAATGAGGGGGAGGCGTGAGAATGTCCAGGGAGGGCTCAGGCTCCCCGTCGCTAAGCGACCTTATCACTGGCAGTTCCTCTGTTTCGTCTTTGCTCCAAAGGGGGGAAGTTCCTCCCCCTTCCCTCTGCCATCCATCCGAATACTCTTCTCCCAACTCTCCGGGATCCAGCTCCCCGGGATTGGGACCCCAGCTCTGCCTTCCAACAGTCCTCCAAAATGTTGCCACCTCTCCCAGCATCTTCTGGCTGAGGCCGCTGTAAGGAGTGGGAGTAGGAGAGAAATATCCCTCATTTCTTTCTTCCCAGCCAATTAGGGTCTCCCCTCACATTGAGTTCTAAGCACATACATTAATATGTATGTAGAGTTCCTCCACGCACTGTCCCAAAACATGGATGTTAGGCGATGCAACCACTATGCGCATTGGTTATAGGGATGGACAGATTTGTCAATTTTTGGTTCTTTCAATTTCTCATTTTCTAAAATTTATTGGATTTTCCATTCTAAGGGTAAATTCAGATTAAAGCAGTGGGGGAGGAATACAGTGTGGCATTTTGACAACAATGATGTCGTATGAATGCTGCGAAAAAGTTGTATGCATGTGCAGTCTTAGTCCCACAATAAACTTCCATCTAGAAGCAGCCTCCATTTGCAAATGCTCTCTGTTCTATATCTGTGAACTACATAAATATACTGACTACTTTCTCATACATACATGATTATTGGGTTTTCCTACTCTGTTAATTGGGGCTAAGTAGTAGGCATGTAAGATTGTTTTGCTGTTCACCCTGTATTCCTTGCATGCAGCACCATTTCCATTCTGCTGCAATTCCTTTTCCTCCAAATTATTATTATTATTATTATTATTATTAGCATATGTTGCCTGCCCTTCACCCAGAGGTCTCAGGGTACTTTTACAATAACCTTAAAATACAGTGTTAAAAACAATTAAAATCAACCAGAATCTCAAAATAGGGTGCATCCTGAAAATATGCGTCTCAGGTGTCAAAGGCCAGGGTAAAGAGGTGCTTCTTCAGCATTTGCCTAAAGTTGTGCAGAGAGGTTGCCAGACACACCTTGGTGGGGGAGGCAGTTCCACAACTTAGGGGCCACAACAGAGAACTATGTAAATTATGTCAGTTTTATTGTCATTATGTTATTCCACCCCATTCATTTTATTGCAAAGGAAACACAATGCAGATGGGAGGGGGGCATAACCTATTACTTATTGTTTGATGACAGAATGGCAGCAGCAAATTTGAATCTTATTTGATGGATCAATTCCCATTCTGGACATGACACAAATAAGTGAGCAACAGCAATTTCTGCTTCTGTTTTCATTGGAATTCTCCAACATCCCTACTAAGAAAATAGAAGTGGGTTCTAAGTATGAATGGTGATGGCTGCAGATAAATATGGGATAGAAGAGAAGCACATTAAAATGTCTTCCTCAGGACCGAATCTTTCTCTCCAGTAGCCTGGCCAAGCTGTTTCCTATCAAGTTAATACAATTTTAGAGTGTCTCCAAACTGTCAGTGTTTTGCAGGAGGGATTCAAGCACATAAAGTGCAAACTTTCGGTTCGCCCAGTTAAAGTGGATTAAAATGATTTGTTGCCCTAGTACAAAAAAATCCACTTTTTTAAAAAAAAGAAACACTGACTTTTTGCAGTTTGGAAAATGATAGGAAAATGTATTGAAAAGTGTAGAAGGAATGGTTGATAGTTAATTGGAAGATGAGTAAACATTCCACAAGCAAATGAGGATAAATTTTGTTTATCACCTTCCACACATACATCTCAAGATGATGTACAAAATACAATAAAAATAGCTTTAAAAAACAGTAAAAACAACACAGAAAATAACAGCAAATGGAATTGAAAAATGAACAGACTGGACGCCCATGGCAGAAACTTATTCATCCAGCTGGAAAAACTTGTTGGAGCACAAACATCTTCAATTGTTTTCATAAAGTGCAGGTAGTCAGTATGTGTTGCATCTCGACAGGAATGCTGTTACACAGAAAAGGGGCAGATACATTGAAAGCCTGGCTTCAGATTTGCAGGATGAATGTTCATTGTTGTATAACTGCCCAGCAAACAAATCAGGATGAATGCTCAATAAAAACTGGACACATGCCACATTCACACCCGTATGTTTATTCCACTATTGTTTCACTTTAAGCAGTCACGGTTTCCCCCAAACAATCCTGTGAAGCTTGTGAAGGGTGCTGAGCGTTGTTAGGAGACTCCTATTCTCACAGAACTACAGTTTCCCCAGTGGCTTAACAGTCAGTCCCTCTTCCCAGAGAACTTTGGTAATTGTAGCTCTATGAGGGCAATATTGGTCTCCTAACAATTTTCAGCACCCTTCACAAACTACACTTCTCAGGATTCTTTGGGGGAAGCCATGTCTGTTCAAAGTGGAATGATGGTGGAATAAATGTAGGGTGTGGATGTGGCAATAGAATAACCCTTGATTAAGCTTTGTGTAAGCAGATCAGGATGGATGCTCAATAAACAGGTCATCTGGAGAAGCCCTTAGCTGTGTTGACCTGAACAGCCTCCACTGTTATTTGGCTTTTACTTCTTATTTTGTTCATTCTCCACCCATTTTAAAATTCTTTGTGCTGTACAGTGAAGAAGAAAAAAAGATATCATGGATCAGACTTGTTGTCCTAAATAACATTTCCCCGATGATTACTGTAATTTGTAAATGGCGAACGTGACGTCCATCTCTGCCAGAAAACATTCATATTCTTAGGCAGTCCAAACATCAAAAAGTAACTTGTAAAACCTTTTCTTGGGACTTGAAGATCTAACGGGAGAATGTACTTTTATACTGTTTGTTAGATAAGATACTAGAAAAAGAGCATTTATCACTATTTCCATAGAAATATTTCAGTAAATTTGATTTCTTATAAATCACATTTGTGGCTAGCTGCAATGAAACTAGGAAGCCTTGCTGCACATACCAAGAAACACACATAATTTTACACTAAGAGGAAAGCATTTTGGATGTTGCCTGTTCTGTGGTCAATCTCTGGTTTATAACAGAATTCAAAAGAACTGAATTTATTAGTAATGCAGATGCTTGTCACCACACACACAAAACACTTAAGTAAAAACCATACATATTCACAGGTTTTCTGTGTGTAGTCCATGCCTGCATACTTGGTGACCCTGCAAATCAAATGTAGCCAGCAAGCCATGCGCTGCAGCCTGCTAAGTACTTGACAAAGCCTTTTTCCATCCTCAATTTTCCAGTCCCAGTCAGACAATTGTTTTTTAAAAAAGGTTTATTAAGCTCCTAATTGACTATCATTCATGGCTTGTGAAAACCTTGCACTCAAGTAAGCAACATATATCAGACAACATGTGGACAATACAATCCTATAAATGTCTATTCAGAAGTAAGCCCCTTTGAATTCAGTGGGACTTACTCCCAGACAAGTGTGTACAGGACTGCAACTTTAGTGCCCTTTGAAGAAACAGATCCAAGGTCACTTAGCAAGCTTCATGGCTGAGTGGGAATTTGAACATGAGCATCCCTGGCAGTGGAGGCTGCTCCATTACAGCAAATGTAATGCTCTGCCCTCACCTGCACACCTTCTTACTCACAACCAGTCTGGGAGGGGGGGTGGCCCTGCCTGCCAGCTTCCTCCCCTGTAGTCTCAGTGTTGCCCCTGCAGAATTCAGCAAGGAACAAAACTAGAATGAGTTGGCTCTTTCTGTCATTGGCTCTGGCTCCACCTACTGTTGTTCCCCCTGCCTTCCAACCTACCAGTCTCAAGGAGCACTAGCCACCACTGGTCCCTGCCTCTGGTCTGACCAGAGAAAATGTGGAGATAAGACCTTCGATTTAGCCATAGGTAGCCCATGCTTCCCACAGACCAGGGCTCGGGAACCTGTTTTCAGCACAAGGGCGCCACATTCGTTAATAGGCAACCTTTCTTGGGCCACATGCCAGTGGTAGATGGGATCAGATGCAAAAGTGGGCGGAGTAGCTGTATTTTGCTACATTTCAGGCATGCAAATGTCAGAGGCTTCTACATCCCTGCCCCTCCATATCTCTCCATTCAGGCAAGCAAAAGGCACTAACACAGAGCAAAGACACACTCCAGCTAAACCTTTTTATGAACTACATCAAGATGCACAGACATATGCCAGATATTTCACTTGCCTTTCCTCAACTTTGGGACAAGGTCTGATCCTCTCCTGAAACAGAACACAAAGGTTATATCTTTAACTATGCTTTGATGTATGAAGTTTAATAATACTTGTACTTACATGCACTCTCTGAATTTCTGGGGTTCAGGGTAGAGTGTTTAATTGGGATTGGTGTCATGCATCTGGTATGATTTGTTGTAATGCCCTGTTTCCCTTATTGTAGCCAGGAGTGCAGTGGCAAATTCAGAAGTGCAGGGTCCCTTCATTTTAGTCACAGCCATACCCCCTCCCTCTATTTTTTATTTTATTTTATTTTTTGCTGGTGGGTTGACAATGAGATTCTAGTTAGTGCTTTCTCCCACAACAACAGACATCCCTAGGAGCCAATAAGCATGACAGGGGAGTGTTAGCTACTGAGAAAAGTCTTCTCAGTGGCTGCCTCATCTCCTTTCACTCTGATTGGCTTCAATAAGCAGGAAAAGACAAGGAAACATGTTAGAAGACTCTTCTCAGTGGTGTGTTAGTGGCTAACACCCTCCCCTTTCATGCTATTTGGCTCATAGGATGCAGGAGACCCTGCTCTCAAAAAAGTAAGGGGTCTAAGACCCCCAAGACCCCGGATAACTATTTTTATTTATTTATTTAATTTATATCCCGCCCTTTCTCCCAGTAGGAGCACAGGGCGGCAAACAAAAGCACTAAAAACACTTTAAAACATCATAAAAACACTTTTTAATGTACAAAAACTATACCCCTGATTGTAACCTTCCATTCTTTTGTAGGGTTTGTTTGATGTTATTTAAGATTTTTCAAAATAATTGACTTCCGGGAAGTGGTGCTGGCTGGTGGTTGTCTCTGAGGGAGCTCTGCCTCAGAGGAAGCTTTTTTCAGGTTAAAAGTCAGCCAAGAGGAATCTTGGACTGGCTTAAATGTTCTCCAAGGTACAGGAGAACCGATCAGATCTTCCACAAGACTTCGTTGAGCTGTCGGCGGCTGGAATTGATCAGGAAATTCCTGAGATAAGAAGGCAAGCCGATCGGCTGAAGACGGAGTCAGGATTTTCACGCAAGCTGGACTGGAATGAAGCGAAGCGTTTTTTCTTTTCTTAAAAAAAAAAACGTTCTTAACCAGCGAGCCCACTTCTGCCTAAACCTTATCATTTGGCTTAAATTACTGCAATAAAAGGGATTTGTTTATGAATCAGCAATTGAGAAACCTGGGTGAGTCATACTTTTTCTCTTTTAAATATAATTAAGGAAGAAAGAAAATATAAACAACTTATTTACTTTTCTACGACAAAAAGCTGGCTTGAATTTGGACTTTTAAAGTTTAAAAACGGATGAGAGGTAATTATTATATTTTGGACTATTTTTCTCTTTGGACTATTTCTTGTTGGATGAATCCGCTGCTCGTATATGCTACTAATTGTTTAGTCTTGGCAACCAGAATTGTTTTGCATTCTTGGATGCAGATAAGGACTGTGTTGTGCTGGCTGGATTCCAATTACAGGCCTGGAATATTAACTCTTCTTTTTGGTGGAGGGAAAAAAAGAAGAAATAGACTGCCCTTAGGTTCTGAAACAGTGATTAATTTTAGAAATTAAAGGCCTCTTTTTGAAAATGACAACTAAAAAAACAACTAAGGCCCAGGGGCGAAGAGGTTCTATTGATACACAGGAAGAGGATATACCCCCAGAAATGTTTCAAAAAATAATGGAAGGGATTAATGCTATAAAACAGGAAATTAAACAGGAAATGAAAACTGAATTGACAGATATAAAAGACTATATTAAAACACAAGTGGATGAGATTAAAGGGACAATTGGGCAAATAAAGGAGGATGCAAAAAATACTAAAGAAAAGGTACAAACCTTGGAGAATAGAACAGATATACTAAATCTGGAACTAGAAAAAAATTTGGACTATTTAGCTATGACTGAAATGAGAAATAAAGAGCATTGTTTGAGATTCCGTGCAATCCCTGAGGAAACAGGTGAAGACATTAGAGACAAAATTGTTAATGCTTTAGTAAAATTTCTGGACTTGAATGAAGATAGGATGGAATTTGAAATAGACAAAGTTTATAGAATTAACTCCAGATATGCAACAATGAAAAAAATTCCAAGAGATGTGCTTGTTCACTTCGTAAAGAAAACGACCAGAGATATGGTTTTACAGCAACACTTTAAATATACCTTTAAAATTGATGGTAAGGAAATACTGGTGATGAAGGAAATTCCTATTAGACTTTTACGTAAGAGAAAAGAATATGCTTTCCTTACAGAAAAACTTAAGCAATGCAAAATTCAATTTAGGTGGGACGTTCCAGAAGGAGTGATTTTTACATTCAGACAACAGAAATATAGATTGAATACTGTTCAAAAAGCAAGGGACTTCTTGAGAAAAGCTTCAAAAGATATGGAAGAAGATAAACTCAAAGATATGGATACAGTTCCTGGGAAACAAAGTCAACAAGGATACGCAGAGGAGGGGAAGGAAGATGATGGATCAAAAGGAGCATCAGGCAAATTTTAAAATACACGCTTAACGATGGATTACAAATACCTAACTTGGAATATAAATGGAGCCAACACGGCGCAGAAGAGAAAGAAAGTGTTCCATTATTTGAAAAAATTAAAATTGGATATAATTTGTCTACAAGAAACTCATATTCAGAAGAAAGATTCTAAATATTTGATTTGTAAAAATTTGGGTGAAGAATTTATTTCAGCTGGACCAAAAAAAAAAAATGGAGTTGTTCTCTATATTAACCCACAATTGCTTCCTAAATTGGTATTATTGGACGATAGTGGTAGATTTGTGGGGGTTGAAATTACTTTACAAGGTACAAACATTTTGATAGTGGGTATTTATGCCCCCAATGAAGATAAAACAAGGTTTTATACAGGACTTATGGAAAAATTGTCAGAGTTTTCATATGAGCATTGGTGTGTCATGGGTGACTGGAATGGGGTAATCTCACCAAAAATTGATAGGCTTTCTGAAAAAAATATCAAAGAGACACAAGGTAAATTACCGAAGATTTGTTTTGAACTCATGGAACATCTAGAATTGGTGGATACCTGGAGATATATAAATGATAATGCAAAGGAATTTACTTATTTTTCAGAAAGACATAAAACATTTTCGAGGATTGATATGATTTGGATGTCAAAAATTTTAGCGAAGGATATTTTTAAAATGGATATATTACCAAAAACTTTTTCGGACCATAATCCTGTGATATTAACTTTAAAAAAAAAAAATCTTGGATTTAGATGGAGACTAAATGAATCTTTATTACAGAATGATAAAGTAGTACAAGAATGTAAGAAGAAATTAAAGGAGTTCTTTGAATATAATTTACATAAAGGAACAAGTGAAAATATTGTTTGGGATACAAGTAAGGCATTTATGAGGGGATACTTTATTAAATGTAATTCTGAATTAAAAAAAAAGAAACAACAGAAAATGCAATTAATTTTGGAAGAAATAAAACAAAAAGAGGAAGAATTGAAAAAGAATCCAGCTAAAGTTTCTATTGTAAATCAAATTAAAATGTTACAGAAGCAAGTATCAATGTTGACAGTTAGAGAAATTGAAAGGAAATTAAATTTTGCCAAACAAAGGACTTTTGAATTTGCAAATAAACCTGGGAAATGGTTAGCATATAAATTAAGAAAAGAACGTCAAAAAAATATTATTTTAAAGATACAAGAAGGAGATGAGACGCTGACAGACAATGTAAAAATCAAAAAGATTTTTCATCAATATTACTCAACATTGTATAAGTGTCAAGAAATTCCATCTGAAAAAATAGAAGAGTATTTATTTAAACAGAATTTGCCTAAAATTACAGATTTTCAGAGACAAGTTATTAATGGCCCTATTACGTCAAGAGAGATATCTGAAGCTATAAATAAAATTAAATTAGGAAAGGCACCAGGACCAGATGGGCTATCTGCAATGTATTATAAATGTTTGGAGGAAGAACTCCTGCTACCTTTACAGTCTACAATGAATTCTATTTTGCAAGAGGGAAAGATACCGGATAGTTGGAAAAATGCTAATATAACATTAATACCTAAAGAGGACCAAGATTTAACTAAAACAAAAAATTATCGGCCAATATCTCTACTGAATAATGACTATAAAATTTTTACAATGATTTTGGCTGAAAGATTGAAAATAATATTGCAACAATTTATTCAGGAAGATCAATCAGGGTTTTTACCTAAAAGACAATTACGTGACAACGTCAGGAATGTTTTGAATGTGTTGGAATATTTAGAACAACGAAATGATAAACAAGCAGCTCTGATTTTTTTAGATGCTGAAAAAGCATTTGATAATTTGAATTGGAAATTTATGTTCCAGGTTTTGGAGCAAATGGACTTTGGAGACAACTTTATAAAATGGATTAGATCGATTTATACATCACAGAAGGCCCAGATAATTGTTAATGGAGACTTAACGGACTCATGTGAAATACAAAAGGGTACAAGACAGGGATGTCCATTATCTCCCCTTTTATTTATTCTGGTTTTAGAAGTGTTGCTTAGAGATATAAGGCAAGATAAAAGGATTTCGGGATTAAAAATAAAAAAAGAAGAATATAAATTGAGAGCATTTGCTGATGATTTGATAATTGTACTAGAAAACCCTTTGGAAGGAATTCATATACTGATGGACAAATTAAAAGAATTTGGACCTTTAGCAGGATTTAAGATCAACAATCAAAAAACAAAGATGTTGGTGAAAAATTTAACTTTAAGGGAACAGAAAGAGTTAATGGACAAGACAGATTTTACAATAGAAAAAAAGTTGAAATATCTAGGCATCATTATGACAAATAAAAACTCAAAGTTGTTTCACAATAATTACGAAAAATTATGGACAGAGATTAAGAAAGACTTGCTAAGATGGGATAAACTACAACTGTCATTAATGGGTAGAATATCTGTGATAAAAATGAATGTATTACCGAGAATGATGTTTTTGTTTCAAACAATACCTGTAATATCCTCTGATTTACCTTTTAAACAATGGCAAAAAGATATTTCTAAATTTGTATGGCAAGGAAAAAAACCAAGAGTTAAATTTAAATTACTTCAAGACGCTAAAGAAAGAGGAGGACTGGGATTACCAAATTTGAGACTTTATTTTGCTGCCTGCTGTTTAGTCTGGATAAAGGAATGGATCTTATTGAGGAATAAAAGACTATTGGATTTGGAGGGCCACAATCTGAAGTGGGGATGGCATGGATATCTATGGTATGACAAAGTAAAAGTAAATGTAGACTTTAATAATCATTTTATAAGACGTCCTCTGTTGAAAATATGGAATAGATACAAACCAAGGTTTTATTCGAAAATACCATTATGTGTCTCAAGTCAAGAAGCGTTTTATAGAAGAGAAATGTCTGGAAAAGAGAAATGGTTAACTTATCAAGAACTATTAGAAAATGTACATGGAGAATACATAATGAAAGAGAGAGAACAATTGATAAAGGAAGGATATAGTTTTCATTGGTTTGCATATTTACAATTGTTAGAAAGATATAAAATGGACAAGAAAATGTATGGGTTTGAAATAAATAAATCTGATTTTGAAATAGGTTTGTGTACAAATGATGAAAACATAATTGCAAAAATGTATAAACTTTTATTGAAAATGGATATGGAGGAAGAACAAGTAAAAGAGTGCATGGTAAAGTGGGCAAAAAATTTTGGTCATAACATACAAATGGATCAATGGGAAAATATGTGGAAAAAAGGCTTGAAATTTACATTATGTTATAATCTTAAAGAAAATTTTTATAAAATGATGTACCGTTGGTACATGACTCCAGAAAAGCTGTCAAAAATGTATAGTAATGTCTCTAATGTTTGTTGGAAATGTAAACAACAAGAAGGATCTTTTTATCATATGTGGTGGTCATGTAAAAAGGCGAAATTATTTTGGGCACAGATAGGTAGGAAGATGCAAAAAATTCTAAAGATAAATATTCAGTCAAAACCAGAATTTTTTTTATTGGGTTTTATGGATAAACAAATAGAAAAGAAATATGGAAGAATAATATTATATATGATTACGGCAGCAAGATTATTATATGCACAAAAGTGGAAAATGGAATCAACACCAACAATGGAAGAATGGTTATTGAAATTAATGGACTTAGTAGAAATGGATAAATTGACATGTTTACTTAGAGAAAAATCGACAGATACATTTCTTAAGGAATGGAAACCTCTCTTAGACTTTTTGTTGAAAGATCAAAATAAAATGATGATACTGGGATTTGACGATTAATTAAGACAGCCTATGGAGAAAAGGGACTCTGTATGTATACATTAAGGGACAGGTTTGATGTATATTATATACTTATAGCTGATCTGCGACAAATCGGAAGTCAACTATTTTATTTTCATTTTTTTGTTGATGTATTGTTATGTCTTTTTGACTTTGTTTTGTTTGTTTTTGGAAAAATTTGAATAAAAATTATTAAAAAAAAAGATTTTTCAAAATAATTACATAAATCTCAAGGGAAAATGTTTGCCTTTTGATATGTATTGTAGTGGATTGAATTCATTCATATTGTAGTGGACTGCAGAAATAACTGGTTTGTTACTGGTAGCTGAAAGAATAAATAAAATAAGCTTTATTACAATAAAGAGATAAAGTCATGCATACTGAAGCAGCCATGCAGCTTCTACTCAGGAAGCCATTACTAACTGAGAACAGATACAAGAGAAGGGAGGAAGGGGAGGAGCAAAGCTTGCAAAAACAACAAACACTTTTGAGGAGAAATCAGCAAAAGAAAGAACAGATTCCCTTTCTGTCTACCCCCTCCCCTGGAACAGGTCACTTGCAACATGCGTTGGTGCTTTACTCCCAACAACAAAAAGACACATTCCAGCAAGACAAAGAACGAGGGTGCAGAGCAAGTGAGGGGTGTGACCTGGGGAGAGAGGGTATACCAAGGACATAATAAAGAGTTCTGGGGGCCACATCAGCCCCCAAGCCTGAGGTTTCCCATCCCTGCTATAGGAATCTCATTGGCCATTGTGGAAAACAGGGTGCTGAACTAGATGGTCTGATCTAGCCGGGTTCACACACACAGTACCCTATCCATGGCCTCATCCAGTTTTCAGACTACAGATTCAGGGGGGTGGGATAATTTAGTATAAGTTTCTTTTGAAAGACTCAGAAAGAAGATAATTCATCTAGCCTCCTATCAGTGCATATAGTAAATATTTATAAATGTGACTGAGACGTTTAAATGAATATATGGAATTAAGTAATCAGTGAATGGAGAATGTAAATTTAAATGAACTCATTTAAAAAGGAAGAAAATGGCTAACAGTAATTAAACTGAAGTACAATGGGCATGTGGGATAAATAATCATGTAGCAAATAAATAAGATGAAATAGGCCTCACAGTGCAAGCTGTTTTCCATCCACTGGTGCCCACCCAATGACCTTGTATTTCTACTCTGTTCAAAAACACGGTAGGTGCAATTGCAAAAGCTGTATGGTCCAGCAACTTGGGTGGTGCTATTCCACATATGCTTTAAGGGCATTTCTTGGGTAAGAGCATTTTTTTTAAAAAATGAAAACATACACACCACTTTTTATACATATAAAAGGATAACAGCCAAGACAAATTGTTCAACGTGCGGCATCCATCCATCCATCCATACTGGAAGGAGAAAGAAGATTTGCCAAGAAAGAGGAAATGGGCACACGGTTCGTTTATAGCAAACTGCAACTTTTCCCTCTTAATGAAAAACAAGCCTGCAAAAATCTCTTGTGTGTCCCGTTCTTCTGCCAATTAACAATATTCTTCTCTCTCTCTCTCTCTCTCTCTCTCTCTCTCTCTCTCTCTCTCTCTCTCTGTTTTTGATGGGATTTACCTCAGGTCACTATGAAGAAAAACTGCAGGCCTGGTCCAATTTTCTGCAAAGTAAATGGAACCATTCCCTTTGACTTTAATCCATTTTGGATAGAATTCTTGTATAACCGATTTGGTCGTAGTAACAAGAAGCCCCATCCCCAAATGTGCACCCTTTCTTTCTTTCTTTCTTTCTTTCTTTCTTTCTTTCTTTCTTTCTTTCTTTCTTTCTTTGCTTGTTGGAACCTCTCAGCTGAGAATTGTTCCCCCCCCCATTTTCCCCTCCACCTCCACAGGATATCTCTGACTAATGATAAAAGTATAAAACCAGTGAAGAGTGTGAGAGTCGTTCCAGAGAGTCATCACACAGCTAACATTTAAGATAAATAAATACAGCCAGCACCAGCAGCTGTTATGAGTTGAACAAATGATTTTAAAAAAGCCATTACCTGAAAACAATTTAACAAACAATATTCCAGTCACAATGAACTGAGCGGAGCACATTGGTTAAAACCGTGAGCAAGGCATAGGGACAGACAGTTCTATCTAATACTGGTTTGTGTCACTTTTGCATCTGTTTAGGATTAAGTTCTTTTGGCCTGTTTGCACATTAGTGTGCAATTTAAAAAAACTGCACAAAATTCTTAATAAAATACTGTTACGCGGTAGTTGGAGAGCTGCCTTTTAAAAAAAATCATTTTTTTTTAACAGGTAATACAATAGCCACTCCAAGTGGCTAGAAAACCTCAGGAAATGTCCCAGGATCAACAAGATGTGATGTAGGGTTGCCAGGTCAGAAGCATCCCAAAACCTTAGATTTTAGGGGTGGGCCCAAGTTATGTCATGGGGCGGGCCTGAGTGATGTCATGGGGTTGGCCCAAGTGATGTCACAGGGCGGGCCCGAGTGATGTCATTAAGCATGATACATTAAGCATCAATCACAGTTGCTTGGAGCGTACAATTAAAAAAAATCTGACTGGAAATTAAGCTAGACATTTTAGCTAAAAGATGGAGCCTGGGTAGGGAACATTTCATCTAGCCTACTTGCTTTCGGCAAGAGGGGTTTAAGTGCCTTCAGGCCAGGCCAGTCACCAGAAGGTCACTGTAGGAAGAAAGGAACCTAGTGTTGTGGAGATGTTAGATGGGAGCATTTGGGAGTAAAGATGGATGCCCCTGAAGGCTGCAATTCTAAACACACGTACTAAGGGACTAAGCCCCCATAAAACTCGATAGGACTTACTTCTGTGTAGATATAGTTTGGATTGTGCTGTTGGTAAAGCTTGACTAGGGATCCTCTGCAAAGACATCCATATCCAAGCAGGGTTGGCAACCCCCTGCCTGGGATGCCCTGCCCTTATCTTTTAATGTGGCTGCTCCAAACTTCTTTACAGATTTGACCCTTCACTTCAGAAAGAGGTCTGAGAAATGAATAAGAGTAAGAAGAAGATTCTCTACCCTTTCTGTCTGCATAGATGACCTCATCCTTCCCCTGCGCCCAGCAGAAGCTCTTGGCCAGGTGGGACGCAGTGGCATCTCATAGAGGACACCCTCCCCTTTCATGGGGTGTATGATTTGTCCTGGCCCAGAGCAGATTTTGGGGTGGGTACCCCCAGTTACTTATTTTTTTCTATGTGTTTTTGTCCATTTTGATTTTGCATTGATGTACCCGTGCATGCCCGGTGCCCAGCAGAAGCTCTGGGCTGGACGGGATGCATTGGCATCTCATAGAGGACACCCTCCCCTTTCCTGGGGTATATGATTTGTCCTGGCCCAGAGCAGATTTTGGGGTGGGCACCCCCAGTTACTTACTTTTTCCTGCATATTTTGGTCTGCTTTGATTTTTCATAGATGCCCTCCTCCGTGCCCTGCACCTCTACCCTTTCTGTCTGCATAGATGTCTTCCTCCATGCCCTGTGCCCAGCACAAGCTCTGGGCCAGGTGGGACACAGTGGCATCTCGTAGAGGACACCCTCCCCTTTCCTGGGGTATATGATTTGTCCTGTCCCAGAGCAGAGTTTGGGGTGGGCACCCCCAGTTACTTATTTTTTATGATTTTATGACATCATTATGTATTTATGATAATATCAGAAGCCTGATGATTTTGATTGCATAAATGTATTTATTCTTGATGGGGAGAGTCCCCGGTCACAGTGATATATCATACAGGGTACCCCAACATATATTTTGGGGTTCAGAGACATGTTAAGTTTGATTTGAAGTTGCTGTAGCTGTCAACTCTTCTTTTTTAGTGTTTTGAACTTTCAAGCAAATAAGGAACTGGGAACTAGGAACCAACTTCAGCGTTGTATCAGTTAAATAGACTAAACAGTAGCGGGGGGTGGCTGACATTTTGGTGTATATCTCGGTAACCAGACCACCTAGAAACTTTTTTTTAATTGAAGCTGAGAGTCCGGAGATTAAGGGGTGCTAGCCGGAGAGCCAGAGGGGCCCCCAAAAAACTGGAGACCCCAGCTGAAAACTGGAGACCTGGTAACTCTAATGTGATGACATGTCATTCCTCCTCTGGACATAGTAGGGGGGCGGGAGGAGATGACTGCCTCCAAGGACCCATCATGTCCCATCATTCCCAGGGCCATTTGCATCCCCAATTTGAACATGTGAGCGGTGGTTGCATCAGCAGCCCAGCTTTGTAGCTGCTAGGAACATCCATCACCTGTAAAACAAGAGAACATTTCTTAAATGGCTGCCCCAGAGCACATCATAACCATATAAGTTTTCAAAACAAAACACAACCTACCATGATTCAAAGTGCAAAATCTACAAGTTATGATCCAGGGTTTAATGTGGGAGGTGTCAGTTCATGTCAGAATATCACATCTCAGTACTCCCCTGTTTAAATCTCACCTGGAACATGAACTTACTTTAGCAGTCTTAGAAAAGCTGCTATTCTCTGCCTCAACTCTCATCTGCAGTATAGGGGTCACAGCAGCCTGCTCTGCAGGGCTGTTATAAGAGTAGTCAACATAATATAATGTGAAGCACTTTGAACATTTGCTATGTAAATCCATAACTGGAACATAGGAAGCTGCCTTGTACCAGACCAGACTGTTGGTCTGTCTGGCCCAGTTATTTTCTTCTCTGATTTGCAGTGGTTCTGGGAGATCTCCGACAGAGAGGTCTTTCACGTTATGCTTTTAAATGAGATGCCAAGGATTGAACCTGGAACCATCTGCATGCCAAAGGTGTGTGCTACCAGTGAGCTATGATTTCTTCCTCCTCACTTTCTTTTTTGAAGAACCATAGAAACATAGGAAGCTGCCTTATATTGAGTCAGACCATTGGTCCATTTAGCTCAGTACTGTCTGCATTGAATGGGAGCAGCTCTCCAGCGTTTCAGAAAGGGACATTCTCAGGCCTACCTGGAGAGGCTGGGGATTGAACCTGGGACTTCCTGCATGCAAAGCAGATGCTCTGCCACTGAGCTTCAACTATTCCCAATCATAAATTAGGCTCCATGCAGCTGGAACGCGTATATCCCATCTCAGCAACTTCTAACAAGCACGGGAACTCTCACACGTGCAAACAGTATGCAGGACTTACATGCAAGACTTTCCCATCCATTTTTCACTTTTATCCAAGTATTTGAATCTAAATGATAATACACTTTTAAATATTACACGACACAAATGTTGTTATACAGTCACATATAACAATACTGTCAGTGGAATAAGAAACTCCATGTGTACATTCCTTTGAAATTAAATTAAAGATAAGGCTGGCTTTCATGCACAGAACCTTGGTATGCATATTTGCTGGGAGTCTGTGATTCTTGTAACTCATAAGAACATAAGAAGAGCCTGCTGGATCAGGCCAGTGGCCCATCTAGTCCAGCATTCTGTTCTCACAGTGGCCAGCCAGATGCCTGTGGGAAGCCCGCAAGAAGAACCTGAACGCAAGAGCACACTCCCCTCCTGCAGTTTCCAGCAATTGATATTCAGAAGCATATTGTCTCCGGCTGTAGAGACAGAGCATAGCTATCATGGCTAGTAACCATTAAAGCTTTCTCCTCCAAGAATTTGTCTAATCCTCTTTTAAAGCCATCCAACTAATATTCCACATCCTGCTCAGTTCTTTTTTCTTTGGTTGCAGACAGAATAGGAAAGAAAAGTCAAACTACTGAAAATTTATTTTTATTTTTTGCAGAAATCATTTGACAAATGCCATTGTATCTGGTTTTGTTTTGTTTTTTAGAAATAAGTAGTTAGTAGAACCATACAAAATGGGAAAGTGATTTGTAGTAGGATAAATACTGATGGTATCAGAATCTGTCCTAGCAGATCTCATGTACCAGCATTACATGTTTCAGAAGCCTGATCAATGAAAGCTGAATACATGCCAAGAGTGGCCCATCAAGAAGCCCTGACATAATTATCCTACTAAATATAATTTTGTCTTGTTTATTTGGGGGAAATTAGAAAAAAAAATGCTAATCTTGAAGCACTGCTATGGAAATATAAAATAGCAAGATGGTTTATTGTTATAAGTTACATAAGCTACTAGGGTTGCCAGGCTCAGGGCCTGAGACTGATCCTGTATCTTTAGGGGAAGAGAAAGTCAGCCCAGTGCAGGTGTTCTTGCAACTCTGTAATGGGAAAAACCACAAGGTGGAATTCTCCCTTCCCCTGCACAACTTTTAAAGATACAGAAGACCTCTTGGAGGCCTGGCCTGGCAACCAAGAGGTCTTCTGTATCTTTAAAAATTGTGCAAGGGGAAGGGAGAATTCCACCTTGTGGTTTTCCCCATTACAGAGTTTCAAGAACACCTGCACTTGGTTGACTTTCTCTTCTCCTAAAGATACAGGATCAGTCTCAGGCCATGGACCTGGCAACCCTAACTCAAACCCATGTTGCTTGGACCATAAGAGTTAGCATTTCCTAATATAATGATAGATGGAGATTTCCTCATATGGAACATGAGTGGCCGCTAAAGGAATTGTGCAGAATGCAGTGGAGGCCTAAATGCACTAAGGTGAAAGCTCAAATGCAAATGACAAAATGCAAAAGAGAGATACTGATGGAAATGAAAAGTGAGATACTAATAATTATAATCTTGAGGAAGCGAAGGCAAAAAGAAGTGCTTTCCTGGGTCTCACCATGACCTTTAGAACCACAGTCACAGCTTGGTCCAGGGTGATGGTAGCAGTTCCAAAAGCTGCCTTCACCTCCTAAAATAGTACCCAGCACGCTCTCTGTATGATGGGGTGACCGAAGGTGGACAAGCTTTCAAAAGGCACCCTTAAGCTAAAGTCCAATTCCATCCTGGGTTCCTTGGAATCCTCTCAATACAAAATAGAAAAATCTTTCCTTTTGGGATAACACTTGTGCTTGCTGCAAGGATCCTGACTAATCCTGAAGAGCAAAATAACAAACAAAGCAAAGAAACAGGGAGATAGGACAGGAGTTAATGGGTCAAGCTGTGCTGAAGAAGTCTTGCTGCTTCAGGCATCTATGGAGTTAAAGCAAGCTTGAAAACCATGATGTGGAGCAGTCTCCTGGAGAGAAGCCTAAAGAAACTTGGAATTGAGGGATGCCCAATGATAGGAAGGCCTATGGCCATATTACCCTGAATATGCCCTATCTTTTCTGATCTCGGAAGCTAAGCAGGGTCAGGCCTGGTTAGTACTTGGATGGGAGACCGCCTGGGAATACCAGGTGCCATAGGCTTAGAGGAAGGCAATGGTAAACTACCTCTGAATACCTCTTACCATGAAAACCCTATGAATATATCCAAAAAAGATTCATAGGATTGCCATAAGTCGGAATTGACTTGAAGGCATATAACAACAACAATGATAGGAAAAAGACTTCCTGACAGCATTAGTTCTAACACAAAAGACGTTCTGGACAGAAAAGAAATTAAGTGTTTATTAATTCAAGTATTGAGTCATTAGAGGCATATCAGTACAAGTTTCTGTCCACATAGTGGCAGGGAGATCACAAGGGGCCTGTGACCAATCAGAATTCACATTCAGGTGACTGAGGTGTCTCTAATGGGGAAAGGTGCAGATTTTGCAGGAAGTATAAATTTAGGTTTAATCCATTCAATGGGGGAAGGTGCTTGCTGGAGGCTGCCTATGTTACTGCCAAAAGTTAATGCTTTTAAAAGTATGATTCATTAGTCTTGTGTTTTCATGATTCATTTTGTATATTCGTTATAGCAGGGAAATTTCCCAGTAGAGCAGTAACTATGGAGAAGATATTTGGTTGGAACCACTGGGGTGTCCCCTGATGTGAGTTCCTCTGATTCCTTGCAGTTGTGCTGTGCTCAGTGATCAGAATAAAGGTAAAATTGAAAATATTTTAAGCTCACCATTCATCAACAAGTGATTCCAAGGTGGGGGTACCATTAAACAAAATGCCATAATTCAATACAGCAAGAACAACAGTAGATCATCAGGTCTCAGCACTAATATCCTACAAATGCTGTTTGATTCAGCAGGGCTCTTATCTTTACCAAGGACTCTTAATGGTAAATCACAATCGGTCATTTCCTTTATGTTCTCAAGAATCGTATTTCAGAAGGTTCTAACACACTCACACATACATGTGGTCAGTTTATTTGTGAGACCAGATTGAAACCATTGCTTTGGATGACTTCCACTTGGTGTTCCAAGACATCTTAGATGAGGAATCAAAATGAACATTGTTTATTTATTTTGTTTTATTATTTGATTTGTATCCTGCCGTTCCTCCCAGCAGGAGCCCAGGACGGCAAACAGAAACACTAAAAACACTTTAAAACATCATAAAAACAGACCTTAAAATACATTAAAACAAAACAACGTTCAACATATTTTTAAAAAAAGCTTTAAAAACATCTTTTAAAAAAGGGTTAAAAACATATTATTAAAACATATTAACAAGCAGTTCTAACACTGACGCAGACTGGGATAAGTCACATTGTGATATATCTCTAGTGTCTCCTAGTCTTTTAGCTGGGTCAAGAATATTTTGTTTTTAACTGTTCCCAGACAGTCCAGCTTTCATTTTGTTCTTTAAATGACGTTTCTATTACACGCCAGTTGTTTGGTCTGATTTTACTTGGGGGTGGGGAAGGAGCATAAGGGATGATGTCATAAGAACAGGCTGCTGGATCAAGCCAATGGCCCATCTAGTCCAGCATCCTGTTCTCACAGTGGCCAGACAGATGTCTCTGCGAAGCCCACAAGCTAAAAGTGTATAAAGCTATGCATAGTATGAAGAAAGAGAGAAGCTACTTGGTGATGAAAAGCAATATGGAAACACACTAAAGAAATAAATATTTATTGGGAGAAGTTCGCACTAAAATGCTGAAGAATTTTCATGAGGATTGGGGTTTTTTTTAAAAAAAATCACAAATTGCTGCAGAAATGTGGAGAACTTAATTTAAGATTGGGAAAAAATGAGAATCTCAGAGAACCAAAATTGACAGATCTTTCCATCCTTTCTTTTTTTTTTAGATCACTGAGCATTCCAGGTCACTGGATATGCTCAGTCCTCATTCGACTATATTGTATGTCCCTCCCTTTTGGGGGTTTCCCCCCTGAAGATTTCCTTGTACTCCTGCAAGCCTCAGGGTTCTTCCAAGTCTGCTGATGCCTCCTTCTTCTGCATGGATGATATAACAGCATGCATATCTGAACATCAGAAATAGGGGAGAAAATTAGGGCCTGCAACATGCTTCAGTATGGAATATTCCTGTTCAGTGTTATATTCAGTGATGCACATTTCAATAATACTCCATTTCATTTCCCCTCCCCTGGTTTTTTGGAATTTCCCCTTTGGTTTTCCCCTCCTCTGTTGTTTTTTTATTGAAGGTGTTGCCCACCCTTTAGGGTTTTTCCCCTAAAGATTTTCTGTAGTTCCGCAAACCCTGGGGTTCTCCCTAAACTGCTGATACCTCCCTCTTGTGCATGGATGGCACACTGTTTTGTGTTTTGGCTGCTATCAGCACTCAGAGAGAATGAATTCAGTATTAGTGTATTTGTGTGTGTATTTGGGATGAGCAAATCTGTCAATTTTGGTTCCTCTCAGTTTCTCATTTTTCCAATTTTAAGTTCAGTTCTCCACTTTTCTGCTTTGCTTTGCCATTTTTTTTAAGTCCTCATGAAAATTCATCAGCATTTTAGTGCAGATTTCTCCTAATATACACATTTTGTTTGCATGTTTGCCTAATATATACATTTTTTGCAAAACAATTTTATATAATTTATATATAATGCATTTTTGCATGTTACTTTCACTAGTATATGCATTGTTACTTTAAGCTAGTATTTCATTTTTGTACTTGGCTGGAGAACTGCATGACAAAATTCAGAAAAGTGCACATTTCAAAGGTTGACTGTACTTTGGTTCTCATATTGTTTTGGACACTATGAATTAGGTAACTTCAACTTTAAATGCAAACTGAATCAAAGTACTCCCCCATCTCCAGTGTGCACACACTTGCACACACACACACATATGTATAAACATATATACACGTTGCCATGGGCACAATATTCAGCGAATTAGTTAGATTAATATGCCTTGAAAACAGATACACCCTAAATTGGTTCAACATAAAGTACTTTCCCATTTGCAACGGTCCTTTACATTTCCAAAATGTTTGTTTGCAACCAGCATCTTGTGGTGTAGAGTCTGGCAAAGATGCTTGTAAAAGCAAGACCCAAGAAAAAAAGCATTTCTAGTAGAACCTCGTGTATGATTTGTAATCAATGATATTTTCTTTCCAGCAATAGCAGCAGATCCAAATGTTGGAATGACTTTAACTGATTAAGGGGAAAATGAAGAGTTCCGAATTTATAAAGGAGAACTCCTCTAGGTTAGCCTTGGTAATCTACTAAGGCTAGCCAACCTTTTTCTATGGAGCAGCTTTTGAAGTGAAAATTGTACTTCACAGCTGATACAGAGAGGTGCAACTCTGCACCACCTGTTATCTATCCTCTGTGGCCATAGGTTTGGTTCACATAAATTTACTCATTATTTCTGAACAAAAGCAGCTGCCTTATATTTATCCATCTAGCTCAGTATTGTCTACAATGATTGACAGTGGCTCTCCAGAGTTTCAGGCAGGGGTCCCCTCACCATCACCTGGAGACAGTGCAGATTAAACAGATGCATTGCCACTAAGCTACAGCTCTTCATAGATGCTTCATATCAGCCCTAGTTGGATGCTCAGGCTCAGACAAGTACAATTCACATGAGACAGGAGAGCAGGACCACACGCATCCAGCCTGTTCCATGCACTGGCACCTTCCCAATGCTATTTGCTCATGGGGTTGCTCTGCAGTAGGGTAGCCTGCTGAACATGTGTAAGTTGTAGCCCAGGAGCTGGAATCCTGAGCATTTGTTCTTCCAGCTCACAGGAACAGCCTCCATGCCTTCAGCAAACTACCCCACTGCAGACATGACTGCAGGACATGAAAAGTATTGGAGAGAGGCCAGTGCAGGGCACAGCAGCATGCATACGGCAATTGTGTACAGCTCCGCTCTTCTGCTTCATCTCTCTGAAATCCATTCTTTTTTTGCTATGCAAGATAGGCAGCAGTAAAAGCAAAAGGTGGGCTGCCCTGCATGGCTGGTGGGCTGCATCAGAAACAGGCCTGCCCTCGGCAGTAGCAGAACTTCACTGTTGGTCTACATTTCATCTGAACATAAGGCAATCCATTGTTAGCAGCTGGCAACTTAAGTATCAAATGCAGGCAGAGCTAGTATAGTTTAGAGCCCTTGTTTCATACACCATGGGCGGTATATGTCTCAAATGCTATTACAGCCTGAGGGCCTCTTGCAATTTATCCAAAGCTGTATCTTTGCCCAGTTTTCCATTTTCATTTTCTGCTCACATTTTCCTCCATCACAGTTATTATTGCTAGTAAATCTTCAGGAACAGGGGTCAATAAGCACATCAACATTTCAGATCCTTATTTTCTCTGTGTGTAATTTTGTGTTTGATTCTGTCATGCTTCCTTCTCCAGCCATCTGGTTTCATCTTTTACGTTATAGTTTCACTGTATTCTCTCATTTTCTCTTTATCATATTGTTTCCATCAACACTGGCTAGCTTGTAGAATGTAGCTGTTTCAAGGTATTAACTGACCGTTTCTTTCCAATGCTTCTCGTTCGTAGCCCATTCCCTTACATCTTACTCTTTAGAATAGCAGGAAGCATCAGAAAATGTCAAGCTGCGCTCAAACAAAATAAGGAAGCAAACAGATCTAGCAGCTGGTTGAGAGAAACGGAACGTATTATGTAAGGATGGTAAAGAAAAGAGGCATGGGCTGCATAATCAAAGTTGTTTCTTAAGTCACATGATGGTTGTAGCATGCAACAAAAGCAGAGCAACAATCAGAAGTTTCAGATGAACACTAGGGTCTCTCCACACATTATTTTTAGGTGATCATGTAAGATATTTTAAAGGTTCATATAAAAATAAAAAATGTGAACATTGCAAACGTGTGTTACTCTGGTACATGCATCAGAGAGCTAAGGTAATATCCATACCATACATTTAAAGTACTCTGATACCACATTAACAGCCATGGTTTCCTCCAAAGAATTCTAGGAACTGTCATTTACCTCTCACAGAGGTACAACTCCCAGCACCCGTAACAAACTGCAGTTCCTGGGATTCTTTGAGGGTATCAGAGTGCTTTAAATTTATATGTGGATATTTAAGGTCTGCAGGACAAGCCATGCTGCATGCACAACTCTGTCTGCTTCATGCTCCTTAAGGCCTGCTACCTGAGGTGGATGCCTAATAGTAGGGCTGTCTACCATTAGACCCTTAAGCTTCAAATAATGCATTAGTTATAATAATAAATCCAATAATACATTAGATGTCAAATAATGCAACAGTGCTGTCGGAATTGTCAAGCAGTGCCTCCAACTCCTAACTCCGCGAGTCTCCCCAGAAGGATACCATGGTCGATGGTATCAAACGCCGCTGAGAGATCAAGGAGAATCAACAGAGTCACACTCCCTCTGTCCCTCTCCCGACAAAGGTCATCATACAGGGCGACCAAGGCTGTTTCGGTGCCAAAACCAGGCCTAAAACCGGATTGAAACGGATCTAGATAATCGGTCTCATCCAAGAGCACCTGGAGCTGGCCGGCAACCACCCGCTCCAAAACCTTTGTGCGGCTTTCAGAGACATAATGCATTGGAGTAGATTACATTTATGAGAAGTAGCTGTGTGTGTGTGTGCATGTGCACACACTCGCACACATGTACAGACAGAGATAAAAGAGTCTCAATCTTTGGCAATATGTGTAAAATGTTCCTCCATGTTGTATAATTGAGTAGAGGCTTGGTCCATCACATGACTGGCTGGGGAGAGCTGAGTCCTCCCACAGTGATTTCCGGGGGGGGGGGAGTCTGCTAACGTACCAAAAGTGAATTGAAAAAGAAGAGTTAGAGGTGCTGCCCATTTTCTATGACCCAACAACTGACTGAAGCATCTCACTTGCTGTGCCTTGAGAAGACCAGAGCTTTGCTGTGGAGGGAGGGGGAAAGTTGATCTGAACCTTAATGTGGAGAGAGCGATTTGAGGTTGAGAGCGAAGAGGTGGAACTCAGAACAATGAACTTCCAATTCTTCCATCATTCTATAATATTTATGAACAGTGTCTTTTTAATATTATTGGGATCCCTTTTGTATTTAATTTCTAATTTAATATTGGACTACCTTGACCATCATCATCCCCCTTTCCCCCCCCCATAACTTTTAAGGTCCCTACTCTGGATTTCCAGCCACCACTTTTCACTTACTGTAATTTACTCTCAACTGTTTTTAATATTGAATTTTAAATTGTTGTAACCCACCCCAGGTCCTTATGGTAAAGGACAGGTAAGAAATTGAATTATTGTTATTGTTATTATTAATCCTGATTCATTGCTGTTTTGCTCTGGCTTCTTCTTGACTGTCTTTGTGGACATCTGCTACAATTACTTGGCTCTGGGAGGTTCAGTTCTGACAGTGCATTTCTTGGCTTCTTCCTCCTAAAACACAAGTGCCGATAGAGATCCAACTGAAAAGACAAAACTATGTGAGCACAGACAATAATTCTTTTATTTTCAAAGGCTATAATGGGGAAAGTAGATGAGCCTCTGGATCTAGTCTTCTGTATCACAGCCCATATATTTTTGCACTTCCCTTCCCCGAACTGAAATCCAGCCGTTCATACTTTGCTTCCGGTTAAACACCAACCCCATTCCACCATCTCAAATTATTCAAATGTGCAGTGCAAAAATAAATAAATAAAAATCCTACTGTGTTGGAAAAAGCTTTGCTCATGATCTCCAGTGATGAAAAACATGTATATTGAAAACATGGGGTGGGGGGTGGGGGCTTTCTGCTTAAAATGTGTAAATGTCATCCACATGAACTTTTGACATACACACCCCTGCAAAAGGACATTTTAAATCACAGAAGCAAAAATTCCAGTAAATGCCTGCAATTAGCCTAGTTTCCACTGTTTGTCTAAAGCAATCTGACGTCTAAGCATGCCATGACTTGGTTACTGGATGTGACCTTTATTTTCATACTCCAGTGTCGGGAAAGGGAAAGTGTATGTGTGTGTGATGTCTACATATCTTCTGACAAAATGTTTTGAAGCAATCTATCACCAATACATACATAACTGAGGCTACAATTGGCTTAGGACAATACCCAATGGTGGGAGGTCTTAGCCAAAGCAGACTGGAAGGTATTAGTCAATCACTAAGCAGCATATTTTGCTGAAAATCTGGAAACATGTATTCCAAATATATTCCAAAACTATTCCTGGGCAGCTTTTCTAATATAACCTGCATACAAGGCTACTCTTAATCAAGCTGAATAGCCTCCTCTCTCCTTTTTTAAAGTGAATATTTAAGATTGCATTAACAAAAGATAGAAGCTTTATTTCTTGACATAAATTGGAATTATCATAAATGTTTGTGACTGTAAGAAGTAAGTTGCTAACATCAGAGTTGCTGTAGTCATGTACAGTAAAACTCTCTTTACTCAACTTGGTGCATTTTAAAATACTAGCAATCTGGATTCACTCAAACTCTGTCATATACTACTTCTCTGACAATCAACACTAATTAGGGCTAACTCACAGCTTTATTCCTGCCCATGCAAGAAAGGTCCACCCAAAGTGACCGAAAACATGCCTATCATGGATTTTAAAAAGTTGTGGAAATGAGCCAATGCTACATTAACCAGCTGCCTCATTATGAGTCAGAATCAGACCAATGCTTTAAAATCCAACTCTGCACAGTTTGAGGTACAGATCTTACCCAGGTCTTACTTCTACCTGAGATCGTCTAATTCACAGATGAGAAATTGTGGTCCTTTAGATATCGCTGGACTCCAGCTGCCATCAGCCCCAGTCAGCACGGTCAATGGTAATGGATTATGGCAGCTGTACCTCAAGAACATCTGTAGGGCCACAGGTTCTCCATCTCTGTTCTATCTAAAAGTTTCAAACCAGGAGTCTCTAAATACTCTTTCTTCTTTGATCACCATAAAGTAGTCATTGCACATCACCTGGTTACAGTAATGGCAATTTTGTGAGTCACCATAATGGTCAGCTGGACACCCAGTTGCATTCAATACCAGCAAAAAGGAGTGCTACAGTGGAAGAGCTAATTTAGCATCCATGGTTGTATATGTATATATGTTCTGCTTGTGCTCCATGCATGCACCGACTGTATCACCATCAGTTGTTATCAGCTAGTGGGGGGAAAGCAAGTACCATGGGCTGAATTCAGCCATACAACACCTTTGCCTCTTCTGTGTAACTAGTGATTGGCACTTCTCATTTTGTCATGCTGGCCCCATTAGGCAGGAACACTCATTTACTATAGCAGCGGGCATGTGGCCATCTGGAAATGGGCCTACAGCTGGTATACGCTGCATTTTCAAGAACATTAGATGCTTCTATAGAGATTCTTAAGCATGAAACATCTCACCACTGCATTGTTCATATATATTTTTTGTAGGTGAGACCACCCATCTGAAAGATACAGATTTTAAAGGTCAGCAAATTGTCAGTATTTCAGTTTGTTATTATATATTTACCACTACAAGGAAGACCATTTTGGATTTTCTCACTCTGACTCCAAAATATCTGAACTCTCCTCCCCTCTTCTTGCTGTCTTGGGCAGGGAGCAAAAACAAAAGGTTTACCAAGTCCTTTCAATTTAGGCTCCTTTCAATTTAGGTGGATTACAAGATGTGTAAGCAAAAGCAGAGCTTCACTATAATTTAGATCTTCTGGCAAAGGTGCCAAAATGCATTTGACTGTCTCTGGTGCAGGCCTATATATCTTAGGAGCAGAAGTATAGTACTGAATCTATGTGATATCGAGATCATTAGTATGACACCTCCCCCACTTCCAACAGGATGCTCATATAGGACAAGTAGAAATTCAACCATGTAAGTTTCTTCATCACTGTATTTTTTTGTATGTGTAAGCTTTAATGGTTAACATTTAACCTGTTGAAAGTCCACATGGAGGAATCCTGTCAGCCAGCCAGCCAGCCAAAGTACTGAACAGGGATTCAGCATCTTCCTCAGATATAACAATGAGTAAAAATGCATCAGGCGAGAAATAAATAACGGTGAGGAAGAGAGCGAAAAAATAACAGGATACAAAAGGCCTTTTCTCCTTGACTGTCCTATATATGAAGTCTCATTTGGATGCGCACGAAGAAAGTCAGTTTGCAGTGTGATTTTTTTAGACATGGCTCCCTAGGAAGCGTCTTTAGGATTACAGCCTCTGAATACAATTACATATACTATGTGTATGTATGTATGTATATTGGTAGCAAAGCCCTACTGTACAAGATGAGACTGACGCCCAGGTAAATGTGGACAGGATTGGGCGGACTGTAACAACCTCTCTTTGAAGTCTCAAACAAGACAATGGGCTTCCCAGATTCAGGTGCCAATAAGGAACTGAATAACCAACTTTAGCATCTTCTGCCTGGGCGTGGATTTCAAACCCAGTTCCTTGAGGCCCGGAGGGGAAGAGGGAAGAAGAACCAAGTCCCTCCCAGGCAAGTTCGGAAAATCTAATGAAAAGGAGAAAGCAGCTCTTCCCCTTCCTACTCCCTCCCTGGGTGTTAGCTTTTGCATGCCATCACTTCTAACGTGTGGGGGGGGGTTTGCTCCTCCCAGCAACAAAGGGGAGGGGGAATGGACTTTTCTTCTTCCAGAGTTTACCAAATTGTGGAGGCTCCATTCCATTCTGGTCACTTCTTTCTCTGGCCCAGTTGTTGTTGCCTTCACTCTGTTTCCCGCTCTCCTGTTCTGTGCAATGCTTCGCTTTTAATAATGGCTGTGTTTAACAACCAGCTCGCAAAATTCCTGAAAATGTAACAATCGGCTCTCATGAGCCGGTACGAGCCGGCTCCAGCACACCACTGCGTAAGACACTATAGGCATTACTGAGTTAAAATCTCAGAGCTCTGACCTTGCAAACCCCAAAGGCCAAACTTGCAAGGCAGGTATGCATGAAGAAAATGAACAAAGCCAATTTCTTGAAAAGGGATTTGAGTGCATCCCTCTTGCTCACTGTTAGGAGAATTAATTCTAAGAATCTTCAGTGTATCTGTCCCCTTTCAAGATACCAAATAAATAAATAAAAATGAAGCCTCTCCCCTCTACTGCAGCACAAAATCCTGGTACGTCAGCTTTATTGTGTTTACAAATGAACACAACCATCACTACCCTTTTAAAAATTCCAGGGTCAGACCATATGTGTTTTTAAAACAGAATCTAGACTGTACGTGAGGTTTTATTGCTGTGCCTCTTTGAGATTATGCAGAGAGCAGAGTGTAAAAGTAGTTCCAAGAATCGTCCTGTTAAAAAAGAGATTGGATATATGATGAGCGTAATACTGCAACCCCCCCCAAAAATCAGTATGACATCATTTCCAGATCCATAAATGGAGGAGGCAGTCTGTAGTTTTTTTCAAATCAGTGCAGGAAGTTCTTTGTCAGGAAGAGGAAGGGAGGCCATTATAGGATCTGAGGTGTGGCTGGAGAATGGGACAAAGATAGCAGCAGCCTGAGACAAGGTTCACAGAATAGGTTCAGAGACCTAGTTTAAGAATGTATTTATTTATTTATGCCATTTATACCCCACCCTTGAGCCAAAAAGGCTCCCAGGGCAGTTTACAAAAATCAACATGAAGACGGTCCCTGCCCTGAGGCTCACAACCTAAAAAGACATTGTTGTTGTTGTTGTTGTTACATTTATATCCCACCTTTCCTACAAGGAGCTCAAGGTGACATACAAACATAGTTCTTCCCCTTCTCACTTTATCCTCATAACAATCATATCAGGTAGGTTAGGCTATTTGTCATGTTCAGCTCTGTTTCCAGTCCACTATAGTCCACCATAGTTTGGCTTCCACAAAACCACAAATGTTGTCTGCCTTGCTGTCTGTTGATAGCAAATATAGCATAATTAATTATGTAACCATTACATGATTCCACACTAGGGCTCAGATCTGTTGGCCGGTACCACTTTGAAAGCATTCTGTTGACACCTACCAGGTGACACCTTCAAATGCAAACTGAATCAGATTTCTCCCCCCATTCCTACTTACCATTACTGGACTTCTGGACTTGCCTTATTTGATTCCTACTCTTGAAGACATAGCAACTCTGCTCATACCATGAGTGCCTTGGACAGACACACACATGTTCCATCATCCTGGGGTGCCAACCTGAAGGAAGTCAGAATAAATCATGAGCTCCTAGATTATAAGAATGAATCAATGGTCCCAGGGCTACTTGGTTTAATTTTTTTAAAAAATAGCATCTCATTTGGAGGGCCCAGATATGAGCTGTCACCTCCAGTTAGGGATAGGGGAGAAATTCAATTCAGTTCACATTTAAAGATGAACTTACCTAAGTCACACTTTATGAAACAATACCTGAAACACAGCTATCCTTTGAAATTTTGCAATGCAATTCTGTAATGTGTACAAAAATGCAAAAGTGAGGGTAAAATGTGCATGCAAATGCACATATTACTGGAAATAACACATACAAATTTTTTTTACAGAAAGCAATATTCCATACAAAAATGTGTAGTAAATTATTATTATTATTATTTGATTTATATCCTGCCCTTCCTCCCAGCAGGAGGAAGAAATTTACAGAAATTAGCAGAAATTTACACTAAATGCTGATGAATTTTCATGAGAACTCTTTTTAAATGTCACAAACTGATGTGGAAATGTGGAGAAATGAAGACTGAAAAAAATTAGAAACTAAGAGTCAGAATTGATATTTGCCCATCCCTATCTCCAATAGCAATTGCCTGTGCCACTTTAAGGCCTCCAAGATTGAAAAACTAATATAGGTAAGACGATGTAGCCAAATGTTATTGGAACTTACTTAGTTTACTTCTGCCCTTCTCTTCTACCTGTCTTATTCCGCTTAGCAACTCTAGAACAAATCCCAAGTATTTAGAGCTTATATTACTTGAATGATGAATGGCTATGCCTCGGCTTTTTATGACTCTTTCTCTGTTCCTTTTTCTTAGCTGTAAATATCTAAATGTCTTTCCTGTCTTTCTTTCATGGTCCATTTGCTTTCAGATGCGACTGTTTGTCCAAGTTTGCAGTGAACTGCAGTGTGCAACTACAGCTTTTGCTCATGGCAACTGTATATAAATAGTTCTGTATCCTCACTGGTGAAAAATAACAGTAGGGCTGGTATACCACAGGCTGTAATTTGCTACTTTCTGGAAATCGCATGATACTTGTTAATTACAAGACAATGCTCAGGAGGGTAAACACTTCTACCAAATGTAATCCCGGGTGTGGTTCAGTTTGGTTTTGTGATTGGTCAAAAATCCAGTGGAAGGTGTAGATGAGTGCAGAATGTTAAGAGAAGGTTGAGTGGTCACTCTTTGCCTGTGGGAAACAGGAAGAAAGTTTAATATATACTCAGATTACTGGCTTATAAAGCAAAAGGCCCATGTAATATAAATGCAGCAGGCAGGGCATTTTGCCATCCCAAGAGGTTGCACAGCACTACCTGAGATGCAGACTATAGGTTGTAGAACTCCTGCCCCACATAAGTGCATCTGGCAACTTCACTGTACAGTTTCAGAAAATATTGAAGACACACCTCTTTACCCTGGCCTTTGACACCTGAGGGAGATATTTTTATGACCCACCTCATTTTTTTGTGATGTGATTTTAAGTTCTCTTCAGGCAGGCTTTTGGGGTGGGTTAGGTTTTTTACTGTTATGGTTTTAAATTTTAATGTTTTAATGTATTGTTTTATCTTGTACGTCGCCCAGAGTGGCTGGACAACCAGCCAGATGGGCGACTAATAAATTAAATAAATAACAATAATAAGTTGTTTTTAACTGTTTTAATACTGTATTTTAAACTTTTGTAACCTGCCCTGAGATCTCAAGGTGAAGGATGGGATAACAACAACAACAACAACAATAGCATTCAGAGGGTTCAATTCAGTGGTTCCCTTTCACAGGCAGAAGACACTCATCAAAGGGCTATGTTGTAATTAAAAGGCTCTTGCTACAGCATTGCTTGACCACAATAATTCAAGCACTGGTGACTTCAAGACTGGATTACTGTGATGCACTCTATGTGGGGCATTCCTTGTACTTGACCCAGAAACTGGAGTTAGTGCAAAATACTGCAGGCAGATTGCTGACAGGAGTAAGACTCTGTTGGCATATAACACCTCTGCTCAGGGATTTGCATGGGTTGCCAATTTGTTAACAAACCAAATTCAGGGTGTTACTATTGGTAAATAAAACCCTTAATAGTTTGGGACCAACTGTTGTGGGACCGCCTTACCCCATATGTGCCCACTTGAGTGCTCCAGTCTGCAGAACTGGCACTGTTACAGGTGCCACATAATACTCGTTCCACACTTGTAATTGTAAGGTAAGGAGGGATCTACTGGAGGATAGGATATAAATCAAATAATAAATAAATTAAATAAATAAATAGATGGGATTCTTCATAGGAGTCTATCTAAAAGATAAGATCTCCTGTTTTGATGCTATCTGTGTAAAATGAAATTCATACCATAAGTAACAATGCACTCTGTTGCAACTCCTAAGCTGTGAAACTCCCTCCCCACAGAGATGCATCTGACAACTTCACTGTGTACAGTGTGTTTGTTTTTCCCATTCTCTCTTGAATAAAATATGTTAAAACTGTTAAACCAGGTCTGTCTTCTGCAGAATTCGTGTGTTAAGGATTTGAGCATCCATCTGAAAGCAAGAGGTTCATAGTGAAAGCATGACTGGACCTAAGCTGCAAGAATAAGTCTGGTCCCCAAACTAAGGACCTTTTTGATTTGTTTTCTCTCACCCTCCCCCCACATGTATGTGGAATGCTTCAGCTCACCAGCACCACCAAGAAAAGCATCAGCACAGGATCAGTGTAGCATGGCTATAATGTGCATGGCTGGCTATGTGGGACAGTTAAATGATGGAATCTTCATGATGCCTGCCATGTCTTTGTAATCTTGAGGCTCCAGTACTACAGCCCTTGAGGACTGTTGGGCCTGAAACTAGTGCAGGATATGATGTTCCCAACATGGTTCTCTACTTGCAGGGATTACAGATGTAGGAAGCTACCTTGTACTCAGTCAGACCATTGGTCCATCTAACAGTATTGTCTGCACTGACTGGCAGCAAGTCTCAGGGTTTCAGAAAGAGATCATTCCCAGCAGATGCCAGGGACTGAATCTGGGATCTTCTGCATGTAAAGCAGATGCTCTCCCAGTGAGCTGTGGCCCTTCCTTAGGACTGGTTGGTTGCAGTATATTAGCCTGATCTTCCTCTGTAGTGTTGCATGCCTCCCCAATCTCCGAACAGTGAGATTCCAGGGGTCCCTGCACTTGTCTTGGCCTTGGTTTCCTTGGGAAGAAGATCAGGGGAGACTGGTGTCTTTATGAAATATCGTTTGTTTATTTACACACATTCCAACCTGAGCTTAGGAGGGGGGGTTCAAGGCATCAGCAGTCCAATATCCAGCTTTCCCATGTTACAGGAGGCATCCTAAAGCCATGGTGCAGAGAGACAGCCTCTCTCCCTGCCTCCAGTTCCCAGCCGTTCTCCAGACACACACTAAAAACACAAATCTCTGCTAGCTGCCAGGAGGGGAGGGAGACTCTCCTGAAGAGAGAACAGGATGCTGGACCAGGTGGGCCTTTGGCCTGATCCAGTAGGGGTTTTTTTTAGAGCTTGGAAAAGTTACTTTTTTGAACTACAACTGCAATCAGCCCAGTCCAGTGGCCACGCTGGCTGGGGCTGATGGGAGTTGTAGTTTTAAAAAGTAACTTTTCCAAGCTCTGCTCTTTTTATGTCCCTGTGTTATGCCCCTGTACATTTTCATAAGAATGTGAATAATTTGTGTGGAAAACATCTTTCTTCCTCATCCACCGCTGAAGTGTAAAAGGCTAAGCACGAGACTATTTGAAAGTCTCACCCATCCATCCCCTTGCCTCTTAGAAAATATTAGCAGAGCTTGGAAAAGTTACTTTTTTTGAACTACAAGTCCCATCAGCCCAATCCAATGGCCATGCTGACTGAGACTGATGGGAGTTGTAGTTCAAAAAAGTAACTTTTCCAAGCTCGGAATATTAGCCATACCAGAAATCACCTGATCATCAGCTCTTCCTTCACTCTGAAAAGGAGCTGCTTCATCTTCCCATGGATTAACATGCAGCGGCTGGGGCTCTTTCCTGTGATTGCAGGGAAGAGTAAGGAACAGGCAAGCATCTCTAGCTTTCCCTGAATGTTGGACCACCCAGTGGGAGAAAGGGTTTGGGATTCCAGACATTTGGAAAGGGGGCGTTGCCAAGGTTGAGCCAAAAGCAGCTGTCAGGCCAGAGCCAGGAGATGCATCAGGGGTCGGAGCCAAGGGGGCCAAGCCAGGGAACAAGTCATATACAGGAAAGACACCCATGGTTTAGGCAAAATCCCAGTCTAAACAACAACCCTTTATAGCCCTTTCTGTTGAAGGTGAAAATGAGGTTCTTAATTTGCATCAACAGCTAAGAGGGTGGTGACCAAACAGGACCTGAGAGGCTGAAATGTATTTGAAAAAGATTTATTTTAAATAAATCAACAGAAGACCAATGAATGCATTATGAAATATATGAGGATCATAATATCAAAGAAAAACAAGAACACTTTATACATGGATGAATCTTGGGGAAGGGAGAAATAAAGAACAATCCATGCAAATAATGATTACATGGAAAACATAATAAAATATGAATATGAAACTTATTTATTAACCTTAACTCTGTTCAGAGGAACAATATGCAACTTAACTTTTACAAACAATTACAACATGCAAAACTAATATTTTGTTGTAACTATTATGCCAATCTACTTTTATTGCCCCCTGAAGCTTCCATTGGTCCAAACTAGCTAAAAACTTTGCTATGTTCCAGCTCTATAATAACTTACCCTAAATATTAAGAAAAGAGGGGAGGAAAGAATATGATCGCTGTTAGCTACCTATCCAAGCAGGGATTCAAAGGGGCCAGTTTATGTGGGTTCAGGGAAGAGCTGAGAGATGAATGCAATATCCCTTGAGGAGGATCCAGAGGAATCCAGATGAAGGGGGGAAAGCTTGGAAAAATAAAATGGTGAAGTATAAACCTCATGTGGGAATGAGCAAAAGCAAAATCTGTTCAAAGTTGTTTGAACAACTAGCATCACTGTGGAGATACTAGTGAATCCAGGTGTTAAGCCCCAAAGGATTGGCAAACTGGGACCTGAAGCAAGGTGTTTGGTGTGGGATGGGGATTGGCGGGTGGGTGTTCTGATGGCTTTGAAAAAGTTCTGATGGCCAAAGCCTCAGCCCCAAAGGACTGGCTTAGAGAAGAATGGCCAGAAACCATTTCAAAACTGAAGGAGGGACAGGCTCAAAGCCAGAAATCGGTTATTCTCGAAAAGAGAAGGCAAAAAGAAAAACTGGGCTCCAAAGGCCTCAGAACATACAAAAAATATATTAGAAAAACTTGGAGCTGAGCAAAAATAAAATTAAGCAAAGAGGAAGAAGTCAGCTCTAGCACTGAGCACAGTCCCTTTTTTATCCCCAGTGGCACCCCCAAATTTTCTGAATTTTGATTTTTTTTCACCCGCCTTCTTGCACCAAAATTCATTTGTTTTGGTTCATCATGGGACATTGTTTTAGGGGTTGACATGATCCCAAGCCTTTTGGGGGTACAGGGAGACTCATGAAGGCAACCCAGTGCTGCTTGCTTCATGGAGGAACAAATCTAGTACTTTCACACTGGGGCATTGTTGTAGCTCAACTAAGGGCTTGGCAGCATTTCTGCTTCTCACACACTTCAGACAGAAAAACATTTCTGTCTTCAGAAAAAGCATTCTGGCCTACTTCTGTCGTGCACCAGACTTTCTTGACCAAAGTTCTTTTCCACTGCACAGCTTCTGGGATGATCACCTTCACCATCTGTGCAGATATGCACCCCAAACTGAACTCGGTAACAGTAATGCTTGGTAGGCAGAGTAACTCCACTAACTGGATAGACATTCTCCATATAATAGCCCTGGCAGCTCACCATATAGGGCAGTCATGCAGAAAGCCTGACGTTTGTGTTTGTGTTCCTGGCCTTGGGTCCTCTTCCTGACAGATGGCCTACATATAGCCAGGTTATAGTATGAAGGCACATGAGGCCACCCCCTTGCTGAAACTAAACAGGTCTGGGTCTACTCATTGCCTGTATATGAGTTTGCTTGGGAACCATGTGTAGGCCTCCTTAGGTTCTGAAAGAAAAGCAGGGTATTGCTGTTGTTATGTGCCTTCAAGTCGATTTAGACTTATGGTGACCCTATGAATCAGCGAGCATCTGTTGTTGTAAACCACCCTGTTCAGATCTTGTAAGTTCAGGTCTGTGGCGTCCTTTATGGGATCAATCCATCTCTTGTTTGGCCTTCCTCTTTTTCTACTCCCATTATCATCTTTTCTAGTGAATCATGTCTTCTTATTATGCGTCCGAAGTATGATAACCTCAGTTTCATCATTTTAGCTTCTAGTGATAGTTCTGGTTTAATTTGTTCTAACTCCCAATTATTTGTCTTTTTCGCAATCCATGGTATGCACAAACTCTCCTCCAACACCACATTTCAAGTGAGTTGTTTTCTCTTATCAGCTTTTTTCAGTGTCCAACTTTCACATCCATACATAGAGATCAGGAATACCATGGTCTGAATGATCCTGACTTTAGTGTTCAGTGATACATCTTTGCATTTGAGGACCTTTTTTAGTTCTCTCATAGCTGCCCTCTCCAGTCCTAGCCTTCTTCTGATTTCTTGACTATTGTCTCCATTTTGGTTAATGATTGTGCCAAGGTATTGATAATCCTTGACAAGTTCAATGTCCTTGTTGTCAACTTTAAAATTACATAAATCTTCTGTTATAATTAATTTAGTCTTGTTGACATTCAGCTGTAGTCCTGCTTTTGTGCTTTCCTCTTTAACTTTCATCAGCATTCATATAAATGTGATAAATAAATAATGGTCACACATTCCAAGTGAAACATTTTAAACCTCCAAGTTTTGATAAACTGACAATCCACATACAAATGTTTTAAATAAAAAGGATAAGCACATGACCCAGCTCTTTCTCTTGTTATAAATCTAGTGGTATCTCTGTTTCACATCCTTTATGGCTAAACAGTGACAGTTCAAGAAACCAATCATATATATTTTTGAACTAAAGCAAGACTCTGCCATTTCGCTTACATAGTGAAATGTGTCTGAATTTTACTTTGCAGCCTAATGGGCATGCCACCCTTCCTTTTACCTTACATGTGTTATCCACCAGAGCCATTGAAGTAGAATGGGATACTAATCACAATACAGTTTTAAAAACCCACCTTGCATTAGTGGGTGTTCAGTCATATAACTAAAGCTATACGCTTTTGGAAAATGGGAGGGATTCCTTGGGAAGCGAGCAAAGTCAGAATAGTTCCTTGCCATGAGCTAAATTGGGATCGAGCCGTCTACATCTGACTCTGGACCCCATGACATTAATTTGTTCCATTGGCTTCACTCTGCAAAGGCTGATGAGTTCCCCATGTTGTACAAAGTAGTTTACCATCTTCCAAAGTGTTAAAATTGTTTATAGAACACATCTGCTGCCCTGTATCATGTAATCACTGAGCATTGTGTTTATAAACCGCTACACACAGAACAGGTTTTAAAACCTCTCAAAACTCAGAAGAACATGAAATTTCTAATAAAAAGCCATCTTTTTCACCACATGTTAGATAACCTTTCCCTCCTCACTGACAGTGGCTATATATAATTACATCAAAGTGCATCACCTACCAGTGGTGAAAAATTCCTCAGACTCTTAGCTCTCTGAGCCATGAAAGTCCCAAAAGCACTTTGGCAAGGAAAGTAAGAGACTTGGGTGGGGTGCTGGTTCTTAAAGTATCAGGCACTAAGAGAGACACATGTTAGAGTTAAGATCCATGTGGCACAGCTCCTGAGGAAGTTCCTTTGAAATTAGCGTACATTGACTCTTGAACATCTCAGCATGGCTTCTGACAACAGCTGGAAAGGTACGTGTGGGTGGGAAGATTTTGGCTTGCAAATCTAAGCATTTGATTTAATCCACTTGGTGCTCTCCAACCCCAACGTAAGACAGCTAGCCCTCACACACTGCTGAGCAGCCTTTCCAGTGGCTACCTCCTATTGGCACCCCCTTCAGTGACCCCTCTGCGGTCTGTTGACCACCTGTTCCCCTATGCACCGAGCAATCTGTGGAAATAACATCTTTCCATGTCCTTGGAATGAGAGGCATCCACTGGCACACAGTCTGGCCATCATTTTAAAAGTCCTTTAGGAGCTCTGTTTATAGCCTTATTATTTCCTGACATTGGTACACAACACTTTGGACGCATTCAGCCTCCATGTGATCCTCCCAATTATGTGTATCCAGTGAAAAGTCAACCATATCATGAAACCAGCCAACCAGAATCTTCTTCTCAAGTTCCGGAAGCCTGGATGTTGTTTTTTTCCATGACTAATACATCCCTTGCCTATCTACGCTGTTGAATCACACGGCTGCATCTTTTCCCTTCATTCTGCCATAATAGAGCATGCTGCTACCAGGGCAGTTAACACCAAACATTTGGGTGCTTTGGACAATCTGGGCTTTAGCCAGCACAAGCTTTCTCTGCTACTGAGAATCCTTGTGCATGTTGGAAGTAGGGCGAGAGCAACTTCTGTTTGGGTTCTTTTTTTTGTATTCCAGAAGGAAGATAGAGTTAGGGTCCTCCAGCTGGCTAGGCTTGCCTACCTGTACCTGTGCTCTACCTAACTTCCTTTCATTGTAAACTGATATGCTCAGGGAAGCTGAGCGTCCCCTCCTTCCTTTGTCTTTTTTTTCTTCAACTGTCCGAGGAGAAAGGATACATCTTTGTCTTTGCTCTCTCTCCTGAGCCATGAGGGCAATACCCAAGTCTGGGCATTGTGTCTCCAACTTAGTTAGTTAGAACCAGGTATGCCTTTCCTATCTACTATCTATTTCTATAAATAAAGTAACTTTTCTTATTTTACTAAGTCTTAAGTCTCAGTTATCTAAATGCAGGTAAAAGTCTGCTTCTAAAGTAAATACACACACTGGCACATGCAGCTCAGACCGCTGAGTATCTCTGTATATATATACATATTTCCATAACAGTGCACTCCTTTTATCCCTCACTAAGACTGCAATCCTCTACTCACTTGCCCGAGTACAGTAACTCTCATTAAACTCAGTGGGACTTACTTCTAAGTAGACATGCCTAAGATTGCATAGTCAATCACAATACATACGGTTATGCTTATGCTTTCCAAATGAAGTTGTTATCTCAGGTTTGTCAGAGCTTGGAAAAGTTACTTTTTTGAACTACAACTCCCATCAGCCCCAGCCAGCATGGCCACTGGATTGGGCTGATGGGAGTTGTAGTTCAAAAAAGTAACTTTTCCAAGCTCTGGGTTTGCTAACTCCTAGCAAGGGCTGCAGAACACAGTGCCACTGCGTACAGTGCTAGACTGTTCGATGAGCATCTACACACTCAGGTCTACATACTTAGGGGTTTTCATCGGTGGCAGATAGTTAGCCTGTAATTGCAATGTATTTTCCCAGATGACTCAGCAGAATGGAGGTCACTGTGTCTCTCTCTGGAACTGTGAATTCCAGCCACCAGAGATAATAATCCTGGAAGTTCATTTAATGGTGCTTAATAAATTATTGTTTACATGGGCCACAGTCCCACACCAAATTAGGTGCATTTAAGGGCCAAACTGCACATTAAGTTAAGTGCATAGTTTGGCCTTGCCATTTTATTTTTTACTTGAAAATAGCAGCTGTGAGAACAGTGGTGAGAGTGGGTTTTAAGTTTCCCCCCCATTCCACAGTCCCAAATCAAATAAACCTCCTTTCCAAAGCTGATATGTGTGCCAGGAAGGAAGTTGCCATTTGTGCCATACTTCATTCAGTACTTCTCTACACAACCCTACTCATTTCTTGATTTAGGGTTTATCCACATGGGAGCCTAACTTCATACTAAAGACACTGCTTTTACCATCATAATAGATTTTCAAGGTCCACACTTCTTGCTCAATGGTAGCTTCCAATCCACTGTTTTTCATTCACACAAGTAGCAGTTCCGCTGGGAAAGATAGTGTTGCTGTTTCCTTGTGGCCCCACTCCCAATTTTACATGTTTACTCCCTCCGGAGTATTGATATTTTATGGAAGGCAACAATTCCCTCTCTTAGTTGCAATCCCCATGAGTGTTCGGGCTTCAAGGCTGAAGCAGGGAGAGAGCTTGATGTGCAATTGACAAGAAGCAATTAAACTGACTAGACCTCCCCTTCTCCATTGACCAAGTCTGAGTGAAAGACGGGGTGGATGGGGGGGAGTGACTGAAAGGCAAAGCAGGCAGTGGCTGTGGCAGCTTTTGCAGGTGGCAGGTGCAATGAAAGCACCCTAGGGAAAGGGCTGGGGGAGAAAGGGGGATTCTGCACTTGGGAAAGTGGAGACACACACACCCCAGCAAGCGCACCCCACATTTTGCCAATTCTGCCAGTTCTGCCTGCCTCTCACTACTGTACACACAGTGCACCCGACACAGTAGGAAACAGCATCCTTAGAGGTAACTCTTCAGAGGGAGTGACAGACAGTTAATTTACTGGGGGAGAAAGGGGGGAAAGATAGGAGGGCTGCAGCAAACTCGTACGGGGAGGACAGAGCCGTCAGTTGGAAGTGGCTAGATAAGCCACCAGAAACAAAATAGAAATCATGGGAGAGTTAGTAGGCAGAGAAAGGGGAACCTCTGAAGTAAGGATTCACCCACCCACTAAAAAATATCAAAGCAAGGCATCCACACGGAGGAGTGCAGTGCAGCTGAGACGGTGTTTCCCTTTTCGTATTATCAGCGAATTGGGTTAATACATATTTACTGGGGGGAAGCTGCTTGATAGCTCCTGTTTGCCAGTAACATCATGTGAAACATGCAAATTAAAAAGGAATGTGAGTAGCACCAGACACTCAGTAAACCACCATGTAGTTGGGCCCATCGACTTTGGGTTGGGGGACAAATGTTCTTCAGTTTGCTTTTTAGTGCAAACTCACCTAATCAATATGCAAGCCTTCAAAATTCAGCTATCCTTCAAAATTCACACATCTCTGATGGTTGGATCCAAGAAAGTTGTAATGTTAGTGCAAGGACTTCTGCTTATGATGTGCATGCAACCTCCCTCTCTTCTCTCTGTATGTCCTTCCCACCCCAAAAAAATTGCCAAGGAGGGTTGAGGAAACTTAGTGGTGGCTCCATTTCAGTGGGACAATGGAATCCGTTCTAGGTTGAAGCACCTTGGACAGCTCCTTCAAAGTTCGGACTAAAACCCAGCATAGATTCTGCTGCCCCCTTGATATGAAGACACCATCCACCACTGGGGAAACCACTAGAACAGCAGGGAGAAGAACAAGGGAAATTCAATTGAGCAAGTGGAAGTCCTTGCACTAATGGGACACCTTTATCACATGCAACCCTGAAGTCTGTGATGCAGTTCACCAGTCAAAAAATGCATACAACAATGTGTAAGGAGAAAAAGTATACAAAAATGTGTATATTATTGAAAGTACCCTGCAAAAATGCATTGTATTAGGGAGAATGGCATGCAAAACTATGTATATTAGGAGAAATGTGCACTAAAATGCATACAGATCTTTGTGCAGTTTTTTTCTAAAAAAAATGATTTTTGTGAATTTAGAATTGGGGAAAACTGAAGGTAAGACTGAAAAAAGAGAAACTGGAATTGACATATTATTCTGTCCGTACTTAGGCTGCAATCCTATACACACTTAGCTGAGAATAAATCCAGATTTAACTTGGGGGGGGGCTTACTTCTGAGCAGATATGTATGGAATTGTGCTGTTAGAAAGGTTCAGGTTTATTACTCCTGATTTATAGGACACACTTTATTTGGTCACTGCTGTACTTGATACTGGGAAAGGTATCAATGGCTAAGGTCTAAAGAGCTAGTGGGGATCATATAAGTAGCGTAGTCTAGGGGAAATCTCCCCTGCCTTTTTTTCCTCCCATGCTATATCGCAAAGTACGTTTGAAACTCACAATAATTTCAAAAGTAGTTTGCCACATGGTGTGGGAGCTGCTGCTGCTCTTTGAGAAACTCAAGTCCGAAGCTCCCTTAAGGTTCATGGAACAAGTTCCACCATTCTTTGGATCCTGGCCAATGTGGATGAATGAAAACTAGGTCTGATCCGCTATGACAATTCTTAAATCTTTGAATTTCACATTCATGAACAGCTGCCAGGCAATTATTCTGTCTTCCAGATTGAATTACACTTGGGATCCATACACAGAATGTCAAAGATCTGTGTCCCAAAGGATACAAGAAGAAGAAAAAAAATTCATGCCCATCATTTAACCTTTGCTTCCCTTCCACGTTCATAACAGCAACAGCATATTTCACAAGCCATGTCACAGACTTGATATTTTTGAATTTTTGATTGCTAAAAGAAAAATTAACCCTCTGTGCTGACCGTTGCAAAAGCTTATCTTATGGATTTCAAGGTTGAAATCAATGATAATCGAAAACACATTGATTGATTTTCTTATTTATATGGGTTCAGAGGCCATAAATACACATGTAGTTCACTGCCTAGAACATCTGTACTCAGCTCCAGGAATCAGGTAGATGATACAACAAAGTCCTGAGAGAATGGCAACCTTTATTCCAACTACAACATTGCTTAGATCAGCCTTCCTCAACCTGGTGTCTTCAGATGTTTCAGGCTACAGTATCCATCATCCCTGACCATTTGGCTATGCTGGCTGCGGCTGATGATGGTTTTAGTCTAAACCATTTGGTGGGCACTAGATTGAATGAAGACTGGCGTAGAACATGGCTGACCAAAAAAAGGCAGACAGTCAGATAGACAGAAGAACTAGAATTTGATTCTTGGCTTTGAGATTCTTGCAACCCAGCCTTGTTGGGTGCAGCTGCTGCCTCCATGAATTTATCTAATCTTTTAGAGACATCCAGGTTGGTGTCCATCACTACTATTTAAGTACCTAAAATTTCCTTTTGTGAAAATACTCTATGGGACACTCATTTTGAGGCAATTAAGATTTCATCTGCTCATAGCAATCTGGGGTATCTCTATTTTTTTATAATCCAAAATAAGTTCCTATGTGAACTGCTTAGTGTCCCATATAGCACACTTGGTGAATTACTTAGAGCTGAAGTGCATCTTTCTACTTTAAAACCATGCATTGTTAAATCCATAATTCTATACTGGAAAAACTGTTGCTGATGTCAGACTAACATTTAACAAGACTGTGTGTTTTAGATCTGCAGAATAGAGAAAGTTGGGAACAATGCTTTAACAGTATGTTATCGAGTTGTTCTATTTCCCATGTAATGTCATCTCAGGACATTTCTGACCATAACATCCACAACATAATTTTTGCTGAAGATGCTGAAATGGACTGTGAATAGATTAAGAATTCTAAGTCCTCAGTTTGGGTTTACTGAAAGTAAATCTGATCATTAAATGGCTGCTTATCTATATGAATCATTTTTTCCTAGTTAGACATATACTTGCTGAGATTTCTTACTCACATTTCAAATTATGACCTCATAATATCTGACTGGTAAATAATTTAACAGGCCAGCAAGTTGCCATCTTTGTGCATGTGGGTCAGGTCAGATCAAACACACTGTGCACTAAAGACAGCCTGTATTGCCTAGGGATAGAGTCTTCATTTCAGAATTTTGTAGGTCAATCAGATGATTTCACAATAATATGGATGTAATAAGACAACCAATATAGCCAGGCATGTTACCTATAGCATAGCTTTAAAAACACTATTATTTATTTATTTATTTATTTATTTTATTACATTTTTAGATCGCCCTATAGCAATTTATAGAAAATTTAGACCGCCCTATAGAAAATTGTGGGCTGCCTTTTTGACCCCCAAAAAAGTCAACTGCTGAGGGTTCTTTTTTTTAAAAAAAAATCTAAATGATTTGGGGAGTTTTACAGTTTTAAGTTTTGACCAAACTGCGTGTGTTAAGGGAGAGAGTACACAAAAAATGAATATATGAGTGAAAATAACATACAAAAATACTTTATATGACAAGAAATTACTTGCAGAAATGTATACATTGGTCAAAACTGCCTACAAAAATAGGTTTATTAGGAGGAATTCACACTAAAATGCTGACAAATTTTCATGAGGATTTTTTTTAAACAAAATGCAAATTGCTGCAGAAATGTGGAGAACCAACTGGAAAAATGAGAAACTGAAAGAATTGAAATTGACAGATCTTTCCATCCCTAGTTTTGACAAGTTGCATTTCTGAAAATTTATATATTTAACATTCTCTTGGACTGACTAGTAGGTTATCCTGTGGTATATTGTAATGGCCATTGACTATAAGGAGAGGAGGAGCAGACACAGTGTCATCCTTCTGGCTGTGGAAGTGTTGCTATCATTGGGACAGGAATGGGGTAGGGTGAGGCACTGGGAAGGTCAGGGCAGCTCCGGTTTGGGGGCAGCCCCACAGGTGAGCACACACCTGCAGGGCTGCTGCCACCCCAGAGTTCCCCTGACTTTGCCACCATCTCACCTCACCCCATCCCTGTCCCAATGAACGCTGGATACACCACTGGTCCCCCTCCCACAAGCCGTGGTGCAACTCTAATTCAATCGGAATGTCTCTTTCCTGGGCACTGCTCAAGGCTCAGGGAAGCAGCAATGCTGACCTACCAGTGCAGGTACAAATTTGTTAGTGGATGAATCCATCCATCGTGGTTAGCCAGAAGCAGAATCCAGAGGCACGCCAAGGTCAAGAGCTGGGGGTCTTCCTGTGGAAGCAGTAAATAAGGTTGTTGCCAGATTCAGCTCCTGAAAGGGCTGCTTTGCCTTTATGAGTTGGGTAGAAAGGATTGTTATTTTACCATACACTGTAGGGTCAGAAACGGATTCTAGCAGAACTTCCCATCTCTGTGAAACTCTTAGAACAGTGGTGGGGACCGTGGGCCACATTCCCTCTTGGCCAACCCTCTGGGGGACACATGCCAAGAGTGGGCATGACTACGCACACACATGCGTGCGCACCTCTTTGTCAAAGCCACAGTTAACAGTAAACAAAACGCCTGGAAAAGGAACAAAGGAGACACACACCTCTTTGCTGCTGTTGCAGGGGGGGGGAGCTCTAGGAGGGCTTCTGCCACTTCATCTTTTCTGAAGTCCCTCCTCCTTCTTCCGAGCATGCAGAAATCTTCTCTGAAGCATTTAGAGATCATCAGTGATGAAGATTCAACCGCTACAGATAGCATCCCTGAAGAGCAGTCTGTTGTATGGTTGCCCTTTTGTGTTCCCTGCACCTTTATTTTCCATACCACCTTATCCCTGCACTAGGTTGACATATTGAGCTCCTCCGAGAGATCCTGTGCCTCTAAGACAGGGTTGGGGAACTGGCAACCTGTGGTCTGGAACTGGCACACCAAGCATTCCTGAGTGCCTTGCCAGCCCCCAGCCCCCATCCCAATTTATCAGCAGTTGCATTGCAACTTGAAAGTGGGAAAAACCCATTATACTGCACAGAAGTCACAGCTTCCTCTGCTAAGGAGTATGTTGCCCTTAGGGTCACTCAGGAATCTTTGCTGAACCCCTTCTGGAGCACCTGAGAGTGAGGCTGCTCTTTAACTCCAATGCCAAACGTAAGCCACCTGCCAGCAAGAGCTTGGATTTTGTAGGCAGAGACCTGCCACTAGGCAGGGTGAGGCAGCTTCATCAAGCAGCTGATTTGAAGGGACATGAAAAGACAGCAAATTGCTAGTTATTTTAACATCTTATCCTTGTATTTTTGCCTCTAGGGAGAGGCACTTATTGGGATTTTCTGGCTCAGGTGCCAAAATAACTTAGCCATCCTTGGCCATTTGCCATTCCATCTTAAGCAGGAAAATATTTTGGGCTGGCCCTTCTTAGCTGTCTGCCTAGAGGGTCCAGAAACCAGAGTCCAGAACCAAAGGATCCTGGTTTAAGCCTTGCTGGCATTGATATTGCCTCGAAGAGAGGATACAAGCTCTGAACAACAGCACCAAATGGCTACTACACTTTGGTGGCTTCCAAGCTGAGATCATTCAGGCCAATCAGTGCTATGAGATGCTCTGCCAGAGCCCGTAGGATCAAGCCAGGAATCTCACACTCTTATATCAAGGGTTGAGCTGACAACTCTTGGAGGATAAGCTGCTCACAGCTGAATAAATCAGCCTGCCTTGAAACAAAAACAAAAGACCTGTTCCGCACTGCTTCTTATTGGCCACATGGTCTTATTAATTTCAGCATAATGATATTTATATGCATCCCCTTGCCACAGCATCTGGGCATAGAAGAAGTTATAAACAAGAAACATAATAAATACATGAAACTGCCCCAAAAACAGACAATTATAAACAACCCCCTCCCTGTATTACCTCAGCACATCATAGGAAAAAATCCCAGTGCTGCATAATCCAACAAATATTTCACTCCAACAACATGCCTTGCATCATGCGCCAAAAGGTCGGTCAGCTTGGATTCTAGTGAGCTACCAATACAATCTGGGTGGTCTTTGCAAAAACACAGGCCAGAGTCTTGGGCGTTCTGGTCCCTTGTCTTGGCTCCTGGGGAGATTGCCTGTGTAATCCATGAACTACCCAGTTGATTCCTCCTGGTCTAATTCCTGCCAGAAGTGCCTGTGGAGGCAGACCCTTCCTTGTGTACATTTCTAGATTCGGGGATTGAGAAACCAGTGAGGCACAAAAAGGGGGCTGCTTGTGTTCATGATGTGCATCTTATGAAGCAGATTGTTGCCTCCAAAATTTCATGCCCCAGGAAGCCATGGAACAAGAGGAGAGATGAGAAAACTCGATGTCAAGCTTGTCTACACAGATTTTGTCTAATTCCCATCTTAATCTCAATGAGAAATGAGGTCCCCCCCCAAATTCCACTAAAAATATGAATAATTCTCACATATCAGATGCATTTATGTGCATTATTATGTGCATTATGATACATATAATGCTATATGCATAGTGTATGCATATACACTTCAGTTTTCTTAAAGTAACCAGCACATAAACAGAGGCATACAACTGTGCTTATAAGGGCATAAAAATGCATACATATTAATAGATTTATAACATTGTGCTGGAGAAATATAGTACAGCACGGGATGGCTTTTATACGTATTAAACATACAATGCGTATAATTTTGTGCATAAATAGTCTGACTTTTTAAAGAAAGATAATGCACGAGTAGCTTCGGCATCAGTAGGTGCTCAATGCAAGAGGCGGTCCAATGTAAGCATAGCTCTGTCCAGTTGGAAGCAGCAAAATCTTATATACATCCATTTAAAATAGATTCTTCCTCCATCCCTATTAAAGAAAGATCATTTAGTTCATGTCATTAAAGGTTTAGAGCAGGAGCGGGCAGACTTTTACACCTGTGGGTTCTACTTTGTTTCTCACTAGAATCCTAGGACTCCCAGCGGGAGGTGGGTGCACAACAGTAGCTCAAGAAGATAGACATAGAATTAGGGGAATCAGATGCCTTTGGGCACCTGCTCAACCCAGTCCTGGAGCTTGCACACCTAAATCTCTTGTTTCCCACCAATCATTCTTAATTTCAGCAGCCAAACTTAAGAGAGAGAGAGAAAGGCTATTTGTTATCACTGTTGAAACCTGGGAATTGGAAACCCTTGCTGATCTACTGCAAATCACCTGGAGATCTACCAGTAGATCCCAACCTACCTTGTCCCTACCCCCAGGTGTCCAAGGTGCTGACTGCTCCTTGAAAGTTTAAACTAAAACCTGGAACAGATTCCACTGCCCTACTGACATGGAGCCACCAGCTGCCACTGCCTGTCTCTGGCTTAGAGAGTACACCAGCCAGGAAGCTAGACAAGAACTTTCTTGTCTCTCTTAAACAACAACAAAACAGCTACTGAAAAATCCTGACTCAAGCTAGATACAACCTAGTCCAATGGCACTTAGTGACTTCACTGTATGATAACATCATCCACACAGCCCAGTTCCCCTGTCCCAAAGGCAAGACCAGGCAAGTATATATGAAGCTGCTTTATACTGTGTCTGATACATCTAGCTCATTACTCTACTCCACCTGACAACATCTCTCTGAAGTCATAGGCTGTTACCTGAAATCCTTTTACATGGAGATGCTTGAGATTCAGCTTGGAATCTTCTGCATACAGAGCAGGTCTAATGAGCTAGAGCTTCATAAGCCACCCAAAACATCCACACAGATATACCTATGCAATTGAGACTCAGGGCCAAAACTAAACACAAGACCATTCAAACAATTAGCAATTGCATGCATGACTTTTGCCCAAGGGGGCTGCAGCTGCTAGGGGTCTGATCCGGATTGGGATCCCAGCATGTGGGGTAGGGGGCTTTAATCATAATACTGGAACTGGGAGACAGTCAATGAAGCTGAATGGAAGATTCAGGACTGTTCAACTATGGAATTCACTCCCACAAGAGGTACTAATGGCTTTAAAAGAATTACACAAATGCATAGACAATAAGGCTAATGATGGCTACTAGCCACAATGGCTATGTTATTCCTCCACAATCAGAGACAGTGGGGAGAGAGTTGTTGCACTAAGGTCCTGCTTGTGGGCTTCCCTTGGAGATCTTGCTGGCCCCCATGAGAACAGGTTGCTGGACTAGATGGGTCTTTGGTCTGATCCATGAGGGCACCTCTTCGTTTTTCTTTGACTCCCATTGTGATCCCAATCCAGATCAATGACAACGCCTTGGGCCTGCTATCTGTATTGGGGAAATTGCATATAAAATGTTTTTCTTAGAAGAAATTATCACTAAAATACTGAAGAAATTTCATGGGGACTTTTTTTAATTTGCCAGTTGTGCTGAAAACTGAATTTAAGATTGGAAAAATGAGAAACTAAGAGAACTGAAATTGTCAGATCTTTCCATTCCTGGTAAAGGGCAAGGGTCTCCATCTCTCCTCCCTCCCTCTGATTCAAGCACTCCTGGGCTTATTTATCTAGAATGGTGTTCTAAAGATAAACTTTGGAAGGAACCAGAGGTTGCTGAATAGTCAGCCAAAAGAGACAGCACATAATTTGTACTATATAAAAAAAGATGCTTTTCAAAAGATAAAAGCAAGGAAGACCACTTATGCAGAGGCTTTGCCCATCCGCCTTAGGAGCGCTGCGCTTTAGAAACTTGGATGCTTTTTGGGTGCAGGGAGTAGGGACATGGGAGAACGTCGATTCAGTGTGCATTTCAAGCCAAATTTATCAAATTCGCACTTTCCAAAACAATATGAGAACCCAAACATAGCCGTCCTTCAAACTTCGCACTTATTTGAATATTGCAATGCAGTTGGCCAAACAAACAATATTTACAAAAATGCATATATACATATATAATTATGAGTGAAAATAACATACAAAGATGCATTATATTATGAGAAATTGCTTTCAGAAATGTGTATGCTAGTCAAACCGCCTACAAAAATGTGTTTTATTGGGGGAAATGTGCACTAAAATCAGCAACCTCCAAGAGCATCTGTTATAACCCACCCTGTTCAGATCTTGTAAGTTCAGGTCTGTGGCTTCCTTTATGGAATCAATCCATCTCTTGTTTGGCCTTCCTCTTTTTCTACTCCCTTCTGTTTTTCCCAGCATTATTGTCTTTTCTAGTGAATCATGTCTTCTCATGATGTGTCCAAAGTATGATAACCTCAGTTTCATCATTTTAGCTTCTAGTGACAGTTCTGGTTTAATGTGTTCTGACACCCAATTATTTGACTTTTTCGCAGTCCATGGTATGTGCAAAGCTCTCCTCCAACACCACATAAAATGGAGCCTTCCTCCCTTTAGTTGGATTCACTGTAAAATCTATCTTACTGACAGTTCCATGTTTTATGTTGTTCCATGAACTGAATTTAAGATTGGCAAAATGAGAAGCTGAGAGAACCAAAACTGACCGATCTTTCCATCCCTGGCAGGGAAGGTCTCTCCACACATGCCTCGAGCAGCGTTCGTGGACAGAAAGAATTTCCCTAAGCTTTGGGGAGGAGAGACCGTAGCTCAGCTGTATGCTTTGCAAACAGAAGGTTCCGGGTTCAATCCCTGGCTTCCCCGGGTAGGGCTGACAGAGAACCTTGCCTGAAACCCTGGAGAGCCACTGCCAGTCAGTGTAGACCAGCCTTTCCCAACCAGTGTGCCTCCAGATGTTGTCGGACCACAACTCCCATCAGCCTCAGCCAGGCTGAGGCTGATGGGAGTTGTGGTCCGACAACATCTGGAGGCACACCGGTTGGGAAAGGCTGGTGTAGACAATAACGAGCTGGATAGGCCAGTGGCCTGACTCTGTATAAGGCAGCTTCCTATGTTCCTATGACATTTTGACAGAAGGGAGGAGAAAGGAAATTTTCTTCTTTTCCTTGTCTTAGTGGGACATTTCTGAAGAAGTCATAGAAACGTAGAGCCCTATTTGGGCATTCTTGTTCCCATATTCATTAACGCAGGAGCAGGAACGTGGTAAGTAAACCCACTCCCTAACCTTTGTGTGAAGAATTTGACCAGCTGTAGTAATGGTGTCTTCTCACAAACAGCTGTATGTGCAAAGGCTTCCTCGACACCAGGGGCTACGACTGTGAAGGTTCTGGGTGTCATGGAAGCCTTCCCATCCACAGCTGTGTGCACAAAAGCTCCACCTGTACACATGGCCCCATTCTTCATGCAAAGACCAGGGGGGCAGGCCACTTAGTCCCCCACTCCTTGCTCCTGTGATGACGACCATGGGAACAAGGATACACAAACAGGGGCCCATTTTTACCAGTGTCTAGACTGTGGGCTCCCTGTTCCTGTATCTACATAATAATCTCAATATTTATGCTGTGATAAAGCTACTGTCCAACAGGAATAGCATGATCAGAGCTCAGAACTTCACTTCAGTTCACATTTAAAGGCAAACCTACCTCATTCGCAGTTACTGAATCAATATGTGAACTGAAACACAGCCATCCTTGACATTCACAGTTCCCCGAATTTTGCCATGCAGTTTTCCAGCCCAGTAATGTGTACAAAAAAGCATACATTTGTGAAGAAAATAACATCAAAATACATGCAATATATTAGGGGGTGGCTTTGCAAAAATGTATATATTAGGCCATGCTGCATACAAAAATATGTTTATTAAGAAAAATTTGCACTAAAACACTGGCGAATTTTCATGAGGTTTTTTTTAAAAAAATAAAAATTGCAACTTGTTGCAGAAATGTGGAGAACTGGAGTTAAGACTAGAAAAATTAGAAACTAAGAGAACTGAAACTGAGAAATTTCTCCATTCCTTCTCTCCACTCACAATGCATTGTTTGCTTTCTCTCCTACACACACATTAATTCTTATATCTGTTGTTACTGCTTTCCTGCAATTGATAGACACTTCTACAGGAAAGGTGATTTGCTTGCTTAGATGAGATAAGGATTGCCTGTTTAGTTCTTAAAACCTTGACATGTATCTCTGAGGAAATATCTTGCATCAGAAAGTGCCATTCTTATGCACATGAAAGCCAGGACAGGCCCCATCACTAGGCAGAGTGAAGCAACTCTGACTGCTGATTGTGGGTGTCATGAAAGGACAGCAAATTGATGATGACTGAGGCTACATGCGCACCATACATTTACCACAGAGGGGGTATTCACACTGTACCTTAGAAGCCCCCTGTACCTGGGTTCAGCTGTTCCTGAGAAAGAGTCTGCACATGGTGATTTAAAAAATCACCACATGTACCAGTCCCCTGAAGAAAGAGGCCTTTTGTTCACATGTTGACTCTCCCTTCATTCTGTCCACATGGAGTTGATCGTGAGCAATTAATTTTCCTCCCCAGGGAGAGCCTGAGGCTTTGTTCCAGCACCAGCAGCTCAAGGAAATGTCTGTTGCTGGAGCCATGAAGGCGGAAAGAGGAATAAGGCTAAAATGGAGGCATGGACAAGAAAGAGGGAAAGGAGACAAGCCTGAAGCAGAGCTTCTGTGTGCTGGCAATGAGAGAGCATGAAGGAAGGAGGCAAAAACAGAGGGAGAGCTTTGGAAGACTCGCACTACAATTTTTGGTCAGTTGCCTGCTTTGGATGGGGTCATATCCCTTCTGAAAGGGCAGGTCTGTAGCCTGGATTCATCTTTGTCGCTAGAGGCCCAGGTGACCTCCGTGGCTAGGAGTGCCTTTTACCAGCTGCGGCTGGTAAGGCAGCTGCGGTCATTTCTGGACCGGGATAGCCTGACCACTGTTGTCCATGCACTGGTAACCTCCAGGCTGGATTACTGTAATGTGCTTTATGTGGAGCTGCCCATGAGGTTGGTCCAGAAGCTGCATCTGGTACGAATTCTCGCAGCACAACTGCTCATCTGTGTGCAGCTCTCACCTTCTGTGTCAAGTGTCATGCATCAAAGTTAGATGTACCTGATGGTTAAACACGTAATAATGGCTGCCTCCATTAGAAACTGCTGCCAGAAGTAGCTGCATCACATGGTTTTATGGTAACACAAGCCTGCCTTGTAGAGTTGCAGTACTCTAGATCAGGATGGTTAGACTTCAGGTTTTGGGTACGGATTTTTTTTTATCATTATTATTATTACAAAAACCCAAGATCCACCAACCACAGCAAGCCACAAAATATATACACTTAGAATTAAATAATTCTTAGCCCAGGGATTTGTTTTGAGTTCCAGAATTGCACTGAGCTCACAGTATTTCCACACAAAAATCCACTCCTGATTACCAACCCCCAGCTTTCTTCTTGTCAGCAATATAACAATGGGGTGGTCATTTTCTTGTTTTCATTGTGAAACAAGAGTCTGAAATCCTCACTGATCTTCTGCGAGTCACCCTGAGACATACCAATACATTTCTATCTACTTTCTGCCCACCATGCATTTAAAGTGCTGTCCAAAAGCTAAACATTATGAAATAGATCGTAAAAAGAGATACTAAAAAGATCACTTTTTGATACTGAGCTACAAACATTTCCACTGAAAAACCACAAAAACCACAGCCCATAGCTTTCCCGTTTCCCAAATACTAGGAAAAGCTTTCCAGGGAACAGAGTATGTTACAGTGGGAGCAGCAAACTGGAAAGCCCAACTGATAAATAATTTTCCCACATTTATATTTTGAGTGTAGTTCTGTGTATTAAAACACATGATATCCTCAATAAAGTATCAGGTGTACAATATTGGAAGAATAATTTCAGTTCATACTCTTTCAAGTAGCTTGTTTTCATTGCAGCCCCCTCAAAATATTTTCATATATAAATATTCAATATATTTAGGTCTGCACTTACACAGATTTATCTATGAGTAAGTCCTATTGATCTCTATAGGATTTATATCTCAGTAGACATGTATAGGATTGTTCTATGAAAGCCTGCATCAAAAACCATACATACTTTAAGAATAACAGGCAATGAAAAAGGGCCTGAGAATGATTCTGTATCTTTAAGAGAAGAAAAAAATCAGCCAAGTGCAGGTTTTCTTGCAGCACTGTAATGGGAAAAACCACAAGGTGAAATTCTCCCTTCCCACTGCACAACTTTTAAAGATACAGTAAGCCAATGAAGCCAGGGTAGCTGAATTTATGTAAATGTAGAACCACTGACTTCAAGGAAACTTAGACTGGCTGAAGCCCAAGCACTGGCCAGTTTTTAAATTGCCCACTATCCATTTTAGATAGTTTAAGCAGGCAGGATAAGACGGGGTGAGGAACCTATGGCCCTCCAGATATTGTTCAACTTCCATCAGCACCACTCACCATCGTCAGGGTTTTCGGAATTGTAGTCCAGCAACATCTGGAGGGTCACAGGCTCTCCATCTCTGCTGTAAAGGATGTAAAGTATCCCTGCAGCAGTCCCATCTGTTCATTGCTCAGTCACCACAATGACGAAGAATGAAAACATCAGCAATAAGTGAACAGCCAGAATGGATTCTTGCAGAAACGTTATGAAATGCATGCCTTTAGGGTCAGGGGTGGGGAATCTGTGGCCCTCCCATCATCCCTGATTGTTGTTCCCCATCCTTGTTTTAAGTAATTTGGTTTTTAAGTGTACGTTCATAGAGGCAGGTGCAAATGCAAACAGGACCAACCTCCACTATACAGGTGCCATGGATCTGTGGCTGCTTTTCCCTTCTCTCCTATCATCACTTCACTTCTTCTGCGCTCCCTGTTTCTGTTTCCCACTTGCCTTCTTACACCCTATCATTTGGCCAATCTATACTGCGCCTGCTGCCTGCTTGCCTTCTATACATTTCTCCCCAACAGCATCAAATGTCTCTATTGACCATGCTAGCCCTGACTGTAGATGTTTGTTTCTCCTGGTTTTCAGAATTGTAGATGGAACATCCCTTTGGACCTATAGCATCTTAGAATTCATGTGTAATTGGTTTGCCTTGCATCGCTATTGTCCCTGTGCAGAGAAAACTGGCATATGGTAGATTTCCTAACCTTCTCACCTTCCTAACCTTTGACACAGGGGAGCTGTTTTTTAAAAAGTGATACCCTATGTACATTTTGAGTTGGTTGACCCTCATGAGAGGGCTTTACCACATCAAGCAAAGCATGTTTGAGCCCCCCCTTGGGGGCAAATATTCTGTTTTTATTTTGTTTTGTTTACATTGTGGTCAACCAAATAGATATTGCTTGTTGTGAATGTTTATTTATTTATTATTTGATTTATATCCCGCCCTTCCTCCCAGCAGGAGCCCAGGGAGTCAAACAGAAGCACTAAAAGCACTTTAAAACATCATAAAAACAGACTTTAAAATACATTAAAGCAAAACATCTTTAAAAACAGAACAGTGAACGTTCTGGCATATGTGTTCAAATAACAACTCTCCACTCAACAGAGTGCTCATAAGCCAATTCAATGGTCTGAAATCCATTGAAAATGTAAACATGTTTACTCCGTTATATTAACCTGCTTAAGTAAAGCAGCCATTAAGACGTCTTGTGTTACTTGCCATAATCCACATTCAAAAATGTTTCAGGAAGCATTATTTTTTTTAAAAGTTTCCAATGCAGTAGATACATATTTGCATGCATTAGATATCTGCCTTAAGCAGGAGCCAAAGCTCAGTGATAGAGTACATGTTTGAATGTTTATTTATTTATTTATTATTTGATTTATATCCCACCCTTCCTCCCAGCAGGAGCCCTTGTGACTATGCATTTGATTCATTTAATTTTATTATAAAATGCACAGCGGTGCTTTTCCAGGTGCACTCTGCCCTTGCTATCTGCTTGGAAGTCCACCCCTTCATTTCAGTCTGGCTTGTCAAGATGGAGTTCAGCACTCATCATTTTATATCAGGGGTGGGAAACCTCCAGCCCACAGGCCAATTTAGGACCAACACAGGTCTTAATATGGCCTGTGAGGTCGTTTTCCTCAAACCACGCCCACCTGCCTCATACCTGACATCATATGTGATGTCAAGTGTGCAGCAGGTAAGAATATGGCTCAAAAGAAAGGACCTGGAAAACCCTCCCCTTGATTAGGTTATCTACACCTCTTCCTCCCTGCTCTTGCCCCAGGTGAATGAAGAAGGAAGTGGTGAATGCAGTCTTGGTATAGGTCCACCTACAATGTCATTGAGTAGGTGTGGATACACCACTCCCCATTGCTGGGACCATCTCCATCAGTTTTCAAATGGACACGCTGGGGAATGATGCAGAATCAGTCTGAGCTTTTATTTTTGAAAATCGTTTGTGGAAAAAGTGTTTTTCAGGTACATAAAATATGCAGTAGGTCTAGACTGTGTGCGGGCCACGTAGAGAAAAACAAGATCTCAGTGTGCATTGAATATAGAAAATAATGTCGTATGTACACAGCCACAGTCTAAAAAAAAGACAATAGGGGAGAAAGAGGCAGGCAGAGGAGAGGCAAGAGTAAGGAGGAATGAATGTGGGCAAATTGAACTCAGAACCTGGCAATGTGGAAAATAGCTCTTGGTTGATGTCTTCCAAAAACACCTGGCTTGTGGCATCGCACGCAATAATATTGACAGCTTAGATATCCAGAACCACTTCACATGTTCTAGTGTGTTCCTGCATAAGTATTTCAGCATTCTCAAATCACTCTCACTACGACATAAAAATAACCCTAGATAGATGCAGCAGAAAGGCAGCAGAAATACATACCAAAGAATGCTAAGTTTGAATAACGTTCTTTTCCTCCTGCCAGAATTTTGGTGATAAACTGATGGATGTTGTTGTTCGCCTTCATTGTCTGTTCTTTTCATGGGAAAACCCACACTTCGTTCACGCTGTGAGACGACCTTCAATATGGAAACCATTAGGCCAATTGAATTTGGAATTTAGAAATTGGAAGGAGAAGCAATAAATTGAATAGGCTATTTGACAATGAGATTAATACTTGAAACCCCAAAACGGTTTTTATTTGCTTCCCTGTCTAGGGCTCAAATAACGAATGAAAACAGGATTTAGAATATCTCATATCTATGACATCCTTTTGTTTTCAAGCTTTCAGTCTAGGGTTTTTTATTTTTTCAGATTTCTGGAGAGGGGTGTGGTGGTTTGGATTCCATGCCCAAATAAACAATTGTTGATTTCCCATTTGAAAGACTGGTTCTAAAGGGCTTCTACTAACCAGGTGTTAGTAGATTTTTTTTAAAAAAAAACCGAAAAGCACGCTTAGGAGACACTCTCCTTTTGTAAATATCACTGTACAGTATATGGTTGTATACATAACTTTGTTCAGAATGTAAGGATGATAAAACAAAGTATTGCATCATGCAATACAATCCCGTACATGTCTACTCAGAAGTAAGTTCCACTGGTATTCAATGCTAGTCCTACTCTCAGCAGACATGGCTAACTTAGGTTCAGTAATTTCAGAGGGTCTACTCTGAGCAGGACATAGTTGAATACAACCCATTGAGTTTATTACTGAGACTTATTCCCATGTAAGTAAATATAAGAGTTTAAGTTTGAATATACAAGTTCAAGTTCTGCTACCCTCCTGTCAAAGTGTTCTAAATGCTGTGCTATATACTGCCCCATGAAGGAAACACAATATATGCTGTGAGAAACAATGGTGCATATTGGGGTCAGAAATGCAATCAGCTACAACTGGGGGCTTAACCCAGACACTGTGGCAGAAGGAAAGTGGGAATGAAGTAGCAGAGTCCTGAGATGGTGATAGACTGCACCACAATAGACTGTTGCACTTAAAATGGCAGGAGTGGGGACCACATTTTTTACATTGCTTCCTTATGTTACTGTCTCTGCAAAGACCATTCTCCTTGATTAACTACATTTCTACTTGCAGGGAGTGGTGTGAATTTCTTGTTTTAATGTGAGGAGAGCATTCAGAAATGGTACCTGCCATCTATATTCTGACATTCTGCAGCCTAGGGTTGCCAGGTTCAGGGCCTGATCCTGATCCTGTATCTTTAGGAGAAGAGAAAGTCAGTCAAGTGCAGGTGTTCTTGCAACACTGTAATGGGAAAAACCACAAGGTGGAATTCTCCCTTCCCCCTGCACAACTTTTAAAGATACGGAAGGCCAGGCCTGGCAACAAAGTCATGAATCAAATGAAGAATAACAAAGCTAGTGGACCTGAGTGGAGTCTTTAAAGAAGGTGGGCCTGAATCTACACAACAACTTCATAAGCTCATCAAAAAAATCTGGATGAGGGAGGAGATCCTGGAAGACTTTAGGGATGCCATAATTATCACTCGTTTTAAGAAGGGTGATAGAACAGATTGTGGGAACTATTGAGGCATCTCTCTTCTTGCTACCACAGGTAAATCCTTGCAAGGATCCTCACAAATCGCCTCCTACCTATCTCAGAAGATATCCTCCCCAAATCCCAAAATGGTTTCCGCCCTTCCAGAGGGACAGTGGACATGATCTTCACTGCACGACAGCTTCAAGAAAAATTCTGGGAGCAGAACCGATCTTTATATATGGCTTTTATTGATCTGACTAAGGCCTTTGATACTGTGAATTGAACCGCTCTCTGAACCATCCTTCTGATGACTGGATGCCCTGATAAATTTGTGAATATTTTGTGACTCCTTCATGACAACATGACGACAATTTTGGATAACAATGGCGTTCAGAGCAATCCATTCAGAGTCGGATCAGGCGTAAAACAAGGATGCGTCATTGCTCCGACCTTATTTGCTATCTTCATTGCTATGATTCTACACCTTATTGAGGGGAAACTTTCTACTGACGTGGAAATCATATATCAAACAGATGGAAAACTGTTTAATCTCAGTAGGCTGAAAGCAAAAAGTAAGGTAATTACAACTTCTGTCATAGAACTTCAGTATGCCAATGATAATGTAGTCTCCGCACATTCAGAGAAAGATCTTCAAACTATCTTTGCAGAAGCATATGGAAAACTTGGGCTCTCGCTTAATATTAAAAAAACCAAAGTGTTTCATCAACAGGTGAGAACTAGTCCCTCTGTAGCACCATCAATCCAGCTTAAAGGTGCGATGCTGGAGAACGTTGATCACTTTTCTTATCTTGGCAACCATCTCTCTGTAAAAGCTGACGTCGACGCTGAAATTCAACATTGTCTGAGCTCTGTGAATGCCACATTCTCCCAAATGAAGTGTAGAGTGTTCGAGGATTGGGATATTCGCAGGGAGACCAAAATGCTTAATTACAAAGCCATTGTACTACCAACCTTACTGTATGCCTGTGAAATATGGACCATTTATAAACGCCACTCCCAACTTCTTGAAAGATTCCACCAACGCTGCCTCTGGTAAATTCTACAAATTACTTGGGAAGACAGATGGACTAATGTTAGCATTTTGGAAGAAGCAAAGACTACCACTGTTGAAACAATGATCCTTCGACATCAACTTCGCTGGACTGGCCATGTTGTTTGAATGCCTGATCACCGTCTTCCAAAGCAGCTACTTGACTCCCAACTTAAGGATGGAAAACGGAATATTGGTGGACAGCAAAAGAGTTTTAAAGATGTTCTTAAAGCTAAACTACAAAAATGTAACATGAGACCTGCGAAGCTTTGGCCCATGAGTGTCCCAGTTGGAGGTCAGCTATTATCAAAGGTGCTATGGACTTTGAAGAAGCACGAGTACAGGACAAAGGGGACAAATGGGCTAAGCGGAAGGCACATCAAGCAAATTCTTATCACGACTGTTGTCCATGTGAAAACCTATGTGCTGACTGTGGGAGGCTGTGTGGATCTAGAATTGGCCTCCACAGTCACTTATGGACCCACCGTTAGAGACCTTATCTTGGAAGACAATCTTACTCGGCCACAAGTGATTGCCAATGAATGAATGAATGATACTGAGGGAAAGTGTCCTGAGACTCTGAACCATGATGGTCTTCTCACTTGTTCTCTCAAGGTCCCCCCAGATCCAATCATGTTCTATAAATACATAGATGGGATTGACTCATATGGCTGAACTGGCAAGATCATGGGTGGTGGAGCATTCGGTACTACTACTCCACTTACTCAGGGCCATCCATGATATCCATATAAACTCAACCAGAGCACTGTTGTGGGATGGAAATTTTTCTGCATTTTTTCTCTCTGTTTTATCTTTCCACAAAAATGTTGCATTTTTAGAAATGCATTGTTTCATAAAATTTATTACTAATGCAATGAATAAGTACAATGCCTGCCAAATTAGGCAGCTGAAATGGACATGAAACATAATTAACTTTTCCCAGGTGACCATTCCTAAGAAGCACATTTATTTATGTGAGCAGTTCTTCAGGCATGCTATAATTGTTTTAATGATTATATTGTATTTGTTTGTTTCAATTTGTTTTTATCTCATCGCATTATTTTTATTGTATTTTTGTGTTTTTAATCTGAAAGTTGCTTTGGGGACCTTTTCAGAGCCTTCACTTTTTCTGCTAAAATCTAAACAATGTAAAGGAAGTGTCTGCTATTGAGTTGTGCTTTAAAAAATTACAGGTATTCCAACAAAATTTTGAATCCAAATAAAATGTTGAATTTGTTTGAATATAACATTTAAATCACACTGCATGCACTTTATTCATTTTGTATTGGACCCCCCCTAACCCCCCCCCCAAAAAATATCTCAGTTTTAACTACTTTGGGAAAACTTTTCATATATTAATACACCATGTAAAATTAAGATGACATACTTTTTCAAATGTGAGTGTGAGTCAATGCAGTGTAGTGGTTACGAAGTTGGACTACAACCTGGGAGGCTAAAGGTCAAATCCCCAGTCAGCTAAAAAGCTCGCCGAGTAATCTTGGGCCAGTCACTCTCTTTCAGCCTAATCTACCTCACAGGGTTATTGTAAGACTAGAATGTAAAGGATATCCATAAATCCTACCTCAAGCTCCTTGAAGGAAAGGTAAGATATAAATGTAAATATCATCATCATCATCAAATCAGATCACCAGCAATTTATTATCGATTCATAATTTTCTAAAATGACCCACATCAATGGACCAGAGAAATCCACATTGTGACTTTGAATGGAGCCATGGGCTGCAGAAGTGTCAGGAATCCCCTTGGTACACTCCCAAACTCACCACCTGACAAGCAATTTCATTGCTGAAACATGAGTGGGAGCAATGTTTCTCAAATGCCAAGGGAAACACACTACCCATCATCCTGGTACCTTGAATCCAAAAAGGATCACACAATGCAATTCAAATGTATGTAGGACTGTCCCAAGACTAGTTAAGTAATTAACTAGTTAAGACACAGTAATGGCCACCAGCTTGGATGGCTTTAAAAGAAGATTAGACAAATTCATGGAGGACAGGGCTATCAATGGCTACTAGCCATGATGGCTGTGCTCTGCCACCCTAGTCAGAGGCAGCTGAAAACCAGTTGCCGGAAGCCTCAGGAGGGGAGAGTGTTCTTGCACTCAAGTCCTGCTTGCGGGCTTTCCCTAAGCACCTGGTTGGCCACTGTGAGAACAGGATGCTGGACTAGATGGGCCACTGGCCTGATCCAGCAGGCTCTTCTTATGTTCTTAATTACTTAAAAGCTAAAGAAATTGCAAACTTTTTAACTGGTTAAATTTTTCATCTGTCAACTTTTAATTTTTTACTAGTTATAATTACAAAAAACCCAGTATGAATTCACTTTGTAAGGCAGGTGCAGGATGTCACCCCCTCCCTCCTTTAGCAACAGGAATAAAACAGCCAATGAATGGTTTATCAACCTTATTGATTACAGCACGTAAGTGGGGTTGACATGGCAGTAGGCCAAAGATCTGCTTTCACTCCAGCAGCCCACACTGTGGGAATGCTGAGCCAACCCAACAAGCAGTTGGGAAACACCCTTGGGAGTTGGCTAGCATTAGACCCAGGTGAGGCATCCATCCATCTGCCTGTGATCCCACTGACGAACCAGTGGGGGGTGGTTGCGAGCTAGTTGAGGCCCGGCCCCTCCCAAGCTAGGTTTGTGGCCAGAGAGTACCCAACTAGACCCTTAATGGGTGTCCCCCTTATGTTTGATCCTGCCTGATGCCATTTCTGGTTTTCTAGGACTCTGTGGGGGGGAAATCTTTATTGACACTCTAGTGCTTCTTGTCTGAGAGACAAAGAGCAGTGTGCCTTCTTATGATATATGGCCTCTCTCCTTAGAACTACAAGTCTCAGAGTCAGAAGTCCACAGGGCAGCCAATTGGCTGCAGGAGAAGGAACAAGACAGAGCAAGCAGACATTTGATCCCAGCAAGAGGGGAAAATATTTCTGCTGCTAAATTTTACAGGCTCCAGAAGATAAGTGAAGGGCAGGGCAATCCAAACCCCGGCCAGGCAGTACCACAAGCAATGAAGCTACATATCAGCTTAATGGAGTGCTGGAGCTATTGCTGATATATGGCTGCATGGCTCATACCAGCTGGGGCTGAAGCACAGGTGCAGTGATCGGCCTAGATCAGACTTGATGCCATCTAGTGATGGAAGTAGAGCCAACTTGTAAGAGGTTTCTTACAATCAAGCGATATATACATTTTTGTTAAATAAACAAACTTGGAGTCTAGCCAATCTCTGCCTGGCTCCTCCCCTCCCTGCCCCCGCATGCCCTGTTTTGAGCCTTTCCACAGGCTAATGCTGGCAGGGATCCCATTGGTAGTACTTCCACCTGCCTGCATGTTTGGTAGGCAGAATGTGGAGCTCAGCACTGGCAGAGTGACACTGGTATCACTTCATGGGCAGAAGCCAGCAGGACTGGATGGAGGGTCACCTCTGCCCTATCTAACCCACCCAGCTCAGCACAAAATGGGTTTGGACTAGGGTTGCCAGGTTCATGGCCTGAGACTGATCCTGTATCTTTAGGAGAAGAGAAAGTCAGCCAAGTGCAGGTGTTCTTGCAACTCTGTAATGGGAAAAACCACAAGGTGGAATTCTCCCTTCCCTCTGCACAACTTTTAAAGATACAGGGCCTGGCAACCAAGAGGTCTTCTGTGTCTTTAAAAGTAGTGCAGGGGGAAGGGAGAATTCCACCTGGTTTTTCTCATTACAGTGTTGCAAGAACACCTGCACTCAGGCCATGAACCTGGCAACCCTAGAACTTTGGACTGCAGCCCAAACAACCTATCCTTAATGTAGAAGTTTACAAGCTTTATGCCAATGGGATTTTAAAAAAATAAAAATCCTTTCAGAATTCAGACCTTGACAAACCCACACATTGCATGTGATGATGAAAAATGTGAAAGGTAATTGATTGTGTTTCATGCATTTGTTCTGTAATTTAAAGCAAACACTAGCATCAGAAGAGGGATTTCCCTCAAGACTGCCTCAAGGGGAAGAAATGGTTAAATTGCCTCTCCATGCCTGCTCTGATCCCATTAATTATCAACTCACAAATCCTCAGCTGACACTACTATCTATATCTTGAAAACCTGCAGGTTAGATAAGACTTAACATCACATGTAGCTTGGTCCTAAGTTCACCTGGGGAAGAGGGGGAGAAATGTCCCAGTCCATCAACAGCTATTAATGCTAAATGGAACTGCCATGTTCAAAGGCAGTGTACCTCTGAAACTAGATAAACAATAGGGGGAGGCTTTGGCCTTTCTGAGCTGCTTTTTGCTGTCCCAAGGCATCTGGCTGGCCCCTGGTTGGGAACACAGTGCTCAATTAGATAGATCCTTGGTCCAGCAAAGCAATCGTTATATTATCATCCTTTCATGTTTTTTAAGGAATGACTGAGTAGTGGGTTACATCATACCAAACATAACCTTTAAATGGGTGTGTGTGTCTACAGGAGAATTCTGTGTTCAACTCTAAAAAAGCTACATCATTTTTTAAAAAGTTCTGGAGAGAAAAGTTTTTAACCAAGCAGTAAAGTAACTGGGTCTGTTTGTCGTTACTGAGCTGTTGTGCTTTCTGTTTAGTAGGTCAACAAACTGTCGGCCGATTAATTTGTGTCTGGGCCTATCACGCAAAGGCTGTTGTTTCACAGACGGTTTCAATCAGTGCAGCCAAACCAGTAAAACAGGACATCCTGGTCAGAATTACTTTCTCAACCTCGTCTTGAACTGTTGCTTTTCCAATCAGTCTTGGCAGATTTCAGTAGAAGCCAGTAACTAGAGCATGCGTGTTTAACCAGACACAACTCTTTTTCAGGCAAGGAAAGGGCTTACCTTCTGGCACAACATTTGACAAAATCCCTAGTATGCAACTCAGAAAGAGACTCCAATCATTTTCAGCCTAATCCATCCTTCCTGCCTGCCTGCCAGTGAGGGTCTCCCAGTGTGGCCCATAAGAGGTCTTGGTGCTCTAAAACGATGATGGGCGAAGGTAGATCTCTGGGTCATTTGATGCAGAACGAACTGTTTAACAATGGAAAGATGGGGGGGTAAGCAAGGTTGGGTTTTTCTGTGGAAGCACTGTGAGCCAAGTTCAGTTCAGTTCTGGTTTTCCAAACAATTTCCTGGACTCACAATTCTTTAATTCTAAGTGCACTATAGCTGGCTCTGGTTGGTGGATCTTGAAGTTCCAGTAAAAAAAAAAAAAAAGATCCCAGTAAGAGTTGGTCACGACTGAAACTGGTGGGGTAAAAGGCAGAAAGATCATCACTAGTGGAGCCAGAGCCAACGACAGGTAGAACCAGTGGAGACCAGTAGCTCCAGTGTCAGTGAAGCAGTGAATCCGCACCAGGTTTTAGCACCTTTCAGCACCTTGGACAGATCCTTGAAAGTTCAAACTAAAACCAGAGCAGATTCACTGCCCCACTGGCACTGGAAGATGAGTTCTACAAGGGCAACACCAAGACTAAGGAAGAGGCAGCTGACAAACAGTGCCTCTATCTTCTGGACAGTTGTAAGTAAAAAGGCAGGTGGGGGCTGGCTGAGGGCAGATTGAGGTTGGTGGGGCATTTGCCCTGATGGACCAGCCTCCAATGGTAGATTCTGCAAGCCGGAAGTCTGCCCAGCTCTACTGTAGAATGAGGCTCAGTGAAGTAACTGTGTACTGTCCCCATAAGGACAAGCATTGTCTCCCTGAGGCAGAGCCACACATGGTGACTGCCTGCCGCTAATCCAAGTGCATAGTATCCTGGGCCAGTCAAGTTATTCTCCTCCTTCCTGGCGATAATAATAGGATGATAATAAATTAAATTATATTAAATAACACATTCATGATACTACAACTCATCCACCTGAGACAGCCCAGCCTCCCTTCCCTTCCCCTGCTGCATGCCTGCATTAAGGATCTTGCCAGGAAGCTGTGTAAATACCCACTTAATAAACTGATGAAATTACTATTGCCGGCATGGAACCTGAATTTAGCAAACAACGTTCAACAGACAAGACAGCTGTGCTGGCATGTAGGAGAAGGTGGGAACCTGTAGTCCCTCTAGACATTGCTGCACTACAACTCCCATCAGCCCCAGCAAGCATGGCCAATGGCCAGGGATGGCCAAAGGTTGTCCACACCTGATGTACAATGAGATCACTACTGCAGGAGAGGGATATGTATATCTCCTTCTGGAGCAGATAAAAGGACACTTGGGTTTTTTTGTTAAATCTATACGTTTCTGATAAAGATATATAATGTGGGAATTAACGGGTGGCCCTACATATCTTCATTCTATTAAAAGTTTCACCTGGTAATTCCTGGTTTTCAAGTTGCTGTTCAAAGGCTCAAGAGTAGGCCAGGCCAGTTATTTTCTGGTCAGTTGGCAGCCATACTTTGGCTGGATTGTGCTATAAAACCAAAATGTGTGACAAGGTCTCAGATGCCTGAGAAGTAGCAGCTAAATAAGATTTACAGCAGTTTTTTATTATTAAATTTATTTATTATTAAATTTGTTAGTCGCCCATCTGGCTGGTTGTCCAGCTGGTTAGGTCCTTTTGTCTCCAGTAAGATGTTTTGCAAAAGCAGAGTAAATTAAAATCATGCAAAATGATGAGCAAACAAATGCTCATGTGCTTAACTCTCTTTTTTAAAGCAATGGGGCTTAAATGCTAAACTTTCACTGTGTTGTTGTGCCTTCGGATTTTAAAGACTTTGGCCAAGGATCCAAAGAACTATTTCAGATGAGTCCAAGAGATTCGGAATACCAGTGGTACCTTTTGATCGTTTTTTTAACTGGGCACATTGTTGCTCAGTTAAATAAATGTTTGTCAAGTACTGTATTCATTTTTGTCAGTTGATTAATCAATTAAATTTGGATAAATTTGTATGTGAGGAAAAATAATTATTCTGAAGGGAGAAAGGACTTTTGTTTTGTTTTTGTTTAGAGGATGCATGAATGTGTCTCATCAGCCATCTTCTTAGATGGGTTATTCATTGTTCTTTCTATACAGGATAGAATGCTTTCTAGTCAGCCACAATGTTTCTAATTGATTAAAGCTGCAACCCTCTCCATCTCTAGTAACTCCCACTGAACTCAACAAGACTTACTTCTGAATAGACATATATAGGAAAACTGATACCATGGCCTGCAATATCGATGGTGGTATTATTGTTGTTGTTGTTATGCAACATAGCTCAGTGGTAGAGCATCTGCCTTGCATGCAGAAGGTCCCAGGTTCAATCCCCGGCATCTCCAGGTAGGGCTGGGAGAGATCCCTGCCTGAAATCCTGGAGAGCTTCTGCCAGTCAGTGTAGACAATACTGAACTAGATAGGCCAGCGATCTGATTCAGTGTAAGGCAGCTTCCTATTATTATTATTAATATTAATATTAATAATAATAATATCATCATCATCATCTGCCCCATATCAGCAGGTCTCAGGGTGGTTTACAACAATCTGAAATTCAATATTAAAAACTGTCAAAACAAATCACAGTCACAGGAATAGGGAAGGTCCTGAAAACATATATCTCAGATGCCAGGACAAGGAGGTACGCCCTCAGCATACAATAACTCATCATGTGATAAAAGCTGTATAATGAAGACCCAGACTCACCTCTGTGGGGAGGGAATTTCACAACCAAGGAAGTGCTACAGAGAATGCCCTCTGCCAGGCCACCATCACCCAAACTTCTGAGGGCAGTGGAGCTACTAAGAGGGCCCCCTCTGGTGATCTTAACACCTGAGGGGGTCTGTAGGAAAAGAGGCAGTCTCTCAGATGTTTGGGGCCTAAGTCATTTAAGGCTTTAGACTAATGTGAGCATCTTGAATTGGGCCTGGAAACAAACTGGTATCCTGTGCAGCTCTTTTAAAACAGGGACTATGTGAGTTCTTAATGGAACCCCAGCCACCAGGCTGCTACATTTTGGACCAAATAAAGTTTCCAAGTTGCCTTCAAAGACAGCTCCATGCAGAGCGCATTGTAGTAATCCAGTCTGGGAGTTACCAGAGCATGGAGTACCATGGCCAAGTCATCCCTGTGCAAAAGGGGCCATAGCTGATGAGCCTGCTGGAGCTGGAAATAGGCACATTTAGCAACCGAACCCACCTGAGCCTCCAGTAACAACGTTGGATCCAGGAGTACCTCAAGGCTACAAGCCTGCTTCTTCCAGGAGAGTCCTGCCCCATCCAGAACAGGCCATCTCCCCCCCCCCAGACTTGGGGACTTGGGACAGAACACCTCCGTCTGCTCAGGATTCAGATTCAGGTTTTTGGCTCACATCCAGCCCATCACTGTCTCCAAGCACCAGTCCAGCACTTCAGTCACTTCTGATTCAGGTAGAAGAGAGGTAGAGCTATGTGTCATCTGCATAGTGGTGACACTTCACTCCAGAACTCCTGATGGCATCTTCCAGTGTCTTCATATAGGTGATAGATATCATGGGGGACCAGATGGAACCCTGCAAGACACCACAGGATAACTTGCATGGTGTTAAACAGTGGCCCCCAGTACTACTTTCTGGAAACCTCCCTTGAGGTAGGACCAGGACCACTGAAGTACAGTGCCCCACCCCCCAGGCTGTTCCAGAAGGATATCATGGTAAATAATATTGAAAGCTGCCAAGAGATCAAGGAGAATGAGCAGCGTCACACAAACCATCTCTCTTCTGACAAATGCCATCAACCGGGGCAACCAAGGCAGTTTCAGTGCCTGACTGGGTCTTAAGTCAGACTGAAATTCAGTCTCCTCCAAGCATGTCTGAAGCTGAACTGCCACCACCCTCTTGAGCATCTTGCCCCAAAAGGTGATATTTGTCTGATTTAGAGCTAAATAGAGATGTATTGTGAAATAAATGTATTGGCAATGAGGTAGACACACAGCTAGATTACACAAGTATAAGATAAGAACTCATATCTAAACTTTAAATCTTTATCTCTTAATTTCCCCAGAGAAGGACCGGCTGGGTCCAAAATGCATTGGAATAACAAATATCTCTTTTGTCTGCCGCGTTGCTCTTTAATCATACTTTCAGTTCCTTTTGAGGGTTCCCAGTCTTTGTTGCACAGAACTAGATTAATAATTTGTCCATCACATAAATCTAAAGGGGAATGCTAATTTCAACTGTGTCTCAATTGGACTATGGTATGTGTGTATACTGTGGATGTGTGTACAAATTGGAAAGCTGCTGTCTGAGAAACATATGCCCTTTGCGAACATGGAACTGGTTGTACAATTCTTTGGAACCCGGACTTTTTTTCTTAATTTTCTCTTTTGAGTGACCTCCTTTCGCCTATTCTTCATTGCAGTAAGCAGTGCCAGATGCCAATTATCTCTGTTCCCCCATTCTGCATGTCATCTTTCTCTTATATTTCCCTTGCACTTCCCATTTCATAATCGAATTTGTAGTTTCACCCATTGTTGTCATTTAGTGTGACAACTGCCCCCCACCCCCCTTGCTCGTCCCCTGATAAAAGGACTATAGGCTCAGTTGTTGTTGCTGTTTTTAAATGTTTGTTATTATTTTGTTGTAGTGGAACATGGTGAAGATTAGTAAGCCAAAAAGCTGACAGACAGCATCTTAAAAACCTTAGTAATCTCATCCAAGTACACCAGAAGTTTTAAACAATGATCATCATCATAATAAAACAAAAGGCTTATTTTCTGAAAATATCTTACGAATTCATTTTACGCAGACCGTCAAGTTGAGCATGTTAAATTGCTGGTCTTAGTGCTTCTTCTCACTTTACTACAATAAAACAAAAGCCGCCATTTTTGTTCTGTTAGCCAAGGACCTTTACTCTTCTGTTTCACGATGCTCTGAGTTAACAACTCCCATGCATAACTTGTGGGACTAGATGCATTGGATCCAACTGACTCTTATTTATCAGGAACATTTTAAGTTATGGGGTACAGAGCCTGGTAATTCATTAACCCTCTTTTGTGGGAAAGCATCATTTTTCAGTGTGAATAGCTGGAGGAGCCATATACATCATTCTTCAGAGTTCAGGTCCTTCCCCAAATTAAATCTTGAAGTGAGAAATGAATGCATTTTTTTCCTAGCACATCTATATGTAAATGAGTGTGCATAAGCACTAACACACTGTATTGTGGCCACCTTAACATTATTTATTTATCCTGCATCAGTCTACCCATCCACTGAGATCGTTGCCTTTCTCCAGGTGGCAACCAGAGACTAAACCTTTTAAATAGTGGCTCCTTTGGAATGCCCTCTTCGGGGAGACCTCCCTGGTAGCTTCATTGCTACCATTTAGGCACCAAGCAAAAGCATTTCCACTTTCCCAAGCTTTTAAGAACTGCTCATGGTAGCATATTTAAGATAAAAGAGTTTTGATTTTACTGTCTGTTGCTATTTTAATTTGTTGCACTTTTATTTTATCATCTTCTACTTCTTTTGTACTTTTTTTTTATTACTTTGTTACTCACCCTGAGAGCACAAACTTATACTGAAGGTGCAAGATATAAATTATGTAAGTCATTTTGTCCCTCACCACCCACACACACATATTAACCCCTTAAGACCAGAGGTGGAGAACCTTTTCAGCTCCCACCCTGTCGGCCACCTTTAACAGGTGGGTGGGACAACCCACCCATCAATCACATTACATCATTGTGACATCACCTGATTGTCAAAATTGCAATATGAGAGATTAAAAGGGGGAGCGCCAGAAGGCTTGCAAAGCCTACCATGCTGATCCTTTCAACCTTTTGTGATCCTATGCCCACTTCTCCCTTGCTCCCCCAATGTTGGAGGTGCAAAGGAGAAGTGGGGGAGGATCACAAAAGGCTTAGACCTTCTCCTTTCCACTTCATGCCATTACCACAGCCAAGCAGAATGAAGAGTGGACTCAGAAAGAGGAGCAGCGTGAGAACAAGTCCAGAAGTGGTGGCCAGCTGGACTGTGGATTAGCAGTGGCTGTAGCAGTGGGTTACCAGTCCAGCTGGCTATCCCTTCTAGCTGCTTTCCTGCTTTGCACTCTGTTCCTCCTGCTGTACCAACTCTTCATCCTAATCAGCTGTGCAGTAAGCAGTCCCCAAGCTGGCCAGGGAGGAGGAAGATGATCAATAGCAGTGCCAGCCACCCTGGGGATCTGGATCTCACAGGCAGGGACCCAAGAGCGGACAGGCAGAGGAGTGAGTGAAGCTGAGGGACTGCTACAGCCTGTTCTGGTTGTCCCTCTGCAGCTCACCTAGGCTACCCATCTACCACCTCTCATTGTTCTGTAGTTTGCAGCATCACCTGTCTGTGGCCAAGCAAACTGAAGCATAACAACATTCTTATATTTTTATTATATGCATAGATACATTTCGATCCCGCTCTTCAACCCCAGAGGGGCTAGCCATAATCATAATATAAAAAAAATCAACCAGGTACAACAAAAATAGATAGCAAGATTAAAATGGCAGAACAACAACAACAGATATATCAAAGATACCCATAAAAATATCATATAAACGGCCTGCACAAATATAAACAACTTTGTCAGGAGCTGAAAAGACATCAGAATTTGTATCAGACAAGCATTCCTGGAAGGTGTTCCAAAGATGCCGCACCATCACTTGGCCTCTTCAGACATTCTTAAATGTTAAATAAACATGCAAGGAGGGCAGTAGGGATGAATGCATTAACTCCCCCATTGCCATTTTGTTAGCCCTCAACAAGTTGCAGGGCAAATGTCCAAAGCAGAGAGCTTCCTGTACTAGTGGAGGCTCCCCACGTGGTTTAGAACCCTGGGAACTCAGGGTTCTGGAACATGGAGGGAGCCTCCACGAGTGCTCTGCTCCAGAGGTTCGCTGTCCAGCTCAAGAAGGGCAATAGAGGGGGGGGGAACTAGCAGACCTATCCTTGCTTCCCCCACCCTACCCTGCAAGTTCACTTAACATTGGACGGGATCACATAATGAGGGCTATTGAGAAGCCCTATCTCAGGTTAATATTCCTGCATTGTTTGTTTCATTTTTTAATATCTCAAGGTGATTTGGCAATAAAAACATTGACAATGAGAACAATATAAAAACAATTTCATGTCAAGTACAGATACAGACTGGGATAAAAATCTCCACTTTTTGAAAAACGAAGGTCTTCAATAGGCACCAAAAACACAATTGAGACAGTGCCTGTTTGATGTGTATTGGGAAGGGTAAGTGCCGTCATGCTTAACGCCTGATTCCTATATCAAATGAAATGGACCTCCTGATAAGATGGTATCTGCAAGAGGCCCTTCTCCTGCAGAGTACAGTAATTTGTTGGATATGTAAGGCATGAGACAATCTTTTCGCTATCCTTTAGGTAAAGCTTTGTACACCAGTATTAGCACCTTGGACCTAATCTGGTAGGTTGTCAGCCACCTCAACTCAGAAGGCAGTTGGACTTGAAGAAGCAACTCGGAGGAGGATCTCAACTTCCAGGCAGGTTCATGGGGACCAAGAAATGCCATTACACACCTTGCAGTGGCTACAGTATGTTTTTACCTGTTTATAACCTGTTGAGGGACAATTATATTGTGCTACATCTTTAAACCAGAGAACAGACTGTCTCCTGATCTTTAACTCAGTGGAATAGGCTTGTAAAGAATACAAGGCTCCATGGCTGATGGTTTCCCAGCTTGGATCTCAGTGAGAGCCAGCATGGTATAGTGAACATAGCATCATTCTTCAGATTTTCTAACAGGACTAAATGTACATGCACAGGAACTGATGGTATTGTGGTGGTAAGCTCCTCAACCAACTTGTGCACATTCATTACAGCATGTATAGGGAGACCCTACACATTCTACTGTTCACACTGAGAACCCTGCCTCTTGTGAGAGCAGCTTGGCTACTGTGATGCTGCTTCCATACATTCATTTCACCCTGTTAGAACATCTATAAGGAGAGATAGAGAAGAACCTGTTGCCCTCCAGATGTTGTTGGACTTCAACACCCATCAGCTCCATCCAGCAAGCCAATAAAGTCAGGGATTATGGAGACTAGGAAGCACAGGAGCATAGGAAGATGCTTTATACCAAGTTGGACTATAGATCCATCCGGCTCAGTGTTGTCAGCACTGACTAGCAGCAGCTCCAGAGTTACACACAGGAGTCTTGCCCAGCCCTAATGGAGAAACCAGATATCAAACCTGAGATCTTTTGTATGCAAAGCATGTGCTCTGCTATTGAGCTCTTTCCCCTGAACTGTAGTTCAACAGCATCTGAAAAGCCACAGTAGCCCCATCCTTGGGCTAAACTGTTGGACTAAGTCCAGGAAGACCCAGATTCAAATCTCCCTCCAGCCATGAAGCTCACTGATTAACGTCACTTGGTAACTCTTTCTCAGCCTAACCTACCCAGGAAGTCTCTTGTGATGGCAAAATTGGTGAGCCCATAGGATCCAAACATGGGCATACATTAACCATACTGCTCTGGCAACAATTGAATCAATATTGGACCTCCGACAGCTGATTCGGGACTCTGTAGTTCAAGGAGCAATCTAGGACTTAGTCAAGTGGGTTATATAATTTTAATAATTCCTTGCATCTATATTGAGACACAGATGTGACTTAATATCTTGCAACTCTGGAAGAAAATAATATGTGAAGGAGCCCTCAGATTAACCTCCTGTCAGAATTGATATATGGAAGGGTGCTATTGTTTTAGTTAGCTCAAACAATAAGATGACCTCCTGTATCCAACCTAATCTTGCTTTGAAAATAATTAGCTTATCAAGTTTCTTGGTTTTAGAAGAATAAGAATTGCCTAACTCTAGCTGGCCTCCTTAATTAATTTAATGCTCATAAACAAAGAATGATGTGTGTGGCAAAGTGCTCATATTTATTATCTAATTATAAATAGGAACAGAGCTTTCAGACTTTGGACTCCTTCAGACAAAGATGTATTGGCACCCAAAGAATCGGTCTTTGTGTTTGTTTCCTCTGGTTAAAGAACTATTTGATGCTCGCTGCTAATAATTATAGCAGCCAACTTTTCCCTTGGCCTGCCCCCAAAAAGAGAGCATGGGGAGATGGGCCAATTAGGATTCTACTCCATTGACAGGGCAGAGCAAACCACGAGTAAAGAAGGAGTAGGGAGAACAAGAGGAATCAAGGAGTAGAGAAACCAAGACCACATCTGCGCCATACATTTCAAGCACGATTATGCCACTCATAGCTTTCCTCAAAAAATCCTGGAAACTGTAGTTTGTGAAGGGTGCTGAGAGTTGTTAGGAGACCCCTACTCCCCTCACAGAGCTACAGTTTCCAGATTTCCCTTGGAAGAGGGATTGATTGTTAAACCACTCTGGAAATTGTAGCTCTGTTGGGAGAATAGGGGTCTCCTAACAACTTTCAGCACCCTTAACAAACTACAGTTCCCAGGATCCTTTAAATGTATAATGTGGTTGTGGTCCAAGAGTAACCAAGGAATAGAGAAACCAAGAAGTAGCGCTTCTTTTGCCTAAAGAGCTTGAATATTCAAAGTCCCAGACATTTTATACAGACAGCACCCCTTTGCTCATGACTGGAATAAGCAAAAAGCCCTTTTAATGCAACATATCTATGATGAGTGAAGATATGTGTAATTGAGATCACTGTAATAGGCTCCACCACCCCAACCTAGACATGTTCAGTAGGTTGTGTGAACAAACTATAAAATATGCAGGCTCTGTATGATTGATGCTTGATGTGACACTGCTTTTTGCAGGGTTACCAATCCTGCAGATATAAAGCCTATGAGGATTTGTTTATTTTTCTGCTCTCCCACATGACGACACCTAGAGCACCACACGATAAAACAGCAACAATAAAAGAATAAAGGCGTAAAAAATCCAGCAGTAACACAATAAGGTCTGGGCAAATTAAAAGGGGTCGTATTCAATAATATCCTACTCAGAATAGACCCACTGCAATTAATGAACCTAAGTTAGTCATGCCTATTAACTTCAGCGTCACTGCTCTGAGCAGGACTAGCTTTGTTTACCACCCAATTTTTTCAAAAAGGAACAAGAAACTCTGCATCAGGTGAACCTCCTGAGGTTCAGAGTGCAATAATGGAGGTGGACCCATCCCCAATAACTACCCACCTCTCCTCTGATTGGTTGCGGGGGCAGGAAGAGGCAGGGGCTTCTGAGGACAGTTGTGAAACCTGAGCAGGTTTGTGCAGGAGGAGGAATGCAGCTTGCAAACCGAATACAGTTTGCACATACATAGAATCTGTTCAACAGTGGAGGCTGATAGCTCCAATGTCAACGGGGCAGTGAATCTGCTCCAGGTTTTAGTCTGAATTTTGGAGGAGCTGTCCAAGGTCCCTGGCATCTCCAAAGAAAACTGGGGAAGACTTTATGTCCAGAATTCTGGAGAGCTGTTGCTGATCAATATAGACAACACTGAGCTAGACAAAGACCTTACTTTAGCTTCCAAGCTAAACATAGCCATGTTTGATGACTCACCAGAAGCTTCATAAGTTGCCTATTCATGCTGCCAGCCCAGGAGAGAAAAAATAAATAAGGAGCTACTCCTAAACTTATTCTACAATTCATGGTTGATGGGTTTCACTGATCTTGATGAACTGTCCAACACCTACCTGGATTTGGCTTGATGTACAGATTGGCTCAAGGGTGAGAAAACATGGTGGTCTGCAACGAGCAAGCAAAGCAGAAAACTGGCCTTCCATACAAGGAAGACCATATAATAGAGAAAGGCCTACAGCTCCACAGAGCCAGAGTCCATGTTTGGCATGCAAAACATGCCAGGTTCATTCCTTGGCATCTGCTGTTTAAAGGTTTTCTGTGGTTAGCTCTGGCTCTCTGGCTTCTTTTAGTTTGCAGGGGGGGGGTTGTTTGTTTTAAGCTTGGTCATTGCCTGGAGAATCATTCACAACCTAAAAGAGGCCTAACAGGGAGAAAGAGGCTAGATTCCAGACTGACCAACTGTGTGGCACAATATGAAAATGTGCTGGGACCTAACCAGCTGCAAGCACTAAGACAGATTGATTTTTAAGAATTGCTTGTAGAATCCATGGTGAAGTGTTCTGCATTGCTTAAGTTCTTCCAAATTCAAAACACGTGTTGTGTATGTGTGTTTCAAGTGATCTTTTATAAACTGGAAAATATTCATCTCCTCATCTAAGTTTTACCAAAATTGGGCAAGGCGGGGGGATACACTGAGCAAGACCCAGAGCCCTGAAGAATGCACAAATTATGTCATCTTGCATCCCAAGACAATGAAAAGTGAGGAAAGAGGAGAGGATATGCCACAGGGTTTGGGGGCAGAAGGACAATTTATGATTTTGCTGTTTGCTCCAGCAACATACTTGATGACAACAACATTATTTTTTCTCACATAACTTTTGCTCGAAAACAATAAACAAAATTTAAAAAATCAAAACCAACAGTAGAAGAAGAAAAAAATGTCAGGAATTTAAAAAATGTAATTCCTTACAACTTCAGGAGAATAAAAATGTCTCTCTTCTCTGTGTGAAGCACTTCTTCACACAGCACATAGTTAAACTATGGCATTCACCATAGAAGATGTGATTATGGCTGCCATCTCAGACAGCTTTAAAAAGGGATTTTTAAAAGTTTAGTTAAGAGAAAAGGTGAGTAAGAAGTGACATGATACAAATGTGTAAAATTATACATGGCATGGAGAAAGTGGATACAGAAATGGTTTTCTTCCTCTCTCATAATGTATTTTATGTTGTGACCCATCCTGGGGCCTGCTAGTGAAGGGTGTCTAATAAGTTTAACAACAACAACAGAACTCAGGAACTTCCAATGAAAGTGAATGCTGGAAGATTCAGGACAGACAAAAGAAAGTACTTCACACAGTGCATAGTTAAACTATGGTAGTTGCTCCCACAAGAGGCAGTGTGGATGTGGCCATTGTTTAAGCAAAGCAAAGGCGTGGTATAGTCACTTCCTGGATTCAGGATTCTGGGAGTCCCATGTAAGCCACTTAGAAAAGAATTATATTGTTGCACTCCTCCCATTATACATTTACAGCACTATAATTCCACATTAACAGTCATGACTTCCCCCAAAGAATCTTGAGAACTGTAGTTTGTTATGGGTGATAAGAGTTGTTGAGGGACCCCTATCCCCCACCCCTAGTAGAGCTACAATTTTGAGAGTGGTTTAACAATCAGTCTTCTTCCCAGGGAACTCTGGAAGGGAATAGGGCTCTCCTAACCACTCTCAGCATCCTTAACAAACTACAGATCCCAGGAATCTTTGGGAAAACCCATGATTGTTAAAGTGCTATAATACTGCTTTAAATGTAGATGCGTAGATGTGGCCAATGTAACAACATTATGTGGCACCAGACTATTCTTTGATCTCAATAATATCATCAGTGTGACTGTGTGTGTTAAAAATCCACATGAGGTTTCATATACAAAGATAAAAGAGGGCTAGTCAAAGATAGTACACAAAAGCAAAAAAGAACAATAAAGCTAAATATAAATAGAAGGCTACATTTTCAAAACAGTACCTTGGAAGATGATTGGACCAAAAAGGCAGGTGGATATTTTGAGGTCTACCAGTATAGCCAGGATGAGTGTTTGTTGTTGTTATGTGCCTTCAAGTCGATTTCGACTTATGGCGACCTCCAATAGCATCTGTCGTGAACCACCCTGTTCAGATCTTGTAAGTTCAGGTCTGTGGCTTCCTTTATGGAATCAATCCATCTCTTAATAATAATAATAATAAATTTAATTTCTGTGTCGCCTATCTGGCCAATGGCCACTCTAGGCGACGTACAAAATCATTAAAATACAATTAATAAAATACAGTGATACAATATAAAACAATGTAAAATCAATAAATCTGCAACAACAGTATTAAAAGAGGGCAGGAGGCATTACAGTTATAGCAGTTAACCCTCCCCAGAAACCCCGAAGGCCTGTTGAAAGAGCCAGGTCTTTAAGGCTTTCCGAAATACATTTAGGGAAGAGGCGTGCCGGAGATCTTGTGGGAGGGAGTTCCAAAGAGTGGGGGCCGCCACTGAGAATGCCCTCTCTCTAGTACCCGCCAATCTGGCTGTTTTTGTTGGCGGGATTGAGAGAAGGCCCTGTGTGGCCGATCTTGTCGGGTGGCATAATTGGTGGCGTTGAAGGCGCTCCGTGAGATAAGCTGGGCCGAAACCGTGTAGGGATTTAAAGGTCAATACCAACACCTTGAATTGGGCTCGGAAAACAACTGGAAGCCAGTGTAGATCGAACAACACTGGTGTGATGTGATCCCGGCGGTGACTATTCGTAAGTAATCGAGCCGCCGCATTTTGTATAAGTTGTAATTTCCGGACCGTTTTCAAGGGTAACCCCACGTAGAGCGCATTACAGTAGTCCAAACAAGAGGTGACCAGGGCGTGTACCACTTGTGGGAGCTGGTGATCAGGAAGGTAGGGTTGCAGCCTTCGTATTAGGTGTAGTTGATACCAGGCTGCCCGGCTCACTGCCGAAATCTGAGCCTCCATGGACAGCCTGGAATCAAGCACAACCCCAAGGCTGCGGACCTGGTCCTTCAGGGGTAGACTCACTCCATTGAACTTCAGGTCAATATCGCCCAAACTTCCTTTGTCCCCCACAAGTAGTACCTCGGTCTTATCAGGATTCAGCTTCTCTTGTTTGGCCTTCCTCTTTTTCTACTTCTGTTTTTCCCAGCATTATTGTCTTTTCTAGTGAATCATGTCTTCTCATTATGTGTCCAAAGTATGATAACCTCAGTTTCATCATTTTAGCTTCTAATGATAGTTCTGGTTTAATTTGTTCTAACACCCAATCAATTGTCTTTTTCGCAGTCCATAGTATCCATAAAGCTCTCCTCCAACACCACCTTTCAAATGAGTTGATTCTTCTCTTATCTGCTTTTTTCACTGTCCAGCTTTCACTTCCATAAATAGAGTTCGGGAATACCATGGTCTGAATGATCCTGACTTTAGTGTTCAGTGATATATCTTTGCATTTCAGGAACTTTTCCAGATCTCTCATAGCTTCCCTCCCCAGTCCTAGCCTTCTTCTGATTTCTTGACTATTCTCTCCATTTTGGTTAATGACTGTGCCAAAGTATTGATAATCCTTGACAAGTTCAATCTCCTTGTTGTCAACTTTAAAGTTACATAAATCTTCTTTTGTCATTACTTTAGTCTTGTTGATGTTCAGCTGCAGTCCTGCTTTTGTGCTTTCCTCTTTAACTTTCATCAGCATTTGTTTCAAATCATTACTGGTTTCTGCTAGTAGTATGGTATCGTCTGCATATCTTAAATTATTGAAATTTCTCCCTCCAATTTACACAACTCCTTCATCTCGGTCCAAACCTGCTTTCCTTATGATCTGCATATAGATTAAACAAATAGGGTGATAAAATACATCTGTCTCACACCCTTTCTGATTGGGAACCAATTGGTTTCTCCATATTCTGTCCTTACAGTAGCCTCTTGCCCAAAGTATAGGTTGCGCATCACGACAATCAGATGCTGTGGCACTCCCATTTCTTTTAAAGCATTCCATAGTTTTTCATGATCTACACAATCAAAGGTGTTGCTGTAATCTATAAAGCACCGGGTGATTTCCTTCTGAAATTCCTTGGTCCTTTCCATTATCCAACATATATTTGTGATATGATCTCTGGTGCCTCTTCCCTTTCTAAATCCATCTCGTCTGGCATTTCTTGCTCCATATATGGTAAGAGTCTTTGTTGCAGAATCTTGAGCAGTACTTTACTTGCATGGGATATTAAGACAATAGTTCTAGAATTGCTGCATTCCCTGGGATCCCTTTTCTTTGGAATTGGGATGTATATTGAGCACTTCCAGTCTGTGGGCCATTGTTTAGTTTTCCATGTTTCTTGACAATTTTTTGTTAAAATTTGGACAGATTCAGTCTCAGTAGCTTGTATCAATTCTAATCGGTATGCCATCTGTTCCTGGTGATTTGTTTCTTCCAAGTATTTTAAGAGCACCTTTCACCTCGCATTCTAATATTTCTGGTTCTTCATCATACGGTTCCTCTATGAATGAGTCTGTCATCCTGGCATCTCTTTTATAGAGTTCTTCAGTGTATTGCTTCCATCTTCCTTTTATTTCATCTCGGTCAGTCAGTGTTGATTATTCAACATCTCTACTCTTGGTTTAAATTTCCCTTTAATTTCTCTAATATTTTGGAATAGGGCTCTTGTTCTACTCTTTTTGTTATCATTATTTATATAATCTATGTATTTATTTATTTATTTGATCTTTATATTCTTCTGGGATGTTATTTAAATTGTAGGATGAGTGTAACTGGTTTTTAAAAATCAGATTGTATTTAAAACCTTCTCTCTCTCTCTCTCTCTCTCTCTCTCTCTCTCTCTCTCTCTCTCTCTGCATTTTAAAAAAGTTCACATGGAGGAATGGCAGGCACATTATCTGTTACATGAAGTGATAAATGAAGGCTGGGAACCACCAGAGGAATAAAGGAAGAGCCAGCAGAGTAGAAGTGATGGGCCAGAAAAAGCCAATCAGCAGTGGAAAACATTGCCAATACAGGAATTCAGGTGAATAGTAAGAAGCTGAGTCCAGAATTTAAATGGTGAAAGTTTCAGTCAAAGAGCTTAAGTGACTACAAGGATATTAACGAGCATGTTGCATAATAGACAGCCAGTATGGTGTAGTGCTTAGAGTGTTGGACTAGGACCTGAAAGACCAGGATTCAAATCCCTGATTGGCCATGCAGCTCACTGGGTAACCTTGGCCCACTCACTGTCTCAGCCTACCTCACAGGGTTGTTGTGAGGATTAAATGAAAAGGGGGCAGAACCTTGAGCTCCTTGGAGGAAAGGTGGGCTATAAATGTAATAATAATAGTGACTTGGAACTTCTGTAGTGATTTCAGCCAATCCTAGGTCTCTCTGTGCCAGTCATAAGCATTTCTACATGGCACTGCTAAGCTTCATCCTCACAGAATAGGCACACACCCTCTTACCATCTTAGACTATGTCTTGGTAGTGGTATGGCCATGGAGTCTGATGGTCATTGAAACTAGCTGTCCTTAATCACTTAATGCCAAGAGTACAGAATTGAAAACCGCTGCCTCAGTGGGTCAAACTGTTTAACAGTACTAGCGCTTACCTTCTGAACTGTCTCCTGACAACGGACACCACAAATCCTTTGCTTGGGAGGCTGGGAGTCCTACTGAACACAGGGAGTAGGACTTCTCAGCCAGAAAACCTCTGCAAATCACACATCAACCTCACATAAATGAATATCCAAATTTGGATGCATCGCCTTGGCAAATTCCGCAGCTGATTCACAAGAATTCAATTGACTCTAGTGCTTTCTGCCTTCTTTTCATTTAACTTGTTTACTTCATTGTCAGCAAAGCAAAACCAAAGTATCCAGAAATTACACCATTATGAGTCAAGCAATAAAAAAAAAATCATGTCCTTCTTCACGAGACCCATTGTCAACCAGTTACAAATTGTAAGTTTGCAAATAGTTGGTGGCCTACATGCTTTGATAATGGAAACTGTGGGATTTTCCTAAGGAACTAAAACACAAGGAATTTCATTTTTTTCCTCTATCTTTTTTTTTATTTTAAGACTGAAGGAGGGCGTTCACTTTGGGTTGCAAAGGGAATTGCATCAGTCAGTCAGTATATGTCTATTTTCTGTTTGATTGACTTCTGTATTGTGTAGTGTACACACCCTGTGGTTTGTGGATGGGTAAATGATATAAATTAAAGAAAAGGAAGATGAGTAATTGAATTTAGAGGATGAGTAGTGCTGGAACAGGAGAGAGCTTATTTACAAAGTTAAGTAATACAAATTATACCCAAACCCCACAATGTGTAACTTCAAAGGCCCATAGCCCCGGCCACCAGAAATGTTAGCAACCATTGTGTCAATGTGGCGGAGAGAAAAACAAACAAACACACAAGTCAAATGAGGAAATAAAGAAAACCCTAAAGCTAAATAAATCAGTCTAACATTGTACCCTAGACATAAGGAGTCAATGGCTGTGATCCAGACCTGTGATATGCACGCCTGCATCAGCTTATATACTCTGGCGTTTTTCAAGCTGTTTCCCTTTCAGTGGCTCTTTTTAAATTTGGAGGGTAGCTGGTATAGCACATTGGAGAAGAGAGCCTGGCTGGGAGTCCAGAGTCTGTGAGTTCAAATCCCCGCTCGTGTCTCCTGGGTGTCAAGGGCCAGCTAAAGATCACCCCCCACAGTGAGTGGTTCAGGGGTTATGTGCCCTGCCACCTGCGCAGCCGTTGGCAAGCTGCATAGTCCCAAGGAGCCCATTGCCCCCTAGCTGGCATTTGTGGACAAGGAAGGGGCTGGCTTGTGCAGCTGTGGCAAGCTGAGCAGGCCCTAGCCAGCTGGGGAGGGCTAGCCTCAGAGGGAGGCAATGGTAAACCCCCTCTGATTACCGCTTACCATGAACACCCTATTCATAGGGTCGCCATAAGTCAGGATCGACTTGAAGGCAGTCCATTTCCATTAAAAAAAAAAAACTAGATGGAGTGGCTTCAGCAGAAAGAGGTGGTGAAAGTGAAGAAAAAACTTCCAGGCTAGCTCATTCCTACTGCCAGCAATCCTTCTCTATGTGTAAATCTCAGAGTTTGGGATTCTTTGGACAAGGGCTGTGGAAGGGCCGTCGTTCAGTGGTATTGCAGCTGCTTTGCATGGAGAAGGTCCTGAGCTCAGTACCCAGCATCTCAGTGTATGGATAGGAGAATCCCCAGTCTGAAACCCGAAACAGCTACTGCCGGTCAGTGTAGATAATACTGAGTTAGATGGACCAGGGGATGGACTCAGTATAAGGCAGCTTCCTATGTTCCCAAGCTGGCGCAAGAATCAGAGAGGCTACTTGTGCGTGGCTGAAAATTAAGGTACAAATTAGGGTGTAAGATTGGCATTTGCTCATTTATCTGCACAGATGCAAATTTAAAAATAGCTGCTACAATTTAAATAGAAATACAATATGTCTCACCATATTGGAGAAGACTTTGACTGAAGATCTATTTTGTTTACTGTTCAGGTGCTAACAGCTGATGGGCAACTTCAACTGGACTTTGCACTGGACAGCTCTCCAAACAGAGGACTCCTTCAAAGGGAGGAGCATAGGAAACTGTGTTGGACTCCAACGTCCATGAGCCCCAGCCAGTCAGGAACGGTAGGAATTGTAGTCCAAAAACATGGGGGGGATGCACAGTTCCCCACCACTGATTCTACATCTTAATGCAAGATAATATCTGAATCTTAATGTGATCGCGTGTGCATCCCAAGTCAAAATACCACAGGTGGTTTTTGGAATGAGATTGCATGCCTGGATTATAAGTGTGGCTGTGATGAATCACTTGGAAGAGGTGATTCATGAGTTGGAGGTTGGTGGCTTTCAGATTCTTACTCCCCATTGCTGGTCTGCCACTCTCTGCTTCTCCTTGGCCCCTTCAACACACCACAGCAGCCTCCCGGGTGTTCTGGAACAGCATCCTTTTCCCATAGTCCCTGACAGCTGGGAAGCTGCCATAGCTGTGTTCCAGCAGTGAGGGCAATCAGAGAGAGCAACTGGTGGTGGTGGTGATGATGCCAACAAAAATGGAGCAGCAGCAACTAACTGGTAACAAAGAGTTTGGGGGCTTGTGGGGAGCTGGCAATTATTAGCAAATTTAGACTTCTTGGCATGGGGGATGAACTTTTTTGTGCGAGTTCTCCAGTGTCATTAGTAATTGCCAGCCCCAATCCAAAGCAAACCTAGGGGAGTATGTCCATCATTCATTATTCCTACAAGAGGCTCACTGGAGCACTGCAGTTCTTTTTATTCTTTTAAGCTGCTGCTCCTGCTCCTGCTATTAATTAGTTTTTTGGATGCGCTTTTTTAATTGTGTTTTTCATTTTTAGTTTGTTGTAAATTGCGTTGAGGCAGAACAGCAATTCATACATGTAAAAAAGAAGAAAAATATTGATTCCCTCTCTCTCTCTCTCTCTCTCTCTCTCTCTCTCTCTCTCTCTCTGTGTGTGTGTGTGTGTGTGTGTGTGTGCCATGTGTGTGCACATCTACACCGCAGAATCCTCAAGAAATATGGAGGCTGGAATTTTCATATGAGCAGGCAGAAGAACAGAGCAGCAAAGCACATAGAATGGAGCAGAGGAAGAGATTTGTTAGGCAGATCAGAGCTGCTCAACGGGCCTCAACGGCTGCTTTGGAAGAACAAATCTGGCACAAAATTCAGCCCACTAAAGCAATTAACTAAGGAAAGCAGCTGAGTTAGTAAGCAAGCAGGCCATCAAGCTGGCCAACAGAGAGAGGTAAGGTGAGAGCACCACCACACGGACTGGACACAATAACATGCTGTGAAGGGTAGAAAGGAGAATGAGATTATGCCCTATGCCCCTGCCTTCCTGTATTTGGCATCCCATGTGCAAGAGCCAACTTGTGAAAGCGCACCATGTGGTGTGTCTGCTCTGCAGGTCCCCATGTGATGAGTCACTGAACTACACATTGCAGCCTCTGCCTAGAAAGCTTAGTATCCTCGTGCCCTGGACTAAGCCTGCCCTCCAAGCTGTTCATTGGATGCTCCTGGACTGGAAGAACTCTAAAGGTACTTCCTGTTCCACTTATTGAGCAGTAAGGTCTTCCTGAGCTCTCTGTGTATCCCTATATCCATGGATTGTCCTTCAATCCTGATTTCTGGCTTGCTCCTTGATCCTGCTTGCTATTTGTCCTTTGGTCCTGATTACTTGCCTTGTCCCACAGCTCCTGATTCCCAGATTCCAGTTCACCTCAGACTAATGACCACATCCCAGCTCTGGCAACACCCAATCTGACACCAATCATCATGCACAAAGCCCTGGGTGCAAAGCGAATATCTCATGCCTCTCATTTTTGCCTCCATGGAACCAGATCTAAAGGATGCTCTGCACATGGATGCTTATGCAGCCCTGATTGCTTTTCACAGAGTTGGGGCTGCAGAGGTCTATCCTTTCATCTCTCACGGATCCTCTTAGAATTTGTGAGGTTTCACATTTTTATGTCTCCCAAAGTTCATCAACAGTGTAGTAATAATAACAAAAGCCAAACAAGAAACACATGTGATGCTACATTTGTAGTTAATTAAGGCTGTGGTTTATTTCTGCATAAAACACATTTGTAACTAATTGAAAAACAACATAGTTTATTTAAAATATGCATTACATCACAAGTGAAGTGACTGTAGTAATGCTAAAGCAGAGGAATTCAATTCTATATATCTTTATTAAGGAGCTGAAATACAATTAGAAAAAAATACAAAGGAAGATTATCCTTTTAATTCACTTACGAAGGCCAAAATACGTTAAATATCAAAATGCAAAGTTTGTCATATAAATGTGAGGAAGATTATTTCATGAGGAAAAGGGTTTAAAATATGTTGTTAACGTTTGCAGTGGATAGCATTCATCTCAACAATCTGGAAATGGAGACAGGAGGTCCATTGTGGGGAGAATTTACATAATGAAGAAATGCACATAGAAATCTCTTTGCCAAAAGAACATATAACAGGTTTCCTGCCACTGAGGCAGGAAGTATGTGCTAAAAGGAACACTAGCCAGAAATAAATATCCTTGCTGGGCTATGGTAACCCTAACCCTTTCAGAATGGAAATAATTTTCATGTGATGCCCTGGGCTCCTACTGGGAGGAAGGGAGGGATAGAAATCTAATAAATAAATAATACGTTACCTGTTAACTCACTGATGACTTCCTATTGACTCATTAATAGCTTCCTAGAAATAGGCAGCAAAAAGAAAAATTTGAACTGGGGGCAGGGGTGGAAATTCCCAGTCAAGGCAATGTGAGTTGAAATGCCCAGTGTTTTCCTAAACGTCAGAAGTGCATTTTTAAAAGAATAAAATAAAGATTGGAAGCAGATTTAACTCTGCATGAGTCACTGTTCTAATTGGAAAGAGAGAAGCCTGCTGCCAGTGACTCATGCATAAGACAATAGGCAGCCTTCTCCAAGCTCCAGTTGTCCTTCCTATGTCTCTCCACCAGGAATCACTCGCAGAAGAGTCTGACTGGAATGAGACTCCCTAGAACAGCCTTTCCCAACTAGTGGGCCACCAGATGTTGTTGGACCACAATTCCCATCTTTCCTGACCATTGGCAATGCTGGCTGAGGCTGATGGGAGTTGTGGTCCAACAACATCTGGTGGCCCCTAGTTGGGAAAGGCTGCCCTAGAACAAGTATATCATGAAAAAATGCATCAGGATGGGTGCTGTGAGATCACAGGAGCCTATAATTATTGAATTAATTTCTTGCAGCACACTAGAAGATCCCTGACAGCACAATAGATGTTTCCAAAAACAGTGTGGGAATTACTGGCTTAGAGCATCACAGCTTAAGTGCATATCAGGGGCAGGGGCAGGGGCAGGGAAGCCACACAGTGTTGGGAGCAGTGGTAGCAGCACAGACCTGCTGCTCCTTTCAATACATAGACAGACATTGTGCATTACTTACATGAAGGGACTAGACAGGGAAGTGAATGGGAAGTGACAGCGATGGCAAGGAGGTGGGGCACACTCAGAGAGGGGAATTGTTGTTTGGTTTGCATTTTAATGCAAAACTCCCTAAATCGCACTTCCTGAAACAATATGTGTGCCGAAACACAGCTATCCTTTGAAATTCTCACTTTTCTGAATTTTACAACGGAGCTTTCTAACCAAATAATGTGTAAACATGTATATTAGGGGAAAATGTGCCTAAAATGCGTATAGAAATGAAAATATGCATATATTAGTGCAAGTAACATGGAGAGATGCATTATGGCTGGGAAATTTGCTTGCAAAAATATGCACATGTGGAGAAAATTGCACTCAAATGCTGATAAATTTTAATGCAAACTTATTTTTAAAAAATGCAAACTGATGTGGAATTCTGGAGAATTGAATTTAAGACTGGATAAATTAGAAACAAAGAAACTAAAATGGACAGATCCACCCATCCATCCCTACACTCAGAGCATCTTGGTCGAGACCTCCCAAAACCTGGAGCCAGAACTGCCCGCTTTCAGACCATGGAGTTTCATTGCCTAGCAAATGAATAAACAACTTAAAGTTGTTATTCTCACTGTCTTGCCACCACAATTAACATTAGATGGGAGCTCTTGCATAGCCTTAGAAATGGCCTATCCACCTCTCCAAATATTGTGGACACACTGTCCACTTTCTCAATTTGGACCTGTAAGTGTTGCGTGAAATACGTCCATTAACCTTGGCTTCCCCAGCCTGGGAATCCAAGGCAATCTTCTGTCTTTGATTAGCAAGAAGTACATCTGGAAGTTCAGTTTACACTACACAACCTACCCTCGGCTGCATATCTTACTCTGTCATCTGGGCCATATAGTGTTAGTGTCAACAACAGCAATAAACAATACAAATGCAGTGAACATAAACATTTCAGAAACCGTAAGTACAACCATCATTCAGAGCTTTGCCCAACAAATGACTAACATTTTCAGCATTCTAGCCCCCTGGATTACTAAGTAAAGAAGAGTTCCAGAAAAGAAACAGCAAGGGGAGGGGGCAAATATGTCCAGAACAGTGTAATGAACGAGAAAGTATGAGGAATAATAATTGCCCAGAGCAAATAGCAGCAAATACCTTCAGGAATTAGCTGAACGTGCAGATGTAGGGCTTTGGGGAAAGTGACTTTCTTTGATGGCAATGTTCCTCCAGTTTTCTTTGTTTTAGCAGCTACTGCTATTGTGCAGCGTGCCTTCTTAAAAGAATCCAGCTTTAATTTTCTTTTGATATTGCTTCATCTACCTTACATTTGAAGCTCTCGATGGCCTCATCCCTCTTAGTTCCCATTATGCCGTCATCCCTCCCAATCCACGTTCCTCTGCTGTCTCAAAACCCGTTCCTCCTTTATGTCCTCATTCTCCCTGGTTGCCCCTTTGGCCTGGACTAGATGATGATGAAGCCTTTCTCACACTCCCCTTCCCCTGTCCTATCCCCATCTGCAAGAAAGGCTACTTATTTGTGGCTGAAATGAGGCCCAAGAACATGGAACTCATAAGAAAAGCCCTGCTGAATCTGACCAAAGGCCTATCCAGTCCATCATTCTGTCCTCATGGTGGCCAAACCGATGCCCCTGGGAAGCCCACAGGCAGGACAGGAGAGCAACAGCATTCTCCCATTCATGAACCCCTATAGGAAGCTGCCTTACCCCGAGTCAGACCACTGGTGTCATCTTCATTGTATTGTCCATACTGGCAGGCAGCACCTTTCCAGGGGCTCTCCCAGCCCTGTCCGGAGGGATTGAACCTAGGACTTTCTGCAAGGAAAACAGATGTTATTCCATTGAGCTATGGTCCCTTTTCCCCACTTCTTTTCTGTGCTTCCTCCTTTCCTCTATTTCCTTTGTCTCTTGCCTGTCCCTCTCAAAATTTAGATTGTAGACTCCTCAGGGCAGGAACCTGTCTTTTGGGATGTCACTCTGTGTCTTCACATCTATGCACAACTGCAACATTTGGTGAACTGCTAAACTGTGAGTAACGGCTTGTTGCATCTGCCTAGGGAATTTAGTATTCTTGGGCCCTGGGTTGTCCTCAGCTACCCATACTGGCCACTAGATCCTCTTGGACAGGAAGGTCACAGAGCTACAATTCCCAGAGTTCCCTGGGAAGAGGATTTTATTGTGAAACCACTCGGACAATTGTAACCCTGTGAGGGGAATAGGGGTCACCTAACAACTCACAAACTACACTTCCCAGGCTTCCTTGGGGGAAGACATGACTGTTTACAAAGTGGTATGACTTAAACGTATAGTGGAGGGGCCTGCAAGACACGTTAAGTTTACAAAGATTCCATATTCAGCATAGGGGAAGGGCTGTAGCTCAGTGGTAGAGCATCTGCTTTCCATGCAAAAGGCCCAAGGTTCAGTCCCTGGTATCTCCAGGTAGGATTAGAAAGGTCCCCTGTCTGAAACCCTGGAGAGCTGTTCTCAGTCTGTGCCAACAGTACTGAACTAGATGGATCAATGATCTAGCTCTGTATAAGACAGCTTCCTATATTCCTAAGTCCATCCAGAAGTATGCCTTAATCAGGACATGAGCCTTCTGGGTGTTCATCAACTATTGGGATGTCTTCAAAAGATACTGCTTTTGAATTTATGACCATTCCTGCATGGGCAATGCTTCCTCGGAATCACAACAGGCACTCCATTCTGGAATAAGAATGACTTATATTTTCAGGGTACATTGCATTTTAGTTGTAGTTATGGTCTGGGGAAATAACAGCCCATTATAATAAGCCATAAATGTTCTTTGCACATGAGAGGCAAAACTAAATACTGATTTACATCTAAATAAACAGCTACAAAAAAGGGGGATACATAATGCTTGTGTATTATGTATTTGGGCTAGGTGATATCCCCCTTTTCTGTCTCTTGAGACCATGAATAATAAAGTAAATGTACATCTGTGCTTTAAGAGGCCTGTCAAATGCTTGCAAGAACTGTGAGCCATAAGGTAAAGTTATTTGGAACCCTTAGCTTTAGTCCACATATTTCACACCAGACAACATATTTTGAGGCTCTGGCATGCATATATTTCGGAACATAAATGAGCTTGTCATTACAGCCTTTGTTTTTCCTCGTCTGCCTTCACTATGGTAAAACAAAGAATCCATTTCCAGCAATCATAATTCCGAGAGCCAATTCAAATGTTTCCAGTACAATCCAAAGCCAGGATGCACCAGGATGAGCAGACTTAGAACAGGTAGATTACACTGGTGTAACTCTCTCATCCCAACTCAGTGCATGATATGCCGGCATAAATCCCTCCACCAAGGTTAAGCTGGGGCTCAGCCAGTGAAACTGGTGGGACTTACACCAGGGTAAGTTCAAAAAAGGTGGGTGTTCCAGGGACATGGCGAAGGCAGTATGGGGCAAGGACAGATGTACACCTATTCCAAAACCTGTTCAGCTTGGTCATGTGACCTAGGGCTCAGTCCTCAAAACGTGGGTCCGCACTGGCCTGCCAGCTCAGCCAGTGTGCTGTGTGATTACCTGCAGTCTGGGAGCGCTTATTCATCCATCATGGTCATAAGAAGTGCAGGTGACCTTTGTGCTTTGTAGTGCCTTGTCCAGAGGCTCTCTAACAGAGTTTGGAACAGGGGTAACTTATACCAGCCCAAGTTACACCGCCCTAAAGTACACCAGCTTCCCATAGTTAGGATGGGTCTGTAAACAAGGGCATGTGACAAACTCTTCATGGGACTGTGTCACCTCAAGAAACACATACGCAATTTCATGTTTCAGCGTGCTCCCACATTTGCTCCACAGGATGTAGTGATGGCCACCAACTTATACAGCTTTAAAAGAGGATTAGACAAATTCATTGAGGATATGGCTATCAATGGCTTCCAGCCACGATGACTATGTTCTACCTCTGCTGTTGGAAGCAGCATGCCTCCGAATAGCAACTGCTGGGAATTGCAGGTGGGGAGAATGCTGTTACAGTCAGGTCCTGCTTGTGGCCTTCCCAAAGGCATCTGGTTGGCTACTGTGAGAACAGGATGCTGGACTAGATGGCCCTTTGGTTTGATCCAGCAAGGCTTTTATTGTTTGTGCAAAATTAGCAAGTTGAGCAGAATGCTTCCATTTAACCTTCTCTCTGGCACACTAGTTATGATCATATAGAGAAACTTTGGCATGGAGAGTACATTCAGTCATGCAAACCTCCTTCCAACGCATGTCAAGATGGGAAAGTCCACATCCCAAATGTGTGATAGCTGCCAGTATAGGGTGGTATTCAATGCTAGTCCTATGCCGAGTAGATCCACTGAAGTTAACAGACATGAGTAGCAGAGGTTCATTAATTTCAGTGGGTCTGCTCTGAGCAGGACTTAATTGAGTACAACCCATCAACATTATTGAGACAGGCAATTGCTTGGTTCATTCCATCCTAAGCATTTACTTAAATATTTAAAATCAGTCTCTTTTTTTAATCAACAAGATGTACACTATAACACTGTATAATACAGGATTCCCCTAAATTTCCATGACATCATTTTATAATAGACATAAATCGTGAACCATTAAAGTTTTCTTTTTTCTCTCCAAATCCAAGCTTCCTGTTCCAACCTCTTTATGGAAAGTCTATTAATTTTCTTCCATCCCATTGATGTTTACTATACAAATACCAAGATTACGCTTCTTAAAACCTCAATCAGTTTTTCCTTCATTAATGGCAGAGGAAACCTTAGGAAATGTAGCGCATATTTTCCTTGCAGCAGTTTTGTTTTGCTTGTTTGTGACCCTCCTTGTGTCTGTGCGTGCGTGTGTGCAAGTGTGTGTGTGCGCGCCAGCACATGTGCTTGTTAGGAATGAGATGGACGCTGGAACATGCCGAATGAGATGGACGCAGAGATAACGAGAGACAGCAGCACTAGAGTAAGAAGGTAAAGACAGGTTCCATGTCGTGGACTCGGATTATAAATCTGAAGAAACATTAGACTGTAAATATTTCGTTTACCAGAATTTTCTTTACATTCCCTGCTAAAGCTTACTACAGTAAACCTTGACTTTAGTCCAAGATGCGTTGCAAAGATTACCCCTTTTTTGTTTATTCAGGACAAAATCATTAGAAAACCGCTTCAGCCACACTGACTGGAAATAGCTGCCCATTAGCATTTAAGATGACCTGAGGTTGTATGTGATGGACCTCTGCCAGGAAACTGTTGTCCTATTATGGCAAGATACTTTAACAGGGATATAAAGAGTTGGCTTTTACTATGTCAGTCCGCTGGCCCACTGAGCTCAGTGCTGTCTTTTCCAACCTAGGACCTTATTCACGCCAGGCATGTGCTCTGCTGCTGAGTTATGGACTCTCTTGATGACTGGTTACAGATAGCCTTTGTCCAATATTCTCAGAGATACAGTAAACAGGCCAAATGCCTATTGTTTCAACCCACAACTCAGTTATTCTGGGTTACATCTACTGAAGGCAATGACCGCTGATTCTACAGCACTCCCATTAAACTTGAACCAGAACAGCAAGCAGGAAATAACATCTCTGAGGGAAAATAAAGCTAGCTCTATATGTGGACAAAGAGGCCACATCTACACTATACATTCAAAGAAGTATCATTCATACTACTTTAAACAGCTATGGCTTCCTCCCAAGAATCCTGAGAAATGTCATTTGTTAACGGTGCTGAGAGTTATTAGGAGACCCCTATCCCCACACTAGTCTACAATTCCCAGAGTGGTTTAACAATCAGTTCTTCTTCCCAGGGAATGTTGGGAATTGTAGCTCTGCGAAGGGAATAGAGGTCTCCTCTCACCATCCTTAACAAATTACAGTTCCCAGGATTCTTTGGGGATGCCATAACTGTTTAAAATGGTATGATACTGCTTTAAATGTCTGGTGCAGATGTGACCATAGACAAAGTCAGTGAATGAAGAAACTATGTGGGCAAAGAAACCTAGAACTGTCTCTCGGCCACACTAAAGTAAGCACCATTTTGTTGGAAACATGTATCGTATCTTCATTGTGTATTATTTCAGAACAGACACTGGGAGCCAAGATGTCTTTAGAATGCTGAAGAGGAAAAAAATGTGGATTTTGTTCAGCCTTCCCCAACCTGCTGCCCTCCAGATGTTTTGGACTACATCTCCCATCTAGCATGGCCATTGTAAGCCAAAACATCTGGAGGACACCAGGTTGGTGGAAAGGCTAATTTTAGTCATCATGATTTTCAGGCAGATCAACCGTATCAAGTTAATTTATTTGCCAAAGTGCTATCTACTTCAAATGTATAAGAGAGAGACAGAGAGAAGCATAGAGATAGCCAGGGAAAAGTTACTTTTTTAAACTACAACTCCCATCACCCCAGCCAGCATGGCCACTGGATTGGGCTGATGGGAGTTGTAGTTCAAAAAAGTAACTTTTCCAAGCTCTGAGCCAGATACATGTAAATAAGTGGCTGACAAACAAAGATAAGGATAAAATTATTTTGTTAAAATATTTTGGTTTCCGTCTTGGGCAGAGCAGTTAGATTCCAAAAGAAGCACTGACAGCCAACCAAGATGAAAATTCTTAGAATGCTGAAGGGAAAAAAATTCTCAGAAGAAATGGTGGGAATGAAATTGTGATTGCATGGAAGATCCAAGTATTATATTATTAAATTGCTACGCCGACATCCATTTCTATTAGCGTAGTTCTGCAAGCTGATTCTTATGCTTGTGATTTCCTACATGCACACAACCCTCCATGCCAGCTTTTGCCAGAGAGCAGGCCAACAAAGAGGAGGCTGGTGGCTCCAATGTCAAAGGGACAGTGAATCTGCTCTGGGTTTTAGTCCAAACTTTCAAGGAGCTGTTCAAGCCACCAGCCTCCACTGACCACACCAGCAGGGCCATTATTGCCACATGAGGAAATGGGAGAGAATTCTGCCTCACCCCTTTACAATAAATCTTTATTTTAAATAATTACTGCTGAGGTGGGGGAACTTCAGGCACAGGGGTCAAATGTGGCCCTCCAAGCTTCTCTTTCTGGCCCTTGGGACTTTTACAAAGCTATACTACTCCCCAGCCACACTGTCTTTCCCCAGGCTACACCTCCCACTGGCCTTGCTTCACATCTTCCTCGAGTGTTTTTGCTTGGCTGAAACGTGTCCTTGAACTCTGATGAGGACTCTTGCTTCCCTGGATGAAAGATAGAGAAGGGTGTGTGAGTGAGTGTGGAAACTAGCCTACTATACACAGGTAAATTTTATATTCATTGCTTCATCCACTGTTGCCTCTGGCCCTGCCCACCACTGGCATGTGGCCCTCAGAAGGTTGCCTTGAAGGGAATATGGTCCTCAGGCTGAAACTAATAAGAATTAGCACAGCTACAAAGACACTCTTTTCACAGTAATCACAGCCAGTGTAAGTCCTCTGTCCTGCCTCAACTGTTCCTCAGTCAGTTCAGTTGGGCTCAGTTGACTCAGCCAAAGCCAGATGAGCCGAGCCCAAGGTAGGCCTCAAAAAGGGGGTGTTCTAGGGGAGCAGTGGGGCAGAACAGGGCAGGTGAAGACTTAGACTGCATTCAGACATGGGTTTATCGCATTAGTTTTACTGATTAAAATGGTAGCGCTTCTATCCCAATTTCTAACATTCCTTTCACACTGCAGTACCTATTGCCTTATGGAATGGTGGCTTTGGGACCGATATACCGCCATGTCGCACCAAATTTAATTCCCACCAGGGGCATGGTGTGACACAACAATGAACATCATTGGACATATTGCTACTCCCTCACCCTTTCCGCACACATGCATTTCTGTCCCCCATGAGACCCCTATGAAAACGACGGGAAAGAACTGTCTGCTGATATACCACTCCAAATTTTGTCACTTTACTCCCACAATTTTCTGAATGGTTGATGAGGTTAATCCAGTAGCTTTCCAGAAGTGGCTTTTATGTCGCTTGAAAGATCAAATAAGATGCAGAATTATCAGCTAAGGAAACATCGGGAAAATGGAATAAACTGCTCTCTGAATGTACCCTTACTCCTATTCCAAACTCCATACAGCTCAGACACATGACCTAGCAGCTCAGCGGACATTACACTGGCAAAAAAGGGTGGTCTAAGTCAAACTCTAACTTGTTTTTCCTTTTGCAGGCTCAAGCTAGCTCAGCTGGCAATAGCTCTGCCCCTGAATAGAGTTTTGAATAGGGTTAAATTACACTGGCATAATTTATCTGAATGTAACCAGTAATCTAGTGGCAAATTCAGAAGTTCAGGGTCTCTTCATGATAGTCACAGCCACACCCCCTTCTAAAATTATACATCCTTCTAAGATTATACAATAATCTGGCCAGGCTTGAATACTGCTTTCTCCTTCTCCGTTATTGTCATCATTTGACTGTCCTTTCTCACTGTCGGAGATGTTGCTTGAATAACTGAATTCAGTGTCTACATAGTTATCTCCTGCTGCTACCAAACTGTTTGACGATGTAGATGGGATGCACTGTCTCTTCTTCTTCAGTTACAGAATTCTCACTCTCCACAACTTGGCTTTTTGAAAGTGGTGAGGGCCTCCTGCAGATACCATCTTATCAGGAGGTCCGTTGTGCACAACATAGGAAATGGACCTTTAGTGTGGTGGCACCTACCCTGTGGAATTCCCTCCCCTTAAATATTAGACAGGAGCCATCTCTGTTATCTTTTCGGCACCTATTGAAAACCTTCCTCTTTCAACAAGCCATTTAAGTTGAGACCTTATCCCAGTCTGTGTCTGTTGGAATTGCTTTTAATATATATTTTTATTTTAAACAATATGTTTTAACCCTTTTTAAATATGTTTTTAACACTTTTAAAAAAATGTTTTTAAAATTGTTTCATTTTAATGTATTTTAAGGTCTGTTTTTATGATGTTTTGATGTGTTTTTAGCACTTTTGTTTGCCGCCCTGGGCTCCTGCTGGGAGGAAGGGCGGGATATAAATCAAATAATAAATAAATAAGTAGGAACTCCTTTCACTCTGATTGGCTCCAATCAGTAGGAAACGACAAGGAAGCAAGTTAGAAGACTCTTCTCAGTTGCTAACACACTCCCCTTTCATGCTGATTGTCTCATAGTATGCTGGAGACATAGAGACCCTGCTGGAACCTGGCTCCCCCAAAATTAAGGGGTCTAAGACTACCACCCCCTGAGACCCTGGATGACTATACCCATCAGTGTACCTTATGCTGGCTTCCTATATTTTGGATTCCTCTGTTAGACAGGCTAGAAGAGACAGAAAAAAGGGCTAGAAGTTTCTACTGGGGTTACCTTCCCTCGGAGGACATTAGTGAGAGCTCTTGCCTGGCTTGTTTCCAACATGGAAGTTCCAGTGACTGAGCCTCACTCCCTTGCCTGGGCTCTGTGGGCTCTGCTGCACAGTAGAGGCTGAAGAGTAATATCAGGGAAGACCAAGAATGAAGGTAGGAAATGCCACCTGCATAATCCTGGCACTATATCAACTGATATTCTGGGGCCTCTGATAATGGAGGCAGGCATGGGCATGGGAGAGAACTTTGGCTTAGTTCACATTTTATTGCAGACCAATCCAACTGCCACGTCACAAAATTACGCACAAACCGAAACCCAGCTATTCCTTGAAAAGGCAAGTAAGAGAAGACGTGATAGAGGTGTATAAAATTATGCACGGCATGGAGAAAGTGCCTCTGTTTCTCGTCGTATTAGAACTCAGGGCTATCCAGTGAAGCTGAGTGTTGGCAGCATCAGGACAGGCGAGAGAAAGTACTTCTTCAAACAACACATAAGCGATGGCATTCACTCCCACAAGAAGCTGTGATTGCCATCAACTGGGATGGTTTTAAAAGAGGATTAAACAAATTCATGGGGGATAAAGCCGTCAGTGGCTAGTACTAGCCACAATGGCTATATTCTACCTCCATTGTCAGAGGCAGGTAAAATGCTGACAAATTTTTATTAGTTTGTTTTTTTAAAAAGTTACAAATTGATGCAGAAATGTGATGAAGTGAAATTAAGGGACAGGGCAATGGTAGACCGATAGTCTATTGCTAACATCATCTCTAATAGTTCAGTCCAGGTAGGTGCTTCCAAGGCTGGGCAAGCCCTGTATCATTCTCTGTGGCCCCCATTAGCCAGAACTCTCTCAGAGAATTGTCAACTCAGCAATACCCTGAAGCCTTTGGAGGCCTTCTGAAGGCTTTCCAGATACCGTTAGCCCCACCCCCTCTGAGATGCTGTCAGTAGCCATTGGCCTATTCTGTAATCACTGGCTCCTTTGTGTGGAGATGGTGAGGGTTTGCATTGGAGGGGTGTCCTCTGAGCCAGAGTCATACAAGACCACATCCTCTTGTAGGGATGGTCCACAAGTGGGAAGAGAGGTGATGGCTTTCCAGGTGTTGCTCCTTTTTCCTTTGAATCTGCTTGTGGCCCTGTTGAAGGATCATAGCCAGAGGACATGATGTGACACCTTGAACAGTTTGGGTGCGGCGGCAGCTTCAATGAGCACATAATGGTTCCCCCCAACTCTCCTGTGCTTATTCACACTTCAGTTTTCCCTATGCTTTCGGGATGAGCAAGCATATCATTCGCTGCAGTCCAAAATGTTCTCATAAAAATACTTCTGAAACATCTGCCAGTTAATTCCATTAAGAAACTGTGTTCTTTCCTCAACCACATTCCCTGCTGTAACAGGCCCAGGGGTAAAAGATGGGGAACTGCCAAAAAAAAAAAAAGTCATGAAGAATTGAGCAGATGATTAAGCCCCCAAATGTTTTTGCTAGGCCATTGGGTGGAAATGTCTTTGAATGATCCTGTTAGCACTACAGATGAGGAAAAGGTTTTAAAAACTGGGCTGGGAAATAGGTTGTTTCTAATGACTTCACACTGGGACAAAAAAAAATGGGAATGTACCAGATTTGATAGAAGGAAAAGATTCTGTGTAAGTCTGCAGTGTTTAATTGATTCCTTTTTAGATTTAAAAAAACCCTATTTGATTCAGTAAAAAAAGGTGACTTCACCTGAAACTCACAATGATATATCCTCAATAAATCCTTCTATGTACAGAACTTTTTCACCATTCGTAAAACTTACCAGAAGTCAGCTCTGTGCTGTTGTTTCCATAGTTAGCCAGCAGATTGTGAAAGAGGAATTCACTAGAATCTAACCAATGTTTGGTGTTGCGGTATCTAGCAAATTGGAGCTAGCTGCTATTATCGGCAAGATGACCAACAATATTTCTTGAAAATGTATTCACTTGGGAAATACTAAAAGTCTTTCTCTGATTCACTATTCAAAGAATATATGTCTGGAAATTAAAAAAAAACTTCTTTTTTTTAAAAAAGGAGTGATAAAAAGATCAATTATGCCAAGTAGCAATCCACAACAGATTGCACTTCCTCATCCTGGGGGTGTGGGGTTTTTTTTCAGTCCAAGGGCCGCATTCCTTAATGGGTAACATTTGGGGGGGGGCGTGCAAGTACTGGCTGGGACTGGAGGAAAAATGTGGGCCAAAAGTGGTCAGAGTAACAGGCCAAAAGTGGACACAGGCCAAAAGTGGGCAGAGTAACAGATTTGATTCTCACCTTTGTACAGTATGTAACATTTCAGCTAGTAACCCAGGAAGCTGCCTTATTCTGAGTCAGACCATTGATCCATCTAGCTCAGTGTTCTTTAACCTTGTGTACCCAGATGTGGTTGGACTACAGCTCCCATCATCCCCAGCCAACTTAGCAAATTGTAGATATGTATAGGATTGCCAGGATTTTCAGAGCCCAAAGGTCCAAACTCACCTTCTCTACCCACCACATTGTTCATCTCCAGCTCTCTATTTGTAGCACATGATACAACCAGTATGATATGTGCTAATTATTCTTTATCAAGTTGGGAAGGATATGCGGAAGATCTTGCCTTCAAGCGGACAAGATGCTATTTGTGTATCTTCAGCAGCTCAGTGATTCTTTCTTCTATCATTTGGGATTTGGGAAACATTTGGGATGTTTCCTGTTTGTTTTTTGCGAATGTCAAAAATCTCACATTTTTGGAATTCTTTGCAAGCATATTCGCATTGTTTTGAAACTTTGCTTTCACGGCCATGCTCCCATTTTTTCCTCCTTCTTTGCCCTCACTGTCCTTGGGCTCATTTCCCTCACTGCTTTAACCTTATTGGCTGTCACCAACCTTATTGGCTGTCATAGTGCTGTAACTGATGTGACAGCCAGTTAACAGAATCTTATTGGTCACTGCCACTGCCAGTCAGATCAGCCATCCATGTGGACAAGGGCACTTAGGGAAGAGAAGAAGGAAAATGGCACTGAGCAGAAGCACCAGCCAAGGCAAACAGCTTGGATACAGGATACTTTAAAAGATCGCCTGAGCCTTTATATCCCAATTCCATCACTGAGATTATCTAGAGAAGCACTGTTGGATGTCCCCCATGCTTTGGTATAGTGGTAAATTCAGAAGTGCAAGTGCAGGGTGTCTTCGTGATAATCACAGCCAAGCCCCATCACAGCCATGCCCCTTTCAAAGATTATAGAATAATCTGGCCAGACTTGAGTACTCCTTTCTGCTTTTCTGTCACTGTCACCGTTTGACTGTCCTTTCTCACTGTCAGGGATATTGCTGGAATTACTGGAGTCAGTGCCTACACATTTATCTCCTGCTGCTACCAAACTGCTAGATGATGTAGATGGGATGCTACCATCAAGATTGCTTATCTCTTCTTCTGCAGTTACAGAATTCTCACTCTCCACAACTTGGCTTTCTGAAGTAGGAACTAATAATGACTGGCTTGCAATTGCCACTAATTTGGGCCTGCATAACTGATTTAGAAAGCCCTCGAGCAATGAAGAAAAACACAAACTTATTTATTTATTTATTATTTGATTTATATCCTGCCCTTCCTCCCAGTAGGAGCCCAGGGCGGCAACTGCTGGGTGCATAGGCTCCCCCTCCCCTTTTCTCTGGGGCTTTTTTAAAACTGCTGGGTGCATAGGCTCCCCCCTTTCTCTGGGGGCATTTTTTCTGAGTTAAGACAAAGCCTGTTTTTTGTAAATGAAGGAATTCACACTCTCTAAGCAGGGCAGGCTCTTATTTTGCGTAAGAATTTGTAACCTTTTCAACTTTGCCATCTTCTAGAAAGTAGGAAGGGATGTTTCCACCCCTTTCTTCTATCACCCTACGTCACTTCCCGCTCCTTCCACATACACCTAGAATGTTAGAAAAAGAGAGAGGATTTAGCCCATTTCATCATCATCATTATGCTGTAAGATAAGGAACTTCCTTTGCTGTTTCCCTTCTTGGCTGCCATACTAAGACTCAGAGTGACTTCATTTGGGCAGAGCTTAGGAGTTTTGGGAAGAAACTTAATCATGGAAATTTCTGATCCTAACCTCTGGTGTTGGCTGCATCACACACACATTGTTTGGCATATTCATTTGCATTTCATCTTACCATACACAACACACACACATATATAACATCATTAAAAGGTGGAACACCATCTCTCTCTCTCTCTCTCTCTCTCTCTCACACACACACACACACACACACACACAGGGCTGGTTCTAAAGGGCAGCCAGGTTGGGCACTGGCCCGAGGGCCCCAGAGCTACAGGAGCCCCTGAGGGGCCCTCCACTCCCCTTCTGCAATCCATCCCCCCATGCCCCCCCTTACCTGTCAGATGGCTTTTTAGCATTGCCCTTAATGAAGATGGTGGCCGCAGCTTCCCTAAAGTACTGAAGCTGCTGCTGCCATCTTAGTTTATGGCAGAGATGTGCATGCATAGCACACACGTGTGCCATCAATAAAGATGGCGGCGGAGGCTTCATTCCCCTTAGGGAAACCGTAGCCGCCATCTTCATTATGGGCAATGGTAAAGACTAGACAGGTAGGGGGGCCGTGGAGGGGCTGCAAGCATGCATGTATGCGCACATGCGCACACCCACCCACCCACCGGGGGGCCAGGGCAAGCTGATGCCCAAGGGCCCCCACATGCCTGGAGCTGGCCCTGCACACACACACACACACACACACACTTCACCCCCGGAATGTGTTTCTCTGTCTCTCCTTTACTCCCAGCTGTGGGTTGGAACAAAACCACACATCGTCCCCCTCCCCCACTTCTCAGTGGCCAACACATTCCCCTTTCATGCCGATTGGCTCATAGAATGCTGGGGATATAGGGACCCTGCTGGGACCTGGTTCCCAAAAACATAAGGGATGTAAGACCCCCCAAGACCCTAAATGTCTACCACGCTGCCTCCGTGTTTCAGAGACCCTTCTGGCTTCAACTGCAAGTCGGGCATTTAGTGTTGCTGGACCCATGCTGTGAAATACTCTTACAGCAGAGATTTCTCAGCAGAGATTAAGCAGGCATCCTTGCCACTAACTTACAGGCATCTCTTGAAGACCTTTTATGCCGGCAGGCCTATTCAGTTGTTTACATTTTCTTAAGATGAGTCAGTCATTTTTATGATTGTTTTGCTTTTTTTAATTGTATTTTATGTTTTGCTGTATTTGTATACATTGCTGCATTCTGCCTGGATATTTAATATGAATGGTCAGGCAGTTTATAAACATTAATATAAACAAAAACAAAACATTGTCAATCAACATTGAAACCACACAAATGTATGGTGACATAGGGTGGTATTCAGTACTAGTCATACTCAGAGTAGACCCACTGAATTTAATAGATGTGACCTAACTTAGGGTCATTCATTTCAATGGATCTTCTCTGTGTAGGACAGAATTGCCTTCCCATGGAGTTGTATCCAAAGAAGATGCCCTGATAGTGCAAGGACTTCTGCCTCCTCAGTGGGACTTCATCTCCCTCACCTCCCCCTGCGCCACCCAAAAATAAGCTCCAGAGGGTGAGGGGGAAACCCAGAACAGATTGATTGGGCATGAGGAAGCTTAAGGAGAGAAGGAGAAGAAGTCCCACTGCATAGGCAGAAGTCATTGCACTAAAAGGACAAATTCATTGGGAAAGAACATAAGAAGAGCCTGCTGGATCAGGCCAACAGCCCATCTAATCCAGCATTCTGTTCCCACAGTGGCCAACCAGATGCCTATGGGAAGCCCACAAGCAGGACCCAGGCGCAAAAGCTCTCTCCCTTCCTGTGGTTTTTAGCACATAGTATTCAGAAGTATACTGCCTCCAACCGTGTAGGGAGAGCATAGTCATCATGGCTAGTAGCCATTGGTAGCCTTATCCTCCCTGAATTTGCCTAATTCTCTTTTAAAGTCATCCAAGTGAGTGGCCACCACTGCCTCTTGTGGGAGCAAATTCCATAGTTTAGCCATGAGCTGTGTGAAGAAGTCCTTCCTTTTGTCAGTCCTGAATCCTCCAACGTTCAGCTTGATTGGATGTCCACAAGTTCTAATGTCATGCGTAAGCAAGAAAACCTTTTTCTCATTCCACTCCCTCCATTTTATATGCTTCTGTCATGTCATAAGAACATAAGAACATAAGAACATAAGAAGAGCCTGCTGGATCAGGCCAGTGGCCCATCTAGTCCAGCATCCTGTTCTCACAGTGGCCAACCAGGTGCCTGGGGGAAGCCCGCAAGCAGGACCCGAGTGCAAGAACACTCTCCCCTCCTGAGGCTTCCGGCAACTGGTTTTCAGAAGCATGCTGCCTCTGACTAGGGTGGCAGAGCACAGCCATCATGGCTAGTAGCCATTGATAGCCATGTCCTCCATGAATTTGTCTAATCTTCTTTTAAAGCCATCCAAGCTGGTGGCCATTACTGCATCTTGTGGGAGCAAATTCCATAGTTTAACTATGCGCTGAGTAAAGAAGTACTTCCTTTTGTCTGTCCTGAATCTTCCAACATTCAGCTTCTTTGAATGTCCACGAGTTCTAGTATTATGAGAGAGGGAGAAGAACTTTTCTCTATCCACTTTCTCAATGCCATGCATAATTTTATACACTTCTATCATGTCTCCTCTGACCCGCCTTTTCTCTAAACTAAAAAGCCCCAAATGCTGCAACCTTTGCTCATAAGGGAGTCACTCCATCCCCTTGATCATTCTGGTTGCCCTCTTCTGAACCTTTTCCAACTCTATAATATCCTTTTTGAGATGAGGCGACCAGAACTGTACACAGTATTCCAAATGCGGCCGCACCATAGATTTATACAACGGCATTATGATATCGGCTGTTTTATTTTCAATACCTTTCCTAATTATTGCTAGCATGGAATTTGCCTTTTTCACAGCTGCCGCACACTGGGTCGACATTTTCATCGTGCTGTCCACTACAACCCCGAGGTCTCTCTCCTGGTCAGTCACCGCCAGTTCAGACCCCATGAGCGTATATGTGAATATATGTCCCCTCTGACCCTCCTTATAAGAACACAGACGAAAATACAACCCATGAGTATTTTATCCCCAGTGATTTGTTTAGTTGCACTGAATAAATGTATCTATTTCTTCAAAAGCCAAACCTTCACCTCATGGTCAGTTGCATTACTACTGTTAACTCAGAGACGAGAAGTACAGGAGTGAGGCAGCAGTGAGGTCGGTGTGATGCAAACGTACTGACGGAGCCATCCTGTACTCCCACTGGTGTGTTGGCACTGCATCAACTTCTCCTACACTTTGCCTCTCCCCCCTACCTCCCAGTATACAGCAGCAGTGCAGCCACAACCCCATCCTGCCATCTGCTACTGTATAACGCTGCACACAGCTTATGACCTTCTCAGCCAGCCACACCTCGTCAGCTGTACAGTGTTTTCCTGTCGCCGGCAGACAGCATAAGCAGCAGGTTTGTGGAGTCCCTGGTGGTCCGTATACATGACTGGAAGTTTGATGAGTCACAAGCTGAGGAGGCCCAAGCTTGAAGATCCCCTGCTCACAAGGGCACTGACATCTTCCACCCATTACGATGCCTTTGATGCAGACATAATCTCGTTAAAATGGAAATATATTAAGAAAGTCTAAACAATTAATTGATCCAAGAAAGATTGTTTCACGCTTTGTGTAAATCACAGCTCAAAATTCATTTGAGGAGCACGGCCATATTGTAGACTAAACAGAGCTCAGCATGGGCCGAGGGGCTCGGGGTGGGTGTTAAAAGTTGGTCGGCGCTACACATGGTCAGTAATCCTCCACAGAAATGTTAACTCAATTTGTCAGTATTATCTTTATGTCAACAGTAATGCTTAAATATTTACAATAGGCATAGTATTCCACGGGGTTAGTAATGCAAGATAAATTAGAGAAATGCTAACAAAATGGATGGTACTAATAGAAGCCCTTGGCACTCAATACACTACCATATACTATATATATCGCAAGGGAGATTGCCTAAAGTTGGACTTTATTCTGTTTTGATATTTTTGCTGCTGACCTAAAAGGTTGCTGTTAAGATAATGCAGAATTTCAAGCAATCATTGAGGGTTATCTCCTGTAAAAAATAATGCATGGAGTTTGGGGAAAGTGCTGAAATTTTTCCATTGTTTGCCCAAGGTTGCCTTCGTTTTATAAAAAAAAAAGGCAGGTGGCAGTCACCGCCACTACCACCCCTCAGGGAGATACTGTCATACCTCCAACCGGTTTCCTTAAGTCATTGCTTAGAGGTAGTTTAGTCAGCTATATAGAGGTAAGCATCACAATTAATTCCTGTACAACATACAACACTGGATTCAGAAGTACAATTGATGACTTATGTATGTTTGCTTGTTTATTACATTTATTAGTGAGAGACTGTGGCTGTGAACCCACTAGTCACCCATAGCAAAGTGTTTACATTAGCCACCCTTGGAGGGGGAATGGGTTTATCTGCCGATCAGTTGCGAAATCTCTTTGAAGCTGATTTCTTTTTTTAAAAAAAAATGTGCTCAAGCTGTTCTCCCCAAGTTTTACAGTAAAAAGGGGTGGAGTTTAACTAGCATCATGTGCCCCCGTTTTCAGAAGAGAGAGGTGAAGATACACTGAAAGTGGCAGAACAGTAAATGTGTCTCTACCCTCGTTGTCCTTGCTGTAACTCAGACCCTTCAGATAGTGACCTAGGATCAGCTGCCTAGGAGACCTCCCAGGCCTCTAGATAACATGAGTGTGTTTCTACCCTGTGACGAGCCTGAGGTCACCCAGTGAGATTCATGGCTGAGCAGGGATTGGAACCCTTAATACACACTGGTACCTGGTTGCACATGGCAAGTTGATCTCTGCAGGTCTGTTTCTTCAGGAGCCTTGCCTGCATGTTCCTTTAGGACTAATCTAACTTTTGCCTTCCTGAGCTGCTTCAAGGAGTGAGTTAGCTACTGGGAAGGGCCTACTGTAGGCACCAAGCCTCCTTCCATCATGGGACTCAAGTCAGCGTACGTGAGGTTTCTTTGTAGATATCCATACAGGCCTGACATACCCAGACCTGCTTAGTTCCAGCTAGGTAGTGGACTCGTGGACTTATGTGCTTTTAGACGGTACCTTGGGGCCAATTTTAGCGCTGCAAGTGTTAAGTTGGAAATGTAGATTGTGATTGTTATTGTTATTTAACTCTTGTAAATTGTGTTTTGTAAATCGTATTGCTTTATTGTATTGCTTTGTTGTTTTATTGATGTATTCTTATATTGTATTTTGATATTTGTGTCTTCTGTAAGCCGCCTTGAGGGCCTTGTGCCGAAAGGCAGGGTATAAATAATAATAATAATAATAGTCAACACATAATTTCACTTCACATATTTATATTGATCTCTGCAAACAGCTGCCTGGAGTATTCTCTGGGGATGCTCTATTGCACAAACTTGTCTGTGCAAGGGCCACAAATATATTTTATCACACAATCTCCTGAAGAGTGATATACACATATACACCCTTATTAAGGAATATTAATATTATATAAAATTAATATTAATATGAATTCCCCAGTGTCTGATTTACCTTTGACAGAACAGTAGGAACTACACAAAATGACTTCAAGGGCCAGATCCTGCCATCCTACCCTGTGTACTGTAGTTGCACGGAAATGTAACACTTAAAACACCACAGCAACTGGCCATGCTTTTTGTGCATGAACTGGGCCCAAGACGTTTCTGTTTGAGAGGACGTTTGTGAAGACTGAAGGATGTCTTGCAGGCACAAGAGATCCGGTTGTGCACTTGGAGATGCCGTTTCACAATGACTTGCCCTTTTGATGCAATGCATGAACAAGAGGATATGCACAACTAATTTCCATTGAAATGAGTGGGGTAACCCACTCACCCAAAAGTTGGGTGTACATATTGCAGCAATTAGGAGGTTGCTATTTTTAATTAAAATGTTAATACATACCCTAAGACTCTGGAGTAGGGGAGTGTATAAACCATAAGAACTTAAGAAGAGTCTGCTGAATCGGGCCAGTGGCCCATCTAGTCCAGCATCCTGTTCTCACAGTGGCCAACCAGGTGCCTGGGGGAAGCCTGCAAGCAGGACCTAAGTGGAAGAGCACTCTCCCCTCCTGCAGCTTCTGGCCACTGGTTTTCAGAAGCATACTGCCTCTAATTATGGTGGCAGAGCACAGCCCTTATGGCTTGTAGCCATTGATAGCCATTGATAACCCAAAGACATACATAAACCATATAACCTATGTATGTGGGCCACAAACTGGCTTCTTCATTCTTTACATGTCCACATGCCTATGCCACTGTTCAGCTCAGATAATATATATATGGTATAGACAAAGATATAGATATAGATATCCCTGGATGTTCTTTAAGTGCTGAAAAGAACTCTAAAGTTAGGTGGGTCTTTTTGTTGTTGTTTGGAAGGGGAAAATTAGATATATCCCACTACCTTCTTTTTCTCCACTTTCATCTTCCAGGGAAAATGTCCTTTGTTAGTTCGTTAAGAAACCCAGCTGGGATTTGAAAGTTTCTTTGAAGGAAGCACAGAAGCAATGTTTGGGAAAGGTATGAAATCCCATCTTGTCTTTGAGCTGTCACTCATGCTTTGAGTCTTTTGCCCCACATTCTCTTAGCCATTCTTGCTCTGGACCTGTGATATCCGATTCCTTTTTCTGTGGTTCCCATCCTTTGTCTACCACTCTGTTCTCTTTACAATAACACTATTCAGATAAGGTATGTCTTTGAATTGTCAACTACTACTCTTTCCCCTTCCCAACCCTTGTAAGGATACCCTTAGCACTTTGGAGCATACAAAGCCGAGGTCCTTTTTACTGAAATATTACGGATCACTTTCAAAAAAAAAAGGCACAGCTGAGCATTAGCTGGGAGATTTGTGTGGGTTTTTTTTTCATAGTTTACCTTGCAAATGATGGAAACCCTTCTTTGATAAACAAAAGAATGAATAGACCACAGCAACAGATATAGTTGTTGTGTGCTCCTTGTGGATTACGGCACTGAAAGGAAAAATGTAGGAGTTTTATACTTAGATAAGGCACCTTTCAAATGCACAGCGTGCCTTTTGTGACTCATTGCTCATGTAATTTAGTTCAATGCTGTAAAGTTTAATGATCTCTAAAGGGAAACTACCAGACGTAGCCTTGAACAGTGCAGAAAATGAAGAAAAGGAACACATTGGTTCATGGTGAATATCTGTGATTTTCTGTTCAGGAAATCCAGTTGTTTGCAGCTGTGGTCGTGTGTCAGAGTTGTGAATGGTGCTGGATTTGCAAAAAAACCCCAACCCTGTCAGCGTAATGATGCACACAATGAGTAACAGTAATTCAGATCTGCATGAGGAAGCCATGTTTTTGAAAGGGAACCAGGATGCACAATGAAACCAATATGCACATGTGATGTGGAATAGGAACTCACATCATGGTTCCAGAAATTGCAGGAAATAGTATGGTGGACAGCAGAGATATACTTTTCTTATTGCTTTAAAATGGTAAATAAATAAATAGGTCCGGTCCTTAATATCCCATTGACCACTTTACTACTACAACTACTACTACATATTATGTGCATAGAGTGACATTTAGATTGCCCAGATAAATTTCTTCAGATGATTTGCTCTCAGATCTGTACCACTAATACTCTCTTCATTGTGCTATGTTGGTTGTTATTTATATTATACTGCTTGTAATACTCTGACTTTTATATTGTGTTTATGTACATATATATTCTTCATGTATTTTGCTTTGTAAATTAATTTGATATGGTTTTTATTGTACCTTGTGTATTCTATTGTAAACCACTTTGAGATCTTTCAGATAGTGAGCTGTCTATAAATGGAAATATCATCGTCATCATCTTCATCCATTAGTGTCATGCATGGCTACCATTCCAATGGTTTCTCACCCCAGAAAGATCACATTCCTCCACTGATGTAGGTTATTGTGCTGAAAGTTTCCAGGTAAACTTTTTCTGGCTCAAAAGATAGGTTGTGGGGAGGGATGGAAGTTTTATTCTACACTCTTTCCCCCTCACCTTTCTAGAACTTCTCCCTGATTGCAGTCCTGGTTGGTCTTTGCTGCTTCAACTGGGCACCATCATTTCCCCTTCTGTTCTTGCCCAGAGGACAACAGAAGCATTGCCCTCACTCTGTTGACCAAATCTCATTGGTCAACATCATGAACCCAAATCAGAATGACAGAATGCTTTCTTTTCTATTTAGAGGGCTTTTGTTAGTTGGGAGGGTTATTTAAAAGTATGCATTCCCATGCAATCTGGGGAAAGAAGATTTAACATGCACATGGAGCTACTGTTCATAAGGAAACAGAGGAGAACATGCACGCCCCGGCTTTGGTGAGAGAATTCCATGAGGCTTACCCTGCAAAACCCAGACCTCAGGGGTGGGAAGGGTTAATGCATGGAGGGGGGGATGATGTTGAGCCTCAGCTCTCCCAGAAGGGACAGGAAGGAGGGAGGCATGAGTTTCAGGCACCTCCACTGCCAGGAGACACAGGAGACTTGGGAGTTGTTGAGTCTGAGCGAGACCTTGGGGAGGAAAGTGAGCCTGAATTCCAGTCAGTTCCCACGGAAGACGCGATCTCCGAGGAGGAGAGCGTGCCGCCCCCAGTTGCTGCTGAGGACCTGTTGGGGGAAGCTCCAGCAAAAGTGCCAACTCCTCCCTTACCAAGCAGTTCCCAGGATGCCACCAGCATGACGCAGCCCCCTGACCTCGAATCTGTTACTCAGGAGCAGGTGTCTTCTGATGAGCCGTTAGAGACACTCCCCTGTCACCTCGCTCCCGCCGCCGCAAGAAAAGGACAGGGCAGAGACAGGACTTGCGAAGGAGTCAGAGATTACAATTGAAAACGTTCCGTACTGAAGCTTGCCGCTTACAGTGGGGAGCTGCTGTGTCACCTTCCTTCACATGCCGCAGAGCATGTCTAGAGTGTAGTTAGGGATTTTAGTGAGTTAGTGCAGGTTTTTTATGAAGCGCAATGCCTTTGATGTATCCATTACTTTAATAAAACAAGATTTAATTGCACCCGCATCTCAGCCTCGTAGTTCCGGCTCTGGACGGGACAGTTTGACACAGCCACCTTCCCTACTCAAATCTGTTCCCATGACAGATGACATGGATCTGGACGGAGCAAGAGGGGGAATACCCATAACCATGGAAACCTTGTATACCAAGATCCAGAACCTCCGAGTGACTACGCAAGCCCTGCAAACCGAGAACCAGAACCTCAGAACCGCAATGCAAGCCTTGCAAGCTGATAACCAGAATCTTCGAGCCTTGATTGCCCAAGTTCAGACTGCGCCGCCAGGGGCAGTGGCAGCCCCTGTCAAATCTCCGGTGGAACTCCCCATTCGATACAGGGGCCAGAGTGAACAGTTTGCAACGTTTCTAGCCCAATGTGAGTTGTACATTCAGCTGCGCAGAGCTGAGTTCCCGACCGATGATGCGAAGGTGGTGTTCATCATCAGTTTACTGGAAGGTGAAGCGGCCAAATGGACTACCCCGTATCTGATCCACAACAACCAGATACTGCGACAGTTTGATGCCTTTAAGAATGCAATGGGAGAGATGTTCCGAGACCCCCAGAGGAAGAAGACGGTAGCCCACCAGCTAGGGACCCTGAGACAGGGAAAGGGATCAGTGGGAGCGTACATCCAATGCTTTTCGTGTCTCGTTGGAAGAAACAGAGTACAACGACCCTGCTTTGATGTACTTTTATAGAAATGGACTGAGTTCAGAAGTTTTGGACGAACTGGCATGCTCCATGCACCCCGACACCCTGAGGGGTTTGATTCAACTGAGCCTGCAGATAGACAGCTGTCTGGAAGGGAGGAAGTTGGAACTGTGGATGGAACCTTCCTGGACCCCGGTTGCTGCTCCACTGCCCTGAGCGTGTCCAGTACCCAACCCAGGTGTCCCTACTCTCTCGGGAGAGGAGCCCATGCAGATTGGGGGGCTAGACCGCGGTTGACAGAGGAGGAGAGGGAGAGGTGCCGGAGGGAAGGTTTGTGCCTGTACTGTGGGAAGCTGGGACACCTCGCTCGAAACTGTGCAGCCAAGACCAGGAGACCCCAGCCGCCAGAAAACTTCACATTCCAGCTCTCGTAGAGGCTAGAGAGTTGGGGGGGTGCCACAGACCCTGAGCCTCCACCATGACCCCTTCCGTCCCAAGGTGCCCTCCTGTTACCCATTCGCATCACCCTACCCAAGGGCAAGAGTTACTCAGCCAAGGCTATGATTGACAGTGGAGCATCTTCTTGTTTCATGGACCGAGAATTGGCATGACACCACGCTATCCGCACATGAGAACTGAGTCAGCCATTGGCAGTGGAAACTATAGATGGCCAGCCTCTGAAGTCCGGGGGGGGTAACCTGAGTGACTGAGGCTTTGGAAGTGATGGTCCCTGGACATCGGGAAGACCTGTCATTCTATGTGGCATCCTTGCCTCACTTTCTGGTGGTGCTGGGCATGCCTTGGTTGGTCCGGCACAACCCCACAATCTTTTGGGATGAAGCTGTGGTGGTTTTTATCTCCAAGTACTGCCATCAACACTGCCAGCCTGAAGAGAAGCTGGAGGTGTTAGCAGGGGTGCCTTCCTCAAGGAAGATAACTTTGCCCACCAATTATGGGGGCTTTCAGGACGTATTCAACAAAAAGGAAGCGGAACAACTCCCTCCTCACCAGCCCTATGATTGTGCCATTGATTTGATGCCTGGGGTGCGCATCCCCGCCGGGCAGATCTACTCTCTATCTGAACCAGAGTTGGCAGCGTTAAGGGAGTTTCTGGACACCAACTTGAAGAAAGGCTTCATTTGCCCTTCACAGTCCCCAGCCGGCGCACCCCTGCTGTTTGTTAAGGAAAAGGGGGGGAGCTCTGTCCATGCAACGATTATAGAGCCCTCAACCAGATCACGATCCCCAACAGTTACCCATTGCCGCTCATCAGGGAGATGCTGGAGCAGCTGCGTTCTGCCAAAATTTACATGAAACTGGACTTGAGAGGAGCTTACAACTTGGTGCGGATCAAGGAGGGGGATGAGTGGAAGACAGCATTCAAGACCCATTACGGTCAGTATGAGTATCTAGTTATGCCATTCGGATTGTCGGGGGCTCCTGGAGTCTTCCAGAATTTCATGAATGACATCTTCAGGGACTTTGTGGACCACTTTATCATCGTGTATCTGGATGATATCTTGATTTACTCAGATACCCCAGAAGAACACGACGCACATGTGCATGCAGTGTTGCAGAAGTTATGGGAACACCGCCTTTACGTTAAGCTGGAGAAATGTGGGTTTGACCTGACCACTTTGGACTTTCTGGGGTATCGGGTCTCTTCAGCAGGAGTAGAAATGGACCCAGAGAAGGTCTGTTGCATTCTCACGTGGCAGCCCCCCAAGACCAAGAAGGATTTGTAGCGCTTCTTGGGGTTTGCCAATTATTACCATCGGTTCATAGCCAATTACTCCAAGCAGACTGCGCCACTCACAGATTGCCTGAAGGGCTCAGGACCTTTCCGCTGGACAGAAGCTTCCCAGGGGGCCTTTGAGAGCCTGAAGCGAAGGTTTGCCACCAAACCCATTCTACAACATGCAGATCGGGCACTCCCTTTTGTGGTTGAGACAGATGCATCAGAAATAGCGATAGGAGGCGTCTTTTTGCAACCTGCCCAGAAAGGGGGAGGACTGAAACCTTGTGTCTACTTTTCCAGAAAGTTAACCGATTCTGAACAAAACTATACAACGTGTGGGAAAAGGAGCTGTTGGCCATTAGAGATGCCTTTGAAGCCTGGAGACACCGTCTGGAAGGGGCGCAGCATGAAATTGAGGTGCACACAGACCATCGTAATCTAGAGAGTCTACACACTGCCCGCAAACTCAATCAACGGCAAGTGCGCTGGGCTCACTTCTTCGCACGGTTCCATTTCAAAATCCATTATATATCCCAAGCGCAGAATAAGAGGGCTGACGCCTTGTCTCGGAAACCTGAGTATCTGGGGGATCCCACCCCAAGACCGCTACAATACATTATTCCCCCCAAGAGGGGAGTGGTTGGGGCCTGCCAAGACTCCTGGGAGGCTGAAGTGCGTGAGGCTCAAAAACAGGACCCCTTCGCACAGGGGCAGCGGGTAGGAGTGGGCGCGCAGCCTGAAACAGATCAGAAGGACTTTACATGGAAGGATGACATACTGCACCATCAGCAGACTATTTATGTGCCCCCTGGAGAACTGAGAGGCAGAGTGCTACGTCAGTGTCATGACTCCCCCACGGCCGGCCACTTCGGGGTCTTTAAGACCATTCAAGCTGTCACCTGGGAGTTCTGGTGGCCCAAGGTGAAGAAGAATGTAGAGCATTACATCCGCTCCTGTCCCACTTGCATGAGGGCCAAACATGCCACTGGGAAGCCATCAGGGCTGTTGGAACCCCTTCCTACCCCACCAGGACCCTGGCGGATGATTACTATGGATTTTATTACAGATCTTCCCCCTTCTCAGGGGAAAACCACAGTTTTGGTGGTAGTTGATGCCTTGTTGAAAATGGCTCACTTCATTCCATGCGCTGGGCTCCCAAATGCCCAAGACACCACCAAGTTGTATGTTCAAAACGTGTACCGACTGCACGGACTGCCAGGCAGCTTGGTTTCCGACTGGGGAACACAATTTACCATGCGTTTTTGGCAAGCATTGTGGAAGTTACTGCAAAGTGAATTAAGACTGTCGTCCGCTCATCATCCCCAAACGGATGGGCAGACCCAGAGGGTGAACACAATTTTAGAACAATATTTACATTGTTATGTGGGTTACCAGCAGGACAATTGGATGTCTTACCTGCCTTTAGCAGAATTTGCCTATAATAATGCTGTGCATTCGCACACACAACAGACTCCTTTCTTCGCCAACTTTGGCTACCACCCCCGAGCGTTCCCTGCCCCAAAGAATAACCTCTCCGTCCCAGCCGCCAAGCATTTTCTGCAAGAACTTCACGCTATGCAACAGCTACTCCAGGAACAACTGGAACAAGCCAAGGCGGATTACAAACATGCAGCCGACCAGCATCAGCAAGAGGGAGCCCTCATTCAAGCGGGAGACAAGGTGTGGGTGTCTACACGCTATTTACCTATGCCTGGCCAGTGTCGTAAGTTGCAGGATAGGTGTGTAGGGCCTTTCGAGGTGGAGGCACAGATTAACCCCGTGGCTCACAGACTAAAATTGCCTTTCACTTTCAAGATGCACCCAGTCTTTCACTGGGCGTTACTGACGAAGGACACCCCTCCCGACCCTCACCGCCCGTGGGTTGAGCCTGCTCCGCCACTGTTGGTAGATGGGGAGGAGGAGTATGAGGTAGAAGAGATATTGGATTCGAGAAAACGCCGCGGGCGCCTTCAGTACTTGATTCATTGGAAGGGTTACGATCCATCAGAACGTTCGTGGGAAACAGAGGAGAACATGCACGCCCCGGCTTTGGTGAGAGAATTCCATGAGGCTTACCCTGCAAAACCCAGACCTCAGGGGTGGGAAGGGTTAATGCATGGAGGGGGGGATGATGTTGAGCCTCAGCTCTCCCAGAAGGGACAGGAGGAGGGAGGCATGAGTTTCAGGTGCCTCCGCAGCCAGGAGACACCGGAGACTTGGGAGTTGTTGAGTCTGAGCGAGACCTTGGGGAGGGAAGCGAGCCTGAATTCCAGTCAGTTCCCACAGAAGACACGATCTCCAAGGAGGAGAGCACACCACCCCCAGTTGCTGCTGAGGACCTGTTGGGGGAAGCTCCAGCAAAAGTGCCAACTCCTCCCTTACCAAGCAGTTCCCAGGATGCCACCAGCATGACGCAGCCCCCTGACCTCGAATCCATTACTCGGGAGCAGGTGTCTTCCGATGAGCCGTTAGAGACACGCCCCTCGTCACCTTGCTCCCGCCGCCGCGAGAAACGGACAGGGCAGAAACAGGACTTGCGAAGGAGTCAGAGATTACGATTGAAAACATTCCCTACTTAAGCTTGCCGCTTACAGTGGGGAGCTGCTTTGACAACTTCCTTCATACGCCGCAGAGCATGTCTAGAGTGTAGTTAGGGATTTTAGTGAGTTAGTGCAGGTTTTTCTATGAAGCGCAATGCCTTTGATGTATCCATTACTTTAATAGAATGATATTTAATTGCACCCGCGTCTCAGCCTCGTAGTTCTGGCTCTGGATGGGACATAAGGTCATGCCCACTCAGTTCAATGCCCTTTCTCTGATTTGGCTTCAGATATCATTATTATTATTATTATTATTATTATTATTATACATTTATTTATACCCCGCCTTTTGGCCAAAGGCCCACAAGGTGACTTACAAAAAAACATAAACACAAGTATAAAACTACATCAATGAAAGCAATACAATTTACAAAAATTAAACTAAATAACAAATAACCTTGTCGTAAAAAGACATCCATCCTTTTGCCTGCAATGTTTTGCATCTCAATGTCACAATTCCCTGAAGCCTGTTCCAACTGAGGGTGGTGGCAGCTCCATGGTCTTTCCGGTGGTGCCAACTTCTGCAGCTTGAGTCCCGACGCCCACCAGTGGCGTGGCATGGGAGCCGGTGAGAATGACACTGCGGCTGGGGGAGGACACGGGGCTGCCGGGGGAGGAACGCGGCACCATGGGCACAGGCTGCACCACCGAGGAAGAGGAGGTGGTGTTAGCGGGGGTGGCAGCTCCCAAGAGGCAGAAGGGCAACTCTGGGCACTCGGCGGGCTCCGGCAGCCTGTCAAGTTCCATGCTCCACATTTTGTGCAGCTGCTTCCGCCTCCAGTCTGAGTGTGGCTCCCTACCGCTGCCACCCCAGTCTCTTGCCAAAAGTCCTCCAGCAATGCCACCTCCTCTTCCAGCACTCCCAGTCATCACCATGTAACCAAGTCTCATTAGCGACATAGCATCATCATGAAAAGAAATCAGAGTGAGGGAAATAGTTCCTGCCCTCTATCCAGCCTACATGTGGGGGGGGGAGAGAGAGAGGGAGGTAGGAGACAGTGTGACTGGACTCAGTCATTTTGCACCATTTTGCAGATTGCCTGAAAAATGATCCAAAGGGAGTATCTTTCATCAACGCCTGTGAACAAGGTAGTGAAGGGGGCTGTTTTAGCTCACCCCAAGTTGCATATGTCAGCCAGTTCTCTACTTTCAACCAAATTAATGGCCTAGTGGAAACACCATCCCATTCTATTGGCTTTTAATACTTCCACAGCACCCTGCTTGAGAGGAAGGAGAATCAAGTTCCTTCTTTTAAATAACAAATATCAAAATTATATACAATATCAAAAGGTGTTTCACTCCATACATAAGAGAATGGAAACCCATACCTTAGCCACTGAGATGAATTTAATAATCGGCAAGCCACTAAAATCTATTAAAACTGTCTGTGTTTTTTGCTTAGCCAGGGACACAGCAGGAAACTGGGCTTCTTGGCTTCACTTGTAGTCTATGGCAAAGTTCCCGTTGACTTCTGTAGGGCAACAGTTTCACCCACAGCAATGTTTACTTGCAGATAAGGAGGCCCAGCTGAAGACCTGGCGCACAGGACCTATTTTTACTCATTTGTGATAATGGGGAGAATGTGGTGGGGAGTGACAAATTAGTTCCCTTGGCTCGCACTGTACCATTCCCCCTGACCTTTTACAAGATAACTGATCTCAAATCTTAGTACGCCAGAGATGCAAAACTGGAGGAAGTTCCATTTTCTTGTCATGGCACTTACTCCCCAGCAGGCTCCAGAAGTAGCTGTTGGCTGTGGCTCAATCTTTATGTTCAGATGTGTCAAATATTTGGCCTGTTATGTGATCCATCTTTGCTGTTTTGCACTCCTAAAAGCTTTTTCCAGCCTCTGAGCTGCTATACATTCTTAATATATGTAAATAAGGTGCTAGCTGACTCCCCATAAGCTTGCAACACAGCTCATTTTCTTATTACAAAGCCAGCATATGCAGTATTGATGCTCTCCTAAATAAAATGTGCATGCAAATGCACATATATTTCTTGATAATGTGCCAGCTACTTATAAATAGGGATGTTTAACACTTTGATAAGTCATATAGCTATGGTACTTACATTTTTTCATTAGCTGTGGGATTATTATTATTATTATTATTATTATTAATTACCCGCCGTTCACCCAAAGGTCTCAGGGTGGGTTACAACAGTTTTAAAATACATAATTAAAAATAGTTATTTATTGCCTGCCCTTCAACAATAGGGCAGGTTATAAAATCTAAAATCTAAAATACAGTGTGTCTTTAGCATTCACTAGAAACTGTATGGTGAAGGTACCAGAGAGGGAATTCCACAACTTAGGGGCTTACTCTTGCATTGTAAAAAAAAACTCATACCGCTTTGTGGGCATTGTTTGAAGTAAACCTTTACTTTTCGAGTCTCTCAACTTAATCAGCTCTAATCATAATACATTTCAGACAAAGGGAAATGGAACTGGCTGCTAATAGTGAACTACATAAGTGATAGCACCAGATAGTCAGCTACAGATAGAGAGAGAACTGCTCATCCTCTGCCAGGAAATGAAGGGGAGTAAATTAATCTCAGTGGTAGGCTGGGGAATTTGTATTAAGATTAGCTCCCTAGGTATGCTATTTGTGGGTCTCTAGGATGTCTTGACAATCTCATTGCAGATAATTTGTTTGCTCTCCTTTGGTGATAAGGGAAGAGGAAGCTAGAATTTCATTCCCGGAATCTGATAGGTGTGGTGTTAAGAAATTAGCACCATACTATATCTGGTAACAAGTGTACATGGAAGCCTTAGGCCCATACTTTCCTACTCTTCACTTGTGCTCCTAATGTGTTATCCCCACAGAGACCATAGCAAGTGTGAGAGGGGCTGCATGGATTTAAAAATTCCCCAGTGTTAGGAACACGGTTACTGTTGCTTTGTGACATAGCATGCCAAGCTGATATCAAATGTCTCCAGCTGACTTCTAAGGCACATCTTCAGCATTCCAGCACTGTCTGTGGAATACTGTTTTGGATTGTTATGCAGCAATCCACACTATGCACTGACTGCGTTTTTGTAGGAGGACATGCAAGATGCCACTCCGGATACCAGCCTCAGCCTACTGTAGGCTCTCACAAAACAAAAGTAGCAGTTAGGCAGTCATTTTAACTGCTGGCAAAATGGTAGCATGGTTTACCATTGCCTGTTACACAGGAACGTGGCCCCCAAGAGATTTTTGCCTCAGGAAATACGCCCCTCGGCGTTATAAAAATATCCCCACCCCAGATTAAAGTATAGTGTTAGAGCAGATATTAGCAACTGCTAGGCATTTTGTAAAGGGTGGAAGCAGATAATGCATCTCAATTGCAGCCATTAGCCTTCTGAACGTTCACCCTACCTTAGAAAGTAAAAACGTAGGATTCAATAATAGTTTATTCTAGTATCAAAAAGCTTTGGTTTAAGAAAAGAGGTAAAGCACTTATAAATTCACTCATCAACCCAAAAACACAGACATGTTAAGCTAAGCTGCCTGCCAAACTCTGCTCCATGCAAGTAGTATTCTAGGTTACAACTTAACCTGCATAGTGCTTCAGACAAATATTGACACTTAAAAGGCAGCCTTCCCCAATGGTTTTGGCCTTCAGAAAGCAAACAAGGATCTCAAAATACGCCTCTTTGAAGGGGTGGGTAGAAAACCTATGACCTTCTGTTGTTGAATCCCCATCAGCCCCAGACAACTTGATAAATGGACAGGGATTACGGGAGTTGTAGTTACCAACATCAGGACGTTCCCCACGTATCCATACTATTCATCGTGCTTTTCCTCTGAGGGTCACATCAAATATTCAGAAAAGGTACAGTCCTATCAAGACTGAACTTTTTCACAATGCAGGTGAAGGAATGCATGTTTGAGTGCTTCTCTACCTTAAACAATCTGCTTGCCTGCACATAACATCTGATGGAGAATATTCATGTGATAGAATCCTAGGACCGTTACTACATGCCTTTCGTGAGCATTTGAAGAGGCCCTCGGATGGTCAACAGGATGAATAGTATTTACCTGGGCCAAGAGCAGGTTTGTATTTTATCTCATTCAGATACACTTATAATCATAAAATTTAGGAGCACATCAGTTGAGAGACTCGAAAAAATATTCTTCATGACTGCAAATTGCTTTTGTCATCTTTGTAAATCAGAACCATCAATCATGTATTTAATTTTGTTTTGATTTTTAATCAGTTTAAAACAAAAACAGATATAGCAAAGAAACCTTAAACCTATACAGTATTTCTATTCAGCCACTTATATGCGGTTATATACTTGCCAAACCTCTGGACACTTTTTATTATTATTTCTAAACAAATTGAAAATTCTTAAACAGAATTTTCAACACAAATGGAATCAGGCCTTGGCAACGATCGAACACAACCAGGATTACATCATAAATTAAATGTCCCACTCAGATTATCGGTTGTTTAGAAACAGACTTTTAAACTCTGCTATCTATGTGAAACAAAGGCATAAACATTTCAGCTATCAACTCATCAGAAGTGCTTAAGCAAGCATAAAATATCTTCTTGGCACCAGGTAGTCATCACATCCCCAATGGAGCCTCTTTATAAGCTGCACAATTATGGATTCAGCTTAAGATACAAAAAGAGGTGCATGTTTACAGACCCAGAATTGACTTCTTTTCAATGACAAGAGATAGTGGGTTTCTTCTAGCTGACCAAACTGTTTGCAGAATACACTGAATGCCCATAATATCAAACAGTGTCAGTCGAATGAAGAACTAGCGGCATGCTATGTTAGCACTGCAAACACAAATGAAGCAGAAGCATCCTTTTGTCTAATCACCACCTCTGACATGTGATGAAGGATCACTGGTTGCACTGCTGTGATGCTGCAGAAGGGCTGCAGATTTTGAGTACTCAAAGGGAAGCAATCAGCAACAAAATGTTGACAGTGTCACTTCTGCAAAGGAAGTGAAAGGTCAATTTGGGAGGGGGAAATGTACACAGGAATTAAAAAAATAACTGCATGCTTTTTATATACAGCAATACTCTGGGTTCCGTGTGTGTCCTGAATAAGACACAAGGGTACAAGGAAGGCAGGGGATCTGAAGGCTAAGAAGCTGAGTGGGAAGGAGGTTCATAAGTTGTGGGTTGGGGCTAAATAAGAAGGAGATGGAGTCACGAGGAAGAGTAACTGGGCAAAGAGATCAGTCAGTATATCTGAGAAAAAGAGACATGGAGAAAAGAAAGGTCTTTGGGAAAGAGGGGTCAGGCAAAAGTTAGAAGGGGAGGATCTGGTGGCAGTGCAAAATGTGGAGCAGAGTTTGACAAAAGCAAAAGTATCTATGATTCCCATCCTGGAAAAACTCACAAAACAATTTGGACTGGGAGCAAAATCTTGCTGGTCCTTCTGTTCCAGAATCAGAATTACAGTACATAAGCCAGGCTTGGAAGATGTAATCTTTTCATATATCTATAAGAATACTGTTATAGGATCAGGAGTTGATATGGATTATGCCTTGGCCCTTTAAAGCCTCGGAATCTGTACAGGTGGAGTTATAGCAGAGAAGTCTGCTTCTCTAGTCAAACAAGTCAAAAAAGAAGGTGGCTAGGACAGGGGAGGGCCGCTATGAGAGAACTAGAAAAGGTCCTCAGATGCAAAGATGTATCACTGAACACTAAAGTCAAGATCATTCAGTCCATGGTATTCCCAATCTCTATGTATGGATGTGAAAGTTGGACAGTGAAAAAAGAGGATAAGAGAAAAATCAACTCATTTGAAATGTGGTGTTGGAGGAGAGCTTTGCGCATACCATGGACTGCAAAAAAAAAGGCAAATAATTGGGTGTTAGAACAAATTAAACCAGAACTATCACTAGAAGCCAAAATGATGAAACTCAGGTTATCATACTTTGGACACATCATGAGAAGACATGATTCACTAGAAAAGACAATAATGCTCAGAAAAACAGACGGGAGTAGAAAAAGAGGAAGGCCAAACAAGAAATGGATTGATTCCATAAAGGAAGCCACAGACCTGAACTTACAAGATCTGAACAGGGTGGTTCATGACAGATGCTTTTGGAGGTCACTGATTCATAGGGTCGCCATAAGTCGTTGACTTGAAGGCACATAACAACAACAAAGTCAAACAAGTTCCTTTGATAAGTTAATCACTCTGGCCTGGCCAGACTCTTTGTTCTCTGGATGGATCAATCTGCATGTGCAAGAATGTGGTCCAGGGAAGTCCTGTTGACAGGAATGATCTTCCCCGCAACCCCTGAAGTAGCTTCTGTGTGTGTTTAGAGTTAGTCTGAGGTGAAAGCTGGGGCTGAAAACAGAAAGAGAAGCTTGCCTGCTCTGTATGTTGGAATCTTGGGCCATGGCTTTCAGGTGCTCTCTCGAAGCTTGATAGGGAAGCAAGATCTATTGGACTGCTAATGCTGAGAAGCCCTCCTTCTTACACTCAGGTTGTTTATGTGTGTAAATAAAACCATATATCCTAAAGACACCACAGTCTCCGCTGACTTTCATTCCAAGGAAACCAAACCCTAGGTAAGTGGCAATGGGACCCTTGGAAATCTCTCACTGCTCAGAGATTGGGGTGCTCACAATTTATTTATTTATTTATTTGTTAAATTTCTATACCGCCCGACCAGCATAGCTCTCTGGGCGGTGTACAACAGAGAAATAATACAACAAAGAAATATAAATATACACAGTATATAAGTAGCCAAACAATAATAATAAACAACAAACTAATGAAAACATCTCAATAAATATACAATTAAGCAATCCCCACACACTTCACAACAGTGTGTAACAAAAATATGCTGTAGTCCAAATAACAGCAAAAATGAATCTCCAAAATTAAATCTTGACCCCAAAAACAACTAAAAAACAACTAACCCCAGTAGTCTATAGACATCCCGAGCAGCAGGTTCACACGCACATACACACACACACAGTCTCTGGCCCCTTCAGCAGTTGCTGCTTTTGTAGCTGGAGAGAGACAGGGCCCCGCCCTTCCAGGCCAGGTGGAAATCAGCCAGAAATGCAGGGAGCAGGTCTTGCAGAAACTCACACAGGTAGATGGTCTCTGGCCCCTTCAGCAGTTGCTGCTTTTGTAGCTGGAGAGAGACAGGGCCACGCCCTTCCAGGCCAGGTGGAAATCAGCCAGAAATGCAGGGAGCAGGTCTTGCAGAAACTCACACAGGTAGATGGTCTCTGGCCCCTTCAGCAGTTGCTGCTTTTGTAGCTGGAGAGAGACAGGGCCCCGCCCTTCCAGGCCAGGTGGAAATCAGCCAGAAATGCAGGGAGCAGGTCTTGCAGAAACTCACACAGGTAGATGGTCTTTGGCCCCTTCAGCAGTTGCTGCTTTTGTAGCTGGAGAGAGACAGGGCCCCGCCCTTCCAGGCCAGGTGGAAATCAGCCAGAAATGCAGGGAGCAGGTCTTGCAGAAACTCACACAGGTAGATGGTCTCTGGCCCCTTCAGCAGTTGCTGCTTTTGTAGCTGGAGAGAGACAGGGCCCCGCCCTTCCAGGCCAGGTGGAAATTAGCCAGAAATGCAGGGAGCAGGTCTTGCAGAAACTCACACAGGTAGATGGTCTCTGGCCCCTTCAGCAGTTGCTGTTTTTGTAGCTGGAGAGAGACAGGGCCCCACCCTTCCAGTCGAGGTGGAAATCAGCCAGAAATGCAGGGAGCAGATCTTGCAGAAACTCACACAGGTAAATGGTCTCTGGCCCCTTCAGCAGTTGCTGCTTTTGTAGCTGGAGAGAGACAGGGCCCCACCCTTCCAGGCCAGGTGGAAATTAGCCAGAAATGCAGGGAGCAGGTCTTGCAGAAACTCACACAGGTAGATGGTCTCTGGCCTCTTCAGCAGTTGCTGCTTTTGTAGCTGGAGAGAGACAGGGCCCCACCCTTCCAGGCCAGGTGGAAATTAGCCAGAAATGCAGGGAGCAGGTCTTGCAGAAACTCACACAGGTAGATGGTCTCTGGCCTCTTCAGCAGTTGCTGCTTTTGTAGCTGGAGAGAGACAGGGCCCCACCCCTCCAGTCCAGGTGGAAATTAGCCAGAAATGCAGGGAGCAGGTCTTGCAGAAACTCACACAGGTAGATGGTCTCTGGCCCCTTCAGCAGTTGCTGTTTTTGTAGCTGGGGTGAGACAGGGCCCCGCCCTTCCAGGCCAGGTGGAAATCAGCCAGAAATGCAGGGAGCAGGTCTTGCAGAAACTCACACAGGTAGATGGTCTTTGGCCCCTTCAGCAGTTGCTGCTTTTGTAGCTGGAGAGAGACAGGGCCCCGCCCTTCCAGGCCAGGTGGAAATTAGCCAGAAATGCAGGGAGCAGGTCTTGCAGAAACTCACACAGGTAGATGGTCTCTGGCCTCTTCAGCAGTTGCTGCTTTTGTAGCTGGAGAGAGACAGGGCCCCACCCTTCCAGGCCAGGTGGAAATTAGCCAGAAATGCAGGGAGCAGGTCTTGCAGAAACTCACACAGGTAGATGGTCTCTGGCCTCTTCAGCAGTTGCTGCTTTTGTAGCTGGAGAGAGACAGGGCCCCACCCCTCCAGGCCAGGTGGAAATTAGCCAGAAATGCAGGGAGCAGGTCTTGCAGAAACTCACACAGGTAGATGGTCTTTGGCCCCTTCAGCAGTTGCTGCTTTTGTAGCTGGAGAGAGACAGGGCCCCACCCTTCCAGGCCAGGTGGAAATTAGCCAGAAATGCAGGGAGCAGGTCTTGCAGAAACTCACACAGGTAGATGGTCAACAGTATATAACAACAGTATATAAGGGTATCTTGCAGAAACCTATGTGAGATAGAAACCTAAGTCAGATGGTCACATAACTGAAATCCCAGGTGGTGTAATAATTTGAGTTAGACTAGGACTGGAGAGATCCATGTTCAAATCCCTGCTCAGCCACAAAAATCATTAGGTCACCCTGGCTCAGTCACTACAGCGCTCAGCAGGCATTCTGAATCCCACATATGATGAGGGAAAACAAGGAGAACCACACTAGCTCCAGCATCTCCATCAGGGAAGTGGGGAGCCTGCTCTACTCATGTAGGCTCCCAGTGTGATTCTGCATCTTGGAAAATCAGGGTTCTAAACTCACAGGGAGCCCATATGAGTTGAAAAGACTTGCCATGGCAGACGTTATTCATCTAAGTCAGGGACAGGAAACTGGATCTAGTCAGAAAGCCAGATCATTATCTTTGCCCACCCTGCATAGGCTAAATTGGATAGGTGGGTGGGGCCACCCACCTGTCCACCACCTGGCATCACAGTGATGTCAGGTGACACTTTTTTGCCCGCATGGTTTGAAATCAGATTGTGCTGGCAAATGCCCAAGCATTTTTCAAAGCAGTCTGCAAGACAATCTGCTGATTTGTTGGGTCTTGTGGATCCCTTGGAGAGTGCTTTGCTAGGGGCTTTGTGAGACCCAGCAGCAAGCTGACTGGAAGTGCCTGCAACCCCCTTTTGGCTAAGCCAGGTGCTTACCTGCCCCACAACTAATATGACTTCAGTTGTACAGCAGGTAGGCATGGCTTGGACAAATATATGCCAAATGGGCAGGCCTAATTAGGCCCACAGGCCAGAGGTTCCCAACCCCCAATCAAAGTTATGGAGGGTGACAGGGACGGCAGCAGAGGAAAGCTAGCTAGCATATTCATCCTCTCCCTCATTGACTAATGGATTTAGAACACCTAAATAGGACTTCTCTCTTAGCCTTGTCTACATCATAGACTTGTTTTAGAAGATAAAATGGGATTGGGAGAACCAATATGCTGCCTTGAGCCACTTGGAGGAGGGTTGGAATCAGTAGCGGGTGGGGTGATATAGGTGGACCAGTGCCCATGCCTTGCCCATCTCCCTCTCAGGAACCAGCAACAACGCTCCATGTTCAGAAGGCAGGGAAGCCACAGCATTCCACCTGCATTGCCCCATCAACTGCTTCTCAGTGGGAGATATTGTTGTGACCCAGACAGGAGGGGGCTAGATTGGGGAGAGGAGTCGGATGAGGACAACATTACTTGGGACGTCAGGGGAGGAGAGTTTAGCAGGGAGGATCCTGATAGAACTCAATCCCCCAAGCCCAGCACATCAGGGGAGGCAGCTCCTGCCCCTCCCGCCAGTCTGCTGCTGGACCAGTTGAGAGATGCTTCCCCAGATGCACCATCCATGCCCGCACAAGATTCCCCGCCAGACACTTCAAACGCTTCCCAGCCAATCAGCATTCAGGAGCCAGAGCCTGTGTTGTCACCTAGCGAAGCCCCCCTTACTGATGTATTGGGTGACTCGCCCCACTCACCCTGCACAAGGAGACACGAGAAGAGAGACTTTCAAAAAGGGGAACTGAGCTGTCACCTAAACGTGAAAACCTTTCCTACTTAAGCCGGTGTCTTTCGAGACAAGTGCTGAGTCAACTTTCCCCAAATGCTGCAGAGACTGCTTAATTAGATTAGGTAGCAAAGTAGCGAGCCAGAGTAGACAGGTATATGAGGCGCACAGCTTTGGATGTAACAATAACACTAATAAAAAGAGAAAAAGACACCATCTCGTCTCAGTCTGAGTCCTTCAGCTCTGGGCAGGACAGCTTGACTCATCCACCACTTCCCTTCACTGGCACTCCCATGACAGAAAGCATGGAAGTGAGCAGTGGTGCAGAAGAACATTGGAGGCCTTGTATGCTAAAGTTTAGACCCTTCGTGTAAAAACTCAAAATCTCCGACTCAAGAATCAGAACGTCCAAGCCTTGTTTAATCCAAGGGGACATGGGCCAGGTGGCCGTATTGGCAGTCTGCCTCAGAACTCCTGTGGGATTGCCTCCATGCTATGGTGGCCAGAGCAGCCAGTTTGCCATGTTCCGTGCCCAGTGTGACCTTTATATGCGAGTGTACCAAGTCGAATTCCCAAATAATGATGTGAAGGTGGCCTTTGTTATCAGTCTTGGAAGGGGAAGCAGCCAAGTGGGCTACCCATTTTTTCTTACAGAACAATCCTGTTTTAACCCAGTATACAGCATTCATCAATGCCATGAGCAAGATGTTTCGAGATCCTCAATGGAAGGAAACTGTATCCCGCCAGTTAGGAGCTTTGAAGCAAGGGAAGAACTCTGTGGGGGTATACACCAACACCTTTCGCATCCTAGCCCAAGAGGTGGATTACTATGACTCTGCCTTGATGTATTTCTACCAGAATGGGCTCAATGCAGAAGTCCCGGATGAGCTGGCATGCACCGCCGCCCCCCATACCTGATACCCTTGCGGACTTGATCCAGTTATGTCTGCAGATAGACAGTCGGCTTGAAATTCATTGGATGGTGCACAAGGCTGAAGCTCCACGTTCCCAGACTTCCATGCCACTCCTCTGCTCCTGCTTCACCCCCAGTGTGGGAACCTCCACTCAGACCGGGGCGGAACCTATACAGATTGGAGGGGTGAGGCCACGCCTGTCGGAGGAGGAGAAGGAAAAGCGCAGGAAGGATGGTATATGTTTGTACTGCGGGAAGGTGGGGCATCTGGCCAGGGAGTGCCCCTCAAAGGGGGACAGGGCTCCAGTGCAGAAAAACTCCAAATCCCAGCTCTCATGGAGGCCAAAGAGTTGGGAACAGAGGGGGAACAGCGGCCTCATCACCAACCTCTTCCATCGAAGCCAGCCCTGCACCTGCCAGTCCGGTTGCTTCTACCCTCAGGACAAGTCATCCAGGTCCATGCCATGATTGATTCTGGTGCTTCCTGCAGTTGTATGGACTTGGGGGTTTGCTCAGAAGCACGGGGTGCCAACCCAGACATTAGAGAAGCCTTCATCAGTCGAGACCATCGATGGGGGGTCCTTGAAACTGGGAACTGTCACTAAGGCTACGGAGATGCTAAGAGTGGGAAATCCCGGGATATGTGGAAAGCCTGTCACTCTATGTGGCCGCCCTGCCTCGGTTCCCAGTGGTGTTGTGGATGCCTTGGTTGATTCAGCACAACCCCACTATTTTCTGGGACAAAGCAATGGTCGTGTTCACTTCAGACTATTGCCATCAACACTGTCAGCCACCAAAGGATGCTCCACCCACCATCCTGGCTGGCATTGCACTGCTGGAGGGAACTGTCTTGCCTAGAAAGTATGAGGAATAATGGGATGTCTTTGACAAGAAAGAAGGTGACCAGTTGCCCCCCCACTGCCCCTATGACTGTGCCATAGATCTGATGCCAGGGGCGCACGTCCCTTCGGGGCAGATCTATTCCTTGTCGGAGCCAGAGTTAGCAGCACTGAGGGAATTCCTGGACACCAATCTCAAAAAGCGATTTATTCAACCACCTCAGTCTCCTGCTGGGGCTCCTTTGCTGCTTGTCAAGAAAAAGAATGGGGAGTTGCGGCCATGTAACAATTACCGCGAGTTGAACAGGATCACCTTTCTTAGCAGCTACCCATTGCCACTCATCACCGAGATGCTGGAGCGACTGCAGTCAGCCAAAATCTATACCAAGTTGGATTTGCAAGGAGCTTACAATCTTGTGAGCATCAAGGAGGGGGATGAATGAAAGACCGCTTTTAAGACCCGAATGGATAGTTTGAGTATTTGGTAATGCCATTCGGGCTTTCAAATAGTTCTGGGATCTTCTACAGCTTCAGGAATGACATTTTTAGAGACTATCTAGACCATTTCATGATCGTGTACATGAGGAGCATGTGCGGGCAGTTCTACAGCATCTCAGAGAGCATCACCTCTATGTCAAGTTAAAGAAATGTGGCTTTGACATGACCACGTTAGACTTTCTAGGATACCGCATTTCTCCTACAGGAGTAGAGATGGATCCGGGCAAAGTTCACTGTGTTCTTACGTGGCAACCTCCCAAAACAAAGAAGGATCTCCAGCACTTTCTGGGGTTCACTAACTATTATCATTGGTTTATTGCCCCTTACTCCAATAAGACTGTGCTGCTCACGGACTATCTGAAGGGCTCAGATCCCTTCCATTGGACGGAGACAGTGCAAAAGACTTTTGAGGAGTTAAAGGTTTTGTTCGCCTCTGAACCCATACTTCAGCATGCAGATCCTGCACGCCCTTTCATGGTGGAGTCAGATGCCTCAGACATGGCCATTGGAGCTGTGCTTTTGCAACCAGCCAAGGAGGGGGACGGGCTGCAGCTGTGTGTATATTTTTCCCACAAACTATCAAGCTCAGAGCAAAACTATACAGTTTGGGGGAAAGAGCTGCTGGCCATCCGCAATGCCTTTGAAACTTGGTGGCATCACTTGAAGGGGGTGTGACATGAAATAGAGGTGTACACGGATCACCAGAAGTTGGAGAGCCTCCACACAGCTCATAAGCTGAACCAGAGACAAGTGCATTGGGCTCAATTCTTTGCTTACTTTCACATCAAAATTCATTACATTCCACAGTCGCAGAACCGTTGGGCGGATGCCCTGTCTCACAAGCCAGAGTATCAAGAGGAACAGACTGAGAGGCTGCTGCGCCACATCATACCCCCAAGAAATTGGTGGTGGCTGTATGTCAAGATTCCTGGTTCAAGGAGTTACATTCAGCACAAGACCAAGATCCTTTTGTTAAGGAAAAGTGGGAAGAGTTGGAGTGGCACCACCCCAGAAGCGCACTTGACTTCTTGAGAGGAGGGGTGTTATATCATTATACTGTAATGTATGTGCCACCCGGAGACCTGTGAGTCAAGGTCTTATGCCAGTGTCATGATTCCTGTACTGCTGGACATTTTGGAGCTTTTAAAACCCTGCAGACAATCACAAGGGATTTTGGGGGGCGAGAATCAAGCATGGCATGGAACAATATGTCAAGTACTGCCCAGCCTGTGTAAGAGCCAAACACGCCCCAGGACAACTAGCTGGTCTATTGGTACTGCTCCCTGCACCTGAGAGACCCAGGAGAATGGTGACCATGGACTTCATCACTGATCTCCCCTCATCTCAGGGAAAAACAATAGTTTTGGTTGTGGTGGATGCTCCCCGACAGTTTGGTTTCGGATCGGGGCACACAATTTACAGTCCATTTTTGGTGCGCTATGTGGCAGCTTTTGCATAGTGAGTTGAGACTGTCTTCATCTCATCACCCACAAACGGATGGACTGAGAAAGTAAATGCCACTCTGGAGCAATACCTTTGTTGTTACGTCAATTACCAGCAAGACAACTGGATGGCACACCACCACCCATCAGACACCTTTCTTTGCTAACCTGGGTTATCACCCCCGAGCTTTCACCACCCGTAGTATCAGTCCAGCCATTCTGGCGGCAACAGAGTTACTCAAGAGCTTCAGGCCATGCAGCAGTTATTGAAAGATCAGCTGAAGAGGACGAAAGCCGACTGCAAGAGAGTAGCCGACCAACATTGGCAGGAGGGTCCAGAGATTCAACTGGGAGATAAGATATGGCTATCAACCCGTTATTTGCCAACTTGGGCACACTGTCGTAAGTTGGAAGCCAGAAGACTGGGACCCTTTGAAGTTGAAGCTCAGATCAACCCAGTCGCCTTCAGCTCTGGGCAGGACAGACGTATATAAAACTCTGTGATAAGTTGCTCTATCATAGCAGTAGCTTAACACTTAGGGTAAAAAGCCTTTCTGCCAGGCCATCTGGGAGAGTGTCAAAGGCCTGTTTACCAGAGGGACAGACGCTGTGCTGACAGAGAGACAAAAAGATAAAGACTTGAAGGAAAACTTTTCACAGGATTTAGGAATAGGAAGAATGTGTTCTCCTGGCAGGAGGACAAATGCCACACTTGCTATTTTCTACCTCCACTGTCTGAGGCAGTATGCCTCCAAATACGCATTGCTAGGAGGTGTGTGGGGGGGTGAGTGCTGTTACATTCATGTCTTCCTTACAGGCTTCCCATTGGCATCTAGCTGGCCACTGTGAGAAGAGCAGGATGCTGGACTAGACGGCCCTTCTCGTGTTCTTAAGACCAGAGCTTGGAAAAGTTACTTTTTAAAACTACAACTCCCATCAGCCCCAGCCAGCATGGGCTGATGGGAGTTGTAGTTCAAAGAAGTAACTTTTCCAAGCTCTGCTTAAGACAAGGAGAAAGAGACCTGGGAAGCTATGAGAAGAGGGCATAGCTGTGGAAAGGAGCAGAATAGACAGAGAGCTTAGAAGCAATGTCCGAAAGTAGAATGGCAGGGGGAGAAGGAGCCTGAGAGAAAGAGGAGTTGTGGGAAAGTGCAGTTGAACAAAGATGGAGTCAAGGGAGAAGAAAATGAGCTTGTGGAGGAACCTCACACATGGCATAAGCAGGGCTATGTGCTGTCAGCTGGAAGAGAGTGGACAAACAAGGAAGGCTTGGGTGGTGAGGTGTGTGGGCCAGAGAGCCAAGAAAACATGACAGCCAATGAGGGGGTGGGTGGAACGTTACATATTGATTTGAACTAGCCAGCCAAATGCTTGGCTGCAGGTCTCCAAGATAATATAATAAAACTCAAGTGCTTACCAAAATATTTATTAAATACACTTTAATCTGTCTCAGGCTGTCAGAAATTTGTGCTTTTGCTGGCTGCTTTCACAGGATACATTAATCTTATATTGATTTTGGACTTGTGTGATTGTTCTCCCCCACCCCTCCATCCATCCATCCATATATGCACAGAGTTGCCAAAGGTGCAGCCTCTCTGAATTGGGCCTCAGGATGCCTGTGGATTCATCATTCCTGGAAGGGTTTAGAATACTATTGCAGCGCTGTGTGTGCTAAAACTGGTGTAACCCATTCCACACATGACAAGTAGTGATGGTTGAACTCTCTTTGGCTTAATGCGGGATCAGCTCCGTAATTACAAGCTTTCTTGGGGAACTTTTGCTTTGTTTCCCAAGAGTTGTCTCCTGGCCCATCCTGTTGGACTATGTGCCATGCACATGTGTCTTACCATATTGTGCCTTGGGAATTGGAGGACCCAGCACCAACCATCAGAGGGCCGTTTGTAAATGAAGCCCTTCCATCCCAAAAACAAATGCATCCAGGTAGAAGAGAGGGTTTCAGATCTGGATAGAGTACACAACATGTTTGTGAGAAAGAATTAAGCAAATTGACTTATATAGAGAAGATACAAATAAGATGTTGTTTCAATGGCCTGGTCACAGCAATCTGTCAGGAGCTATGAGCTCTATCTGTGGCTGCTCCATGTGGTGAACCACTAAACTGCAAGTGGAAACCTCCAAACATACCTTAAGTCCTGGACTGATGCTGCCAACCTAGGCTAGCCACCAGCTCCTTCTGGGCAGGAAGGAAAAGAAACGCCTTCCTCTTTCAACTGAGCTTACTTGAGCAACGAAAGCCCTATTGGACTATTATGTATTTATTTAAACTTATTAGTCACTTATTACATACCAAGTCTCTAAGCAACCTACAAAATTTTAGAGCAGGCTTCAGGATGACCTAAAAGGCTGTTTGCTCACTGCATCTAGGGTAATTATAGTCAGGACATGGGAAGACCTATCAGGAGCCAAGTTAGAGGCAGGGTACCACCAAGTGTGGCATAAAAGGTTATTGGAAAAGTCATCCCATAAGCGAAGAGTTATAAATGAACTAAGTAGGCATGACACATTTATGGATACATGGTATGATGCTATTGTTTGCACAAATATGAAAGAATATGGTCTGACTGTACCAGCAACCTATGTACAATTGTGGCAGACATGATTGTAAGAATAGTAGGAATGCGATAATCTGTTCATTTTTGTTTCTCTCAGTTTCTCATTTTCCCAATCTTAAATTCAGTTCTTCACATTTCCACATCAGTTTGCAATTTTTTTAAAAAAAAACATCCTCAGGAATGCAATTTTGTATAAAATGTTGCCTAATGTACACATTTTTGTAAAGCAATGTTCTCTAATATAATGCACTTTTGTATGTTATTTTCACTAATATGTGGCTTTTTATGCACACTTCCCCCCAGTATATGCATTTTTGCACACATTACTTGGTGGGAGAATTGCATTGCAATATTTGGAGAAGTGCAAATTTCAAAGCATGGGTGTGTTGTGGTTCACATATTATTTTGAAAAGTGTGAATTAGGTAGATGCACCTTTAAATAAGCTGAGCTTGAAATCTGGCAAGATAGAAGCACTATGGGTGAGTAGTTCCCATGTCTAAAAAAAAAAGGTCAATTGAATGCTCTGGACAGGGTTGCACTCCCCCTGAAAGAGTGGACTTGCAGTCTGGGGTTGCTTCTGGATGCAGATTTGTCACTAGAAGTCCAGATGACCTCAGTTGCTAGAAGCAACTTTTAGTAGTTGCACCTGCTACAACAGCTATGGCTGCTCTTCGACTAGGAGAGCCTGACCACAGTGGTTCAGACATTGGTAACTTCAAGATTGGATTTATTCGTTTCTTTGTTTGTTTGTTTATATCCCGCCCTTCTTCCCAGCAGGATTACTGCAATGTACTCTATGGGGGGCTTCCTTTGCACTTGACCTGGAAATAGCATAGTGCAGAACACTGCAGCCAGATTGCTGACAGGAGTGGGTGACACCCTGTCAGCATATAACATCTCTGCTCAGAGATATGCATTGGCTGCTGATTTGTTACCAGGCCAAGTTCCAGGTGTTACTATTGGTATATAAATGCCTTAACAGTTTGGAACCAGTTGTATCTTTAAAAGTTGTGCAGGGGGAAGGGAGAATTCCACCTTGTAGTTTTTCCCATTACAGGGTTTCAAGAACACCTGCACTTGGCTGACTTTCTTGTCTCCTAAAGATACAGGATCAGTCTCAGGGACTGAACCTGGCAACCCTACTGCCTTACCATATATGTCCTGAACATTTTGATCTGCAGAACTGGCACTGTTACATGTGTCACATAATGCTCATTCTGCACTTACAAGAAATCAGTTGTTTAGTGTGGCAGCACCACTTTGGAACTCCCTGCCTATTAATATCAGGCATCTGCTTAAAACATTTTTGTTTAGGCAAGCCCATCCAGACATGTAGATGTTGACATGTTTTAATATTTTTTTAGCTTATTGTTAATGTTAACTATATTTTAAATGTTTAATTGCTTCTTAACTGTTTTAATTGATAATTTAAATATTTTTGTAAACCGCTTAGAGATGTTATTACAATCATGTGAGGAATGTGTGTGTGCGTGTGTGCGTGCATGCCTGCATGCGTGTGTATGAGCAGAATCAAATCCCCCCCATCCTTTTACAGTATTTGGGGGTATTTGATGTTTGATATACTGCTTTCCCCCTTTTCTTTTCTCTGTATTTTCCTTTGTTTCCCCTTTGTTTTCTGTATTCTCCTCCTCCATTTCTTAACAGAATATATTTATTGCTGTCCTTTTTTTGGTTAGATTTGTAAGCTGAAAATGTTTAATGATTTAAAAAAACAAAAAACAAAAAGTGCATGGGACTGTATAATAATCTGCATGCTCAAGATTCAAATCTCTTTGCTTCACAAAAGGTTGCCAATGCTAGTTTTTCCTGAGTCAATAAAATGGGTGTAGAATAGATTTTTTTAAAATACAACAAATGTATTAAAAAAATTTTTTTTGGTTTTTCACAATTTAACCTGGAATAGATATGTAGTGCTGAGCCAAATGCCTTCATCACCCCCATCCACATATTTTGCTGCCCTGTTTATAGGCTGTGAACAGGTTCCCTTTCTTTCAGCAATTCATCAAAGGTCTGTGACCAAAGTGTTCACCTGATACACCACAATGGTCATCACACTCTCCGCGACTGCTGGGCCCCATCTTTTTATTCTGCCCACGTGATGCCAGAAGCATTGCCTCACTCTGATTTGTTTTCAGATGATGTCGCATAGCCATTGGTGATGTTGCATAGTCATGAAGCCAAATCAAAGGGAGGGCAATGCTTCCTGCTTTCACTTTGGCCTCTTGCAGGTAAATATCACCATCATCATGATTATCATCATCATCATCATCATTTAAGTTTCCCAGCAGTAGCAGGAAGCATGATCACCAGCACCCAGACCATGAATAGGAAGCAACAAGTGGTGCACAATAGCAGAGGAAGGTTGTTAACACCACCACTATCCAAAAAAACTCCTTACAAGCTGGAAAAGTCTACCTGGGAACATTCAGCTCAACCCTATAGTTCTGTATCCAAAAGCAGGCCTTTGCAACTTGCAGAATCTTGCTCCTATAAACGCCTGAAAATCTAAAATGGTAAGTTGTTGTGAGAAGATATGTACAAACATCCCAGGGGGTGCAGGGAATAAAAGAACAGTGAACACAAGTGCACATGTGCAGACACACACAGGACCAGCATTTGCAGTTAACACCAACATCCCCTCTGTGATCCAAAACAGAACTGGGCAAAATAACAAGTGGAGGTTGGAGGGGGAGATGGGGGGTGGAGTGGGGGAATGGCCAGGCACCACTTTCCTCCCAGACAGCAAAAGAATTTGGAGTGGGTGAGATGAAAGAAGGGCTGCACATTGTTCCTTGGGCATTGCAGCTGGTGGGAGAAGTGCTTAATGAATGCTTTGGCAAAATGCCCATGTTGGCCCGAACCAGCCCAAGCTTTGGAGAAAGCGCAGCACGTTTTAGTTTCAGCTCAGTCAGCACTTCCTTGGCAAGGGATCTTCACTCATTCCAAGCCCTATTTTCACACTGTAAGGAACCATTGACTTCCTTTTTTTATTACAGTGGGGTGACATACCATCGGGGATTAGGGAGAAATACAAGAGGAATCCACTCTTATTCTCGGTTACTTTGGTGAGTTAATTCCTTTGGGTTTGTATCATATTCCATTTAATGCCCTCCATTTTCTAAGACCTATTTTCCCTTTGCTCCCCCCCTCACCTTTCCACTGCTCCCATAGAAGGCCCCTCAACTGACACGCCAACAAGACAGCCTTTCTCTGATGTCCAAAAGTGCCTGGACTGACATGGTATCAGATAAACACGGGGATGAGTGACTGGGGTTAACTAATGAAATTGCTAATTAAAGCCTGGTTTTCAACACTCTCGGAAGATTAACAGGACCAGGCCTTTAGAAAAGAGGGGAATGTTTTACTTTCAACTTTGTGTACACTGTTTGGTAAATAAAAGGCTCAATAATTTCAAAGGAAATCATGCCAAGTAGCTTGCAGGGGGGAAAAAAGAACACTCCCTCTTTCCCTTTGAAATATTGGATAAAATGGCACAATTTCCTTGAAAGCATGGGAGGTTTGATTCTGCAAACTTCTTGTTTGCAATGGGAAATTAACACAATATACTATGTATCCCTAACTCAGTTATCGGGTAACTCAGAACCAGGGCTGAGCTGACTCATCCTTATTTTTCATGAGCCTTTTTGACATCAGCAAAAGATGCCCTAGCACCATCACTATGTGAAATGTTCACTTCTTTGCTTATGTTGCCCTCACTTTTAACTGCCCTCGGTGACATCATTATGTCACCATCATTATGCAGCCATGTCTTGTCATATCAACCCACGTGGTTTAATTTCATGATTCACTAATGGGCAAAAAAAGTGGTTAAAGAACGTACCTATAGCCAACAGATATTTCTATCAAACTTTAAAAAGCAGGGAAACTGGGCAGCTATAGTGAATGTACCAGGAGAGCAGGAGACCTGACTGCCTCTCTGAGATATTGTACTGCCCTACAAATGTGTAAAAATGCAAACACAATTTGGGTTGGTCTTGCACAGTCCAAGCTGTGTAGCTTGGAAGAATTTGGTAACATGTGCCTCTGAACAGTTTTATAAGGTTTTGTTTTGAAATGAGCTTATGAGAAGCATCAGAATGGCATGGAGGTATTTTCAATTTAACTTTGCAGAATGTGAAAAATCCATGCTGACTGTAGTACACAGCCACTCTTGTGGCTGTATAATAACTAATAATAGTAGGGGTGTTCACATGTTGCATTCAATGAGAATGCAGTCTATGTACCTGTGTGCACAAATGCTTAAGCTGCATACTCATTCAGTTATTCACATGTGACATTCAACTGCAGTCTGTTTACACAAACAGTTGAGCTGTACAAATGAACAAGAGTACACTATTTCACACAAACATTTCTACATGCATAGAGACAGCTTGCATCTGTAATGTGTGAACAAGCCTATTGTTGTGCCACCATGCCATCCATTACATGATTCCCTAATTTCAGGAATCAGAGAAATGACTGACTGTGAAAGAAAGAAAAACTGGCAATCAGAGGAAGTAAAGACACTGAAATGCATTTGGGAACAATCAGTGTTTGCAAAAGCAAAACTTTAGCTGCCCCATCAAAATAGCCAGGTTTGACCTGAAAATCAAAACTGGCCACTATCTGGTGCAGCCCTAATCATAAACTCCCAGGAGGTTCTTCCTGACATTTCAAACTAAAATCAAGAGTACTGGAAAGGTTTGCACAGGAGTCTACTTTCTGGTGCTGAGGCAAACATTTCTCAGATGAGAATTTCCTGCTCAAAATTGAGATGGTGTGTTAGGCAAAAATGAGGCTAAAACCCACCTTTAATTGGGGGGGGCAGGGGTAGAGGCCCAAATGCTGGGGTGGAACTGAAATTCACTGTCACTTGGGATTCCTCGTAGCAACTGCTATTTTCCTTTCCTGGAAACCCCCAGGTGAGATGTAACATAAGAGAAGTTCAGATCACACATAGATTTTTTTAAAGAAGTGTGAAGGGGTCACCCTGCCCCCACTGCTGTTAGTAATGGTGGTTGGTGCCTACTGGGTCTGGTAGGATGGCAAGCAGGGAGGCCAACAGTAGGTGGAGCCACAGCGAATGGCCAGCAGAGCCAACTAATTCTAGTTTTTTCCCCATCTTCCTCTCTGCTGAGTACTACTAGGGCAAGACTGAGACTAAAGAGGAAGAAGCTGACAGCCAGGACCACCCCCTAGAATGGTTATAAGCAAGGAGAATGGCCAGTGGGGGCTGGCTGATGCCAAATTGGTGGAGCAGTGCCCCTTTTGCCATAACAGACCAGTCTACACTGGCCGTTCAGGACTGTGAAATCTATCAATTTCAGATTCGTTTACTTTCTCTTTTTTCCAATCACATAGCCACACTTCCACCATGTGCAAAGCGAGCACACATAGGTAGGAACACAACACATGTACCAACATATGCATGTAGAGATGTTCTACGTGAGAGGGGAACCTGGGCCAAATAGGATCCCCCTTTGCATTTAGGAGGTCTATGCCCATCTGCAGGAATGCGCATAGAGCTCCTTCTCATGCACACTGAATGAGTGAGCAGTGGGGGGACTTAGCCATGTGGTGCATTAATGATGGTTAGCCCCAATGGGCCTGCTGCCCATCTCATGCATTCTTTGCAGGGTTCTGGAGAGGGGGGCAGAGGGGCAAAATCCCTGTGGCCCGGACCTCTGGAGGACCCAGACCTCTGGGGCCTGGACCTTGAAAAAACAAACAATACAGTACAAAATAAATGTTGTCATTAGACCAGAAAGTAGCCATAATCTCAGTATATCCAAGTCTCCTTGGATAACTTTTACAGAGAGTGGGACAGGGGGAGTGTGACCTTTTTTCTTCTTCTTTATCTCTCCAAAACATTTGATATAATTGACCACAGCATCCTCCTGGAACAGCTCTGTGGCATGGGAATTGGGGGCACTGTGTTGTGGTGGTTCCAGTCTTACCTACAGGACCAAGTCCAGAGAGTAGTGTTGTGTATTGACATTCAGCCCCCAGGCAGTTGTGTTGGGAGGTGCCACAGGGTACCATGCAGAGCTTGGAAGATTACTTTTTAAAAGTAATAAATTACAGTTACAGTTACATGGCTCAAAAAAGTAGTAATTACCATTACCATTACAATTGCTCTGAATTAACTGATTACTTTGCTTTTCCTCCAAAGTAATCACTACAATTACATTTCAGTTACTTTTTAAAAAAACGCCTACAAGGTGCTGGCCTTGGCTGCTGCACATCTAAGTAGCCTAAAACACCATTAAAAATAAACAAACACATACAGAGGTAGTAGAATAATTATTTTTATTCATAAGATAGCAATGGTGGTCTCTCCGCTGGTAAGGGAGGTGGGGAGGGAGGCAGAGGCCACTACTCAGATCTTTGCATGTCAAACCAAGTGCAACCCCCCCCCTCAGCCAGCCAGCATAATCTCTCTCACTTAACCACCTCGCAGACCCTGCCCTGCCACCAACTAAGGGACACTCACTCAAGCAAACATTTTCCCCTGAGATGCAAAAAAGTTAAAATACCGCAAATGCAGCACAGTAGCCAGAGAGTGTGGTGGAGGCCACTTTGAGTGCCAAGTGCAAACACAGTATTCTCTCTCTCTCTCTCTCTCTCTCACACACACACACACACACACACACACACACACACACACACACACACACACACACGTTGTCATCTTTCACATCCACAGTTCTTTATCTCCATTCTGCTGCTGCCTCCTTCTCCTCCTTTATCCATGTTCTTGACCTGCGGATCCTTTTTCCCTCCACTCCATTCTTCACCACCACTATCTGTTTTTTTAAATAATTGTTTTCTCCACTCCACCCCGTCTTACTCTCCGCCTTCTCCCTCGTCGCCTCCTACCCATCCATAGAGCATGAGGAAAGAGAGGCACTGCACAGAAGCCCAGTTTGAGGCACATGATTTTCATCCACAAATCAGAGGAGCAGAAGACTTCCCCTGCTCCCCTCCCCCCAAGTAATGCCCAAAAGTAATTCTGGAAACGTTACAATTACTCCACAAAAGTAGTAAAATTACTCCTAGTTCTATTACAATCAAAATGTAAAGGAATTACCCACTCGTTACTCAAAAAAGTAATGAATTACAAGTAATTCATTGCTTGTAACTAGTTACTTCCAAGCTCTGGTACCATCTTATCCCCACTGCTATTTAATATCTATATGAAGCCACTGGGAGTGGTCATTAGGAGTTTCAGGGCAAGGTGTCATTAGTATGCTGATGACACGCAGCTCTATTTCTCCACAGCACCTGAATCAGGAAAGGCTGTGCAGGCCTTGAACTGGTGCCTGGATACAGTGGTGGGATGGATGAAGGAAAATAAGCTGAGCTTGAATCCCAGCAAGATGGAGGCACTGTGGGAGAGTGGTTCCCATGTCCAAGAAATTGGTCAATTGCCTGCCGTGGGTGGGGTTGCACTCCCTCTGAAGGAGCAAGTATGCAGCCTGGGTGTGCTCTTGAATCCAGCTCTTTCACTGCCCAGGAAGTCTCAGTGGCTTGAAGTGCCTTTTATCAGCTGCGTCTGGTAAGACAACGATGACCGTTCCTGGATAAGGAGAGCCTGACCACAGTAGTTTAGGTATTGGTGACTGCAAGACTGGATTACTGCAATGCACTCTATGTGGGGCTTCCCTTGCACTTGACCCAGAAACTGCAATTAGTGCAGGACGCTGCAGCCAAATTGCTGACAGGAGTGGGACCCTGTCTGCATATAATACCTCTGCTTAGGGATCTGCACTGGTTGCCGATTTGTTACCAGGCCAAGTTCTAGATGTTACTATTAGCATTTAAAGCCCTTTATAGTCCTTAATAGCTTGGGACCAGTTTAGGTGCAGGACTGCCTTACCCCATATGTGTCCTCTCAAGTGCTTTGATCTGTGGAACTGCCACTGTTACAAGTGCTGCATAATATTCATTCCACATGGGTAAGAAATTGATATTTTAGTGAGGCAGCACCTACTCTTTGGAACTCCCTGCCTGACATCAAGCAGGTGCCTTCACTGTATTCTTTTTGGTACCTGCTTAAAATTCTTTTGTTTAGGCAAGTCTATCCAGACACATAGATGCTGACATGTTTTATGTTTTTCGTCTGTTTTTTTTAATTGTTTTTAAAATGTTTTAATTACTTGTTTTATCATTTTTTAAAAAATGTAAACCTCAGGGTTTTGTTACAATCAAGCAGCATATAAATTTTGTTAAATAAATAAAATAAATTTTAAAATAGGCACCAACATTTATTAATATGTTTCAGACATGGCAAAGTGCAACATATACCTTTAGGCCCCAGTTTACAGCTCACAGAACTGTATTAACAGTTCTTTACTAGTTTAGTAATGCAGTAGTACTAAAAATGTTAAGTTTATTTTCACTTGGGTGTGTGAACAGTGTTTTTTCTAACAACTCTTATAAACTATCCCATTCTGATAAATCTTTCATTTATTTTCAGTTTTTCTCGCTCTAAGTCTTAAAAATTTATTTAAAGAAAGTAACATTTGGTTTGTGGGAAGATTTAGGTAGGGGGGGCAGATCATCCGTGGTCCAATGCCAGCTTTCAGCAGCCCTGATACTTCGAACACATAAATGGGTCATCTGAAACCCCCTATTCTGCAGGCCACCATTTTCCCAGAAGACCCTTTAGGAGTGATGTTACATCATCAAATATTGGCACTCCTAGGTCCTTTTAGGAAAGGTAATAGTGGCCACCAACTGCAAAGAGCAGCTCTGAGCTGCATCAGTGAATTTCACACTTCCTCAACTCTGCAAATTCAGTACCTCCACACACACCAGCCTTCCTTGTTAGGTGGGGCAGCCATATTTCTAGATGAGGTATTGGGGGGGAGGCGCATAGCACCAGCCAATCCCTCCTCCCCACACACTGGTGGAGAGGACCTGAGAGCCAGTCCTGGGGAAGGTAAAGACAGTGACCTTCCACCTCACTCCCCCTCCATCCAGATAGTGTGTTAACTTACATGAATGAAGTTTAATTGGCTGAACTGTCTCATCCTTTTCTGAGAGATCTCCAGGAATATCAGACTCAAAACCTTGCCTTTGCCTGTAGCTACAGTCCTCTTTTACCTGTGTTCTGATTCTTCATGAATTGAACTACTTCGGTAATGACAGCGAGCTCCTGAGCTTCGCTTTGATGCTGCATTAAATATCTCAGCTTTAGATTTCACTTGAAAAACAAACTTGCCCATAATACAAATTTAGGGAAGGGCAGAGAGAAAATAAATACTTTAGGGTGTGTTTGTTAAATCCTCCTTGAGAGTCCCTCCTCCTAATCTTGTTCCTGACCTTTGGGTTTTTCTTCCTATTGGACAATCAAGGTAAAATGTTTTAACTGGCTGCTATATAAAGGATTAACTAAGCAACTGGAATTTTTTTACTGGTTGCTGGGTTGATTTTCTGCCCACAAGCCCTGAAAAGGCCTCATGCTAAACTACACATATTGGGAAAATCAGAAATTAGGTCTGAGTTACAGTCTAGGTAGCCAGCCAGCCAGCTAGCTAACTATGCCATACACAGCAATATTTCTATTCCTCTAGGGCTGTTTTCATCCTTTTGGCATCAAGTAATCAAGAAAAAGAACAAATAGCCACTATGATTGTGAGTATAATGAATGCCTTAAAAGAGTGAAAGGTAGCCATTTTTTCAGATCGCTTTAAGTTATCTCTTTGTTTCACCCTTTAGCAATAAGTGCCCAATCCTGCTCTATCTTTATAATTGCAGAATAAACAAACTCTTACTTCTTACTGCAAGCAAACAAACATGCTTCTCTGTTGCTGGTTGGGTAGAAAACACAAAGGAAAGTCCAAGAGGTGGAGTCTAACTGTAGCCCATGATACAAAATTCTAATATTTAACTCTTAAAGGATCATGTTACTATACAGGCTGTTTTTTGTTTTATTTTTTCAGAATTGCTTAAGTAATTATAAGGTGATTGTGATCATGAAAAATCCACCCTCAGTCAGGGAAAATCTTGAGTGAGCAGACTTTGGGGGCTGTTCCAGATAAAGTTTTTGTTGTGCACTCATGCTGCCTTATTCACTGCATTTTTCAAAGGATACTACCCTTAAATTGATCCTGTTCTTAAAACAAGCTGTCATTCTTTAAATGGAGGTTGTCATTGTCTGTCATGTTGCAAATGAAAAAGAAGCCAGTTTCACCCCAAAATCCTGAGGGGGAGCTCAGGTCAGCTCTGGGGGGGCAACATCTTCCTTTGCCCCCCTCTGGCTACAGGCCTGCCCCACCCTGATAAATTAACCAAAATGGCCATGCCACTTTCACAGCCTACAAATAAGGCCATAAAAGCATTTTTTCTCAGCCCATGTGTTTTCAGTGAATCATTCCCACTGCACAATGTGAGGATGGGTTACAGGTTCCCATATCTTTCAACATTTGTCAGTATGAAACAGTGTTTTATGCTCCTTCCTTTTTTTTTTTTTTTTTTTACAATAATTTTTATTCAAATTTTCATAAAACATAGAAAACAAAATCATAAAACATTCAAAGACAAAAAACAAAACAAAACAAAAATGATTAAACAAAAAAAAAATAAAATGTTGACTTCCCATTTGTCACATATCAAATCAGTTATAGGTCTACAATATATAACAATCCTGTCTCTTAAATCATATTATAAAATCACTTTCCTCCAGTAGTTATCTTAATTAATCATCAAATCTCATAAACATTACTTTATTCTTTCCACAAAAAGTCAAAGAGAGGTTTCAATTCTTTAAGAAATATATCTATCAATTTTTCTCCAAATAAACATGCCAATTAATCCATCTCGTTAATAATTATAATAATCTTATTGTCATAACCATAGTCCAAATAAACATTTCGATTAATCCATCTCATCAGAATCTGTTAGGTCCAATAATTTCAATAGCCATTATTCCATTATCCCTATTAGTTCCATCTTCCATCTTCAATAGTCCTGTTAAGTCCAGTAATTTCAGTGTCCAATCTTCCATTATCAGTATTCCATAATAATCTTGCTGTTGTAGCCATAGTCATATAATAAGAGTCTGATGGGAATTTCCTCTATCCCAAATATTTTCTTGCCATCCATTCTGAATAAGTTGCTGAAATACTGTTGTAAAGTCATATCTGTGTTCTTCTTTTTTACAAAATGCACTGGCTCATCTCTTAAGAGTTTTTCCATTGTCACATGGCTGCAGTTAATTCCATAGATTTTCTCTATATCAAGCTCCATCACATCATTCCAGTCCAGAAGATTATCCAAGCCATTGATAACTTTATCTCTAATATCTTCATTAATTTCTTCAGAGATAACGTTAAATTCCAAACAGTAGATTTTATTTCTAAAATCCATAAACTCCAGATCTTTTTCCAATTCCACATTTGTTCCAATCTCCAGGGCTTGTATCTTCCCTTTATTTTTTCTTTTCTCATCTCTGATCTCATTCTCCTCTCTCACAGGATCCCCTATTTCTTTAAGCTCCTGCGTCATTTTGCTCAGTTCAATTTTCAGCTCCTTACTACCCTGTCGCAGGGTTTGTTTCGTTATCTCAATCTCATCCATTATTTTCTGAAACATAATTACTTCCAGATTCTCAGCCACTTTCTTGATTGCCATTTTTAA